>NC_000071.6:33579671-34179671 GCF_000001635.26 Mus musculus | reverse complement strand
TTTTAAGAATCTGCCCAAAGCAAGCCATACTGACTTAGAAACCACCTTGGCTTTCTATAGGGCCTGGCTAGCTCCATGCTCGGGCATTACTTGGGAAGAGCACTGGTTTCCTGCAGACACTGGTCAGGTGAACTATGCAGACACAGCAGCAGTGCCTGCTATTCATGGTGATGTCAGAGATAGCCTCTGGAGGTGAACTTAGTTACCCCTTTAGGCCAGGCAGGAAAGCTTTGCAGCCATATGAACAAGTACTAGGAATGTGGTTCCAGTTTTGTGAAAAAAAAAAATAGATTCACACAAATGGATACAGGAAGAAAAACCTAAACTAATGCAATTTCTAACGAGATCACAGACTCGGCAGAGAGAGCTGGTCCTCAGCACCCCTTTAGCCTTATCAACTCATGTTTTTGTGATGACAAGAGCACACTATATAGTGCAAAATAGGTGATACAGTATTTGTTCCCTGGGCTCTTAGGCCCTGAGGGATCTGTGGACAACCATATCCATAAAGGTATCTGTGGCAGGCTGCTCCGGAGGGGAAATATTATCTAGGTCAGGAGGGAATTCCTGGAGAGGGATCTAACTACTTCAGCCTTGAGGTAAATCCCCAGGCCCAAAGGCAAGCCTACAGCAGCGCAGAGGCCCATGGAGGGTCTGGCTGGCCACTTCCCACCTTGCACCAGACACATGAGCCTAGTTCTGTGGGATTTGCTGCCTAGCTTGATAGTCTATCTCTGGCTCTTTCAGACGAGCTAAACTCAGGCTCTACTTGGAGCAGCTCAAGCAGCTGGTACCCCTGGGCCCTGACAGCACACGTCACACTACTCTGAGCCTTCTGAAGCGTGCTAAGATGCACATCAAGGTAAGTCTCCTCAGCTACCCTGATGCCCCCCAGCCATCCCCACCCTTGGGCAGCATTGGTTCAGAGGACCTGGAGGTGGGTGGTGGAGCCACCTAGCAGGTACGTGTCAGGAGCTTATGGGGAGGCCCAATGGGAGCTGATTGGTGGGGTGGAAGTTATGTGAATTATGTTGGGTTTTGTTGAGGGGTGATTGGCAGGGGGATGGTGTAATTGGCTGGACAGTCTAGACTCCAGACTGTTGCAGATCTATTAACACTGGGCTATGGAAGTTCAGCTGTTAGAAGAAGAGGCAGAGTTGAGGGAGGAAAAAGGGGTCATTGCATGTCTTCATAGACAGTCTGACTGCGAGCAGGTAACGTTTAAAAAGAAAGGGGGGGTGTAGAGGTTTTTCTTGGGTGTTGTTATGGGGTTACACTGAGGGAGATATTACCTGAGGCAATTCCTCAAGGCCTTCAGACTGAAATCTGCTTATTTAGTGCTCTTGGGACACTAAATATGGACATTTGAGTGTGGACTTGCAGGTTGGGTGGTAGTAGCCTTGAAAGGGTTATATCCAAGGCCCTGGGGTCTTAATAGAACAACAGTGTATCAGGTGGCCCCACACAGGAAGAGTTTAGGAAGGCAGGAAGGTCTGCCTTACAGGATACACCAGGCCTTGCTGGTGTTCCATTCTCAGATGCGGCAGGTAGTCTTAGAGAAAGCCCAGTCTGAGGGCAGGTGGAGCTCTCATAGTAGGGTTGGAGGGAGGCGCCTGCCAAAGTTTGGATGATGCTGTTTCGGGGCTTGAAAGCCCATGCAATTCCACTTCCTGAGGCTGGCTAGCAGCACTGGGCATTGTACAGCAAGTCATGAGGCTGAGCGTGGAAGACCAAGCTGTGTAACTGGTCACCTTGCTGGGGTGAGGAGAGGCATATTAAGCCTTTGGCTGGGCACCCTATGGCTTTGCCTAGCAGGTCATATTCTATGTAAGGATCCTGCCTGTGCAGCTTCTGTGCAGGGTGCTTACTCCTTTTTTGGCTATGGGCTCACAGACTATCCTCTATCCCCAGAAACTGGAGGAGCAGGACCGCAGGGCACTGAGCATCAAGGAACAGCTTCAGCGGGAACATCGCTTCCTAAAGAGACGTTTGGAGCAGCTATCAGTGCAGAGTGTAGAGCGTGTGCGCACAGACAGCACTGGCTCTGCTGTGTCCACAGATGACTCAGAGCAAGGTGAGTGCCCAGGCAAGCAAGGTAGGAGCTGGGCAGCCCAATCCTGGCCTCTGGCTGCAGGTATCCACAATGTTCTAGGGGAACAAGGAAGTACCTAAAGTGGAATGGTGCTAGTGGTGACAAGGTGTCCATGCCACCTGAGCTAACTGCTGGTGGTACTGCAGTAATCCCACAACCTGGCACAGAGAAGGGATGGGATGAAGACAATGAGGCACAGAGGCCATGTCAGGGCTATGTGAAGACAGAGGATGACTCACCACTGGGCAGCATCCCAGACTTTGTCTGGAAGCATCCTCGCATCTTCCACCTCAGGGCCCAAAGGACCGCTCTTATCTCCCCAACCCAGGCTCCATTTCCATAGAAGGGAACTGTGGGCTCTAACTTGGGAGCCTCAGGCTGGCTTCCTAGGAAGAGGCTGTCCTGACCCATCCTCTCTCTGTTCTCCCAGAGGTGGATATAGAGGGCATGGAGTTTGGCCCTGGGGAGCTGGACAGTGCTGGCAGCAGCAGTGATGCCGATGACCACTACAGCCTACAGAGCAGTGGCTGCAGCGACAGCAGCTATGGGCACCCTTGCAGGCGGCCTGGCTGCCCTGGCCTTTCGTAGGCTCCATGTCCTTTGCTTCTTGGCCCACCTGCCTGCTCACCTAGCCAAGCGTCTCAGCCTTCCAATCCTCCCTTGACTGAAGCCAGCCTCGTCATGGGCCTACTGCTGTGCCATTCTCGAAGCTACAGCTGCTGTCTGGTCTGCCTGCCTCTGCCTGCCTACCCTTCGGTCAGGACTCAAGTTGCCTGCCCCTTCTCCGCAGGGCTAGACCCCATGCAGGGAAGCAGTGTCAGGCTCTTACATCCTGGAGTCCAGCGTAGCCACCCACAATCTGTTCTCAGATTCCTAATCATTCCAGAAGTATTAAATATCATTTCTACAAATCTCGGCAGGATCCGTGTAGGGGCCTTAATGACCACCATAGGGAGCTTGAACCCCAACATCGGATCCCAAGAGAAAGGAGTGGACTGAAGAAGAAAGGAAGGAAGGAAAGAAGGGAGGGAGGGAGGGAAGGGAAGGAGGGAGGGAGGGAGGGAGGGAGGAAGGAAGGAAGGAAGGAAGGAAGGAAGGAAGGAAGGAAGGAAGGAAGGAAAGAGCTGCTGTCTGTCTATCCATCTATCCATCTACTTGTTGGTCCACATAGTGTGGACAGAGGGATCTGTGAGGGGCAGGACTTGGATGAGCATCTAGTGGGTGGCCCCCTTTTCCATGGTGTCAGCAGCCATGGGGATGCTCCTGGGGTCTGGCTGGACCACCTCAAACCAAGTTGGGTGGCTTCTGCTCTTTTAGGACCATCAGACGTATGCACACACGCCTAGGCTCACACCCACAAGCACAAATACACATGGACATCAGAGAATGTATGTGTTGAGATAGTTGGTCTGAGGTCACTTGGAAATGGTGGCCCCTAACCTGTGCCTGACTCTCACTCAGGCCCTGGATCACCTGGGCCAGTCCAGACAGCTCTGCCTGGTCTGCACAGGAAATAGACAGGGCTTTTCTTCCTGGCAGAGGACTGGAATAAGCTGGGTGGCAAGCTGAAACCACTGGGTCCTCCAAGCTTTCTCAACTTCCTTTCTTAAGAAAAGAAAAAAAAAAAAAAGAAAAAAAAAAAGTGCGACAGGGAGCTCCCAGAAGGGGCCTCGCGAACCCTGCCCAGGGCAGCCTCAGCTGGCAGAGGCTTTACCCAAAACACAAAACAGAAACATTTTTAAAAAGAGAGAAAAGCTCTGAAGACTCGCCAAGGGACATGAGTGTGTGCTGCCTCTATTTCCTGTATGAGAATTTTGTACTCTATTTTCCTAGCCATTGTTGTGTCCTTGTTTGCTGAGGGGTGGGAGCGACCCAGCGTCTCAGGGACCCATCCTCTGTCACATCGTCATAGTGTGCCTTGTGTTCCTTGTCTCACCCCACCCACTGCCACCAGCATGCCCGTGTGGCTTATGGGATGCACCAGGCCTCCTGGTAGGTGCCCCCCTCACTGCTTTCCGACAGGTAGCCCCTCCCAGCAGCTGCAGCCTCCTGGGAGGGACATATGCATGCCTTTGTGGCTCCCGAGGCTGATTCCTGTATCCTGCAGGGCTATAACCTGGCCTCCAGTGGTGCCTCCATGGTAACTGGCAGAGTGGCTGTGCCTGAAAGTTCCGGGACAGCAGGCCTGCTAGCATAGAGCCTGGAGTGTCAGCCATGGGCAGCTTATAAATACACAGTTCTGGAAGTAGTACAGGCCTGTCCAGGAGGCTTCTGTTGGCCTTTCAATACTAGAAGACTTTGTTTCTAGGGGCACCACACAGCAATATTTGGGTAGTGGCCACGGGCTGGCCCACAGCAGCACCTGCCACCTCCTCTGGTGCATTCGTAAACAATTTCCAAACTGTGGGGAAATTCTTGTTTATCTTCAGTCATGCCAATGAGCATCCTAGGGTGAGAGGCCTACTGATAGGCAGAATGAGGTTCCCGGAGACAGCTCTGGCATAGAACCTGCTCTGTGGGCACTCAGAATGACAGGTGGACAGCAGGCCTGGGTAGGTGTCTCCAGGAAAGATCGTCAACATCCTAGTAAGCTGGTTCTGTCAACATTTTCTGCCCATCTGGGCACTTCAGTGTCTGCCCAAGCACCTCCCCAGCACACCTACCCTTAGCACAGGACTTTGTTTAAAGGACCCACAACTCCAGGGCTCCTGATGTGCCCTGAATTCTTAGATTATCAACTCCCTGCTCCATCTCCAGCACCTGAGCTTCTGCTTCCACCCCTGACAGCAGAGCCCATTCCTGGTGACCAGATTGGCCCCCTTGGCTGAATTTTGTGGCAGCTCAGCCCTTTGCCTTTTCAGGCTATGGATCCCATGTAGCCTGGGAGTTGGCCTCCTCAGTCACCCAGGGGTGCTAGCCAGCTGCCCCTTCCGCTAGCAGGCCTGTGAGGGGTGATCTATAGGCATGGGGGCTGGTGCTAAGAGTTACATATCTATTACTCCTTCTCCTGCTCTCTACCATTTGCACAGTATGGCCATTACTGGTAGCCACAGATTCAGCCAAGGCTATTGTGTGTCTGTGGAAAGAAAGCTGGACCAAAATAGCTGCTGCTATGTCCTCCACCTGCACCTGTCCATGTGAGCCATGCGGTGTGCCATAACAGAGTCTGGAACTCCAGGCTCAGGCTTGGGCCTCTCTACTAGGAGGTGGTCCAGATGTACCAGACCCACCATCCTGCTGCAGGCCCAGCTGGTCTAGCAGGAGAGGACACAGAGGTTTTGTCTCTAGACGGCCCCTAGGCCTGCCTCTGTATTTCTCACCTGCAGGTGCTTGAGCTTGCCTTTCTAGGCAGATGGAGTTGTGCACCAAACTGTGGCTGGACAGTTCCTACCTTTCTGTGTGCCCCAAGCCTTCCCTGCCTCTGGTGGGTCAGTTAGCCTCTCACCCCTTGTGCCTGCACAGAGGGTCTTGATCCCAGGCTAGCAAGCAAGTTCTCAGGCCTCTAAACTAGGGCACTAGGGCAGGTTCCGTGCCAGAGTCAGGGGCTACACAAGGGGCCTGGTGCCAGTGCGGTGGGCGAGTTATGAGACCTGAGCTGCAGACTGGAATGGGACCCCATCCCACCTGTCAAACAGATGGGGCTGTGCTGTGTCATTCTGTCATTGTAATATAAATACAGATTTTTATACCTCATTTTTCTGGTTTCTAGTTATTTCTATCTGCTCTGCTCTGCTCCTTTCTCTCTAGCTTCAGCTAGAGGGACGGACTCACGGGAGCCAGGGCCATCCTGGCCCTTGGGAAGCAACCTTCACGTCCACAACCTCCATTCCTGGGAAGCTGAGCAGCTCTGTGTAAAGGCTTGGGTGGAAGTACCATACAGCCTACTCTAAGCCAGGTGTTCTTGTTGGACTCCGACATTGTAGGCCCAAAGATAGCTCAGTCCTTAAGGGTGCTATGCTGGCCAGATGCCCTCTGCAGAGAAGTTGCTGGGTCTCCAGATTACACCTCAAGGACTCCTCCAGTCTATCCCAGCATCCTTAGGCTGACTCAGGCCTAGCTTCTGCCTTCGAGACCTACACTGCTGAGGTGGAAACGTGGGCAGCTGTGCTTCGGTGCTAGCATGGGGATTTAGGGTTCTGACTTGCCCTCAGAGCAGCTGTGAGGTGGTTAGAACACACACTGGAGAGAAAACAGGATAGTGTTGCTGACATTCCACTGCCTACAGGGAGGCTCCAGCCCATTAGCAGGAATCCTGGTTCTGGTTCTTGGAGGACTCGGTGTCCTCCCAGACAGATGAGTACACTGAGGCTTGTCCTTCAAGGACTTGCCACCTTGAATACCACAAAAGGTGTGGATCAGGACTTCCAGAGAGGATGGTGTTACCTCACTGAACCCTCTGAAGAGCCCATTGGAGATGGCCTAGTGGTACCTGCTAAAAAGTTTTAATGTGGAACCATGAAACCAGGGGAGGGATTCGTCCTCCCGGCAGACAACAACCAGCCTGGACTCTTAAAATGTGTATCCCTGCCTTCCCTGCCTCCTGTTAGAAACGGGGTAAGGGATGGGCAGCCTTAGAGGAGGCTGAAGTTAACTCAGAGAAAAAGGAGTTTTCTGATGTGAACACAATTAGAACCTCAGACTTGATATGACTTAGGTGTTGATATCAATGTGAACACTTAAATTCCAAATACTATGTTTTTTAGTCTTACCTGCTACTACTTCTTGTTGGAAGCAGTGGGTGCCAGGGATCTGTGCTAAGCACTTTGCATAATTAGCACCTACTTCAGTCTTGCAGGGTCCATCTCATGGTTAGGAAACTCAAAGCTCAGATATGGTATGCCTTTCGTAGTTTTTCTGACCCGACTCTAGTTCTTATACACACACACACACACACACACACACACACACACACACACACACACACACACACCAGCCTATCTCTCTGTTACATACACACCACCAGCCTCTCTGTTCCTCCATGTTTGCCCCCACCTGAGATCCCTGCATGAATCCTAACCCTTGCTAGAGTGGTTCCAAGATGGCCCTTCAGCTCCTCATCCTCTTCCTCCCCAGAGTTAAACTCAGATGCCTGCTGGCTCCTGGCCTTCACCTCAACTCAGCCTACCTTCTACTCAACCCTTTGTCCTTACCAGCTCATTTTGGATCTCATGGTTAGTTCGAGCCCAGCCTCTTCTGCAGGTGGTCCCTGAGTACTTTGTTCCTATTCCTCTTTTGTCCCTTTGTCGACTTTTGCTGGGATGATGGCTGTATAAATTAGAGGCTGGACTAATCTGGACTAATTGCTAGTGGGACATTTTATGTCCTCTTTTCCTAATCTTTAGCCAGAAAGTTAGAGGACAGGAGCTCTGGATTGTTCCAGAGTTAGGCCACTGGCCTGGGAAGCAAGCTGTAGGGAAGGATGGGCTCTCATCCCAGTTCCTCCTCAACTGACCAACCTCTCAGGCAACCTGAGGTCCTGGACTCCTCAGACCCCTAAACTCTGCAGGCCGCCTGATACCGGCTTCCATCTCCAAAGACCCCTGTCTACCCACCACTATGGTGACCCCTTCCTAGTTTTGTAGACCTAAATACTTCTGAGTTTGGTACTGAGTTTTTACCTTCACCACAGGAGTGTAAATACAATCAAGAGCAAATATCCCTGACCCCAACTCCATGGTCTTAAGAAAAGTCAACTTTCTTCTGGAAGAACAAGACCGATAGGAGGAAGCTGCCAGACCACATCTCACTGGCTGACGGCCCCCAGTGTTCTGCCAGCTCCTGGGCTCCCTTGCCTTTTCCGAATTGTCCAGTGCCAGCTTTCTCAAACCTTTTGTGACTTTTTTTTTTTTTTTTTTTTTTTTTGGTAGAATCAAGCTAACACATGTCTGAGGCTGTTGCTCCCTCCTCCATGTTGTCTGGAGAACAGATCTCTTCACTTCCGTTAAACTGCATCCAAAAACAACCTTCAACAGCACAGTTGTATACAAAGTTTTAAAACTGTCTGTAAATATACTGTATAAAACATAAAATAATTTTTAATATTGATGACAGGAGAGTAAGGCCAACAGAAAAGACTCAGGTCCTGCATTTTGGTTTGTTTCGCCCATTACATTCTCACAGGCTTGCTTAGGACCGATTAGCTCCTCGGTTCCCGTTACCTTTTGACCCCACTAAAACCACAACTGAGTTTGAGTAGAAGAAAGCAAGCTTGTCTTGGAAATAAGTTTAACATACTTGCCTTCTTAAGTTTCTAATCCAGTCCCAAGAAAACTTTCCAGTTCTGTATAATTGACCCCATTGTGTTTGCTGTTTGTACTCAGGGGGCTGATCCTGTTCTAATCTTTATGTTTTCATGGCTTCTTATGGCCTCGCAAACACTTCTCAAACAAGGAGCGGTGGTCAGCAATTCAAGAGAGCGAGCTGGGGGCCAGGAGTCACTAAGAACAGTGGGTTTTCTAGAAGGTCTCATGGGTCCCAGGCTGTGCCTGGGGGGAACCTCAGCCTGCAAAGTAGCCCTTTGTCTTTCTGGCATCTTTAATTCCATCTCCTCCGAGCTCTTCCGCACAGTCTATAAATATCCTCCAGTTCCTCCCACTTTAAAACAAAACAACACCAAAAATCCTCTCAGCCTTGCATTCCCACCCCCTCATCTTGTGTCATTTGGCTCTTTTTCTCTCAGTCTTTGCCGCCTCAGCAAAATTTCCCAAAAGTACTGCCTGCACTTCCTCTGGCCAAAACCCACTCAACGCCAGCTCCCTGCTGAGCCCCTACCTCCAGTTTGGCATCTGGGGTCCTCTTGGGCCAGTCCCCTGATGTCCTAACCACATTAGGCACCATTCTAAGAACTTTTCCCCTGTACTGTTTGTTTTTATTTACTTTCCGGTTTTATTGACCTTCAAAAGGAGGATAAAAGTTAAATAAGAATTAATAGGAAATGTCTTCAACTCAAATTTAAATGATCTGCTTAGAACATTAGTTTTTCTCTCTTTGAAAACATGAATATCTGGGCATGGTGATTCATACCTGTGGCCCCAGCACTTGGAGATGCTAAAGTAGGATCTTGAGTTGAAGCCCAGCCTGGGTAGAGAAGCAAATCCTTGTCTCACAAAACAAATAAGCCCAGGGAAAAAGATCCAGAAAGAATTCTACCTAGTAGCAACTAGACTAGACCCTTGTCTGATACATCACCCTATTTATGATTAGAAGAGGGGAATACTATTTTTTTAATGATCAAAGCCCAGATCTTGTGAATTTATATATCATCTTACAAGAGAGTGGTTAAGTTGCAAATGCTGTCTGATAGAAAAAAATGAACAGATTATGACCCATACAGACAAGTTGTTACCAATGCCAACTGTAACTCCAAAGATCAGTTTTCTGGGACCATAGGACATTAACTAGGCTTGCATCTGAGTTCAGCATTCTGTCTTTCATTGAATGACGGCGGGCATCCTCAGAATGTCTGTACTTCTGAGTTAAATGCATTCTAAAACTGATGTATTTTACACCTTGACATTTTGAAGATGGGATCTTGGAGGGAGTCAGCTTTTGCTTGGAAGTCATCGAGGCCTTGGGAGTTAAGTGATTTTTGTTAAATAACCATTGTAAAAGATTCTATAGCCAACAATCCTACCCTGCAAGAGACCTGATAGGGTCCCAGCTGCTTGTTATTAGCACCAACGCTGGATCACCCTACCAGTGGTGGTGGTAAGAGCTGTTGGGGGAAGAAGGGGTCTGTTCGGCCTCAAACTTCCGGTCCCCTAGTGGTGTCACAGACCGCAAGCCATTCTTAGGACAGGAGGCCTAACTGAACTAGAGGGCCAAATGGCCAAGGCAACAAAGCAGCCGGAAGAGACCCAGACTCCAACTCCCGAGCGGGGGCGGGGTGGGGCGGAGCGAGGGCAGAGCCTATAGTGAGAAAACCAATCCTCTTGAGCCTAGCGGGAAGGACGGCGGGCCAGAGGCGGGGCTAAGGGGCGGTGCGTCCGTCAGGAAAGCCAATCACTTTACCCCGGCTCGTTGAAGGGGGTTGGTCTGCGGGTCCTCCTTCGCTTTCTCCGGGATACCTCGCCGCCTGCGCTGACTTTACGGATGTTGTAATCTGCGCGTGCGCGTCCTGGCACTCCCGTGAGGCACTGCGGCGCGCGCGGTTGGAGGCTGGCAGAGAGCAGTGACTGCGGCTTTCCTGAGGTAAGGGTCTTGTAAGTTCGGGGTTGGCGGGGCCGCCGCTACCCTCCTACAGCCTGCTTGAGGCATCGATAGAGGTCGCTGGGCCCAGGCGCGGGGTGTGCGGGGAGGCTGAGGCTTTGTGCCAGAGGTGGGGGCGGAGGTACGTGGCCGGTCATCCGGCTGGGGTTGGTAGCTTTATTTTTCGGATACTGCGGATAAAACCCAAGGCCTCAATCATACGAGGCAAACGTTAAACCGGAAATACACACTTATCTGTTACCCAGCTTTTAAAAACAGCAATTTGGTACTTTTGTGGGCGTGTTTTATTAGAGCTCTTAAGTGTCATAACTGGATACTCAGAAACAAACCAAAACCAACCCAGAGAGTTTGCTACCAGAGTGTCAAATACATCGTGATTTTAAGACCTGCCATTGTCACTGACCTAAGTTTGGTTCAAGTCGTGGTTCATTGTGTTCTATTCGAAATAAAACTTCTTACTTGATGATTGATGGGTACTTTGAAACTTGTCAATTTGTCCTGGTTTTCTCTGCGTTAGACTGGTTATATCTATAGATTGAGTCCTTTGAGACTGATGGAACGCTGATTGAAGTAAATATTTAGTTGATTCTTCCTTAGAAAGGTAGGCATATTTCTTTTTCCTAACTAGAAACTACAGGGGAAACAGCTATTTTACAAAATGTAATTTATTTTAAGTAATTTCATCATTGGGAAAAAAAATCAGTTTTTTTTTATTGTTATATCTTCATTAATTAGATTCTTCATTACTGTTGTAGTGTCCTAAGCAACACCCTGATTGCTTCTGTTTTGCTTTGTCTTTGTCAGATATTGCACGTGCATCTGCTTTTAACTTAAGTAGTCTCCTGATGTCATCTGATAAAATGATCTGTATATTTAAAATTCATTTGCCTTGTTCATGGTCTAATACTTGTGTTCTTTCCCCCACTAGGAAAACACATTATAGATTGTATTTTTTTTCCTTCTTCTATGGACTTAGCGTAAATATGTTTTTTTCTGTTTGAACTTAGTTTAAAAAAATAGATTCATATCAAATATTTAAAAACAGGAGTAGTTAAACCATGAGTTGTGGAAATGAGTTTGTGGAAACATTGAAAAAAATTGGTTATCCCAAAGCTGATATTCTTAATGGAGAAGATTTTGACTGGCTCTTTGAGGATGTTGAAGATGAGTCATTCTTGAAATGGTTTTGTGGGAATGTGAATGAACAGAATGTATTGTCTGAAAAAGAATTGGAAGCCTTCAGCGATCTCCAGCGATCAGGCAAGCCTATCCTAGAAGGAACAGCATTGGATGAAGTTCTTAGGACCTGTAAAACTTTTGATTTGAAGACATGCAAACTGGATGACAAAGAGATACAGATATTAGAGGATGAGGTTCAAACTCTGCAGAAATTAAATAACTCAAAAATTCAGCGACGGAATAAATACCAGTTAATGGTTTCTGAAACTAGCTACAGGTTTCTGGCATTAAATGCTAAACAAGAGGAGGCCACTAAGAAGCTGAAACAGAAGCAAGGATTCCTAAATTCTGTGAATACTAAGCTCAGTAATGAACTTCAGGGTCTTACTGAGGAAGTTAATAATTTGATGATATTCTTCAGAAATTCTAATTTAAGTGAAAGAACAAATCCAATGGTGTTTTTATCTCAGTTTCCCTTGGGAAAATACATAAGCCAAGAAGAGCAGAGCACAGCAGCATTA
This sequence comes from Mus musculus, assembly GCF_000001635.26. Lineage (NCBI taxonomy): Eukaryota > Metazoa > Chordata > Mammalia > Rodentia > Muridae > Mus > Mus musculus. The sequence goes on along the minus strand of NC_000071.6, from coordinate 34,167,671 downwards.
ACCTTATACACAAAAAAGCAATTCTTTCAGGGCATGCACGAAGTAGTTGAAAGTTCAAATGAAGACAATTTTCAACTTTTAGATATACAAACACCGTCTATTTGTGATAATGAAGAAATCCTTAGGGAGCGACGACTGGAGATGGCTAGACTGCAGATGGCATGTATTTGTGTCCAGAAACAGATCATATACTTGAAAACAAGTAATTTGAGCATGAAGTCGAGTATAAAATGGGCGGAAGAGAATCTTAATAGACTAACCAATGAGGTAAGCATAAGAAATAAGACTGAATTCATATTGTAATTGTTAGGAATATAGAGTTTAATATTGCTGCTAATTTAGAAAAGGGGGGAAATCTAATTTTAATTTTATAGAAAATTATATTAGTATAGCATATTAATATAATTTATTAATTATGTAATATAATTAATGTAATTTTATAGTACATATTTGCAGTATGTATTTCATACAAATATATTATTAATCATATTACTAGAATTTAGTAATTTTATCCTCAGTAATATTACTGAGCAAATTTTGGACAAAAATAACCTTACTTTGCATTATGAATCTGAAAATTGTGTCATTTCAATTACAGATTAAACTGGGGTTTCTGTTTTTTGGTATAAACCAAGGAAACTACTTGCTTAACTATGGATATTCTGCCTTGTTTCCTCTGACAAGAAGATAGTATTAATGAAGTCCAGGATTCAGTGGAGTGACTTTCTCATTACTTGTTGAGAATATGTAGATATATTGCAGTTGTTCATCTGCACTCTCTAGAAGCTTGCTTTCTTGATAATATAGGCAGTAGATAGTTGAATAAAAATGTAGAGGTTTCTGAACCAATACTTGTATTAAATTAGTTACTACAACAGAAACATTTTGAAATAACAAGTCTGGTAAATCTGTGTGCTATAATCAGCTCATGGACTAAGAAAATACTATATAATTTTAAGAAAATTAAAATATTCATTTGTTATAATGAGTAGTATACTTATTAAAGTTATGATAACGATGAGATCTTCTAGTTTGTTAGCCATTATTGTTTGTTTGTATGTATGTATGTATGTGTGTGTGTGTGTGTATATATATATATATATATATATATATAGTGTACTGAAATTCAGTAGTTCATGCTGGCCTTTCTCTTGACTTAGTCCTTATTTTCCTTTAAAGTTAGTTTTGGCTTATACCAATAAGTTAGTTTTTATTCATTGCATATATTATCTGACCATCTAAAACAAACAATGAAAATAGTTAGAAAATAAAAGTTTAAACCTACATTTTAAAATGTTACTGCTTTCTTTGTGTAGGTTATTGATAAAGAAAATTTGGATGCAGAAATTTCTAGCTTAAACAGTGAGATTCTAAAACTTGAAGAACAAATCACTCATATAAAAGACAAAGTTTTGCCTGCTGTGGTAAAAGAATATGCTCAGCTATTGAACATGCCAGTTGTAAAGGGCGATTTTGAACTGCAGATTGCTAAACAAGATTATTATACGGCAAGACAAGAGTTAGTGTTAAATGAGTTGATAAAACAGAAGGCATCTTTTGAGCTTGTCCAGTTATCATATGAGATTGAGTTGAGAAAACATTGGGATACATATCGGCAACTAGAGAGTTTGGTTCAACAACTCAGTCAAAGAAACACGGTGCTCTGCCAGCACTTGGCAGTGTTATCAGACATACCAGCATCTGAGCAGTTAACCTCAAGGACTCCCATCGACACCAAAGATCATTCCACTCATAGGTATGTATGTCATTGCTTCCTTAGCATTTTTTTCTTTTATTTTTGTGAAATACTAGAGAGTTGGAACAGAAATTTTAAAGGTTTAAAAATTACTTGTATTCAGATTTGGCCTTTCTGCTTTTCTTTTTTCTTTTATCCTTTAAGTTTTTTGTTCCCTTTCTGTTCATGTTAGGTCTGAATGTAGCCACTTTAGAGCTGAAGTCAATGAGTTGAGGGAGTAAAGTGATAAAATAGTTTACTCCCACTTAGATACCTAGATTTGGGTTAGGAAATTTAAATACAGCTTTGTATCATAGGTATTGCTGGGCATGATACTGATTGTATCGGCAAGAGGGTAGTAGGGTGGGAAGACTTTATTTCCCTATCTGATGAGGTAGATCACTAAAATGAAAGCTGGCCCTTCCTGGACATCTAAGCAGTTGATGATAACAAGATACTAGAATTGAAGGCTAAAAGTATTAGACTTCAAAAGTCTGTAACTCTGCTTGATGTGTGGCTCATATCTGTAATCCCAGCATCTAAAAGGCTGAGGAAGAGCTATACTAAGTTTGAGACCTTTGTGGGCTATGTAATAATGTTCAACAAACACTTGTCTTTTAAATCCTGTATAGTAATGGGATTGCATATTTAATTTCAACTTTCTGGAAGTTGGGGCAGGAGAATCTCGAATTTGAGGTCAGCTTGGGATACATAGTAAGAATTCTAGGACAGTCTGAGCTGCACAATGGGACTTTGTATTTTAAAAAAAGAAAGAATTGGCATGGAGACTGGAGAGAGCTGGGGAGATAGCTTAGTCACTGCAGTGCTTGTGTACAAGTTTGAGAACCTCAATTTGATCCTCCAGAAACAACATAAAAAAGCCAGGTGCAGTGGCACACTCCTGTCATCTCTACACTGGAGAGGTAGAGGAGGAAGGATCCCTAGTACTTGCTGGTTAGCCAGTCTCATAGAATGGGTGAGCTCCAGGTTCATGAGAGACTTAAAAGTGAGGCAGAGAGTGGTTGAGGAATACCCCCAACATTAACCTCTGGGCTCCCTGTGTGCATGTGGAGACACACACATTTTGTATGCTGCTACTCATTTTTGGTAGGATCAGAATAACATACTTTAGCTTTTAATCCCAGAACTTGAGAGGCAGAGGCAGATTTCTAAGAGGCAGAGGCAGATTTCTGAGAGGCAGAGGGGCAGAGGGGCAGAGAGAGAGAGGCAGTGAGAGAGGCAGAGACAGATTTCTGAGTTCCAGTCCAGCCTGGTCTATGTAGCAGATTCCAGGACAGTAAGGGCTACACAGAGAAACCCTATCTTAGGGGGAGGGGGGAGACTTGAATGTGTGAACCGAGAAAGAGCAAGCTATGTGTTGATGTATGTATATTATGAATAAAAAGAGCATGTCTTCTTAGAAGGCAGGCATAACATGCTGCTTTAGATTTATTTTTTGTCTTACAGGCTGATGGATTTTCTGCCATTAAGTGCGATGAAAATGATTTTGTTAATTAGCAGGATTTTTACCAACCAAATACTGAACAAATTAAAATAGGCAGTTTGTTGTTAATGGCCATTTATATAGGTCTTACATTTTTAGTTTTTCTCTTTTAATCCCACCACAGTTTTGTGATATAAGTATTAAAGAATGATTTTTTTCTTGTGTCATTGTTGCTGCTGCTTTATCATAGATATAGTCTGTAAAAGAAGTGTTTTCTTGGGACATATCATTGAAGCTCACTTTGAAGTAAACTAATAACAGTTGAGAATCAAGATGATGTTTATATCTAAAATATGGAAGATGGGGAAACTGGAAATTCAGATTTTCCTTTAAAGGATTATTTATCTTTTGAGATAGTGTCTTACTGGATTTGAATTTGCTATGTCGCCTTGAGCCTCTAATCCATCTATCTTAGCTTCCTGAGTGCCGGGATGACAGGGTTTTACAACATACTCAAATTTAGATATTTCTCCTCTGAAATAATATTATACTTGAGATGGTTTCAGTTGTTCAATATTAGAAACACATATATTACTACTTTTCAGTTGTTAATTAGCTATCACTATCTGTTACCCAATTTGGTGGGTTATAATTTTGAAAACTATTAACTTGAACATTTTTCTCTTTAATTTTAATTAAATTTAATTAATTTTAATTCTCTTTAATATTTTTGTATTTTAGGCTTTATGAACTTCTAGAAGGAGACAATAAGAAAAAAGAATTGTTTATAACCCATGAACACCTGGAGGAAGTGGCTGAGAAATTGAAACAAGATGTTTCTGTAATACAAGATCAGTTGGCAGTATCTACTCAAGAGCATTTTTTCTTTTTGTCCAAACTGAATAATGATGTGGACATGCTTTGTGATGCTTTGTATCGTGGAGGGAATCAGCTATTGCTTTGTGATCAGGTGAGTGTTTACCTAGAAATTTAAAATGCTTTAAAATTTTGGTTTTTGTAGTTTATTGTAAGGGGCTAGAGAGCTGGCTCAGGAGTTAAGAAGAGCACTTGCTGCTGTTGTTGAGGATTCCTGTTGTATTCCTAGCACCCACATGGCACATGATGGCTCAAAATCATCTGGGACTCTGTTTCTGATGTCCTCTGCTTTTGTGGGTACCAGGCATACATGTGGTACACATACATATGTTCAAACAAAAATACTTATTCAAATTAAAAATAATAACTTTAAAAATGTTTCTTATAAAAATATTGTGAAGAAAAGATTATCCTATTCCATTAAACTAATCAGATTATCCTATTCCATTAAACTAATATAATTTTTACTTAAATTTGAGAGACATAGTCTTGCTATGTATGTAGCCTATGGTGGTCTCCAACTCAAAATCTCCCAGATACTAGGATTATGGGCTTATGTCATCGTACAAAAATCTTACGATTTTTTAACTCCTAATTTTTAAATATAATTTTTTTCAGATAATTTTGAGTTTCATGTACAGAATTTGAAATTTTCAGCCACTATAAAAGGATATATAATATTGATACTATGTTAAGAAAGAAAACTTGTTATTTTAGCAAATAGAGGATTGCCTTTCTGTATTTAAAATCTCTATACGCATGGTACATGTTTTTTTCTTTTTTCACATTGAATATTATAACAGCATATATGTAATATAACAAGGCAGATTGAATACATATACTAAGAATTCATGTAATATATAGTAAACAAAATATAGGGAGATTTTTGGAGAAAGTTTTAATCAAATATGAATAACATATGGAAGGAGGAAAAGAAACAGTCATTTGAAAAAAAAAAAAAAAGAAACAGTCGTATGTAATGAGCTAGAACCTGAGCAATGCCAATTTAAGGCTCAGGTCAAATAAGCTTAAAGGCATCTTTTTAGATTCTTTGTTTATGGTGTATGTCTATTCTTTCGTTCAATCAGTTATTTCTGAACAGAACAGGATTTAAATCATAACAAATCTTGGACGAAGTTTTAAAAGGTAGTTGCCAGAAGAAAATATAGTGCCAGAGGAAGAAGCAAACTAAAAATATAAAACACCTCACAAATTTGCATGTCATCTTTGTGCAGGGCCATGCTAATCTCTGTACCAGTCTAGTTTTAGTCTATGTGCTGATGAAGTGAGCACAATACATGCTTTTTTCTAATGGAATTCTCCAACCTTTGAGGAGAACTGGCTTTGAGTTTTATTATATAAGTAAATTAGATTGTGTATTAACTTCTCTGGGTTTTCAAACTTTATATGCATTCAATTGGATATTTCATTATCTTGTTTGCTCTCACTCTGTGTTATAGTTATTTATTTAAACCCTAGCCTGAGGCTTCTACCCTTTGTATTTGAGTTTGGTATTTGGTATTTAAGTTCCTGGATGAAAGACACACTGACAGCTTTTAATTTACAATAGGCCTTAAACAGCACACGAGCTGGGCAGTTTCCTACCCTCTGTGCTGTTAAGAGTCTCCTTTCCTATTGATAACCCTGAGTTATTACTTACTACTTACTATGTTTCACTAGGCTGCTCTTAACTCTAATTGGCTAGCCCTCAGGGTCAAGTTCTTAATGGCTTACCTAACTTATGACAGCTCCTTCCTCCTCTTCCTCTTTCTCTTTTTCCTCTTCCTCCTTCTCTTCATTGTCTCCAACCCCAAGCTCTGGAAACCTAAACCTCACTTATATCTCTTCTGATGAGCTATTGGCTGCTGGCATCTTTATTTACCAATCAGAATAACCAGGGGGCAGGGTCACTCAGCATCTTACTTGAGGTCTCTCTTGTCTCTGGGACAACCAGTTTTGGGGGCCCAGATTAGCATTAGAATACAAGCAGCATTAGGTCAACCCACTACATTTTCCTCTTTTTGTCCAATTAAAAAGGCTCTTTCTCTATAGTAACAAACATACACATTCTAGGAACTATTTTGAAACAATTAGGAAAATTATTAAGTATGAATTACATTTAAAAGTCTAGTCTATATTTTGTAACTTAGGTGAGGTATTTAACCATCTATTCTGTCTCAATGAGTTATGATTTTGTACCTAAATTATCTTGTTTTAACTTGTATTAATGTCCTAATGCCATCTTTTCAAATCTAGAATATCTTTAATGTTAAGCAACATAAGTATAATTGTGAGACTATAACTATTTAATTTTCAACTCTGTTTCATAAGGGATTAAATATTACCTGAGTATTGAGGAAGCATAAAGATACATCTTCCAAAACTATAGAAATGACAGAAACAGTTGACGGCTTAACAGTTCCCAACATTTCTTACAATGTTGGAGCATCTATCTTTAGCCTTTTGGCCCAGAATATCTGACAGACCTTATGAGCAGATAGTATTCTGCTTACAGATAAAATTAGAGCATTTCTTGCCCAGTGGCTACCTTGCCACAGTTGAAGCAGTTCCACATGGAGATACTGATATTCATCACCTTCTTTGAAGTGGAATGAGGATACTGTCAGGAGCATACATGTCTCATAGTCAAAAGATCTTTTAATAATGAAATAACATGAAATGTAATATCCTGTGGATCTCTGACACTTTTGAAGACCATCTATATATAGCATAACTGAATTGTTAAATATTGATTACTTTTAGCCATTTACTATATGAATAACCTTGAAAACATTTTATAGTAATTAACTAAATTAGAAATCTAATATGATCAAACCATGAGTTTGACGATCTATTAACTTGCATTGCTTAATTAATTTAAACAGTGTGTAATAGCAGCTATTAAAAGGACTGGTTCTAAGCCTTGTATTCTTAAATGAGTTGCATATGTACAATACCTATCTTAAGTAACAAAATTAATTTAAAATTTTGTATCAATATATAAAGATTTATACCAATGAAAACCTTAACTTATATCAGTATATAAATTCTGTACCAATGTAAGAAAATATAACTTCAATTCTGCATCAAAATATAAAGATTTCTATCAGCTTAAGATTATGGCTATAAAATGTTACATTTAGAGTAAATTTAATAATCCATCCCCATTTATCTAATTTGTTATACTATTACTATATTCCCCCTTTTTCCTTTTCAACCCCCTCCCCTTTACCTAAGAAAGGAAGGATAGAGAAGAGGAAAGATAGAAATGTGAGTCTAAGCTCTCTATTTTGTTTCTTCCTTGTCCAAAACTATAATTATTTGTAAATTATCTCTTAAAAAATGACAATAAATTTTATAAAATAACCAAAACCAGACACTCCAAATTAAGGGATCAGGTGATTTATTATTATTATTTTTTTTTGAAACAGGTCTCATGTGCTCAGGGTAGCCTTAAATTTACTTTGTAGCTCAAGTTGGCCTTAAACTTGCAATCCTTCTTTTGCTTATAGAATGCTAGATTACAAACATGCTTCCCAGTGACTAGCATTTGCTTGTTTTCATTTCATTTCCATTTATTTATTTATTTATTCGTCCAACCATTTATTTATTTATTTATTTATTTATTTATTTATTTGAGACAGTGTCTCTCTGTGTAGTTCTTGTTCAACTGGCACTTACTGTGTAGATCAGACTAGCCTCAAGCTCAAAGAGATTTGTCTGCTCTGCTTCTCCAGTGTTGGGATTAAAAGTGTGTTCCACCATACATGTACATGTTTTTTAGTATTATTTTTTGAAACTTATCTATGTAGACACATATACAATTTTTATATATAATTACTGTTCCATTATATAAAATTTCATAATTGCCTGTTCTCTTGACAGATGTTAAAATAATTTCTAGTTTTCTGTGGTTAGTCGTTGTGTTAGTACGTCATATATATACACACCTTTTTGTAGACCAAATGCCTAATAGAAGCAACTTAAAGTGGAAAAGATTTCATGATTTGAGAGAGTTTAATTCATGATCATTTGGCCCCATGTGCTTAGACAGAACATTATAGTGGCAGAGGAGGTTCTCATGGTGAGCACAGGAAGCAGGAAGACACCACTCTGCCTCTCTGCCTTTGTCTCTCTTTCTCACTAGGAGTCTTTTAAGATGTAGGTAGACATTTTTTATCATATTTTTAAAATTATACTTTTTTATTTGTGTGTTGTGTGGATGCGTGTGTGCCATGGTGCACAATTGAGATCAGGACAATTTATAGGAGTTGGTTCTCTTCTTTCTACTATATGGTCCCAGGGATTGAACTCAGGTTTCATGCTTGGCTGAGGCATCTCTCTGGCTCATTAGTTTGTTACTCTTGAGCATTTTTATTATTATTATAATAAAAATATATATTTTTTTACAGTCCAGTCATTGCTCCCCTCCTGGTCCCCCCTTCCACAGTTTCTCATCCCATCTTCTCCCACTGAGGCCAGACCAGGCAGTCTTCTGCTGTTCATGTGTCAGGGGCCTCAGACTAGCTTGTGTATGCTGCCTGGTCTCAGTGTCTGTTGGTCTTCCTATGTTGCTCTCCTCCTCAGCTTCTAGCTTTTTCCTAATTCTACCAAAGGGATTCCCAACTTCAATACAATAGTTGGGTATAAGTGTCTGCATCTATTTTAGTCAGGTGCTTATTGGGCCTCTCAGTGGACCACCATACTAGGCTCCTGTCTGTAAGCACACCATAGCATCAGTAATAGTGTCAGGCCTTGGATTCTCTCACCTCCCAGGTCTCTGGTACTTTCTAGAGGGTCGTCTGTCCCCCGTCCCACCCTCCCACCCCACTCCACCCCAGCCCCAAGGTTGTATATTTCCATTCATTCTGCTGGCCCTCAGGGCTTTTCTTCTGTCTCTTCTCACCCCTATACCTGATCATGTTTCCCTTTCCCTTTGCCCCTCCCCCAGGTTCCTCCCTCCCTCTGCCTCCTGTGATTTTTTTTTTTTTTTCTTCTCCCTCCCAAGTAGGACTGAAGCATCCCCACTTGGGCCCTTCTGCTTGTTAACCTTCTTGAGTTCTGTGGTTGTATCCTAGGTATTGTGTACTTTTTTGGCTAATAGCCACTTATTAGTGAGCACATTCCATGCATGTCCTTTTGGTTCTGAGTTAACTCATTCGGGGTGATATTTTATAGTTCTATCCATTTGCCTGCAAAAGTCAGGATGTCCTCATACTTAATAGCTGAATAGTGTAAATGAACCACATTTTCTGTATCCATTCTTCCATTGGGGCATCTGGGTTGTTTCCAGCTTCTGGCTATCACAGATAAGGCCACTAGGAACATAGTGGAACACATGCCCCTGTGCCATAGTGGGGTATCTTTTGGGTATATACCCAAGAGTGGTATAGCTAGGTTTTCTTGTAGATCTATTTCCAATTTTCTGAGGAACTTCCAGATTGATTTCTAGAGTGGTTGTACCAGTTTGCAATCTCACCAGCAGTGGAGGAGTGTTCCTCTTTACCGACATCCTCACCGACATATGCTGTCACCTAAATGTTTGATCTTAGCCATTCTGATAGTTGTAAGGTGGAATCTCAGGTTGTTTTGGTTTTCATTTCCCTGATGACTAAGGATTTAGAACATTTCTTTAAGTGGTTCTCTGCCATTCGAGATTCCTCTGTTGTAAATTCTCTGTTTAGCTCTATACCCCATTTTTTTTTTTTTTTTGGGATTGGGTTGTTGAGTTTTTTGGAGGTTAGCTTCTTGAATTCTTTATATATTTTTGGATATTAGCCCTCTATTGGATGTGGGGTTAGTAAAGATTTTTTCCTCAGTCTGTAGGCTGCCGATTTGTTCTGTTGACTGTGTCTTTTGTCTTACAGAAGGTTTTCAGTTTCATGAGGTCCCATTTATCAATTCTTTTTTTTTTTTTTTTTTTTTTTTTTTTTGGTTTTTCGAGACAGGGTATCTCTGTATAGCCCTGGCTGTCCTGGAACTCACACTGTAGACCAGGCTGGCCTAGAACTCAGAAATTCGCCTGCCTCTGCCTCCCAAGTGTTGGGATTAAAGGCATGCGCCATCACGCCTGGCTCACCATTTATCAATTCTTGATCTTAGAGCATGAGCCATTGGTGTTCTGTTTAGTAAATCTCCCTGAGCACCCCACACCCCCACCCCTACCCCTTGACTCTTTTGAGCATATTTTAAAAGGAAAAAAATCAGCCAATTAAAATGAATAGAATACTTCTTAAGTCTTGCATTTAATTCTGAATTGCTCTAAATTATTTTGTTGCTCACAGTTGACTTCATTTTCTATACTGTGCATTAAGAATATTGGGGAAAACAATTTTTTTTTTTTTTTTTTTTTTTTTGGAGACTGTCTTACCATGTTACCTTTGCTGGTCTGGAAATTACTATATAGACCTTGTCTTCTTGCCTTTGCCTCTAAGTGGTAGAATTACAGTTCTGAGTCACCATGGTCATCTAAAAAGTATTTTAAAAATACTTGATCATCAGCAGCTACCTCATGATAGCATCTTCCTTTCAGATTTGTGGAGATATGAAATAATGCATTGTAGATTCCCAAGAATAGTTTTTATTATAATCTCACTATTTGGCATCATTGATGTTTTACTACCTCAGTAGGGTATAAAAAAAATCAAATCAGGTTGTACATAGTGGTCAACACCTTTAATCCCAGCACTTGGGAGGCAGAAGCAGGCAAATCTGTATGAGTTCAAGGCCAGCCTTGCCTACATACTGAGTTCCAGGACAGCCAGGATTCTGTAGTCCTGTCCCCCCTCTCTGCAAAAAGGAAATTTAAAAGGTCAAATCAGTTTTATTAGTGAACCTGAACATTTTTAGTATCTACTATAGGAATATTAGCCCTTTAAGATCATTAGGATTTAATTAAAATTAAGAGTGAGGTTATTAGTATATCAAATTTTTTAAAAATATTTTTATTAGGTATTTTCCTCATTTACATTTCCAATGCTATCCCAAAAGTTCCCCCATACCCTCCCCCCCACTCCCCTACCCACCCACTCCCACTTTTTGGCCCTGGCGTTCCCCTGTACTGGGGCATATAAAGTTTGCATGACCAATGGGCCTCTTTCCAGTGATGGCCGACTAAGCCATCTTTTGCTATGCTACATATGCAGCTAGAGACAAGAGCTCCGGGGTACTGGTTAGTTCATATTGTTGTTCCACCTATAGGGTTGCAGACCCCTTCAGTTCCTTGGGTACTTTCTCTAGCTCCTCCATTGGGGGGCCTGTGTTCCATCCTATAGATGACTGTGAGCATCCACTGCTGTGTTTGCTAGGCCTCCCAAATTTTTGTTTTACCAAAATTTTCTTAGAGAACATTAAAAGTAGACAATAATGTCAACATTATCTTTTTTTAAAAATGTATTTTTGAAGTACTGATCTGTAAAATAGGCATATGTGACAGCTCTAAAAAGCAGTCTTTTATTTATTTATTTATTTATTTATTTATTTATTTAATGTTTGTGAGTACACTGTTGCTGTCTTTAGACACACCAGAAGAGGACCTCTTTTTTTTTTTTTTTTTTTTTTTCCGAGACAGGGTTTCTCTGTGTAGCCCTAGCTGTCCTGGAACTCACTTTGTAGACCAGGCTGGCCTCGAACTCAGAAATCTGCCTGCCTCTGCCTCCCAAGTGCTGGGATGAGGACCTCCTCTTATAGATGGTTGTGAGCTACCATGTGGTTGCAGGACGTCTGGAAGAGCAGCCTGTGCTCTTAACCACTGAGCCATCTCCAGCCCAAATCTGAGTTCTTTTTTGTTTGTTTTTGTTTTTGTTTTGTTTTTTTCGAGACAGGACTTCTCTATATAGCCCTGGCTGTCATGGAACTCACTCTGTAGACCAGGCTGGCCTCAAACTCAGAAATCCGCCTGCCTCTGCCTCCCAAGTACCGGAATTAAAGGCATGCGCTACTACCACCCAGCTCCAAATCTGAGTTCTTAAGCAGAAGAATTACATATATTAGTATAGTTTTCATTAAGTATTCTGTGTAATTTCATTTTACAGGACAGGAAAAAAGAGAAAAGATTTTTGTGAGGCAGGGTTTTTTTTGGTTTGTTGTTTGTTTTTAAATGGTTGAAGAAAGCAGCATGCTCCTGGTTGGATTTTTATTGTCAATGTGATTATATAATATAGTCAAATAACCTACATTATCATTTCTAGAGACTCCGGGATGATTGTGGCTCCATGTACCCTTTAGTCAATGTGGAGGCAGATATAAATCAATTGTTGGTTGTCTGGCTGACATCCTCAAATCCACCCCACTGATCTAGTTCTTCAGGTGATGTGAATAAACCATCTACTCACCTAGCTGATGCTCACCAATGACAGAAATGGATAAAGGATTCCACTTGAGTCTAGTTTGGTGAACCAGTGAGTTTAATTGCAAAAACAGGATTTAAATGAGAAACCAATTACTGGAGCATGGGCAGTTAACTTAGTGGCAACTCTACTGCCCAAAAAAGTCTCCCTCCAAACTGTTAACTGCCTGTATATCCTCTTGGAGAGTCAGGAAGGAGAGCTTCCTGAGCCTCTCCCACCCCTCTAACAAAGCATGTGTGGCTCCATACTGAAGCAATTGTTTTTTATTAGACTTCATTTCAAGGTTTTTCCTGCATTTATATGTCTCGGGCACAGATTAAGCTACAGTGAAGTTTCATTAATAAGACCTTCATGAAAAAGTTTTTGTTCATTGGTTTTGTGTCAATAATTATAAAACAGTGTTATACAAGGTAGCCACTAAATAATATTTGTTGATTATATGAAGACATGGAACAGATCAGGTACACTTTAGGAAGTAAGAGTTTACATTGAGTCATTCAGAATTACCTATTAGATGTTATTATAATTAATTTTGTATAGAATATAAATCTGGTGGAAACAACTTCTTTGCTTTCTTGTTTGTTTGCTTGACATAGGGTCTCATGTTGCAGTACAGGTTATGTGGAACTCACTATGTATTCCAGTCTGACCTCAAACTTAATAGCAATCCTGCCTCAGCTTTCCTACTCTGGGATTACAGACATGAGCACATGCCCAAGACACTTCATTGCATTTATTTTTGTGTGTGGAGTTGTGCACACATGTCTAAAGATCAGAGGACAATTGGAAGTCTATTGTTTCTTTCAAGCATGTAGGCTTGGGGGATCAAACAGGTCATTAGGCTTGATAGCAAGCACCTTTATCCACTGAGCCATCTCTTCAGCCCAGTGATCTTTAATTATAGATTTTTGTTTTTCTTTCGCTTATTTTTTAAAGACAGGATCTCACTGTGTAGTCCTGGCTGGATTGGAATTAATTATTCAGATCTGGCTGGCCTAGAACTCAGAGATATTTCTGCCTCTGTCTCCAAAGCATTAAGATTAAGAGTGTGTGATATGGGTTTTTATTATGAGGAGTTATTAAGTCACAGAATTTCCTTTTAAATTCTAGTTGGTGTTTGGAATAAAGTTCTTGAAATTAAAGCTTTTTCTTCCTGTTTCAGGAGTTAAAGGAGCACTTTCATCAAGTTGAATCTCAGTTGAATGAACTACATCATCTCCTTACTGATATTCTTGCTGATGTGAAGACGAAAAGAAGAATTTTGGCAACTAATAAATTGCATCAAGTGGAAAGATAATTATATGTATAGCTTTTTAAAGATGAAGACTATCTAAATAAAAGATGTTGTAGAAAAGACTGAAGAGTTCTAAAAACGGAATATTTACTATGCCTGCTGTGTTTTTGTTTTTTTTAACATTTATTTGTATGCAGGGAGGGATGTGTGTGTCTGTTGTGGTCTTTTATGTTAGTGTGTACCATAATGACTATGTGAGATAAGAGAACAATTTGGAGGAGTTGGTATTATCCTTTTACCCATGAGAGCTCTGGAAATGGAAATCAGGTCATTATTCTTGGGGACAGTGACTAGCCCATCTTGTCAGGCTCAATGCTACTAAGTTTATGAATTTAAGATCAACGGAACTTTTTATTTTAATAGATTTAGTGTTAAGTTGAACTTCCCTAATCTGAAGTTTTTAAATGGTCCCAAATCTGAAAATTTATAAGTAACTGGGATGATTCCATGAGTGAAAAATTCTACATCTAATCTTGCATAACAGGTCAGAGTCACAAAACAGATATGCTAAATTATAAAACAACCTTCAGTTTGTCTGAAATACAAATGAATTTCACATTTCAGCTTGGGTTCTATCCCTAAGATATCTAATTTGTATATGTACAAAAATTAAAATATCTGAAACACTTTGGTCCTATACATTTAAGATAGGGGATATTTAGTTTGCATTAGTTTGGTTGTTAACCCCTGTAACCACTGTTCAAAGTGGAGGTGCTGTGCTTTTGTAGCTAGCCAGAGTGGGCTTGAATTTAAGAGATCTGCTTGCCACTCTCTGAATTCATGGTCCTGCATTGACTGTGCTGTGATTATCAGCATGCATCACCACATTAGACTGCTTATCAGTTATTGAAGAGCTCATTTCATGATATATTTCTGTTAAATACTAAATAGCATAAGAGATCAGCTGTTTTAAATACCTCTAAGAATATATATTTTTTTGCTTTTGTTATATGAAATACCAGTCTAAAAAATGACATATCTCTGATCCACATAGACTTGAGCTTTGTACAAGGAGATAAGAATGGATCAATTCACATTCTTCTACATGATAACCACCAGTTGTGCCAGCACCATTTGTTGAAAATGATGTCTTTTTTCCACTGGATGGTTTTAGCTCCCTTGTCAAGAATCAAGTAACCATAGGTGTGTGGATTCATTTCTGGGTCTTCCAATTCTATTCCATTGATCTACCTGTCTGTCACTTCACTAGTACCATGCAGTTTTTATTACAATTGCTCTGTAGTACAGCTTAATGTCAGGCATGGTGATTCCACCAGAGGTTCTTTTATTGTTGAGAATAGTTTTTGCTATTCTAGGTTTTTTATTTTTCCAGATGAATTTGCAAATTGCCCTTTCTATCTCAGTGAAGAATTGAGTTGAAATTTTGATGGGGATTGCATTGAATCTGTAGATTGGTTTTGGCAGGATAGCCATTTTTACTATATTAATCCTGCCAATCCATGAGCCTGGGAGATCTTTCCATCTTCTGAGATCTTCTTCAGTTTCTTTCTTCAGAGACTTGAAGTTCTTATACAGAGACCTCCACATAAGACCAGCGACACTGAAATTAATAGAGGAGAAAATAGGGAAAAGCCTCGAAGATATGGGCACCGGGGAAAAATTTCTAAACAGAACAGCAATGGTTTGTGCTATAAGATCAAGAATTGACAAATGGTACCTCATAAAATTACAAAGCTTCTGTAAGGCAAAAGACAGTCAATAAGACAAAAAGGCCACCAACAGATTGGGAAAGGATTTTTACCAATCCTAAATCTGATAGGGGACTAATATCCAATATATATAAAGAACTCAAGAAGCTGAACTCCAGAAATTCAACTAACCCCATTAAAAAATGGGATACAGAGCTAAACAAAGAATTCTCAACTGAGGAATACCGAATGGCTGAGAAGCACCTGAAAAAAATGTTCAACATCCTTAATCATCAGGGAAATGCAAACCAAAACAACCTTGAGATTCCACCTCACACCAGTCAGAATGGTTAAGATCAAAAATTCAGGTGACAGATGCTGGTGAGGATGTGAAGAAAGGAACACTCCTCCACTGCTGGTGGGATTGCAAGCTTGTACAACCACTCTGGAAGTCTGGAGGTTCCTCAGAATTGGGCATAATACTACCAGAAGATCCAGCAATATCTCTCCTGGGCATATACCCAGAAGAAGTTCCAACTGGTAAGAAGGACACATGCTCCACTATGTTCATACCAGCCTTATTTATAATAGGCAGAAGCTGGAAAGAACCCAGATGTCGCTCAACAGAAGAATGGATACAGAAAATGTGGTACATTTACACAATGGAGTACTATTCAGCTATTAGAAACAATGGATTTATGAAATTCTTGAACAAATGGATGTATCTGGAGGATATCATCCTTAGTGAGGTAACCCAATCACAAAAGAAGTCATTAGATATGCACCCACTGATAAGTGGATATTAACCCAGAAACAGAACACCCAAGATACAATTTGCAAAACACAAGAAAATCATGAAGAGGGAAGACCAATAGGTGGATACTTCATTCCTCCTCAGAATAGGGAACAAGATACCCATGAGAGGAGTTACAGAGACAAAGTTTGGAGTTAAGATGAAAGGATGGACTATCCAGAGACTACCCAACCCGGGGATCCATCCCATAATCAGCCACCAAACCCAGACACTATTGAATATGCCAGAAAGATTTTGCTGAAGGGACCCTGTTATAGCTGTCTCGTATGAGGCTATGCCAGTACCTGGCAAATGCAGAAGTGGATGCTCCCAGTCATCTATAAGATGGAACACAGGGCCCCCAACGGAAAAGCTAGAAAAAGCACCCAAGGAGCTGAAGGAGTCTGCAACCCTATAGGTGGAACAACAATATGAACTAACCAGTACCCCCAGAGCTCATATCTCTAGCTGTATTTGTAGCAGAAGATGGCCTAGTTGGCCATCACAGGGAAGAGAGGCCCCTTGGTATTGCAAACTTTATATGCCCCAGTACAGGGGAACGCCAGGGCCAAGAAGCAGGAGTGGGTGGGTAGGGGAGCAGGGCAGGGAGGGAGGGTATAGGGAACTTTTGGGATAGTATTTAAAATGTATATAAAGAAAATATCTAATTAAAAAAAAACTTTAAAAATTGACATATCTCAAAGTTTTTTGTTCATTTTTAGAAAGAAAATAATGTGGGAAAATATATTAACTGCTTTCCTGGTGGGTGGTAGCAAAATCGTTTTAAATTGGTGCCAGGTAATTTAGATGTGTGAACCAGATGCTTGTTTGTTCTTTTCACCTAACCCTTTACCTGCTTGGGGACCAGTAGGGTGTGTCAGTGTTAACTTCCATATTTATAGTCATTCATATGCTTGAAAATTAATAATAGGTCGTTTTTAGAACTGAGGAGTATTTCAGTACACTTTTTACTTTATAATTGGTTAATTAAAAATTAAGGGGCTTTTTTCCCCTCCAAGATGGGGTTTCTCTGTGTAGTCCTGGCTGTCTTGGAACTGGCTCTGTAGACCAGGTTGGCCTTAAATTCAGAGATATACCCATCTCTGCCTCTTTAGTACTGGGATCAAAGATGTGTGCCACTACCACCCATCGAGTCAAATCAAACCCAGGGCTTACACATACCAAGCAAATGCTCTCTCTCCCAGTGAGCTTTATCCCCAGCATTTTTTTTTTAACTTTAAAAATATATGAGACTGGGTCTTGTTAAGGTGCCTAGACTGTCCTTGAATTTGCTCTGCCTAGGCAGGCTTGAACTGTTTTCCTCCTGCCTCAGCCTCCCAGTTCAACTTGTATCAACATGTCTCACTTCTCATTTTTCCATCCTATTTGTTTTTCATAATTGAAACCTGTTTCTTGCTGGGCGGTGGTGGCGCAAGCCTTTAATCCCAGCACTTGGGAGGCAGAGGCAGGTGGATTTCTGAGTTCGAGGCCAGCCTGGTCTACAAAGTGAGTTACAGGACAGCCTGGGCTATACAGAGAAACCCTGTCTCGAAAAACCAAAACAAAAGAAAAAAACCTGTTTCTTGTAGTTTTTAATACCTTTTAAAAATAATATACATAAATCCTTTTAAAGTCTTAAAATTAATATGTGGGTACTTATCTTATATTTAGGACTTTATGAAAATGGAAAATTATGAGGCATGTGTAGGTTTTGATGTCTGTGAGATACCCCTCTCTGCTGTTGCTCAGAAGATTATGTCTGCTATGCGTTCAGGTGATTTCATGGATTCTAGGAATGAGGGAGAGAGTACAAACAGTAAGTAATTTTATGGGCCTTCCTTTTATTGTCTTGAATGTTAATTATTTTAAAGACTAAGACTTAAGTGAAATGGATATAAAATTATGCCATAGAACTATATTTTGTAGGGAATTTTGTTGCCTAAAAAGGAAGTAGTTTTCAATATGTTCCCTCCCTGCCTTCCCATTCATTGTGACCAAATTGCTTACTGAATTTGAAGTCCTTTAATCCCATTGTTTTAATACAACACACCCTTCCTTGTTTCAGGTATTCTCGAATAATCTAAGAAGATGAGATCTTTTATAATGCCTCTTGCTTGACTGCCAGATTACTGAATTTGTACATAATAGTTGCTGTTGTATGTGGTCATAAGAGAAGTGTTTCTGTTATTGTACTGCCATAAAATGTATAAACTCTGGGTATCAGAGAAGAATGGCTTTGTCTGTATGGGTTTATGATGTGTGCTATAATAGTAAAAAGCTGTGGCATATATTCTTAGGTTCAGGTATAGCTGAAAGGTTTGTAACAAGTAGTTTTTTGTTTTGTTTTGTTTTTTGTTTTTTTAATCAGCAAAACCAGTAATTTGTGGCTTCTTTTCATACAAAATAAGTTATAAGTGATACTGTTAGGATATTGAGATGAAATCATTCAGAAGATTACCAAGTATTGGCACAAATGCTAACAAATAAACACATTTTCTCAGTTAAGAGACAATAGTGCTTGGGGCTGGAGAGATGACTCAGTGAAAAAGAGGCATCAGGCTAGAGCAGCTCAGTTTGAATCCCTTGTATTCAGATGGAAAAGCCAGCTATGTGTGTCTGTAACCTCAGTATTTGAGGTAGAGGCAGGTGGATATAGGGAGTTTACTGGCCAGCCAGCCTAAGTGAAAATTACTGCTTACATTGCTAGAATCTCAATTTTTCTCAAAATATTCTTGTCCAAAGGTCACCACTACCTGACTTACTACAACTTTTATAATGAAAGGCATTTTATATTGCTTCAAAGACCTCTTTGTCAGAGATTACTTATCTATTTGTAGGGGTCCAGACTTCCTGTCTGAGGTACACAGGTCTGTTCATGGCTCAGTTTCACTGCATCAGGTCCCTGTCAGCAAAGTGTGAACTCAGATAGTAAATGCCCCTTCCAAGGCATGTTTGAAGACAATCAACTTGCTTGTAAGTTGGATTACCAGTTGGAACTCAGGATAATTTCTCTTCAGTCCTAGTCTAAATAACAATCTCATGGGGGGGGGGTGTGAAATCATGTGCCAGAATGACCCTGGGCCTGTAAAGGCTTCATGAAGCTGCTTTACCACCAACTGAGACCTTGTATCTCAGAACATGAAAGAAATACATTTACACTTTGTTCTTTAAGCCATTGTATTAGAAGCTATTGTGCTTGTAGCCTTTTTCTTTTTTTTTTAATCTTAACTCCCTTTATATTCAGAATTGGGGTTCATCTGTAAACTTTTTGGCATTATATTGTTCAGTAATACTGTCAGTTACTGGGGTCAAAGGAATTTTTAAGGTTGTTAGCTGACTAGATGCTGTGTTATACTTGAGATTAAGAATTTTTTTTTGAGAAAAGAAAATTTTTTGTCATTATGTTTGTTTTTAATCTTCCTTTTCATAGAAAGCATTCCACCACACATTTATTAGAACTTTTATTTTTAGTTAGAGTTTAGGGATATATATTATATTATATTAAAAATATTATATTATATTAAAAATATTTCACAAACATGAATTCATAAAAGGTTGATTTCCTAAAAAGTATTTGTTAAAATCCATTTAATGTGAAACTCGTCTTTATTCCCAGTATCTTGTAGGAGTATTTTGTAATATCAGGGACAGAATAGAAACAAAATGACAAAATAGACCTATGATGATTGTATTCCTTTTAATTAGGAGTAAATGAGTAAAAAAGATTTTTTTTTATACATAAGTACACTGTAGCTGTTTTCAGACATTCCAGAAGAGGGCACCAGATCTCATTACAGGTGCTTCTGAGCCACCATGTGGTTGCTGGGATTTGAACTCAGGACCTTCAGAAGAGCAGTCAGTGCTCTTACCCGCTGAGCCATAACTCCAGCCCGAATAAAAATTTTTATGTGTAAAATTAAGTATGAAATTCTTACTTCAGATCACTCTCATGGCCCTATAAGCCTCTAGATTTTAGTTCCCAAGGTCACTGCTCTCATTCAGGCCTCTGCCTCATGGAGATTTTTATGGTACCCTTCAAGTTTTTTGTTTTCAGTTAACTACCACTTTGGTTGTTTCCTTGTGCCATGGCTTGAGGTCATTGTCCTTGTTCTGGAAAGTTTGTCCCTAGAAATGTTACCATGTATTCCTATGTATCATCTGGTTTCAAACTCCCCTTTATATATTATATTCTGCTATTCTCTATTTTCCATCTTTTTGTGTTGCAGTAAATCTCCAACCCCAATAAGCCTGTGCAAAAACCATACAACTCTACTGTAATATTTGTAAGCTGCATGTCTGGATTGGGCATAATTACCACTACACTATTCTATTCCCCAGCTATTAGATCCCTTGCTACTTGTAGCTTCTTCCCCGAGCTATGAGATTCCTTGCTACTTGTGACTTCTCCTGGCCATGTGGTTCTGCTCCATTGTCCTTCCACTTCCTCTTTCTCCATCTTTCCTTCCTCCCTTCTTACTCTTCCCCTACTCTCCAAAACCTCCAGCCCCACCATTCCCTTGCATTGGTCAATCACAGGCTTAAGCCTTTATTTGACTAGTTAAAATGGGAAGAAGGTTCACATGAAATCACCTAAGAACATGATCATACTCATCAGGGCAGTCCCTCTTGAGGAAACAGAATTAACATTAGAATACAAACAGCACGAGGGCAACCCACAACACTTTCCCTTTTTTGTCCAATTAAAAGGCTCTTTCAGATATAAATTGAGCACAACCATTACAATTATGCAAATTATAAGGTATAAGATACACTTAACATCCAGCCCATCATCTTTGTCCATTTGGATAAAGTACTCTAACATCTATCCTAGCTTAAGCCACAATTCTATACCTGAATTATGTTCTGGTTTTAGTTTGTATTGCCATTGGAAAACCAGCCTCTCAAATCTATATAACTTCTCTCAGTGCTAAACAACTTGTTTGACTATGAGACTATAACTAGTCTTCAACCCCGTCAGAAATCCAAGAATGACTTAAATATATCTGAAAATATAGGAAACATAAAACATAGCTTTTAAAACTTAACTAATTTGTAGAGTACACAGACTCTTTGGATAGTCTCTCATTCCTCAAAATGTTGGAGCATCAGTCTTCAGCCTTCTGGTCCAGGATCATCTGACAGACCTTTGCAAAGCAGAATTATTGAGGACTGCTTACCCTGTATTGGCAGTTATCAGTCAACTATTCTGCACAGTGTGTCCTTTTTCCTGGACAGTATTTTTGTCCATAGATGAACTGAGGCAATTCTTGCCCAGTGGCTATCTTACCACAACTGGAGCAACTCCAATGATGCTCACTTTCTTCTTTGATGATGCTGTCAAGAGCAGACATGTCTCTAGTCAAATGATCTTTAATACTGAAACATCCTTAAATGTCATACTCTGTGGACTTCTGACACTTTTGAAGACTGTCTGTGCAAAGTATATCTGAACTGTTAACTATTCTTACTCATTTCAATTTGAGTAAATTAAAAACACCATATTGTAATTGGATCAGAATATAATACAACCATGAGTTTACTATCTGGCCCTTAACTCATGTTAGTTAATCATCCTAAACAGTTTGTAATGGGAGTTATTAGAAGGACTGGATTAAGCCTTGTATTGTTAGATGAGTTGCATAGGTACAATACTATCAAAGAATAACCATATTTATTAATTTCAAATTTTGTATCAATATAAGAAATTCACACCAATGAAAACCTTAAATCAGCATCAGTCTATAAATTCCATACCAGTGCAAAGTTATAACTTCAACTTATATTTTTGTTGTTGTTCCATTCAGATTTTAACTATGACTCTGAAAATGTGACACTTTTCTGTCTCCCCTGTACTTATCATTTCCTTTTTGACCTTTTGTTTGTTTGTTTGAGACTTTTTTGACTTTTCACAGCTCACAATGTTTTAGTGCTGGTTTCCTTTATGAACATAGATGCAGATTTTGCAATAAAATACTTGTAAACTGAGTTTTAATACCACATTGAAAACAGTGTACAACATGGCCAAGTTAGTTTTATTCCAAGGATATAACGATGATCCAAAACAAGCAAATTAGTAAATTAATATAGTACATAAATAGAATCAGGGATAGAAATCACGTGATCATCTCAATAGATACATATATTTGACAAAGGCATTTGACAAAGTTCATTACCCTTTCATACTTATCCTGAAGCAACTAGGTCTAGGACCATACCTTAGCATAGTAAGACAGTTAGGATCAGGTAACAGCACTTCCCTCCAAGTTTGACCATCTAAGTTCAATCACCAGGATCTACCTGGTGGACTGTGAGAATTCCTCCTGAAAGTTGTTTCCTGACTATGTGCATGGTGTGGCACATTCACACACAAACATAGGTAAGTGTATTTTTAAAATTAAGGATTGTGACGATTACTCTATGGTTAAAATACTTCTACAAATGTGAGGACTAGAATTAAGATTCTAAGAATTCATGTAAATGCTCTGTGTGTGTGTGTGTGTGTGTGTGTGTGTGTGTGTGTGTGTGTGTGTACATGTGTGTCTGTAGTGAGACTAGCCTTATCCGTGAATTCTCAGTTTGAGAGGTCCTGCCTCATGAATAAGGTAGAAGGGTGATGGGAGATTCCTTACATCAACTTTGAATCTCTACTTGCATAAGCACCCATGTGTTCATGCACTTACTCACATGTGTACCTATACCTGCAAACATACATATATATACTTGCACACTACACACATGAAAATGAGAAAATAATTTTAAAAATTAAAAGAAAACCTATAGCCAACATTAGATTAAGAGGAGAAAAAAATTGAAAGCATTCTCTGTAAAATCAGGAATAAGAAAACAATGTCTAATGAGTGAGATAAAGTAGCAGGTAAAGGTGCTTAATACTGAGCCTGGCAAATTGAGTTCAGTCCCTGGCACCCATATGGTAGAAGGACAGACCCAACATTGATAGTTGTCCTTTTACCACTGGCATCCTATGGCAAGCACAGCCCACCACAAAATAAACATAACAAAAAGTTTTTAAAAGACAAATACGTCTATTTTCCACTGTTATTCAATGTAGTTCTTGAATTCTTTTTTTTTAAAGATTTATTTATTTATTATTATATGTAAGTACACTGTAGCTGTCTTCAGACACACCAGAAGAGGGCATCAGATCTCATTACAGATGGTTGTGAGCCACCATGTGGTTGCTGGGATTTGAACTCTGGACCTTTGGAAGAGTAGTTGGGTGCTCTTACCCACTGAGCCATCTCACCAGCCCCTAGTTCTTGAATTCTTAAGCCAGAGCAGTAATGTGAGAGAGAAATAAAGAATACACATGGGAAAGGAAGATGTCCAATTATTCCTATTCCAGACTGTGATCCTATACTTAAAAGACCCTGACTCCACCAGAAAACTTATTTCTAAATAAACATTTTCATCAAAGAAGAAAAATACAAATCAACATCAGTTGCTTTTCTATATAACGATAAAGAACATGTTGAAAAAAAATCAGGCTGAGTGTGGTGGTGCATGCCTTTAATTCTAACACTTGAAAAGCAGAGGCAAGATATTTGAGGCCAGTCTGATCTATATAGCAAGTTCCAGGACAGCCAGAACTACATAGACACATCCTGTCTCAAGAAAGGAAGGAAAGAAGAGAGGATAGACAGACAGACAAAGTGAGAGACTTTTCCAATGAAAAGAGTAGCACCAAGGGAAATTGAAGACACTAGAAGATGGAGAAAAATATGTTCATCGACTGGCGTGAAGGAAATGACTATTGCCAAAAGCAATCTATAGGATCAACACAATCTCAATCAAAAATCCAATGACATTAATGACAACAAAACTCCTAAAATTTGAACTAGACTCCTAAAAACACAGAAGACCTCAAGTTGTCAAAGCAATCCTGAGCAAAAAGCAACACTATGAGTATCACACACACTTGATCTCAAATCATACCACAAAGCAGTAGTAACAAAAACAGCATGGTACCGGCACAAAACCAGATAGAGACCATAGAATTAAGGACCCTGAAATAAACCCATGGAGTTACCAACACCCGATTTCAACAAAGATGCCAAAATATGTTGGAGCATATGACAGCATTCTTCAATTGGTCCTGGGAAAACTAAAATTAATGTAACACCTGAAAGAAGAAAATGGGAAAAATGTTAAAGGTATACACAAGGGCTTTCTAAATAGGACACTAGCCCAAGAAATCATCAAGAAGTGACCAATGGGATGACACAGATGGAGTTTGGGCATCTTGGGGAAGTAGTGAAGAGGCAGTCTACAAAATGGGAGAAAATCCTTGTGAGCTATTCATCTAACAGCATTGACATCTAAACATTTTTAAAACTCAAGAAATTAAAAAGAAAAAAATTGACCAGTGAATAATGAACAGATAAATTGAACAGAGTTCTGAAAAACAAGCAGCCAATATATACATGAAAAAAGTGAATGTTTTTAACTGTCAGGAAAATTCAAATCAAAACTATATTGAGATGCCATTTTACCCCAGTTAGAATGTCTGTCATCAATAAGACAAATTTGGGACTGGATAGTTGGCTCAGTGGTTAAGAGTACTTGTTATAAAGGACCTGGGTTCTATTCCTAGCACCCTAGACTTACCACCTGCCCAGGCACCAGGCATGCATGTGGTATACACAGGTACATGCAAGTAAAACACTCATAAAAATAATCTTTAAAAAAAGTTTTAAGAGTTTCTTTTTAAATTTTTTATGTTCAGGATACAGGGGAAAGGAACCCTTAAACAACACAGTTTAATGTATACGTAAATTAATGCACCTACCATGGAAATTAGTATAGAAGTCCTTTAAAAGAAAATATGACTGGCAGTGATAGTGAATGCCTTTAATTCCAGCACTCAGAGGCCAGAGGCAGGGACCAGAGGTAAGCAGAACTATGAGTTCAAGGCCAATCTGGTTTACAGAAAGAGCTTCAGGACAGCCAGAGCTATACAGAAACCCTGTCTCCAAAAAACCAAATAAGTAAATGCATACATATGATCCAGTTGTACACTTCTGGGTATATATCCAATGAAATCAAAGTCAGATACCTACACACCTATCCACAATAGCCAGGTTATAGAATCAGAATACATGCCTATTGTATTAGGGTTTTCTAGAGGAACGGAACTGATTGAATTGTGTGTGTGTGTGTGTGTGTGTGTGTGTGTGTGTGTGTGTGTGTGTGTGTATGGTTGTCTGCTAATGTTAGGCCCAAGAGGCCAGTAATTGTACAGTTCATGAGGGTGGTTTTCTCAATTAGTCCTCCATATATACCGCAATCCCAAAGAAGGAAGTTCTAATGTCAGTGAATGGGCTTGCAAGTGAGAGCGAACAGGCAAAAAGAGAGCGTCCTCTTTTCTTTGGCTGTCCTAGAACTCACTCTGTAGACCAGACAAGTCTCAAACTCATAGAGATCTGCCTCCGACGTGCTGGGATTTAAGGTGTCCGCACCACTGCCTGGTTGCTTCCTTTTTTTGTGTCTTTTATACAGACTGCAGCAGAAGGTGTGGCCCAGACTAAAGGTGGATCTTTCCATTACAAAATTAAATAAATTAAGTAAGTAAGTAAGTAAGTAAGTAAGTAAGTAAATAAATAAATAAATAAATAAATAAATAGAAATTTAAAAATCCAGTTTAAAAGTAGGTCTTTCCACTTCAAATGATTTACTGAAGAAAAAAACTCACAGTTGCACCCTGCTGCTTGGATTTTAGTCAGTTCTAGATGTAGTCAAGTTGGCAACTAAGAATAGCCACCACAAGTCCATTCCTTGTCAACTTGACACACAGTCACATTTCCTTATATCACACTTAATTTTCAAATGAAAACAATAACCAGATAATTATAGCTAACATGGTAATAAACATTCCATGTATAGTTACAAACATACTACATATTTAATCAGCTCACAATTATGCCTAATATGATAGAACAATTCCTCATACAACCACAAACACATTTTAGAATAGGCAGCAATATTTCTTGAGGGATGTTCCTTTAGTATCTTGAACTTAAATATGATAATCACAGATCGTCTCATAATCGATGTTATATTACATGATAAAGACATTGAGGAAAGAAACACGCTCTTAAAATATGACAGAAGACATCACTTATAGCCCTCATTTCTTCAACTGCTCATGTAGTGTTAGCTGGCATTTGTAACTACCTTTTACTACACACTCAGTATTTTCTCCATCCTTAGCAAGGTCTTGCCACTTTTCCTAGAGGAGTAACCTATACCTTCATTCCTGAAGGGTCTGTACCTTTTCTCGTCCTGTTTGGATTAGGTTGTAGTTTCCCATTGGTTTTAATCACAGGACATGGTAGCACCAAGAGATGCCAAAGGATCATCTGAATTCCAGATATAATCTTTCTTGCCTCTATAATGGAGACTCAATCTAATTTCCTTTTGGAATCTGGATCAGTCTCCCCTCCTAATAATCTTACTCCTTTCTTAGCCTGTTGGTTTAAGGGTATCAGAAGCCCAAAGTGTCCAGGGGACAATCTTGAGCTTTCAGGTCAGTGGAATTTATTTATTTATTTATTTATTTATTTATTTATTTATTTATTTATTTATTTCGGCTCCTGGCAGGAGCACTCCCTATGGGAAATCAAAACTTCTAGACCAGTAGAACTTAAGGTTGAGGGGGCACCCATCAACAGATGAGTAAAGGATATATATATATATGCATACAGTAGAATCTTACTCAGCCATAATGAAACTGACATTTGTAGGGAAACTGGAGACCATATTAAGTTAAAGAAGCCAAACTCAGACAATGTTTTCTGTTTAATCTTGTGTTCATAAAGTAGAGGAAGACTTTGGGAAAGGGGGAACCAGAGTAGGTTGAAATGGAAAATAGAGTGAATTATCAAGTACAATAACGTGTGAAAACCAAATGGTACAAAAAGTATTGTTCTGGTGGTTTTGCCATCCAGATATACAAAGGGCCTAGAAGCCCTTCCCCGTGCAGCTAATCCATGTCCATGTTGCCTGGATGACTGAAGATCTAAGCCCTACTGTCCTTCTGCTTGAAAGTAGTGCAGTGTCATTTGTCTTAGAAAAACCTGGTATGTTTGTTCATCTTGTAATGTGTTAGGGACACCCAAAACTAAACTGATGTCTTATTACTCTACTTTTTCTTAATGTTTCTATGTGCTCAAACATTTTATCTGAAACTTTCAGAGTTTATATGTACTTTATAGTATAAGTTAAATGTTTTGCTTTCTTGGGTCTCTTTCCACTTCCTGTTCTTTTCATTAAACTGGTCTAGCAGAACCAGGTTTGCTAAGGGAGTATTTTCTTCCCCTCAAGGGACAGAAGTCACATAGTAACTTGAACAGGGAATGTTTAAATTGTTATTGACTAGATGGATTTTAACAACCAAGGTATATAAAGAGAACTCTAAAAGATCTAAGTAGCAGACAGGGAGCAGCTTCCTACCCCAGTGCTGGAGCAGTGTGCTGAAAAAAGGAGAGGTGTCCATCCTCTGGCAGTGTTCCTCCAGCACCCTCTGCTGACTATGTTTAGCACTGTGCCACGAATTTACAGGGTCAGCTCCAAGATCACAACTAGCTAGGAAAGTCAAGAAGTTCATGTTCACTTAAGATGGATGATAGAAACTTTTATCTTGCCCCAGGACTGTTAGGAAGTGTTTCCATGGCATCATGCCAGTCCAACAGCACAGATATTGTCTGTGGGAGCTTTTGCTGTGAGGTGGGTGGGAGATAAACTCTAAATGATTCAGAAGGCTTAGGGGATGCAGTAGGGTATTTACAGGATTGTATGCCTCCCACCACTAAGGAAGAGTCATAGACCTGATAGAAAACTTGGAAGAGAATGAAAGCATATGTCTCACATTTGGGAATGTGTTCTACCCCAAACAGTGAATGATACAAAAGTCACCTGCTTCATGTAGGGCCTAAAGTAGATGGGGTTCAGGCAGTGAAGCTAGTGTCCCAGCCATGTGTATTTCCAGCTAAATAGACCTGATGATATTAAAGGTGGGGAAAAAAAAGATGTGTGGCTTTTAGAGCCTTAACAAAAGAATCATAATACAGACTTCAATAATATGAAGCAAGGCTATTCCATCAGCATCAGAGAATCATAAATCTTTTAAAAGATTAAAATTAAACTAAAAATTCCTGAAATGGAAACTTAAGGGTTCTTTCGAAAGCTGAAAATTGGTTGGATGGTTGCTGGGGCGAACATGTTGTCTTAGTTAGGCAATTCTTTATTACCAATCAAAGCCAGCTGGGGGCAGGACCCTCAGGTCTGGAAGCATAGTTTTTTTGGGAGCCAAAATAAGACAAAGCATTAGAACCAATTCCCAACAATTTAACTTCGAGTCATTTGTTTCACTGCTCCCAGACATACCTTCCCCAGAACCCTTCTCCAAGCTGAGGCTGGTCCTTGGCACTAATATATTTTAAAGCTTAGGCCTTTTGCTAGGGCAGTCTTCCAGTTACCATTTAAACTTAATCTGACTATTCTAACCTGTAACAGACCACATGGCTAGTTCATTCCCTCCCTCCTCTGTTATAGTCCATCTCTATCTGCCTCTGTGCCCACCTTATACTCTGCCTCATCCTCCCTTGCATCACTCTCTGTGCCCAGAAGTCCCATTCTCATACTTCCTGTCCCAGCTACTGGCCATCAGATCTTTATTACAACCAGTCTGCAGTGAGACAATACCTAATACATCTCTTAGATTGCTTATAGCCAGGTAAGTAAGGGCAAACATTTACAAAAGAAAACCCAGTGATGGGCTGTCTTAGTTAGGGTTTTACTGCTGTGAACAGACACCATGACCAAGGCAAGTCTTATAAAAAACAACATTTAATTGGGGCTGGCTTACAGGTTCAGAGGTTCAGTCCATTATCATCAAGGTGGGAGCATGGCAGTATCCAGGCAGGCATGGCGCAGGAGAAGCTGAGAGTTCTATGTCTTCATCCAAAGGCTGCTAGTGGAAGACTGACTTCCAGGCAACTAGGGTGAGGATCTTATGCCCACACCCATTCCAACCAGGTCACACCTATTCCAACAAGGCCACACCTCCAGATGGTGCCACTCCCTGGTCCAAGGATATACAAACCATCACATTCCACTCCCTGGTCCCCGTAGACTTGCTCAAAAACATGAGTCTATGGGGGCCATACTTAAACATAGCATAATGCAAAATGCATTTCGTCCAACTTTCAAAGTCCTCATAGTCTATAGCAGTCGCAACAATGTTAAAAGTCCAAAGTTCAAGGTCTCTTCTGAGATTCATTCAACTTAATTAACTGTAATCCCCAAAGCAAGGCAGGAAACCAGCTGGGCAAACTCCAAACTCTGCATCTCCATGGCTGATGTCAAAGCCGTCTTCAGATCTCCACTCCTTTTTCATCTTTGTTGACTACAACAAACTGCTTTCTCCTGGGCTGGTTCCACTCCCTGTTAGCAGCTTTCCTCAGCATGTATCCATGGCTCTGGCATCTTTAACATCTTTGAGTCTCCAAGGCAATTTCAATGTTACAGCTTCTTGTTTCAGTGTCTGGGATTCCACTTGATCTTTTGGACTCCTTCTAAGGGCTGGCATCACTTTTCCAGCTCTGCCCTCTGTAGCACTCTAAGCTCAGGTTGATCCACTCCACTACGGCTGCTGTTCTTGGTGATCATCCCATGCTACTGACATCTCCAATACACTGGGGTGTTCCACTCCACCTAGGCTTCACAATAGCCTCTCATGGGCTCTCTTCAGGGTGCCAAGCCTCAAATCCTTTGCATGACTCCTTCAGTCCTGGGCCATCATCTACAGCTGAGACTTCACCTTCTCCAATGGCCTTCGCTGGCCTCTCACAGTGCTAAGCCTCAGCTTCTCTCCATGATCCCTTCATTCCTTTACAAGCAGTACCACCTGAGTGACTCTTACACATTACCAAGTCCAGCCGCAGCATGAGGTACAACCTTGGGTATCTCTGGAACACAGCTTCTTTGTGTTCCCAGAAAACAATTTCCAGATTTCACCTCAGTGATGCTGGTCTCTTCTTAATCACTGCTAATTCCTTAGCTCCAGCTAACCAGCATCAATTTTCCCAGTAGTTCCTTCCATTCTTAACTCTAGAGCCAGAGCCACATGGCTGAAGCTGCCGAGTTCTGCTGCTTACAGGAACTAGAACATGATCCCCTTGTACTATTACATTATCACTAGCTTTATGTTTTCTAAATCCTTCACTGCCTAAGCTTGGCTATCCTGGGTCTTGCTCTGTAGATTGGCCTTGAACACAGAGATCAGCATGCCTGTCTCCTGGGATTAAAGGTGTGTACCACGATGCCTGGATTTAATTTAGCTGGGTAGGATCTTGCTCCAAGATCCCACTCCCTTAATCTGTTATCTCCTAGAACACAAGATTTTGTTCCATTTCACTTCCTGGTACCCCTTTAATACTCGAACTATATATTTTATATTTTGCCTTTTTAAGCTTGCGATGCTTATTCAAACTTCTCTTTGTGAGACTTAACCAGAGAACAAAGTCTCTGCTGGGCTTTTTTGAAACTTCCATTGTCAATGCAATTAATGCAATTAATCCAAGTCTCTTCACCTTAGCCTCAGGCAGACTTTTCAGACAAGGGCAAAAAAGTAGCCACATTCTTCACCAAAATACCACAAAAACAATCTTTATGCCACATACTGAAATACTTCTCCTTTGAAATTTCTTGGGCCAGGTCAACACAGTTCAAATTACTCCCAGCAACTAAGTCTTCCATATTCCTACTAGGATGACCCATTAAGCCCCATTTAAAGCATTCCACTGCTTTCCAAATCCAAAGTCCCAAAATCCACATTCTTTCAAATAAAAGCAAGGTCAGGCCTATCACAGCAATACCCCACTCCTGGTACCAACTTCTGTCTTAGTTAGGGTTTTACTGCTGTGAATGGAAATCCAAGGATCTAGCAGTTACTCAGTCTCACACAGCAAGCAGGCGAAGGAGCAAGAGCAAGACTCCCTTCTTCCAATGTCCTTATATTGTCTCCAGCAGAAGGTGTAGCCCAGATTAAAGGTGTGTTCCACCACACCTTTAATCCAGGATGACCTTGAACTGGGAGATTTAATCTTCTGGAATCCATAGCCACTATGGCTCAAGATCTCCAAACCAAGATCCAGATCAGAAACTTCTATCTCTAAGCCTCCAGATAAGGGTCACTGGTGAGCCTTCCAATTCTGGATTGTAGTTCATTCCAAATATAGTCAAGTTGACAACCAGGAATAGCCACTACACATGTGAAGGAATGTTTTGTTAAAGGCTAAGGCCAACTTGTGAAAGAATGTTTCACTGAAGCAGACACGGGAGAGAGGATGTTCTGCTAAAGCAAGTGCATGAAAGGACATGTGATGAAGGATTCTTTGCTAATGATATGCATATATTGGTCTGCCTTACATTTCATAATTGAGCTGCATTTGTTGGGATGCCATAAAGAGACACCAAAAACCTTGTGGTGGTATACTGCAGTTTGTTTCACTTCAAGGATTTGAGCTGATTGGATACACGTGCTGAGGCAAGACCCATGGAGGACATGTGACGTTTGGATGATATAAATAGGACTCCACAGAGTGACGGAGACCGAGCTTGGCTTGCTGATACCCCTAGCTGTGCAACGCTTATGGGTCTTGAGTCTTTGTTTCCCTGAGAGAGGCACACCTGGTGTTCCTGCTTGTTCCTTCTGACAGAGGCTGAGGCCTAGCTATCTCTGCTAGATCATGTCACTGCTGTTGCTAACTCAACTCAACTGAACTGGATTGCTGGTGTATCTATGAGGTGTTTGTGAGTGGACTGAGCTGCCACTGCCTGCTAACCTGTGAACTGAACTGCCGATTTCCAGACACACAGACAGGAGTTGCTCCAAAGAACCTTTCTAAACAGGTCCACCCCCCATTCCCATACTCTTCCTTTTCTACTACCTCTGGTGGGTAGTGGGTTGTTAAGAGGAAGGTTAAAGGGTTTAAGAACCATCATTAAAAATAAGATTTGAAAAAATTAAAGTTACAAATGCCCCCTACCATGCTACTAGCTCCTGATGGAAATGAAGCTTGAGACTGTAAGGACACCAAGTTTGAATCTCCAACTGTCAAACATTGTCCATTTCTGTCAGAGCATCAGTAGGAGGGTCTGCAGCAATCCATTGTGTGCTGGAAGCGGTTTATTTGGTTCAGGTACAAGCAGGCCAGTAGACACAACTGGCTATTTGAACTGTGTGGCTTGGCTTATAATGTGTTGTCTCAGCATGCAAAAAGCCAAAAATGGACTGCAGGTGTGCCATACTCCAGTTCAGGCATCCTGAAAGACATGTTGAAAATAAATTCATGGGATAAAACTTTGGTTGATTTACTTGGCCATTTATATTGTATGGATGGGAAAACCAAGGCTAGAAAACTTTGGACCTCTAGATAAAAGTTGACTAATTGACCAATCTGGAATAAGAACGTTCAGAAAATCTGGCACAGGGAGTTGTCGAGGCAAGGTATGTAGCTAGGTTCAGGATACAGACTTGAAGTATCTCTCACCTATGAATTTCCACCCAAGGCTGCATCAGCAGCCATGTTATTAGAATGCCTTGGCCAATTGACACATACCAGCTTCTGTCCCATGGTGTCCCAGTGAGAACACATGGTTACTTTGAATTAAGTAACCATGGGAGTTAGGGTAGAGACTGCATATGGGCCCATTAGTCAGGACTGATTTAAGGTTTTTTTTTGTTTTTTTGTTTTTTGGTTTTTTTTTTTTTTTTTTTTTTTTTTTTTTTTTTTTTTTGTCAAACAACCAACTTCCCAACAACAGAAATTGGGCTCAGAGTCTCCAGGGCATGATATTTTGTGAATAGTCACCTGGTGGCAGGTTGGCAACACTAACAACTCCCATGCTTCTGAAAGGTAGAGTGATAGTTTTTTTTTTTCTTTTAATCTTTTAGAGAATGTATCTCACTGTGTTGCCAAGGGTGATCTTTCTACCTTATCCTCCCAAGCAACTAGACCACAGATATATATCACCATGCCTACCTACCTACACAGTGACTCATTTGAACAGAATCAACAAGTGGTCCAAAATGGGCTCACCTTCTCAGTTCTCCATTTTCAGTTGTCAGCTCCATTTTCCATGAGTACTCTTGGAGTCTTGGAATTACACATGAGCAAGTGGGCCCATGTGTACAGAACACCTGTCAAGGTGGCTATGAACACAGATATATAAGTTACACTGCTTGGAATTGAGTCTTAGTTCTATCCCTTATTGTACAACTAAAGTCAGTCAGTCAGTCAGTCAGTCAGTCAGTCAGTCAGTCAGTGTGCTTTTGTGTGAGTGCACAAGTGCGCGCATGTGGGGGTTATAGGTCCTCAGGAGCCAGCTATTTATCTTTTTTTTCTTTTTCTTTTGAGATAGGGTATCTCACCTTAGACTAGGCTAGATAGCTAATAAGCCACAGGGATCCTATCTCCACATCAACCAGCACTGGGGTTATAAGCTTGCATCACAGGTGGCTGTTTACATGAGTTCTGGAAACCAATGGAAGTCCACATTCTCACTCAACAAACATTTTACACACTGAGCCATTTATGCAGCTCTTCAGCTCAGGGTTATTAAAATTAAAATCTAAATTAGCTGTTTGCATCAGTGATGTTTTCTTGAGCTCCTGATTGTTCTATTGCAGTATTATTCATTTTAACCATTTCTTCAATCCTCTAGTACTTATAAGGTGACTCCAGAATGTTAACTTTGGGTTTTCTTTTCTCTTTATTTCCTTTTTTTCTTTTTCTTTATCTTTTTGGTTTTTCAAGACAGGGTTTCTCTGGGGCCTGGCTGACCTGGAAGTAGCTCTTTAGACCAAGCTGGCCTCAAATTCAGAGATCTGCCTGCCTCTGCCTCCTGAGTGCTAGAATTAAAGGTGTGCACCACCACTGCCTGACTAACTTTAGGTTTTCAAAATAAAATATTCAAGTGCAAATTGCAAGTACCCATAAATAAGCATTTCATAATTATATAGATCTGCCTTCTATTACTTTGAAGACACTTTATGTAATCACTTACTACAATGGTCCTATGCATTTTGATTGTGTTGGTAGTGGCTAAATAGCATATTAATCAGTTTTCAATTGTTAGCTAATTCTATAAGATTTTGTTTTGTTTTGTATGGCATAAGGCTGGTCTGGTTCTGGTTATGTATATGGCTTTGAATGCACAGAACTCCACCTGCCTCTGCTTCCCCAAGTGCTGGCATTAAAGATATATAATACCATGCCTAGTTTTTGATGTTAATTTTTTGTTTCTTTGTCTGTTTTTAAGCTTCAAAAGTGGCAAAGAAATCCAGTGTTCATTACTCAGTATTAGCTGAACATGAGGAGACTCAATCACTAGGAACAAAGGTAAATCTTTACAGTTCTGAGTAATTCTAAATAGATGATCCTCGCTTTTAAACAAATAGTTAATACATGTCCTGGTATATGTTAAAAAATCTGGACACACTGCCTTAAAAATAGTTCTTATTCTCCAGAACACATGGTTTAATTTAGACAGGTGGTGAGGAGGAGGCACAGAAGCATCCCACACATCTGCTCCCTGTGTGCAGAAAGTGCTGTGAGAGCAAAGACTTTCATGTTCTCTGAGACCAAGAAGATGGACATTTATTTAACGAAGCTTTGTGTTGGTGCAGTTTTCATTTTGGGGCAATAGGGGGCAGGACCTTGAGGTAGATATCTTTATGAAGTATGAAGATTGTATCTGAGTTGAAATGTAATGGGTGATCAGGAGTTGGCCAAAATGAAGCTCCCACCTTTCAAGAGTAGGGAAAGGATACTGAAAAAAATTTTTTTAATATTATTTATTTAATGTATATGAGCACACTGTAGCTGTTCTCAGACATACTAGAAGAGAGCATCAGATCCCATTACAGATGGTTGTGAGCCACCATGTGGTTGCTGGGAATTGAACTCAGGACCTCTGGAAGAGCAATCAGTGCTCTTAACTGCTGAGCCATCTCTCCAACCCAATACTGAAGATTTTTAAGAGAAAAGAGCTTGAAATTTTTCAAGTAAGTTAACCAGTTTTGGTAATACAAGAAAAAGAAGAGATCATGTCACCAAAGACGTTGTGTAGGAAGCAGTGGCAGAGGCTGCCTCATAGTGGAGAAAATGGACTCTGGAGCAAACCACTTATTCAGGCTAACCTTTCTTTTCTTTTTCTTTCTTGGTTTTTTTTTTTTTTTTTTTTTTTTTTTTTTTTTTTTCCCAAGACAGGGTTTCCTAGCTGTTCTGGAACTCACTCTGTAGACTAGGCTGGCCTTGAACTCACAGAGCTCTGCCTGCCTACTCCAGAGTGCTGGGATTAAAGGGATGAACAACTACCGTTGCTGGGCTCTTTTTTAAAAAGCTGTTTTATTTATTTTTGTTTTTTTCGAGAAGGTCTTACTGTATAGCCATGGCTGACCTGAAACTCACTATGTAGACAGGACTTGGCTCAAATTCATGGAGATCTGCTTGTCTCTACCTTCCAAGTGCTGGGATTAAAGGAATATAGCAGTACACCTAGCAAAATCTATTTTAGAGTTTTATATAATTTTTATTTACTTATTTTTGTTGGGGAAGAGATACATGCCATGGATCACATATGTTGGTCAGAGGACAACTTGTAGAAGTCGCATATTTTTCCCACTGTGTGGGTCCCAGGGATCTAACTCAGCTCTCTAGGCCTGGTGGCAAGTGAGTCATCTTGCCAGCCCCCAACCTAATTTAGAATTAAGCTCCCTGTAGTAAAGTAGGGATATTGTCAGAACCTATCCCTTGTACTACTGGCTGATTATCTAGCCCTAGGATTTTGAAAAGTTATGTGCTTCCTGAAATTTTTTAAGATTGAAATTTAAAACATTCATCATAAGTTTCTAAAGTTGCAAAGAACATTCGTATATTGTTAATATTGACATTTTTAAAAACTGTCATAAAATTTTTAAAAATCCACTGTGACTCAAAGTACACTGTGGTAATTTGATATCCACCATCACCCATTTAAAAAACACACAAGCAAGATCTTCAACAGTCTAAAATCTTATTGAATTCCTTTTCTTGAATACTCCTCCACAGAATTTTTAATTAATATAATCTTATGCCTTAAGTCTGTTCTTGGAACCATAAACTATTCTTCT
Organism: Mus musculus; assembly: GCF_000001635.26. Taxonomy (NCBI): domain Eukaryota; kingdom Metazoa; phylum Chordata; class Mammalia; order Rodentia; family Muridae; genus Mus; species Mus musculus. Next base: position 34,131,338 of record NC_000071.6, on the reverse strand, counting down.
GCAATAAAAATATGAATAAATACATTAAATTTTCTGTGGTATATGACCAAGTATTAAGACATTTTCTTTCAAAATTCATTCTTTCTCTTTTTCTTTTTTTTATAAATTTATTTATTTATTTACACTCCATAGTTTACACTCCACCCACCCCCATCTCTGACTGTTCCACATCCTGTACCTCCTGCCCACACCCCTGTCTCCATGTGGATGTCCCCACCCTCACCCCACCTGACCTCTAAACTCCCTGGGGCTTCCAGTCTCTTTGAGGGTTAGGTACATCATCTCTGAATGAACACAGACCCGGCAGTCTTCTATGTATGTGTGTTGGGAGCCTCATATCAGCTGGTATATGCTGCCTGTTTGGTGTTCCAGTATCTGAGAGATCTCAGGGGTCCAGGTTAATTGAGACTGCTGGTCCTCCTACAGGATTGCCCTTCTCCTCAGCTTCTTTCAGCCTTCCCTAATTCAATAACAGGGGTCAGCTGCTTCTGTCCATTGTTTGGGTGTAAATATCTGCATCTGACACTTTCAGCCTCTTGTTGAGTCTTCCAGAGTAAGGTCATTCTAGGTCCCTTTTTGTGAGCACTCCCTAGCCTCAGAAATAGTGTCAGGCTTTGGGACCTCCCCTTGAGTTGGATCCCACTTTGGGCCTGTCACTGGATCTTATTTTCCTCAGGCTCCTCTCTATTTCCATCCCTGTAATTTTTTCAGACAGGAACAATTATGGGTCAGAGTTGTGGCTGTGGGATGGCCCCCCTCTCCCTCATTTGATGCCCTGTCTTGCTGCTGGAGGTGGGCTCTATAAGTTCCTTTTCCCTTCTGTTGGGCATTTCATATTTCTCTCTCTCTCTCTCTCCCTCCCTCCCTTCCTCCTTCCTTCCCTCTCCTCCTCTCCTCCCCTCCTCCCCTCCCCTCTCCTCTCCTCTCTCCTCCCCTCCCCTCCCCTCTTCTTTCTTTCTTTCTTTCTTTCTTTCTTTCTTTCTTTCTTTCTTTCTTTCTTTCTTTCTTTCAGACTGGCTCTCCTGGAACTCACTCTGTAGACCAAGCTGGCCTCTGCTTCCTGAGTGCTGGAATTAAAGGCATGCTCTACCACCACCCAGCTCAAAATCACTTTAAAATTAATATTAATGTGCAGTTGTTCAAAGCAAGAGATAAATTATAAATTTGGAAATGAACATTAAAGCACAAAGTACCATTGTAAACAAATGTATTAAGATGGGTGGAAATGTTTTTCTCCTGCTAGTGCGTGGGTCTGCCAGCGTTGACTGCACATTGCTGGAATGAGGACAAACATTGCTGGACTACAGTTTTGTTAATTTCATAGGCCAACTAACATTTTCAAGTATTTTTTATGATTTCATTTTCTCTATGACTGCCCTCTACTTGGAGCTGCAGTTGTAGGCCTCACACTCATTCATTATCTTCTGAGATGAGTCACTTGTAGTACAGAGTCCAGAGGAAACATTTTGAATTTGTACCTGCTCTAGCTCCAGGGTTGTGTCGTCTAGAAAGACTGTCTAGCTCTGTTGGAAAGTGTGGTTCTAGAGCTGGAAGGGTGGCTCAGTGGTAGAATACCTGTTTAGCATGTACCAGAAAAAGGAAGGAGAAAGATCACAGATAATGTAAAACGTGTGCTCTCGTTATCTTTGAGAAGCTGTATCAAAAATGCACTTGGTTTCTACACATGTCTCATGAATCCATGTTATAATGAAATATTTTCCTTTTTTTTCTGCAGAACCCCGAGTCATTAATAACCCAGACACCAAGAGGATCCATTGAGCTCTGTCCTCAGCCCTCCATTACTAAGCTCACATGTCAGCTCTCTGCTGGTCAAGTACAGAACAGCATCAGCTCATTGGGTCTTTCCAGTTATTTAATTCCACAGTGTGATCAGGAAGCTTCAGTTTTACCGAACATGGAGCATAAGAGACAGCATTTCCTAAAGGAAAATATAGGCAAAGAAGATAAGGACAACTCGAGTCTTAAAAGAAAATATATTACATGTAGTAAATCCTCAGAAAAAGCAAGTAAACACACAGCTCTGGAAAAAGATACTGATGGGACTGAATCCTGGCCAAACTCCAGGGACACAAGAGCTTTGGGGGAAAGGCTGTGTGATGTTAGATATTTGGGTGATTTGGCCAAAGCCCAGCTGATGGATGCTCTCAAGCAGGCAGCAGCCCTGGTGGTGACATTGATGTACAAGGATGGTTCCACACAGCTGAGCGCCAAGGAGGTTAGTAAACAGTAGTGTCACATGCCTGAGGCACTAGCACTTGAGAGACTAGGGCAGGAGGGTAATTTGAACTCTGGAATTTGGGTTCAGTTTGGGAAACTTAATCCCAGCACTTGGGAGGCAGAGGCAGGCGGATTCCTGAGTTCAAGGCCAGCCTGGTCTTCAAAGTGAGTTCCAGGACAGTCAGGGCTACAGAGAAACCCTGTCTCAAAAAAACAAAACAAAACAAAACAAAACAAAACAAAACAAAACAATCTCATTTCAAGACAAATCCTTTTTCTGATTTTGATAAGAGCTAGAAATATGATTTTAAGCCTTACTTCCTTCTCTTTGGCAAGTGATTGTAACAATGTAGGGTTCCTATCAATTCTGGGCAACTGGCAAACTGTTTTCCTAGAGGAGGTGATCCAATCTACCTTCCACCAGTAATGCCTGAGGGGGTCAAATTCTCCACCTGCTGGAGATTTAATTCTATTTTCTACTTAAGCCCTTCTTGTGTGTGCAAAGTGTTACTTTTTTGTACTGCTGACGTGCGTTTGCTCAACAGTGGTGATACTGAGCATTTTTATGTACTTATTGTTCTTCATGTATCTTTGGTGAAATTAAAATTTTTGAATTAGGTTATGATTTTTTCTATTTTGGATATGTAAGAATTCTTCATGTGCTTTTATGATTCTGATCTCTAATAAGATATATGATTTGCAATTTTTCTAATCTGTAAATTTTCACTCAAACTTCTTGAGAAATTTGAGAAAAAAAAATTTTTTTCGAGACTAGGTTTCTCTGTGTAGCCCTGGCTGTCCTGGAACTCACTCTGTAGACCAGGCTGGCTTTGAACTCAGAAATCCGCCTGCCTCTGCCTCCGGAGTGCTGGGATTAAAGGCATGCGCCACCACGCCTGGCCTGGGGGGCGGGGGAGACTTTAAATCTAAAGATCCTATTTTTGTGTTTTTGTTAGCATATTCAGAATGCTTGGGGCTTGGGGAGATGGCTCAGTGGGTAAAAGCATTTGCTTTGCTTGCATATGGAACTGAGTTCAAATCCCCAGCAGTCACAGAAAAAAGCAGAGCATAGCTTTGCGTGCATGTAACCTCAGCATTGGGAGACTGAGACTGGGGATCCTATGTACTTGCTAGCAAGCCAGCTAGCTAGCTAAAAGACTGAGCTGTCCATTCAGCGGGACACTCTGTCTCAAAGTAATAACATAAAGGAACAATTGAAGAGGATACTTGGCTTTCTTCTCTGACTTCCACATACAATCACATATTCACATGCCCCCTGCCCCTGCTTTGTTTTTCCCAAGTCAAGCAGATTTGCCCCAGTTTTATTTGTAAGCGTTTTGTAGTTTTAGCTCTTAAATCTAAATCTGTGATCCATTCTAGTTAATTTTTTTCTAGGCTGTGGAAATTCACCCTTTGCAGGTGACTATTTAGTCATTCCAGCTCTATTTGTTGAAAATACTCTTCTCTTTTAATTCTTTTTTTAAAAATTTAATATTTATTTTTATTTATTTATATGAGTATACTGTAGGTGTCTTCAGACACACCAGAAGAGGTCCCATTACAGATGGTTGTGAGGAACCATGTGGTTGCTGGGAATTGAACCTCTGAAAGAGCAGCCAGTGCTCCTAATCACCAAGCCGTCTCTCCAGCCTCTCATTTAAATCTTTTAGTGCTTTTATTAGTTACTTTTTTCATTACTGTGAGAAAATCTCTGACAAAAACAATTGTGTGTGTATGTGTGTGTGTGTGTGGGGGGGAAGGTTTATTTTGCTCAAAATTTCAGACTATAGTCGTGCGTGGTGGAGAAGGCCTGGCAGCAGAAGCCTGAGATAGTCGGTCATATTGCACTCACGGTTTAGGAAGCAGAGACAGATGAATGCTTGTCTTATCTGACTTTCTTTTTACTATATTCATTCCAAGACCAAAGTCTGTGGGGTGATGTTGCCCACATTCAGAGTAGGTCTTCCCTCTTAATTAAGCCTTTCTAAAAGCATCCTTGTAGACACACTTAGGAGGTATGTTTCCATGATAGCTCTAAGTCTGGACAAGTTGACAATAAAGTTAATCTTCATAACACTTTCATTGGAAATCAGTTGGCTGTAAATCTAATGGTTGATTCCTCTTTCTACTCTGGGCTTTTGTTTTGTTTTGTTTGAGACAAAGTTTCACTATATACCCCAAGCTGGCTTTAAACTCATGACATCTACCTGCCTCAGTTTTCTGAATGCTAGGGTTATAAGTGTATGGAATGTCACCTCTAAGGGTTGATTTCCATATGTTTGATTCTTTCCTTTAGTCTTTGTTTCTGTGTTATACTAGAAAGTATATGGTCTTGATGACTGAGGTTTGTAATAAATTTAGAAATCAAAAGGAAAACTCTTTATCTTCCAACTATGTTAATCTTTTTAAAAGTTATTTTGGCTATCAGGGTTCCTTTGCATTTCCATATAAATATTATCATTGTTTTATTATGTCATCATAATTTCTGTAAACATCCATCTAGAGGCTTGATACAAATTGAATCTTTAAGTTTTGTTTTGGTGGAGAAGCCTTTTTTTTTTTTTAAATTTCAAGGACAATTTAGTTTAAAAGAAAGATCTGAAGGCAAAAAAACCTGTAAATCTTGGCAACTGCCCAGAGGATGGAGAAAGAGAAGAGGAGGAGAGAAAGCCATGGCATTTGAATTAGGCCAGTATGGAGCTCAGCTACATAGCGAATAAGCTGCCACATGGTGGCTAGAGAAATGGTACATGATCCCAAAATGATGGGAAAAGCATGCTTAGAACAGACAAAAAGAAAAGGAAAAAATAGTTCAGAAAAAAGGAACTACCTCTAAATGTTTATCTCTAAGCCTATAGACTAGTTCAGATCTTATCATAGGTAAGATACCTTATCTTTGAGCATTGGATGGTGGTTAATGTAAAAATACACAGCTGACCAAAATGGTCAGAGAATAAGTGTCTATAGAATTCTTAGCCACAGATGGGACATCTGTATCACATCACACCCCCACAAGGGTCATGGGCCATTATGGACTAGGGGACAGAAAGATGCTAAGAGCTACATCTTAGAGAGGACTGAAACAAAGTAGTGTCTTTTGGATATGACTGGATTATAGCCCTCCTGAACTATAACAGCTTTGGTTGCCACACAAGACCCCCAGAGGATCAGCAGCCAGCATTTCACATGGAGGGAGAAGAGCTCACAAGTTCCCACCTCTAGGTGAAGAACTGTTGGCAAATGGTGAAGGAAGAAAAATCAAGTTTTGGTGAAGGTGTGGCCTTGATAGGTTGACCATGCTCCAGTGATGGCCCACACCCATGAGTGTATAAGCAGCACAAATTGGATTCAGTGTATTATTTAAAAAATAGGACAATATGGAGTGGGAAATGGAAGTGGATCTGGGAGGAGCTAGGGGAAGGAGTGGCACGGCGGTTTGAATAGGAATGGCGCCCACAGACTCATGTGTTTGAATGCTTGGCCCATGGGGAGTGGCACTATTAAGAGATGTGGCATTGTTGGAAGAAGTGTGTCACCATGAAGTCAGGCTTTGTGTCACTGTGGAATCAGGCTTTGAGGTCTACTATGCTCAAGCTCTGCCCAACATGAAATCCATTCTTCTGCTGCTGCCTCTGGATTAAGCTGTAGAGCTCTCAGCTCCTTCCATGTCTGCCTGGATGATGCCATGCTGCTTGCCAGATGAGAATGGACTGTACATCTGAAACTGTAAGCCAGCACCAATTAAATATTTTCCTTTATAAGAGTTGCCTTGGTCATGGTGCCTCTTCACAGCAATAAAACCCAAACTAAGACAGAGGGGGTGAGTATAATCAAAATATAAGGTATTCCTGTATGAAATTCTCGAAGAATTAATAAAAAATATTTAAGAAAAGCAGGCAGACTTAAAGCTGTATAGCTGTGGTTCTGTATGCAACTGTGCTAGAAGGAGGGAATTCTGGGAAAGAAAAGTATATCATTTCATTAAAAGGATAATTATTTGACCTGCTTGGGACCTGCTGGCAGGGATGGCTGGTAGACACCAAAGCACTTGCCATAGGTGCCACTATGGTAGATAAATGTGTGATGGAAAGATGCAGTACTCAGTGGAGAGATGGAAAAGAAGGCAAAGCCAAGGGGTTCATGCACTGTGGAGAAAGGTGAAACTGGAGTCTAAATGGTGGCGATGAGCAGGCAAGGTGTGAGGAAGCCTGGTGAGGTCTTGGTTCAGGCTGCCACCAAGGGCCATGTCTGGGTCTGTAGTCCTATGGCAGCCAGGACTGTGTTGATGTCCCAGGCCAGTGTTACCACCAAAGTCCATGCAGATGTTCTGGCTCCACCCCTTGCCTAGGCAGCACAGAAAAGCTGACCTTGATGATGAGCAGTGGGGGAGGTGACTCCTAGGACATGAGTTTAGGAGTGCTGGCCTGCCCCTGGCCCCTAACATGTTGTGGGGTGGCTTGAGCAAGGAAGAGATACTCTCCCCTGCCCTTGCTCCTCTCCACCTGCAGCAGGCAGGAGAGCTGGCCCTGAGGTCATGAGAGTGGGAGGGAGCTGGCTCTACCCTTCACCGGCTGCAGCACTCAAGAGAGCAGGCCCTGCAACTCACCTGGGCAGCACAGTAGAGCTGTGTTTGGGGGTCAGAGGAGGGAGAGCTATCCCTACCCCTCATCTGCCATGGGGTGCCATGGGAGCTAGCACCAAAGTCATGAGAGTAGGAGAGCTGGCCCCACCCCTCTTTGGTTTCGGTACTTGTACCTTGCCTAGCAGCATAGTAGAGCTGGCCCTGGTGCTGAAGGCCCAGATTAGCAGGTCCTAAGGACATGAAAGCAAGAGAGCTGCCCCTTGCTGGTTGCAGCAGTAAGGGGGCTACTGGAGGGACAGTGCTAGAGAGCTTGCCTTGGTGGTGCAGGTGCAGGAGAGTCAGCAGGCTGACCAACTCAGCTACCTCCTAGGCCCAGATCCAGGGCTTTGAGTAGGCCTACCCTAATATCTACCCCATCTGTGATCTGCTGGGCACATCAAAGGTCTGCCCCTGCAGATCTAAAGCTTCAGGATCTCTCTGACACAGGGCAACAACAGGAGGATATCCTATAGGAGTCCCCCATGAGGACCCAGTATTGATAGTGTAGCAGAAGCCAGAGGCTTCAAACAGACCAATGACTCCTTGCAATGAACATTGCCAGTAAAGATGTGTGGACAGAAGGGTATACTGTGGGACACACTGCAGCTTCCATGACAAGATTTTTTTTAAATTCTATCTTATTTTCTTTTCTTTTGGCAAAGGGGAGGGCATGTATTAAGGGGCTGGGACTGGGGTGAATGATGTGAAATTCACAAAGGATCAATAAAAAGTTTAAAAATACAAATTAATGGTTAAAGTTTGAAAGTTATAAAAAAATAACTAATGTACTTTGCCAGGTTTTATATTCCCACCAATGAAGAAAAAAATAAAGAAAAAATTTAAAAGATAATTATTCCTTCTATGTATTTAGCGTGGCTTAAGGTAAACCTGCCTTCTTGAGATATTGTCCCCTTGCCAGGTGATTGATTTTCTGGCCCAATTGCACAGACTCTCTTGTTGTAGCTGAATTGGAATGTTAGGTCTCCATCCAAGCCAGAGAAATAGCTTTCCCTTCTGGGCCTCCACAGAGACCTGATCAAGGCTAATTATGCCTTTCTCTGAAAGGTAACCCTAAATTCATTTAGTAACCAGACTAGGAATCAGAACCCTGAAACACTTTGATTTCTATTTTTGAAAGGTATCTTGTTGAGTAGAAAATTCTAGTTGAGACCTAGATGTGATAGTGGTACATGTCTATAATCCCAACACTTTGGAGGAGCAGGCATTCTAGGCCAGCCTGGGCTATGTAGATGACCCTATCTAAAAATAAAACTCAGTTGGGGGATGGAAAGGTGGCTCAGTGAATAAGGTGCTTGCTGTTCAAGCATAAAGACCCAAGTGTGGATCCCCAGAACCTATAAAAGCTGGATGCCATAGCATATGTTTGTAACCCTAGGGCTCCTATGGTAAAATGGGAGACAAATACAAGAGAATGGCCTGAAGCTCAGGGGCTAGTTAGCCTGGCAAACACTGTGACAAGCAACAAGAGACTCTGTCTCAAACAAGTGAAAGATGGAGACCAATATTCCAGTTTGACTTTTAACTTCTATATGTGTGCCTATACCTGAATTTATACATGCACAGATATTTGTAAAATGGCATTTTTAAAGTTCATTCTAGATGCTACTCCTTTGTTTTATAGCTTGCTCTCATTTGTGGCTTTGCATTTCTGTGTCTTCACAGGCTTTAACTTGTACTGTTAAAGGAATTGTAGTGTTACTAAAAAGCCATGTAGGCAACAGCACTCTGACTCTCCCAGCCCATGGTGGTGCTCTGGAAAAGGACTTCATATCCGAAGATCACTGTGTCTACATACATACGGAGCATTCCCCTTTCTGGGACCCAAAGCAAGAAGCACATAGTCTATTTGTCAGGCAAGAAATCTTTATCTATTACATTAAATGTAAAACTTCCCAAGCTCCAGTTTTAACTATTTAAACTTTTGGTTTTTTATGAACACGTGAAATTATTTTAAAAGGAAAAAAACCCAAGAAAGCAGTGGTGTCCTCCCTCAGAGTTTGTGGAATGGAGGATCCATCCAGATGCCACGGGAGCCTGTTCCAGTATTGTGACAGCTTTGCAATGAGGTGTTAGGGGGAAGCTTTGTCATCTAGCCTGAAAACTCACTGCCACTACCAGGGTTCCAGGTGATTTTCACTAGCATTCTAGTTTCTTCCCTTACAGCAAAGGATAAGTCATCATTGCCTGGAAACACGAAGTTGTCTTTAGTATTACTAAGGATAGTGCCTGTCTGAAAATGTGGCTTGGGTGATTTGTGCAACAAAAAGTTTTGCTTATATATGGACTTTTGGGCCTGCCAGCAGTATAAATAATGACACAGAAGCCTTTTAATATTTTAAAGCTTAGGCGTTTTAGCTAGGGCAGTCTCTCAGCCCTAGCTGTCAAGCTTAACCCTGGCACTACATTCTGCCACACGCGCTACCTCTCTACTCTGCTCTGGTCCATCTGCTGGTGAATCCCCACATCTTTATTCTCCTAGTCAGTCTAGGTCTCTCCCTGTCTCTCTGTCTTTCTGTCTTTCTGTCCCTCTGTCCCTCCTCCCTCCCCCTCTCCCTCTTCCCCTCCCCTCCCCTCCACTTCTTGGCCAGTTTTTGGTCATCAGCTCTTTATTACAGCCAATCATATACAATTCTAGATTGCCTCTAGGCTAGTGAGAAAGGACAAATATTTACAAAATATGAGAGCAGTGATGGGCCATAGAAATAACCATACCAAGATCCTGCCAACATTTAGCACTCTGCCAGTACAGAATTAACAATTGAAAACACAGAGATGTCTTAACACAGTGTAAAAAAAGGTTACCCAAACAGATATAGGCTCAGTCCCCAGGTTTTCTGTTTTGAGGTAATAGACCTATAAGAGAAGAGACTCAGCAGATAGTGTGTAGGTCATAGAGGCTCCTCCTTCCTGAATGAATTAGTGTGGTCTGCAAGAGTTACCTCTGGTGGGCTGTTATGAGATGAGGCCATGTGCTTGGCCTCTTCTATCCTTAACTGGCTCCCTTTCTGTCTCTTCATCTGCTGTGATGCTGGCAGGGGCCCCTGACCGAGTCAGTGCCATGCTCTGTGGACTTTGCTGCTGCAATTGTGAATCAAATGAACTTTATTTAATTGTGCCTAAATATGGTAGAGGCTTTCTAACTCTTTAGGTTTTTTTTTTTTTTACATTTATTAAAGCTTTCTGTGAAAAGCTTTTCTTTATCATCTACACTTTATTCACCTTATCACATCTTCATTCATGTGTTATTTTTATCATTTAGGTCTTTTCTAAACATCTGGATAAAACAATTCCCTAGCCCAGCACCATATATAATCACTATCTTCACATTTATCTTGTATTCTTTGTTTGAGAGCCTCACCTTTAACAGCCAGGCTACCTCTCTAGCCCACATTTCTCTATAATGTCTATCACCCCACCATTCATACATCTTATTTTATTTATTGTATGTCCACTACTAAGCTCTATGAGGGTTAGGGCAGGATTTTGTTTTTTCAATTTCATGACCCCCACACCCACAATTGATACTGCCACAATATCATTTTGAAGCTTATTAAGTTCTAGGAAAGATAGTCCCTCATATACTATAAAACATGGAAAATAGTCCCAATTCTACAGTAGTGTATTTAGGATTCAAATCGATTTAAATCATACCTTATAAATATATGCTAAATATATACTAGGAAATTTTGCATGTGTATGAGTTGTGTGTGTTTGCACGTGTGTGTATATACATGCACATTTATGTATGCATTTTATTTTATTGAGGCAGAGTCTCTTGTTAAATGTAGAGCTCATCTATTTAACTAGTCTAGCTAGCCAGCTTGCTGTAGGGATCCCTGTCTCCCCAGTGATGGGATTTCAGGCAGGACACAACGAATTTACATAGGTTCTGGGAATCTGTCATAGGTGGCTTCAGCTGTCAACTTGACACAAACCTAGAGTTATCTGGGAAGAGGGAACCTTAACTATAGATTTGCCTTGATCAGACTTTGCTAATTGATATAGGAGAGGCCAGCCCACTATCTCTGGCACACAGGTGGGTCTGGGCTGTATAGCAAAGGTATCTGAACTTGAATCTTGGTGCACGTGAACCAGCAGTCATTCTTTTATGGTCTCTGCTTCAGTTTCTCCCTCCAGGTTCCTGCCCTGACTTTCCTTGATGATGGAATATAACCTATAAGAGTAAATAAACCCTATTCTTCCAAAGTTGCTTCTGGTGTTTTATCTCAGCAACAGGAAGCAAACTAGAACAGAACCTGAATTCCAGTCTTGGTGTTGGTGTGGGAAGTGCTTTTTTCCACTGAGCCACCTTCCATAAGAAACTCTTCTGATGTTTGTCTTACCAAGATAGACTTTAGCCAGCCTGTATTTCTCCCCATGAGAAGGCAGGGTAGCCATTAGATCACTTCATCCTAGATGTATCCTTCAGCATGTGCCAGGGAGGTCCCCATATTCCATTTTCTACCATTCTTAACTTCTTCATTCTCATTCTTGTGTCCCTTATCAGTTTTACCTAAGCCAAGACCCAGTGCTGTTGGCACTTTGACCTCCCTACCATTTTGGTCTCCTGTTCTAACAAATCAAGGCCAAGCCACATAACTTTCAAAGCACTATACAGTGTCTATCAATGGAGCCAGGCAAGCAAAATCCACCTATACACCATCACTCAGTGTGCATGTCTACTGGACTCCTGGTTTCTTCCTTTCTTACCCCATCAAAGAGCTCTTTTTAATGTATTGTACTTTTTCCATAAAGAGGAACTTGGGCTTAGTGGTTTAGGGCTTCTGGCAGTAGCAAGATACAGTATCAGAACCCAACCTTACCATCTATTTGGTGTGACATATCTGAATCCAAGTCTCTTCATCTTCATACTGGATGGAGTGCCTGCCTTGTAGTAGTGTGACTAAGTTTCAGTGTGGCAACCTTGTGAAATGGTAGCCTGGTATCTGCTATGATAAATGTTAACTGTTATCCCAGATTCAGAAGTTCATAAGGTGATGGAAGAAGCTGCAGTTTAGCACGTGTGGGTCCTTCTGTGAAAGGTGTGTGGGTAGGCTGCTTGCCCAGAACATCTCTTGAGCAGGTTGCACAAGTTGTGGGTGGAGAAGAGTAGACATGCAAGAGCATATGCCATCCTCAGCAGTGTGGGTAGGAGTGGCACCGTGCAATGGCAGAAGGAAAGACCTGGCATGCCGAGAGGTGGAACACTTGGAGGCTTGGACCAGGTCCAGTGTGTGTATTCTGCACAGGAGCTTCAGGAGTAGAAGCTTTTCTCAGAGATGAGCCCTGAGTCAAAGCTTCACAGTGTATGAAATACACATAAGAAGTAATGCCCACCTCATAGGATTCACTAGTTAATCGAGGTGTGTATATACTACATAAGGATAGATAGAATTTGATATTACAATATTTTTCCAAGACCCAAATTACTATCTAAATGGTGAATTTTCTTTTGTTTAGGAACATACTGTTTTGGACACTGAGGTGTAAATGTCCCGTTGTTTGTTTTAATGCCAAGGACTTTGTGAGAACAGTGCTGCAGCTCTATGGTGAAGATGGCAGTTGGAAGCATGGTAAGTCACCATTCTCATTGTCTCTAAGACTTAGAAAAGTGGTCAGGCCACCATGTCACCTGCTCCAAGGGCTCTTGGCCACACAGACACTGCTTCTTCACCTGCCATGGACACTTCCCCTCCTATGTCTGGACTCTTCTTATATTTGTACCAGTTTATACTCCTTTAGTGTAAAGAATGACCGCTGAAACACAGTCACAATGGGCTTTGTTGTTATCATCAATGGATACAGATACTAAGATCTACAACCCAGAGAGTACCAAACAAGACAGTATAAAGGGTAGGGAATAGCTGCTATATGCCTTTAATCTCAGTACTCAGAAAGCAGAGGCTAGAGGGTCTCTAAGTTTGAGGCCAGCTTGGTCTACAGAGAGAGTTCTAAAATAGCCAGGACTTCACCAAGAAACCCCATCTTGAAAAATGAGAGAGAGAGAGAGGTAGAGAGAGAGAGAGAGATAGAGAGAGAGAGAAAGACAGAGAGACAGAGACAGAGAGAGACAGAGAGACAGAGACAGAGAGACAAAGACAGAGCGACAGAGAGAGCGAGCGAGCATTGTCAGGTATGGGTTCCATTTCATGGAATGGGACTTAAATCCAATATAAAAGTACTTTCAGAACCTTTTTGCCACTATTGTATCAGAATATCTTGTAGTCATGCCGCTATTGTAGGTAACAGGGTTTATAGCTGGGTGATATTAGCAATTGTCTTTAACCCTTGTCAGGGGGCAGAGTAATTATGAACACGTAGGGGTTAAGCTTCTGGTTTGGCACCAGCTGGACTTCTTCACATTCAGTAACATAAATATATGTTGTTTGCAACAGTAGGGCTTTACCACCTTACGGTGGAAAACAGTCATGGCCTTGGTAATAGTCTCTGATGTTTGGAGGGATTCCATGGGACCCCTTTGGCCAACAACTCAAAAATATATAGCTTTTTCCTGGCACTGGAAATTTTACTTGGTGGCATTATATGGTGATTCCATTTAGATTCATTCCATATATGCCTATATTAGGAAGCTTCTACAATAGTGGGTTTCCATATGACTTTTCAAATGCCTTTAGTGTTAGGTGTACCTCTCATAGTCCCTACTTAACTTGGATCTTCCATCCTCTGTCCCATCGAATCCTTCTGGTTTAGTTCCCCTTCTCCCCACAGCACTATATTGTATTTCCCCTTTCTTGGAAGATCCTCTCTATCCCACTGACCTTACCTAATGTCTGTAGTTATTTGAATTTTAGTACACATATCAAAAGCTTAAAAACTTAACATCCACATATAAGAGGAAACATGTAGTATTTGTCTATTTTGGGTCTGGCTTATTCACTTGGGAATTTTTTTCTCTATCTCTATCCTTTTAACCTTCAGATTTCAAATTTTCACTGGTTTTTAAACAACTGAATGATATTCCATTGTGTAAATGTGCCATAGTTTCATTTTCCATTTATCAGTAGATGGACATCTTGGCTGTTTCCAATTTCTGGCAATTATGAATAGTACAGCAGTGAACGTAATTAAGCTAGTGTCTCTATAGTAAGATGTAGAGTCCTTTGGATATATGCCCAAGAGTGGCATAGCTGGATCTTGAGGTAGATCTATTCCCAGCTTCCGGAGGAACCTCCACACTTATTTCCACACTGGCTGAATTTACTCCCACAGCAATGAATAAATGTTCTCATTTGCCAGAATTCTTGTCAGCATTGTCAATTGTTTTATTGATGTTGGACATGCTGACTGGGGTAAGATGGAATCTCAGAGTAGTTTTAATTTACATTTCCCTAATGGCTAAGGATGTTGCACATTTCTTTAAATGTTTCTCAGTCATTTGTGTTTCATATTTGGAAAACTCTCTGCTTAGTGTAAAGATGGGAAACAATTGCCTGTAACTTGAATGAATGCTAAGTGACCTTTTCCTTTGCAGTTGCTGATTTTGTAGGACTAGATCCCAGAGTTGCTGCATGGCTCATAGACCCCAGTGACACTGCACCTTCATTTGAAGATTTAGTAGCAAAACACCTAGAAAAGTCCATCACAGTCAAACCAAGCAGCACATTCAGAGAAGCCTCAAGAAATACTTTGGTAAGATGTTTAAGATAAGGTTCTGTCTACCTTAATATAGCCCTAACTTTTCCCACTTCATAAACAATCTAATAGTAACCAGAATATAGCCAGCACCCATTTTCATGTCATTGTCCTATCCAAATCCTTTATTGCTGAGGTGTTTCTGGTAGAGGTCAATGAATAAAGATGAGAGATTTCCAGGCATGTCTCATTATAGTATACTTTTATGGATTCTCTAGTGTCAGTAGCACCTCCTCTGTGAGCAGAGGACTGTCCTTTTGTAAATCTTTAGCACTAGTGACATGTTCTTGTTGACTGACTTTTGGGGACAGCCACCTCAGTCTAGGTAGAGAAGACAAGGTGAGTTTCTTCAAGCCCTCTTGTGCTGTGGATACCCCTGGTCTTCAAAAGCTACCTCTCCTGAAGGAGATATGTTAGCGAGCAGTGCAGTCACAACCATGATCCCCCTTCTCAGCCACATGGTGGAACACTACAGATGAACATTCAGTTGTGAGAACCTGCACATCCTGCCCTTCATCCTCATAACTACCATGTGTAGAGTAAGGGTCTGTGTCCCATAGATAGATAGATAGATAGATAGATAGATAGATAGATAGATAGATAGATATATAGATAGATATATAGATAGATAGATAGACTGTAAATACCAGAAACACTGAAAGGTATACCAGAAGGTCATGAAATATATTTCAGAATCAGAGAAGAACTTCTTACAGGAATGGAGATCTGGTCCTGACAGCCTGGGGAGTGGTTATGTAGGAGCCAAGATTCCATTTTAGCACTTGGAAAGTATCCCTCTGCCCTCACAGGTCATTATAATCCTACTCAATATGGCAAAGAGTCCCCAAACAAGCTGAAACATGACTGCAAGAAATTGTCCCCTCAGTATAATCAGTCCCAGTTTACATAGGGGGTACTAGATGTGCGCATGCTACTGCTCCTCATCTTAGCCAAGGTATATTTGATGGTTCAGTTTGGATTTATGACTTTAAGCCTAGTTGTTTTTTACTATTATCATTATTATTATTCCCACATATTATTGAGGAATAAGATGGCCTGCATGGAATGAAAATCAGCACTAGGGAGTATGTTCTTTTAATGCAAGTTGGCATAGATGCTTAGTGATGCTGGTAAGTCCGATCTAGAGCTTCCACTCTTTATTTCTGAGCCCCCATGTCTTTGCATCATGAGAATATGAGAGTTTTAAATGCAGTTCCAATCATGGTTGTTGGCCAGATGAGGCCATGGGACAACTTTGCAGTACATGAGGAGCATCTTCCCATGTCACTAGAAACATTTTTGTAAGTGATATCAGTTCCCAGACTGTGATGAGAATTTTTCTAAGTTCATCTAATTTTAATGTATTCATTTTTAAAGAGTCAGAATGTATTTATGAATCTGAAGATACTCTACGACCTTACAATGGATCTTTGTTCTAAGTTGAAGGCAAGTCATTTTTTAATACTGTACTTTCTAGCTGTGTAAGACCTGTGTTTTTGTTTGTTACCCACACTCACATGAAGTGAATGCTTGACCTAAGGCCAAGTTAACCTGTGCCTCATTTAGAAAAGGAAAGACTAAAATGATAATTCCTGCAGTTTTAAAATATGTTCTGTGTATTGAAAGCAATTGTTTCAAAACGTCACATTTAAATAGAGTGTTTCTGATGCTAAGAGTTATTTTAGTTAGTAGTAGAATGGACCCAACTTGTTTCAGTTAGATTCTTATTGGGATGCTGTAGCCAGTGAAGAGACAACTGAGGAAAACTGAAGGAAAGACCATGTTCTGAGGCAAAGGTGAAGGAGACGGGAAAGATGAGAAGCTTCCTAGGACAGGCTATATAGCTGGAGGCTTTTCCATCCCTGGCTCTAAGTCAAGCTGCTTCTCTCCTCTCCTGCCCTTAGGAACTTCTCAAACAGGAAAACTGTCTAAGGGTTGAGGAAGAGCTCATTTGATGTGTCCTAGAGAGGATCAGTCTACCTTAGAGTGCAGGTACAGACAGAGAAATTGAGGAGAACTAGAAGATGAGGCCCAGCATTCTTAGGCAACAGCAGGAAATACTACAGTAAACATCATAGAAAATCTGGTGTGATGGACACCCTATAATCCCAGCACTTAGAGAGTGAGAGTAGGAAGAAGTTCAAAAGCAGGCTCATCTATGGAGCGTTTGAGGCTAGACTGGGATACATGACACCCTGTGTATAAATAAGGACCTATAAATAAACAAACAAAATGGAAGGTAATATGCGTAAAAGAGGAAGGATTCCATGCTCTTAAAACAGGTGGTCTAACATAAAAGATTCCAACACTCCTGACTAGTCTGAAGGGCCAATAATGCAAGATTGAAAACTAAATAAAATGATTGAAATTCAGTGAGCCATTCTGAGGTTAAAATGGAAGACTCAAATCATACAAATACTCCTGAAAGTGAGAAAGCAAAGGCCTTGTGAAATTTTGGAATATATCTACCAGATATTCAGATAGTAAAGAAATAATCTCTGTGATGGAAATAAGAATTTTATCTAAAAAGAATGAAGCTATGATGAGAAGCTACTTCAGACTGAGGTAGCTTTAATCATAACACAAAAAAGTCAAGTTG
Organism: Mus musculus; assembly: GCF_000001635.26. NCBI lineage: Eukaryota > Metazoa > Chordata > Mammalia > Rodentia > Muridae > Mus > Mus musculus. The sequence continues at coordinate 34,114,206 of NC_000071.6, read as the reverse complement.
CTTTTCAACAAAACGTAAATAACAACAACTCAAATCTATATTTATATTATCTCTTCCTGTAAAGCAGGCTTATGGCTTATGGCAGCTATTTTGCACTTTGGAGCTTCCATTGATACCAATTTTGGCAGGTGAGTTTCCATAAAAGCAAAGCATAGTCATCCTTTTGGAGCATCTTTAAATTGTTCAGGAATGAATTTTCTGTTTACCCTATAATAGAGTGGGTACTGTAGTTCATCCAAAGAAGTTGCTAGTACATGGTTTTCTCTTCTGCAACAAGAGAGTTTGGGGGGCATCATTTCCTGGTCTCGAAGGACTTGAACATCTGGCATTCAGCTATAAAGATCCTCCCTGTTCTGTCTAGCCAGAAGGAGGTCTCATTGGCATTTACCAACCTGTGTTATCTTAACTTAAGGCTAATCCTATAGTTCTGTGCTTTTCTCCTCTAGTACTTAAGACCCTCCATTTAAGCATCCTCCGAGACTTTTGCCCATCTGCCTCTGACCAGGTCCTGCTGCAAAGCCAGGAGTGACTCTCCATCCAGAGTATGCAAAGAGCCAGACTGGGGCCAATATAGTCCCACATCCTTCATACCTGGGAACTGAGCCCAGGACCTGGCTTATATTGGGCAAGTGTTCTGTTACTAGATTGTATCCCCAGCAGTCCAATTATTTTGATGCTTCTGTTTCCTCACAGAACAGAGGTTGACTTCAGTGAGACCTGAGTAAATGAACATTGTTATCATTAGGTCATCAAAGAGTGGGGCTCTTTAGTCTTCTGAAAAGGATTGATTAATACAATGAAAACATGATCTGCTTTTGACTTTGATTTCACAGTGATGGAAAACCATAAGATTCCAGTTGACAAAGAAGAAATGGAGAGGACATCGGCACTCCTCGGGGTAAGCTATCATTTCAGAGTCTGTACTTGTCATTGCTCTTGTAGATTCTGATTTTCTTTCCTTCACTATTGGTCCTAGTGTGGTATTGGTACTGTTCTTCCTTCTCCTGTACTCCTAGAGGGGAAGATCATAACTTGAAGACTTTATACCTCACTGACATCTACTGCACTGAATGGTTTGAATAAGAATAGCCCCAATAGGCTTACATATTTGAATGCTTAGTTACCAGGAAGTGGCACTATTTGAAAGAATTAGAAGGATTAGAGATGTGACTTTGTTGGGGGAAGTGTGTCATGGAGGGTAGGCTTTGAGGTTTCAAGAACCCATGCTAATCCCAATCTCTCTCTCTCGGCCTTTGGATCAAGATATAGAATTCTCAGCACCATGTGTACCTTACCTACAGGTCACCATGCTCCTCGCTGTGATAATAATGGACTAACCTCTGAAATTGGAAGCAAGCCTCCAATTAAATATCTTTCTTTGATAAGAGTTGCCTTGGTTAGTGTCTCTTCACAGCAATTGAACAGTGACTAAGACAGAAGTTGGTACCAGGGACTGGGGTATTTCTGTGACAGACCTGACCATGCTGTTTGTTTGGAGGAATGTGGAAGACTTTGGGACAATGGATGAGAAAAGTGATTGAATGCTTTAAGCAGAATTTAATGGGCCATTCTATTAGGAACATGGGATATAGTAATGCTGAGAGCAATGTAAATTATAATGGCTGAGCTCAAGAGGTTTCAGAGCAAAGAATATTAGCAACTAGCTTAGAAGTCATTCTTGTGATAATTTGGCAAAGAATGTGGCTGCTTTTTGCTCTTGTCCTAAAAACCTGTCTGAGGCTAAATTGAAGAATTTTGGATTAATGGTATTAGCAGAAGAGATTTCAAGAAAGGCCAGTATTGACACTATATCCTGTGGTTATTAGTAATCAATCTTATGTAGATCTATACTGAAAAGGAGCAAGCTGGACAAAGACAAATATAAAATATACAGTGTAAGGAGAAAAAAAGCACCAGAAAAGGTGATGTTAGAGCCAGGTCCTGAGCTCAAGGAGTTGAGCTTAAAGGTGAATCCCAGCACATGGGAGGCAGAGGCAGGCAGATCACTGAGTTTGAGACCAGCCTGATCTATAGAGTGAGTTCCAGAACAGCCAGGACTACACAGAGAAATCCTGTCTTCAACAAATAAACAAACAAGAACTTAAAGAAAAGCCTGATGCTAAATGAAATAAAGGGAGTGGTAACCTCAGGAAAAGACCCCATCCAGCTAAGCTTCCAATTTATAAAAAGGAACTAAAGAAAAGCTTAAGCCATAAAGGAAGCCATCAACAATAGAAAGCTGATGCAAATGTAATTGAACATGGAGGCCAAGTTCCAGACCCAGCAAGCAGCAGAAGTTGTCAGCTTTGGCCACAGCTATTTGTTTCTTCTGGCCTTAGAGTCAAGGATACAAGAAGCAGTTGTGGAATATCTCTCCACTGAGGCTAGCTGTGTGTCAGAGGTGTCAATTCATGGAGGCTCAGAGATGCCGTTTTTTGAAGCTATGAAGGTAAATCCTGGATTGTGTTGGAGATATCAAGATGTTGGAGATGACTGAGTCGTGGGATATCACTGAATGTGGAACTAGTCCAAGAGAGAGAGAAAACTGGGTTGTAGTCAACAAAGCTAAAAGGAATTGGAGCTCTAACGAACACTTTGGCATCAGACATGGAGATGCAGAGTTTGGAGTTTGCCCTGCTGGTTTTCAGTATTGCTCTTGTCCAGTATTTCCGCACTTATGCTTCTTTTCTTCCCTTTTGGAGTGGTATGTATATTCTGTGACATTGAATGTTGTATGTGATCTGCTTTTTTATTTTGGTTTTACAGGGGGTTACAATTAAGAAATTGCCATGAATTTCAGAGACTTTGAATTTTGGATTGTTAAGCATGTTGAGACTATGATAGACTATGGGGACTTTTGAAATTGGTCTGAATGCATTTTTGCATTATTTTATGGCTACAAGCCTATGTTTGAGGCCCAGGGACTGGAACATTATTGTTTGAATAAGAATGGTCTCTGTAGGCTTATATATTCAAATGCTTAGTCACTAGAGAGTAGCACTATTTTAAAAGATTAGAAGAATTTGGAGGTATGGTCTTGTTGGAGGAAGTGTGGCACTAGGGGTGTAGGCTTTGAGGTTTCAAAAGCCCATGCCAAGCCCAGTGTCTGTCTGTCTCTGTCTCCATCTCCACCACCACCCCCTCTCGACATCCCCCTCTCTGTTTGACCTGTGGATCAAGAGTAGAACTCTCAGTCAGGTGATGGTAGCATAGCCTTTAGTCCCAGAACTCTGGAGGCAGAGGCAGGTGAAGTTCTGAGTTTGAGGCCAGCCTGGTTTACAGAGTGAGTTCTAGGACAGTCAGGACTACACAGAGAAGTCCTGCCTTGAAAAATCCAATTAAATACTTCCTTTTATAAGTATTGCCTTGGTCATGCTCTTTACAGCAATATAGTAGTGACTGACATGCACTCATGTAGGGAGGACAAGCATTGACCTAGTGTGTGTTAGGGGCAGTTCATCAGTGGACCACCAAGTTAGATTATTTTTCTTGTAAGGACATTTGCTCCCTACAGTTCATCCAAGGAACTGTGGTACATTTCCTAAAGAATGAAATGATGGAAAGGTACATAAAGATGTATGAAAATTATTTTTTAATTCCATCTAAACAACCCAAAAGATAACTCTGGTATCTATCATCCAGGTTAAACCATGGGATATCTTTTTTTTTTATTTCATTTTTTTCTTTTTCTTTTTGTTTTAGTTTTTCTAGACAGGGTTTCTCTGTACAGCCCTGGCTGTCCTGGAACTCACTTTGTAGACCAGGCTGGCCTCGAACTCAGAAATCTGCCTGTCTCTGCCTCCCAAGTGCTGGAATTGAAGGCACGTGCCACCACCGCCCGGTACCATGGGATATCTAGAGCCTTATGTGCTTTTCCTGGCAGAAGTGTATTATGTTACCCAAAGTACTACTACCCCGTCTTAGAAGGGATTTCATTCTTGTTATTCTTCACATGTTCTCTATTTCATTGTCTAAACAATATAGTTTGGCTTATTGTTGAACTGTGAGTAAATCAATAGTTTGTATACAGCCTCTCAATTGTCTGCATCTTAGCCTTGATGTTATAGATGTATTTTGCTCAGTGCTACTATGCTCTGCCAGGGTGATGTCTATCCCAGGCAAGAGGCATCTGGCTGTCTATAGGTTGCAACTATCATAAACCATGTATCAGTTTGGTTTGTTTTCCTTACTACTGATGAAGTAAGTTGTTTTCTATCATCATTGGCTATTGGTTTCTCTTTGAAAACAATCATCAAGTCTCTAAAATGTTTAGTGTGTGTGTGTGTGTGTGTGTGTATGTGTGTGTGTGTGTGTGTGTGTGTGTGTGTGTGTGTAAGTGTGTGTAGAGGTTCAGGGATTCAGTTTTCCTTCCACCATGTGAGTCCCAGGGATGCAACTCAGGTTATCAGGCTTGTGTCTTTTACCCATAGTCAGCCCTTCATTTAAGTCTTTTATATGTCCTCTACTGACTTAGAGGACATCTTGATCTATTGTGGTTGTAAGCTGTAACCCATACCTTTGCTTTCTCTGTCTTATTTCTCATAATAATGGATCCTTTTTCTAGTTCTAATAGTGATGCTCTCATTTTGAAGTACTTTTATTTTTGCTTAAGTTTTAGCCATCACAAGTCAATATGTATGCTTTTAAATGTTCATTTTGGTAAATTATAGGTGTCTTTTTATTCCATTAAAGGCTTTTGTTGAGAGTTGCTTGATGAGAAGTTTAAATTATTTTATATCATAAAGTCTGTGAATGATGTTTCAATTTTTCAGGCTCGCCTCAAGGAATTGGAGCAAGAAGCCCATTTTGTTGCAGGAGAACAGTTTCTTATAATGAGTAATAATCAACTTCGTGAGGTAAGGCTCAATTTCATTTTTTTATTTATTTTGAGACAGTGTCTCATTCTGTAGCCCAGACTTGCCTAGAACTCCCTATGTATATGCTCACTCCAACCCATGACAGTCCTCCCATCTCACCTTCCCAAGTACTGAGATTACAGCCATGGACCACTATACCTGGTTGGTAATGTTAAATTTTATCCTTTCAAAAATTAAGTGTTTTACTCAAGAATTTTTAATTAATTTATTTATTTTTATTACACTCCACATTTTATCCACCCTCCCACTCTGATCCACCCTCCAACTGTTCCACATCCCATACCTCCTCCCCACCCACCTATCTCCATATGGATGTCCTCATTCCCCATCCAACCTGACCTCTAAACTCCCTGGGGCCTCCAGTCTCTTGAGGGTTAGGTGCATCATCTCTGAATGAACACAGACCCCAAAGTCCTCTATGTATATGTGTTGGGGGCCTCATATCAGCTGATGTATGCTGCCTGGTTGGTGTTCCAGTATCTGAGAGATCTCTGGGGTCCAGGTTAATTGAGACTGCTGGTCCTCCTACAGGATTGCCCTTCTCCTCAGCTTCTTTCAGCCTTCCCTAATTCAACAACAGGGGTCAGCTGTTTCTGTCCATTGTTTGGGTGTAAATATCTGCATCTGACTCTTTCAGCTGCTTGTTGGCTCTTTCGCTCCATAACATTACTCAAGAATTTAAAAGATGGTTTATTCTGAATATATAATACTGTCTGCAAATGATTTAAAGTATTCATGTTCTCACAAGTGATGAACATTATGAGATACATTAAATCAAAGTCTTTATAAATGAGGAGCTAACCCTGTTACTATCTATTCAGGTGTGTGTATCTTCAGAGTAGTTTCTATAGCTGTGATGGTTATGTTCATTTTTTTTTTTCAAATCTGGATCTTTTTTACATGCATTGCTTTTGTTAAAGATCCTCTTTGGCAAGTTGAAGCTGCACTTGTTGAGTCAGAGGAAACATCTTCCCAGAACTGGGCTGCAGAACCAGCTGTCCACATCAGAAGCCATGGTAAGCCATGGTCTAGCTTCCTTGTCTTTCTGACATGTCCATGTATCTCCACCAGGTATAAGCTGCCTTCTGTGCTGGCAGCAGACCATTTAGACAAGGTGCTCTCACTCAGAGTTATGCTCCTGGCTGTATATCAGGAGATGAGCAGGTAGCTGCCCTCCAGGAATGTCTGGCTGATTATACTTCTGGAGAAGGATAATTTAGTGCTTTTAAGTGTGTGTGTGTGTGTGTGTGTGTGTGTGTGTGTGTGTGTGTGTGTGTGTGTGAGAGAGAGAGAGAGAGAGAGAGAGAGCATGTATATGTGTGTATGTGCATGTGTGTGTGAGAGTACCTATGTGTGTATTTTATGTGTGCACATATTTGTGTGTCTAGGCATATGAGTGCATTTGCCTGTGAGGCCAGGAGAGAAAGTAAATGACAGGACAAAGGACTGGAGGAAAAAGGCAGATTTTGACATATTTTGTAAGGAGAAACCATAAGATTTGCTGTGAGTAAGGCTGGAAGGTCAAAGATGATTTCAGATGTGACTGATCTTTGCAGTCTGTTCTGTTAGACCATCTTTAGTAACGCTGAGCACTCACAGGCACAGGCACAGGCACATAGAACCACCTCCTGTGACCACACAGTGCACCTGCTCTCATGGCAGAGAATACATATCCCAGTTCCCTAGTAGGTCCTGCGCCTTTTTCAGACCTTGAGCTCTATGACTGCTGGCTGCTTTTTCCTCTTTTGAACTTCATATTTACAGATTGGGATCAGTAGTACTGTGTGTTCAATACTGTGGCTTTAGGATTTCAAAGCTTATGCCAGCTCCCTGAAGTTTCACCCAGTCAAATGTTGGGTGCTGCTGTAGCATGGATTTTATATTTGGGGACACTTGATTTATTCCTTTATGTGAGAATTAGATTTTGGTAATTTAAGGTCTGAAGAAGACTCTTATTTCTCAGCTTATATGAAGTAATTTTAACTCCTGACTAGATGTCAGAATGATTTTATAAGGGTTGGGATTAAGAAACTTGATATGGGAGTAAGATACTTTGTTACGAATCTTCATTTTGGAAAATATGTTAAATTATATCATTTATTACAAGCACACCCTCCAATTGGAAGTAAACATTTGGAATGTTGAAATGAAGAAATTATATTGGTAATACATATTTTCATTTTTAGTTAAATTCTCTACAAGACCTTCACCCATTACCCAAGTTAATTTTGGAATATAGACAGGTAAGTTGATTCCCTTCCCCCCTCTCTCTCCCCCTCGCCTCTGTGTGTGTGTGTGTGTGTGTGTGTGTGTGTGTATAAATGGTTTGTGATGAAGGAGAACTATCTAACCTGTCTATTCACAATGTCGTATTTGTTGACATGCTTCAACAGAATTCTAAGGAGATAATATGTTCTCAACCAACTTTATCATGTCTTTTCTGTCCTGACACATACTTGTCCTTTTTTTCATGTTTTCTGTAATCCAGTAATCACAATTACAAACTGAACAATAGTGCTATTATTTACTGTGCCCTTGTCAGCCCTACTTCTTCATCACTGGATGTCATCTTACTCAAGTCCAAGTCTACTCTGTCTAACACTGGAACCCATGGAGTCATATGAGGAAGGAAATTGATGGCCTGTACCCAGTTTCTTCAAGTGAAAATGAGACGTCTACTATTTCTCACGACAATCTTGTCATTCCCCTAGTTCCCAGGCTCCAAGACAGCGATATTTACTAGGGGTTTAGTGGCATGCCCCCTTTCCTCTCTTAGCTAATCATGTTTTCTCGATTCATATACCTGCCCTTTATTTCATGTTCCCATTAACCACATTTACAAACCAAACAACACTGCTCTTGTCTAATGAGCCTAGAGAAATGCATTGATACCAACCTAGTGATCTTCCTGAAATGATATAAGGCTAGGGAAAGAACTAGAAAGGCCCACTGCTGGGGACACTGAGGAGAGTATTGAAGATCTGTGCAGTGAAGTAGAAACTTAAGGGTTCTCTAGAAAGTCAGTTGAGCTGCATGGTGTTTGGTTGGGGAAAACACGTGAAGGAGTATTTTTCTGAAGTGGACACAGGCAAAAGACTAAGGCAGACTGGTGAATGAACATTTAGCTGAAGCAGATACGGTTGAAAGGATGTTCTGCTAAAGCAAACACATGAAAGGACACATGATGAAGGAAGGATCCTTCACTAACAACACACATGTATTGGCCTGCCTTACATTGTGTAGTTGAGCTCTATTTGTTGGGGCTCCATAGAAAGAAATGCACCAAAAAACTTCTGGTGGTGTGCCCAGGCTTTTTTGCCACTTGTGAGGACTTGGGCTGATTGGCAGAGTGATTTCAGCTGAGACAAACACACATGGAGTTTTGCCAAGTCAGACTTGTGCTGAGGCAAGACCCACAGAGGACACATGGATATAAATAGGACTCGATGGGCAGTGACAGAGGCTGAGCTAGGCTTGCTTACAGAGCTAGTTGTGCAATGCTTGTTGGTTTCACCTCTTTGTTGAACTTCACTCCATTGAGAGAGACACAATGGAGAACTTCTGGTGTTCCTGCTGGTCCCCACTGCTGTGCCACCACTGCTGATTCATGTTTGCTGTCCTGGCTCTACCCAATTGGACTGCTGGTATGTCTGTGAAGTGTTTGCAAGTAGATCCAGCTGTTATTGCTAACCTGTGAACTGAACTGCTAATTTCCAGACAACACAGATAGGAATTGTTCCAAAGAACCGTTCTAAAGAGGTCCACTTACTCAATATCCTTTCTTTTCCACTACCTCTGGTGGGCAGTGAGCTACAAAGAAGATTAAAATGTTTAAGAACCATCATTAAAAATATGATTTAAAAAAGATTAAAGTTACAGTGCAATTTTGTAGCATTTCTGTAGCCTAGAAATACTGCAGAATGACAAACTGGCATCTTTCTTTGCCAATCTGTGTTATTCAATCCTGGCACCACTTGAGGTTGTCCAAGGTGAATTCTACACCACATGACCATCCCTAAGTGAACCACTGCTATGGAGTTGGTCTCCTTGAATGCTTAAACAAGTTTAAGAATATAACTATTCTTATCTTTATGATGTAGGTTCACAAGATCAAGTCAACTTTTATAGATGGATTACTAGCTTATATGAAAAAGGTAACTAAGGCTTAACAAAAAAAGAAATTTGGATTAGTAATAAGGTTTATTTTGAATTTAGATACACATACCACTTTTACAGTAAAGGAGGAACTTGTTCTTGGAACTATGGACTGTGTTTGTGTTATTAAATCTCCACACAGTGCAGGTTGGTTTGGGTTGTGAGCCTAGCTTTTAATAGTTGAGCTGTCTCTCCAGCTCTGTGCAGTTGGTTTTGTGCCATCAGATCCTCCATATGAGGCAGCTATCCTTGCTTTCACATCTACTGTCCTGCATTTTTCTGGAGCCATGTGAGGTAATATATTAGTCAGAGTTCTCTAGAGAAACAGAACTGATAGGATGAATATACATACATACATACACACATATACATATACACACATACACATATATACACACAAACATAGATACATACACAGACACACAGACAGGTTATATGGGGGTGATTTATGAGCTATGATCCAGCTAGTCCAACAATTATTATCTAACAATAAAAAGTTCAAGAATCCAATAGTTTTCAGTCCATAAGGCTGGGTGTCTCAGTTGGTCTAAAATATATATTAGAATCCAAAGAAGTAGGCTCTAAAGCCAGTGACAGAATGGACTTGCTAGTGAGTGTAAACAGGCTGGTAAGTGTAAGTTTCCTCCCTTTTGTGTTCTTTATATAGGCTGCCACCAGAAGGTGTGTGGCCAAGTAGATTTTCTCTCCTCCAAAGATCTGGATTAAAGGTCTATCTTCCCACCACATAAGACTGGGATTAAAAGGAGGTTTTCTCACTTCAAATTATTTAATTAAGAAAAAAAAAGTCCCTCATAGGTGTACCCAGCCAATTGGGTTTTAGTTAATTGCAGATATAGTCAAGGCAACCAATTATATCCATCCCAGACATTAATTTGCCCACGAGAAAGCTACAGTCAGAGGTGTCTGTGACTTAAAAGACTGCACACAAGCAACAGAACATGTGTCATGATCTCACTTGAGTTTGTGCTGTCTCTAAAGCCCCCTTGACCCACATGTAGAGTTAATAACTGACATGGTTCTACTTGTCCTACTGCTGCTTGGGTTAGAGGGAACATCCTTCAGCTGTCCCCGATCCCAAGGCTGTTTAGTAACTTTCAAGAGGAACAGGGAGGGTTGTAGGTAAAGGGCCTGTGTATTCTTTCTCACACCATATTGCATAGGTTTAAACTGATTCTTCTTAATTGATCAAGGGCTCCATCTCTTCTACATGGAATCAGACTGGAACTGTGACAGGGAGACTTTCAGCCAAGCATCCAGTAAGTTCTTGCCCATTTCCATGCCTAATGTACTTTTGTGTCTGCACATTCTGTTCCCAGAAGAGAACCTTATGGTGCTAATTGTGCTTTACTCTGTGTTTATTTCTCTGGTATTGAAGCATCAACTATGTGCTCTGAGAACAGAATAGCTGTTTTCTACCAGAAACTCAGACACTCTGGTGAGGAGGGCAGAAGGATTTGTCTTGGGAAGGTGGCTCCAACCAAAGTGCTATCTGCAAAAACCATCTCCATCTCATAATTACTAAAGGTTGGGTTTGAGGGGTTTTATTCTGTCTTTTAGAGATAGAGTTTTTCTGTGTAGCCCTGGCTGGCCTCCAACTTGCTGTGTAGACCAGGCTGGCCTCTAACTCACAGAGAAATATGTCTGCCTTTGCCTCCCAAGTGCTGGGACTAAAGGTGTGCACCACCACCATCTGTCTCTATTGATCATTTTTAATGGAAAGTTATAAATGCCCTTGCATTTATAGTAACAATTTTGGGGGTAATTTTTAAAAATAAGGCCTTGCTTTGTAGCCTAGATATAGCCACCTGAGTGCTAGGATTACAGGTGTGCACCACTCCCAGCCAGATAGCTTTCTAAATGGCTTTACTATATTTTTGGTGTAAAGGAGACTTGCTGAACTAGATAATGTACTTGCAGCACAAGCATGAGGGTCTGAGTTCAGTCACCTAACACCCAGATAAAAATGCTGGGTGTAATGGAAAAAAAAATGCTGGGTGTAGTAGTATATGCTTGTAGTTCCAGTGTTGGAGAGGTGAGGGCAGAAAGATCTCTTGGGCTTGATGGGCAGCTGGCTTAGCCTATTTAGTGAGTTTGGGGCCAATAAGAGACCCCATTTCAAAAAACAAAGTAGGTGGCTCCTGAAGAATGCCACCCAAGGTTGATTTCTGGTCTTCACATGCACACACCAATACAAACATAAATATACACACAGATTTGTTAATTTCTCATAGAGAATTCTTCAAGTACAGAAAGATGCAAAAACTCTTATTCAAGTTGGAGAATCACCTGTCTTTTCATACAGTCCATTAAACAGGTATATTCATAAAATACTATTCTTTTCTTCATTTTAAATATTTTTATATTTCTGTTTTTTGAGACAGGGTTTCTCTGTACAGCCCTGGCTATCATGGAACTCACTCTGTGGACCAGGCTAATCTCAAACTCAGAGATCCACCTCCTTCTACTTCTTAAGTGTAGGGATTAAAGGCATGTGCACCACCACCACCTGGCCTCATTTTTTATTTTTAACATCTCTTGTATTATACATTTATCTGAGTCCTCCTAGATTTAAATACATGAATTATATATATGGATAATTAAAATATAAACTAAATAATGTATATAGTAAGAAATATTTGACATAAAATACTGTGAAATTTTAAAGAATAAGAAAATATAAGTCATCTTTTCCTGTTTGCTCTTCCCAGAAGTCCCTAATTAGTAGTTAGGATTTTACCAAGTATATTAATTAGTGTTCTTTAGAGCAGTGGTTCTCAATCTTCCTAATTCTGTGACCCCTTAAATATAGTTCCTCATGCTGTGGTGACCCTTAACTATATAATTATTTTCATTGCTACTTCATAACTTTTGCTACTGTTATGAATCATAAATATCTGTGTTTTCTGATGGTCTTAAGTGACCCTTATGAAAGGTGACTCAAAGAGGTCACCACTCACAGGTTGAGAACCAGTGCTCTAGGAGAACAGAACTGATAAAAATGAATCTATACATAGATATAGAAAGGTAATTCATCATAAGGACTTATAGGCTGTAGTCCAACTAGTCCAATAATGATTGTCTACCAACGGAGAGACTAAGAATTCAGCCTAGGATGTTGGATGTCTCCACTAGTCTTCAGAATACTGATGTCAGTGAAGGAATGAACTTGCCAGCAAAATTGAGTGCAAGCAGGCAATTCCTTCTTCTATATCCCTTATATAGACTGCCACCAGAAGGTGTGGGCCAGATTAGAACTAGCCACCACAAAAGATTTATATTAAAAATGGGTCTTCCCAGCTGGGTGGTGGTGGTGCATCCCCTAATCCCAGCACTCAGGAGACAGAGGAAGGCAGATCTGTGGCTTGTCTTTGGTTATTTTGTGAGCTCTTTTCTCCACCCCTCTCCACCCTTTTTTCCCCACCCTTTCAACATTTTAACACTAGATAGAAGAAAGGATAGAAAAAAAAAAAAGAGGGCAATGTTATTGTTAATCTACTTCCTGATGATTAGGGGTATCAAGTTCCTCGGGGCAAGTTTGATCTTTGCTGTCAGGATACCTAATTTCTTCTTTCTTCTTTGAATACAACTATTTAACAAACAGCGACCAATAGCAAACAATCAACAACCCATCCTGCCTTTTGAGGCCCTAGCATTTATATATACTCTGAAAAGTTCCCAGAATTCCAAACATCACACCATTGAAAAAACTATCTGCAGCTAGCAAAATCATGCCTCTGCTAGAGCACTAGGCAAGTCATAGTCAGCTGCTGTGGACAATCTGAAGCAGCCCCACACCTGGGATTAAAACTAAAACATGTCCATCAATATTTCTGTGTTTTTTAAAGAAACTAAAATTCCAAGATTAATATTACATGGATTTCTGAGTTTTAGGCCTTCCCACTTCATATGATTTAATTAAGGGAAAAAAAAAAAAACCTTACAGGTGTACCCAGACACTTGGGATTTAGTTAGTTGCAGATGTAGCCAAGTTGTAGCCACTGAAACAGGAAGAAGAGGCACCTGCTGACCTAACTCAGGTGATTATGCAAGGAGAAAGAAGCTGGCATTATGTGGATGTTCTCTTAGGCTCAGGGCTATAAATTCTCAGGAACTATATTCTCAGGTCGGTTGTCTCTCAGGCTTCTCACATTTGCTCTAGGAACTGACCATGAGGATGTCTACCGTTTAGAGTCTTTTTGTGGTACAGGCCCACCTGGGTACCCTGCTACAGGTTCAGGTCCTCTATGGGGGTCTCTGGCAGGTTATTTCCCTATTTCTTGCTTTTTTTCTATCAGCATCTGCTTGTAACAGATTGGGACCATGTTACTCTTGGATTGCGCAGATACCCGTGAGAGGGAATCATGAGCATGTGCCTCTCTGAGCTTCATGAGCTCAGGCCCCACTACCAAGAGCATTCTGAGCATGTGTCCTGTCAGAGAATAGTCAATTTTTTCTTTTGTAGTTTTATCAATTATCTCCTGACTCTGTTTAGCCCCCATTTCTGCCATGACTCATGAATGGTGGTGCTCCCCACTGTCCATGGTTCTTTCCCAAGCCTGTAGTTCATGATTAGTTATGTCTTCAAATCTTCTGACAGGTTTTCCTCTCTCCAAGACTAACTGAATATTTGCCTCTGATTTCCCATAATATTAGTATTTTTCATGTTTTTACACATAAAATTTTAATCCAGCTGGGCATTTATTTAACCAGCTATCATTACATTACCATAAGATGACTAGAGATTGAACTAGTTTTCCTTAAACTGAACAAATTCAATTGATGAACTTTGCACATGCTAGAAGAGTGCCATACTACTGATCCTTGATAAATGTTTTAGACTTACTTATTGTATTATTTTATGTGTATTGTGTACCACTTGTGTGCTTGATGCCTGCAGAACACATTGGATACCCTAGAACTAGAGTTACAGACCGTTGTGTACTACCATGTAGGTGCCGGGCAGCAAACTTGAGACTTTTTTAAAAAATTATTTATTTTCAAGGCAGGGTCTCACTAAATAGTGCTGGCTATCCTGGAACTCACTAAGCTGGCTTCAAACTCCAATTCATCAGCCCCTGCCTCCACATTGTTAGGATTAAAGGTGTGGGCCACCATGCCTGGCATTATGATTTTTAAAATTGTAATATGATTATCATTTTCCCACTTCCCTTTTCTCTTTCCCATGTACCCCTCCATGTAGCTGCTCTTGCTCCCTCTCAAATTCATCACCTCTTTTCTTTCATTATTGTTGCATACTTTTCCTAAATCTGGAAATGCAACCTACTCAGTCTGTATAATGTTACTTGATATTGTAGAACTATTTGGGGGGCTCTTCCATAGGGGAGTCTATATCTCTTGCTCTCAGCATTTCTTAGTTGCCTGTTCTGCTTTATCTAGCAGAGGGGCCTATGTAGATTCCCCCTTCCATGTTAGCATGTCTATTGATGTTGTCGTTCAAGTTCTATTTAGGCATCCATGTTGATAAGACTTTTCTGCGGGACACGATCTCACAACAAACTTCCTGTTCCTCTGACTCTTCTGTTTCCTCTTTTGAAATGATATGTGAACCTTAGGTGCAGGAATTGTGTTATAGTTGTATCAGTTGGAACTAGGCACCACATGATCTTTTATTCTTTGCATTTTGACTAGTTATGATTTTCTGTAATAGTTGCAAAGAGAAGTTTCTTTGATGAGCAGTGAGGACTACACTTATCTATGGGTATAAGGATACATATTTGGCATATAGTTAGGGATTGTGCTGGTTAAGTAAAGTGGCAGTAATAGGTTCTCCTGCAAGATCCATCTCAGGTCCTCTCTGGGTTACATGTCTAATGTACATGGTGCCTTCAGCAATAGCAACTTACCTTCCATCTCGAGGAATCAATTAAGGACAACAGTAGTCTATGGTTTCTCATGGCTGGAGGTGGAGTTTTAGTTAGATTGTGTATGGCTCTTCGGAAAGCATTGTGAGATGGGAAATTTTCATTTAAACTATATATGTATAAGCATACCCAGGCTTATATATATATATATATATATATATATATATATGTATTATATGTAGTTTTAGGTAGACAGAGAATAGATAATATCAAACATTCTTACTGTTGTTTTACCCTCCTCCTTCCTTTTGTATTTATCTCTTTCCTTAGGTATAGCTCCATTTTCCACATTTCCCTATTCAAATCACTTGTACCCTATTGCTCTCCCTTTCTACTGCTCCCTCTACCATGGCCCCCTTTCACTTTCCTGTTTTCTGCACTTACTGTAGTTGATTAACTCACATCTGAAGGCTGAGGGCTGGAAATCACAGGTGAGAGAGAATATATGACATTTGTCCTTTTGAGTCTCAGTTACTTCACTCTGTATGATCTTTTCTAGTTCCACCCAGAACTGCAAAATTAACAATTTCTATTTTTACATCTGAATAATCTTCCCCAGTGTATGTGTATTACATTTTATTGTCTCTTCATCACCTGAACAGCATTTAGACTGTATCTATTTCCTAGTTACGGTGACTAGAGCCACAGTGAGCATGGCTGAGCAAGTGTCTGTGGAGGAGACTGTTGAGTCCTTTGGGCATATGCCTAGAGTTAGTATAGCTGAGTCATGTGACAGATTAATTTTAGCTTATTGAGGTTCTCCACGTTGATTTCCAGAGGCTGGACCAATTTGCAATCCCAACAGTGAACAAAGGTTCCCTTCCCCTCCATGTCCTCTCCAGCATTTGTTGTCAGTTATTTTGTTGATCTTTGTCAGTCAATAAATGTTCTTAACTGCTTCACTAATTCTGAAGTCACTGACTAATATTTTAAAAAATCAGTTGTAACTGCAATAGTTTCAGAAATTTGTTTTTTTTTTCACATATATCCCTCCCAAGAGAAAGTCTCTGCTACCAGCTGAAGTCATTTCTACCCATTTCTGTGTGACTCTGCTTCTAGTGACAGAAAGTGTAAAGTGCTTTGTCTTTTGGTTCCCCTGCATCTTTTTCCATATTTTGACATTTCAATGAAGTAATAATAGGTTATGGTTTATTCAAAATTACAAAAACATTGATTTTTAATTGATTGTGCTGAAATTTCATCATTGTATGTAACATAATCACATTGGCACATTTTTTTTTTACAGTAGCTGTTTAAAAGTGTGGTTAGAAAATGTTGCCAGGCCTGGTGGCTCACGCCTTTAATCCCAGCACAGGGAGGCAGAGGCAGGCAGATCTCTATGAGTTTGAAGCCAATCTGGTCTACAGAGTGAGTTCCAGGACAGCCAGAGCTATGTAGTGAGGCCATTGAGAGAGGGAGATATAGAGGGAGAGGGAGAGGAGAAAAGACAAACCATTTGTATGGTCTTGGTGCTGCATCTTTGGGTTGTTTTTTTTTTTTTTTTTCCCCATGTGACTTGAGATTTTCCTACTTCTTTGTGCCAGGGAATTTGAGGTTATTTGCTAGACATTTGCAAAGTTTGAGTCTTATTTTGAAAATCCACTAAAATGGTGATGCTTTTGTTTTAGTTCCAGTGGCCTGGTTATGCTTTTTCAAGTTCTGGTGGCTGTGGTGCCACTTTATCCTGCTCTCAGTCTTTGAGGCACCATTTAGAAAGTTTCACATGACAGCCACCCAGTGGTCAATCTAGGAATTAACCAAACAGGATTGAATGAGCCTAGACAGGTACAGCTGATCTAGGGTTCTTTTTTTTTTTTTTTTTGAGCTGCTGTCTTTCTGGGGTTTCTCTCATTGTTTCTGGATCTTTGGCGATCTCTTTTCTTGGTCTTCTAACCAGAAACCTGAGGTGTTAATAATCTGGAGTTACTGGACTCTCTGCCACTAATCATACGTAGAGTACCAAGCATCCCGATGCTCGAGGGGAACAAATGATAGACTTGCTGCATGTTTGGGAATGTTTCGGGTTCTGGTCTGCTTCTCTAGTCTGTGTCCTGCTCTAATTTATCAGCATACTGTCTAGTTTTCATAGCTGTATTCAGTGGAATGTATTCACTGTATCTCACTATATCTTACCAGGAGCAAAAACTCACATTTTTTTTTCATTTTTAAAATTAAAAAAAATTTTTTTAATGACGAAAACAAAAATATACCTAAAAGCAAAGCTTCTGGAAAAACTATCTTGTATCACTCCTCAAACCTGACTCCCTCCTGACCTTGTGTTTCAAAGCTGGGTCTCTGAATACACCCTTGTTGACAACAGTCCTACCCAAGGGGATATCCAGAGTACCTCATGGGCATGAGCTGGTTGTAGTTACAAACTTTCACAAAGGACTTGATCATGGCAGCTGTCACTTTTCAGGGATAGCGGTCAATTCCAGCTACCAGGGCATGGCTGTAAGGGCGGTCTGAGGTGCCCTCATCAGTGTTCTTCATGATGATGGCTTTTCGTCCAGAGTAGTGTCCAGCTAGGATCAGCATCACTTTCCTCAGTTTCATGGACTTGCCCATTTCAACAGGAAGCAGATGGCACCCAGCAGAAAGGAAAGAAGCTATTTTTTCCATTTTTAATAGCATTATTGAGGCAAATTTAATATACCAGAAACTTCATATGTTACAAACAGTTTGATGAATTGTGATGTATACATTCAACCATGAAACTTTCCTGACAATCAAAATAGTGACCATAGCTATGACCTGGAATATCTTTGTTACCCCTAACAATGTCTCCCCTCAACCTATGTGTGTGTCCCAGTTTTGTCACTATAGATCACTTACATTTCCAGGAAGCTCATATTGATGGAGTCACATAGTGTTTCCTTTTCTTCTGACCTGTTTGGCAGACTTATTATATTCAGATTCATGCATGTTGATTTGTGTTTTGATACTTTGTTCTTTTTTATTGCTGAGCAGTATTCCATTCAGTCTGTGCATCACAGTTCATGAATTCCTTTATCAATCTATTTGGGATTGTTTCCTGTTTGGGATGTAAATATGTACATTTGTACATGCTCTTTATGCATATAATGCATATATGTAAAATACATATATAATAATGCAATAATAGTTGGGCCATACGCTGGGTTTGATTTATGTGCTGCTTTCCTTTTTTATTTTCTCCTCCTCCTCCTCCTCTCCCTCCTCCTCCTCCTCTCCCTCCTCCTCCTCTTCTTCTCCTTCTCCTTCTCCTTCTCCTTCTCCTTCTCCTTCTCCTTCTTCTTCTTCTTTTGAGAGACAGTAATCACCATGTCTTAGCTGATCTAAGGGCGGATCTCTTGCCTCTGCTTCCTTAGTGCTGGGATTAAAGGCCTGAGCCATGTGATTGTGCTTCAGTTCTTAAGGGGTAGACATTCTTCACTTGATCTTAGCCAAAAGACCAAGAAGCGATGCCACTTGACATTCTTACCAGCAGTGGATGAAGAGTCCACTTCCCATCATCAGTTCTATAGTTGATCCTGAGGTGGAGGTGGAGGGAGGGAGGAAAGGAAGGAGAGAGGAGGAGAGGGAGGAAGAAAGGGAGAATAGAGAAAGGGAGGGAGGGAGGAAGGAAGAGAGAAGGTGGGAGGGAGGGAAAGAAAGAGTGCACATTGCTCCCTAGTAAAGCTCTGCTCTCTGATTTGCACAACTTCTGCAATAGCTCTACCATCTGGGAGGCCTCACAGTCAACCCTTCACACTTACCTACTCAGGAGATGCCTCTTATTTATTTATTGTTAGATAATTCATACCGTATATGATGTATTTTTTTTTATCATTCTCACTTCCTATTTCCCTTTCATATCCCTCTCAGATTCCCTCTGGAATTCTGTTTCCTCCCTACTTAGCCCCATCCTGCTTCCATATTTTCATATCTTTTTCTCTCTCCCTCCTTTCCCTAACCCACTGATTTTAATTAGGATTGCTAACATGTATGAGTACAGGGTTAGCAACTGGACCATGAGCAACGTAGCTGTGGCTACACCCCTGAAGAATGATTCCCCTGTTCCTCAGTGGGTGTTTATTGCCATAGCACTGTTATGGGCCTTCCTATGCCTGCCCCAGCTCTTAATAATGACATGGAGACTTATACTTATTTTTATTTATTAATAGCTTTTGGCCTTAAGCTACGTTTATTCCCAACTGACTCATAACTCAATTATTCCATTTATACTAATCTACGTTCTGCCAAATGGCTGGCTATTTCTCAGTTTTAAACATCCGACTTCTACCAAGTCTCAGTGGTGAATCTTCCAGTGCCTGACTTCTTCCCAGAATTCCTCTCTCTGCCTGGATGTCCCACCTTACTATTCTGCCTTATGCTATAGGCCATAGGCTTTTTTATTTTAACCAACCAAAAGGTACCTTAGGTGGGCAAGGAAAGACAGATATATCTTCATACAGTGGGAATAAACATTATCCCTTCAGCCCCTCGACAGGGGGCTGGGGGTTTCATGTGCCCCTTCCCCATCATGGCATGGTAATAAGCTCAGATATTGTGTAGGTCTTGTGCAGATAACAGTAGCTGGTGAGTTCATGAGTGTAGTAACTATGTCATATTCAGAAGGCAGTGTTTCACAGTATTTCTCCTTAGCTTCCATCTTAGCTCTCCACCTTCTTCTGTGATGTTCCTTGACCCTGAAAAGATGTGATATCTTCAGCAATAGGATTTTGCTTTCTTGATGAACAACCAAAAGCATAATTGCCTGTATTTTTTGAGGGGTGGGAGACTTTAAAATCTCCTTGACCAACAACTCATAAGGGGTTATTCCATAACTGACACTGGAGTTTTCATTTAATAATCCATGGCTTCTCTCTCTTTCTCTCTTTCTCTCTTTCCTTCCTTCCTTCCTTTCCTTCTTTCCTTCCTTCCTTTCCTTCTTTCTTTCCTTCCTTTCCTTCTTTCTTTCTTTCTTTCCTTTCCTTTCCTTTCCTTTCCTTTTTCCTTTTTCCTTTTTCCTTTTTCCTTTTTCCTTTTTCCTTTTTCCTTTTTCCTTTCCTTTCCTTTCCTTTCCTGTCCTGTCCTGTCCTGTCCTGTCCTGTCCTGTCCTCCCTCCCTCCCTCCCTCCCTCCCTCCTTTCTTTCTTTCTTTCTTTCTTTCTTTCTTTCTTTCTTTCTTTCCTTCCTTCCTTCCTTTCCTTCTTTCTTTCCTTCCTTTCCTTTCCTTTCCTTTCCTTTCCTTTCCTTTCCTTTCCTTTCCTTTCCTTTCCTTTCCTTTCCTTTCCTTTCCTTTCCTTTCCTTTCCTCCCTCCCTCCCTCCCTCCCTTCTTTCCTTCCTTCCTTCCTTCCTTCCTTCCTTCCTTCCTTCCTTCCTTCCTTCCCTCCCTCCCTCCCTCCCTCCCTCCCTTCCTTCCTTCCTTCCTTCCTTCCTTCCTTCCTTCCCTTCTTTCCCTTCTTTCCTTCTTTCCTTCCTTCCTTTCCTTCTTTCCTTTTTTCCTTCCTTCCTTCCTTCCTTCCTTCCTTCCTTCCTTCCTTCCTTCACTTTACATCCCGATCACAGCCCCCAATCCTTCCTCCCAGTCCCACCCTCACAACACCTCTACCCCTATTATACACCCCCTTTTAAGCTTGAGGAAAATATTATTACCATTTAAAAGAAAAAGAAAACAGGGCAGGGAAGTTGTAAATCTCAACAGCTGCCCAGGAGAGAATAGAGAAGGGAAAGAAGCCGTGCAGAGCTGAGCACTGAGGTGCACGCCTTTAATCCCAGCAGAGACAGAAGCAGGCTGATTTCTGAGTTTGAGGTCAGCCAGCTCTACAGAGTGAGTTCCAGGACAGCCAGGGATACACAGAGAAGCCTGTCTCAAAACCAAAAATAGTTAAGAAACAAGGCATGCCATTTGGATTAAGCCTGTATGGAGGTCAGCTGGTAGACAAGCAGCCACAAAGCAGAGAGGGAGAATTAGAGAAAATGTCAGAAAGCCCCAAAATACTAGAGAAAAAGCATACTTAGGCTCTGACCGGCATCTAAAAGAGACAGAAGAAAGGAAAAGGGGAAGTTAGGCCTTTCTGAGTTAAGACTCAACAGAATCTCCTGGTACATTCAAAATGACTGTGGTAGGGAGTGAGAATTCTGACAGGGAGAAGTACATTATCTCTTAAAGGGTAATTATTTCTCCTTTCTCTTTAGTATGGCTTAAGATGAGTACCTGCTTCCTGGTGGTGGTTCCTTAGCCAGGTGGTTAGCTTGCCTGACTACATCGATTTACAGGAGGAGGCATGTTTCCATATAGAAATGAGCTACATTCTTTCCTGTGATGTTCCCTTCTAAAGAGAACCCTGAAATCACTTAGGACATGGAGTATTGCTATAATCCATTTCTACTATGAAAGTCTAGAGATCTAGTCCCAAAGCTGTTCACCAGAGGGATTATTCATGTCTGGCCAGAGTGCAACTCCTTTTTTGAAAAAATAAAAGTTATTTTTATATACATGACTCTTTTGCCTGCCTGTATGTCTGTGTACCACATGCCTGTGGAAGCCAGAAGAGGGTGTCAGATCCTCTGAGACTGGAGTTACAGTATTAAGCTGCCGTGTGGGTCTAGAGATCAAACCTCTGTCCTCAGGAAGAACAACTGATACTGTTAACTGTGAGCCAGCTCTGTAGCCACTGAAACTCCTTTTTCAAAAAATATTTTTTAATTAGTTTACAAAGTAGTGGGTGCCATAAGGCTTTTCAAGTGCCTTTAGCTCCACTCCCCCATTTTCCCACTGCCACTCCCACTTAAGTTCCAATATTTCCCTCATCTGTTTCGTATCACGTATGTTCTGCTACCTGCTCTCCATCTGAAGGCTCTCCCCCATCAGGGACCGTTACTAGCTTCCTGACCTCTACAGACACTCCAAACCAAACACACAAATCTAAAAATTTAAAGCTAGGATCTGTGCATGAGACAGACCCTGTGGCATTTTTCTGGGCCTGGGTTACCTCATTTTATATATTTCCATTTTCATTCATTTCCTGTGAACTTCATAATCTCTTTTTTTCACAGTTCAGTGAAATGGATCTTTTTTAAAAGATCCACTTTCTTTCTTGTCTTTTATATTAGGCCCCTTGACTTTCTCCCAAAGCTCACTGAGACTCATCTTTTGCCTTTACCATGAATTTATTTCTTGTTTTCAGTTTGGATAATATGTTTGTTTTATATCACTGTAACCAAATGCTGATATAAACAACTTAAAAAAAGAAAAGATTTATTTTGACTCACAGTTTCAGAGGATGATAGATGTACTGGACATTTTCTTAATTAATGGTTGATATGGGAGGGCTCAGTTCACTGTGATTGATGTGGGAGGGTCCAGTTCACTGTGGATAGTGCCATCCCTGGCAGATGGTTCTGGGATATATATAAGAAAGCTGGCCAAGCAAGCCATGGAGAGCAAGCCAGTATATTGTATGAAATATGATATGATATATAAGCACTAGTATATGGCCTCTGCTCCAGGTTCCTGCCTTGACTTCTTTGATGATGGGCTGTGATGTGGAAATGGAAACGAAATAAATCCTTTCCTCCCCAAGTTGCTTTTGGTCATGGAGTTTTGTTTTGTTTTGTTTTTTGTTGTTGTTTTGTTTCTTCATAATATTTTTATAGACTATTTGGGAACTTCACAACATGGAATCTAATCACACTGCTCAAGCCTCCCAAGACTGTTCCCCAACCCTGTGACCTCCCCCCATAGGCTTATATTTTTCTAAACCTACTTTTTTTTTGTTTTTTTGAGATAGGGTTTCTCTGTATAGCCATGGCTGTCCTGGAACTCACTCTGTAGACCAGGCTGGCCTTGAACTCAGAAATCCACCTGCCTCTGCCTCCCGAGTGCTGGGATTAAAAGCGTACGCCGCCACCACCTGGCTCAAAACCTACTTTTAATAAGGGTACTTAACTGCTTCAACCTTCCTTCTAGTCCACCACCTACCAGAGGTAGTGGAAAGGAAAGGTTAATAGAGCAAAGAAGGATGTGGGCCTGTTTAGAAATAGTTCTTTGGAGAGAATCCATTCTGCAATGTCAGCAGTTCAGTTCACACGGATCAGCAGCAGCAGCTCAATCCACTCAAACACCATTCACAAATCAGCAACTGCAGTTAGATCCAGAAGAAACTGCAAAGCCCTGTAGATTGGCATGAGTCCATGGAAGTGGCAAGAAGCTTCCTGACCACCACCAGAAGTTCTTTGGTGGCATTTTTCTCTATGAAGTCACAACAAATTATGACCAGCAAAGAGTGGCAAGGTGAACCAATACCGGAAAGTGTTGTCAGCAAAGAATGGCAAGGCAAACCTATAATACCATACAACAGCATTCACAGTCTGAGGGATTATATTGATACCCTTTCCAAACATCACATGTTCTTTCAAACATTGGCTCTACCAAAACATCACATGCCCTTTTTCCAGGCAGTTTCCAAAAAAACACCATGTGTCTGTTCTCAGCAAAACATCTTCCCAGGTCTCTACTTCAGCGAAAACATCCTCTTATAAGACAGTTTCCAGAAAAACATCACATGATACAATTGAGTCTCCAAAGAAACCAGAAATTCACACTTCACCCCACCCCCGAAACCACACAAGTCCAATTTGTGTTGCCTATATATTCAAAGGAACACAGCCAAACTTCCAGTAGCCAGCCCTTAAAGAAAACTGAGTATTTTCAAATGTGGTGAACTAGACTTCATCATCCTTATCACAATTTTTAAGAGATCTCTTTGATGGTTTCCTGTCTAGACTGTTACTTTTTTTGGTGTGTGTGGGGGGGAGTTGTCACTGAAGCCTTCTATGTCCTTCTTTTTATTTTTTTAAAAAATTTTATGTCCCCTTTCTTAACTGTGAGTTTGCAGTCATCCATAACACTGCAAAAGTAGTTTCCTTGCCCTTTACAGTCATCAGGAGCTTCCTTTACAGTCATACATCATGGACTTCCTCATGGTTTCTGGCAACAGCAAGGATCATGGACATAAACATGGCACAGGGTCATGGAGTTTTGCCACATCTATAGAAACCCTAAGAAACTCAATAGACATGGATGAGTAATAGATCTTTATAGTTACCCTTCCCAACCCTGGGATGAAGCATTTGTAAATAGTTTATCTTTTTTCTGATTTTGTTTTCATGGGTTGTCTGGAAGTTCAAAAGAAGTGTTCTGACTATAGTTGATTATTCTTCACCCTTGAGGAATTACTTTTTAAAAAATTCTTCTAAGTGTCTATGAATTCTGAGCTTTTCCTGAATACCTGCTAGAAACAGGCACCACTTCTGGCCCTTTGTGACCTGAACTTTGTTCTTTAGTCCTTTGAATAGCTGTCTGTAGGTGGTGATAGTAATTTATTCATATGCAAGGATCAACTCTCTGCTGGATATTTAGCTGGGTGGTGGGCTCAAAAAATGGTGTTTTTGGTTTTTGTTTGTTTGTTTGTTTTTGTTTTATTTTTAATTATCTGACTTTTTCATTATGGGAACGAATTTTCTTTCAATTATGTATATCCCAAATGGGAGTAAAAGCTCCCATCTAGTACATTTTATTTCGTTTAAAATTCTGTCTTATGTTCTGCATTGAAATGGCTTGTCTAGCACCCTTCCCTGTCAGAATCAATCTTTTGTCCTTAGGTTCTCCCTGGTTATGGTGCCTATGGCACTGCATTTCTAGAAGCCCGAATACTTGTTTTTATCTTGTTTGGTCATAAGTTCCATGTAAATAGAATCCTTTTCAGCCTACTTCTCTGTTTATGGAATGTGTTACTTGTTCTTGTTGCTCTGGCATGGGGTCATCACTAGGATTTCAGAGTGGTAAAAAACATGGCCAGGTCTCTTCCTCACCTGAAATATGAGCCACGAGGTCTTTAGTTTTCTTCTAAGTTCTTTTCTCCCAAATCAGGCCTTGGGGCTTAGACCTTTCGGTCCCTTTTTAAGTCCTGTTCAGAACCACTATTTTCTCTACAGAGGCCTTTTCATGGGAAGAGCAGGGGACCTTTGCTCTCTCTGTGCTTGCCAGGAGCCACATTATCCCATCCAATACCTCTTATCACACATGGCTTAGATGTCCTGTCTAATATTTCTACATTATCAGGGCCAGTTTTTGTCAATGCCCTTATTTCATTGCAGTACTACTCGTGATGCTGGCTCAGAATTTATCAATGTTACAAAATTCAAAAATTCTGACCTTTCATATTGTGCTTTTCTTTAGTGTCCTGAGTTCTTGGTTTTCTTTGTTTCTTCTTCTTCTTCTTCTTCTTCTTCTTCTTCTTCTTCTTCTTCTTCTTCTTCTTCTTCTTCTTCTTCTTCTTCTTCTTCTTCTCCTTCTCCTTCTCCTTCTCCTTCTCCTTCTCCTTCTCCTTCTCCTTCTCCTTCTCCTTCTCCTTCTCCTTCTCCTTCTCCTTCTTCTCCTCCTCCTCCTCCTCCTCCTCCTCCTCCTTCTCTTCTCCTCCTCCTCCTCCTCTTTCTCCTTCTCTTCTCTCCTCCTCCTCCTTCTTTAATGTTACAGCTGAATAATTAGAATTATTAACAGCCTTTAAAATTAAGTGGGTTTTAACTTTTATTTCTTTATGAGTACTTTTTCTTCCCTAGTGTTCGTTACTTCTATGACTCTCTTAAGTGACCTACTGGCATGTTTGTACAGTTTTTTAGTACCTGACTAGGTCATTATTGAATCAACTGATAGGACCTATGGTGCCTTTGCATTTCAGCCACTGCTCCTATTTCCCCTGTTCCTTTTCTGTCCCTTAATCCCTGCACATATCCTCCAGAGTAGTCTTCTTTCCCAGTCAGTGATTCTGAGCTCCAAACAGAAGCCCTGCCTTAGTAAGTCTTGTTTCTGAGCGATTATGTCTCTATCCCAGTTTATTGGTCCCCTTTTTTCTATACATGAGGAACAAAGCCTGCTATAGTTAATTAAGCATGTCACTCATTCAGGTTAAGAACTTAAATGTCACCTGGTGGCACTAAAATCCTGTTTATTCTTTCCTAGATATTTTTCCCAAGTCAGTGTCCTTTTCTATTCCAAATGCAGTGCTTATTGTCCCTGTTATATGTCCCTAAATAGTAGTTTGCCACTTAAATATATTAGTAATAACTTCAGAGTATCCAAAATGCATGAGTGTTGCATTAAGGAAAATAATCAGAGCAATTTCTCTTGGAGTACTTTTATCAAGAGCAAGCCCAGACTTGAATCTCTACTTGTTTCCCTGTATCTTCTGTCATCTCTCTGTAGCACATTGCTTCTGGCCCATCTGTAATCTGCTGTATGAATTTGAATCTATGCCTGTCTAAATCTTGTCATGTCTTGTCTGTCCCTGTGTCTCTGTGTCTATATGTATCCCTCACAAAGGCCTTTGCTCTGTATTTATTGAATAGCACATAAAGCATTTCATAGAGAAGGAATAAGGATGCTTTACAGAAATCTTTAATAAAGTTTTACAAAGGATAAAATATTACTGACGCCAAATGACTCAACTGACCTCCATAACAAACAACTTCAAATGGACTTATCAATCTATATTCATGTTGCTTCCAGCATTTATTTGTTTTATAAGGTTGCTTTCATCATATTTGCTGTCTTCAACATGTCTTACTGAGGTCAGAGTGTCAGAGTTCTCTAGAGGAACAGTGGCATGGAAGATGTAACTTAAGATGTCAGCTATGCATTAGCTTAGGTAAGAATTGATTACATGGAAAATCCAAGGCAAGTAAGATTATTACATCAGTCTCTTAAAGGTGGGTTCAATGAACAGGCTGAGTATATAGTAAGATGTCAGTTTTAAGCCCCAAGTGATTCCAGGCTGTGCTATTAACTTTGGCTATGAAGTCCAGTAAAAGAACTATCTCTTGGAATGTAAGAGGTATTTTCATAATAATGTAACGCCACATAGTAGGTGAGGCATTTGTTTTGTTTGTTACTCTTGACAAGTGCTGTTTTCTTTCAGTATCATTTTTCAATTATTTGCCCACTTAGTCTTTTACTTAATTTCATTTTAGAAGTTTGTCTCATTTTTGTTAATTTATGAAAGTTCTTCATATGTTGTGGGTATTTTCTTTGTTTGCTTATAGATATATCTTTAGTCTACGGTTGGTTTCATGTTGTGTAGTCTTTGATTTTTTTTTCAAAATCAACTTTATAGGTTTTTATATCTTATATATTCTTGGTTTTGGTTTCTATTTTGAGACAGACATAAGCTCAAGTGAGCCTCCTTCCTCATCCTCCCATGCAGCTGGGACTACAAGTGGGTACCACAATATCTGACTTGTTGTGCCATTTAAGGAATCATTACTTGCAAGGCAATTACAAACATGCTCAAAGTCTATATTTTGCAATGTATCTTCAATCCCACTAAAACCTACAAGTGTGAAGTAGAGATATAATCATTTTCCATTTGGTTAATTGCTTGCTATAACATTCGAGTCATGACAACTCACCCTGTAATCCGTTTTCATACAGGAGTGCTGCCATGCATGGTCTGATTCTAGGCTCTGTTCTGTACTCTTAGTGTATTGATCTCTTCTGAGGCTGGACCTGGTACAGTCTCATTTAAAGACCTTATCCCTGGGCCTCCTTCATGCATCCCTGACTCAGCGCTCTCATCCTTCCCCCAGTTTTGTCTTCACACCCAGCATTTTAGCCCTGGAAGTGGGCATGATGTCTGTCAGATGTTGCAAATGTCTCTAAAGAAAAAAGTAGTATTGGGAACTTAGGTCTTAAATATAAGGTGCTAGATATTACTGATGAATCATGGTAAGGAAAAATATTTAGTATATTAGCTCCTACAATCCATACTCATTATTAAGGAAGCCTTTTACAGCAGCTTATGTATTACTACATCAGTGTTAGTTATATGGAGGTTGAATGCAGAAAGATCTAGCATTTTTCACTGTGGCACACACATGGCAGGAGTCTGATAACACATTGAATGAATTCTAGGTAAAAGTCCTAGTAATATTTTTGATAGTGAATATATATTTTATAGAAGACCCTTTTATGATTTTAAGGAAATAATTATTTTATTCAAAACAATATGGCTAAAACACTTGATTGTTTTAACAAAAGATATTATGTTTCTATGGACAGTTCAATCACTACTTGAAAATCTGAATGTGACAGTTTTCATCTGAAGGACATCTGGGTTCATCCCAGTTTTCAGCTATTACAAATAAATGTGCTATAAACATCAATATACAGGGTTTAATGTTAGCTTACACCTTCATCTCTGTGAAATAAGTGCCTATGATAGCAATTGTTGAATCAAGTGTTCTTAAATATATGCCCTAGATCTATCTATATGTTGATATTCTAAAGGAATTTGTGTGTATATTCATGAACAATATTAGTTTGTGTCTGGTTTTGGTATCAGGGTAATACTAGTGTTATAAAGTGAATTTGGAAGTATTCTTTCTCTAATTTCTGGGCAATAATGTGTGAAACTGTAACTCTGACTATTTGGTAAACTCCTGATGAAGTAACCTTGGCTTAGGAACAATAGCCTTGCTACAAGTTGGGATTTTTGTTTGTGTGTTGTTTTTGTTTTAAGATCTGATTATGCAGGTCTGGCTGCTCTGGAAGTCACCATGTCACCAGAACAGCCTTGAACTTACAGAGATCCACCCACCTCTGCATCCTGAGGGCTGGGGTTAAGGGCGAGCACCACCAGGTCTGGCCTTTAACAGGGATTTTCATTTTACCCATTTCATAGTGTGTTTTTATCCAGTCTGTGAAATTCACACACGTGTTGCTGACAGCATCCTCTGCATTTTCAGTGCAGCAATGAGCCTTCAATATTGATGTTTTTCTTCTTCTTTCCTTTCCTTTGACAGGCTAATAAGAGTTGTGTTGATTTTAGTGATATTTTCAAATAACCAAGTACTTGCTCTATTGCTCCCCACCTCCACCCCATTTTCAATCCGTTGGTGTCTGTTCCCTATTGTTTCTACTCTTCTGCTTGATTTGGGTTTATTTTTCTTAGCTTCTAGTTTCTTGAGCGTAGATTGTTGCTGAAGATTTTCTTTTTTGTGCTGTAAACTTCCCTCTTAGTGTTGCTGTAGCTACATTCTACACAGTTTGCTATATTATATCTTGTCAAAGAAAAAAACTGAAACAAGCAGAGTGAAGCCATCCAGGGAGACTATATCTAAGACTATTGCAATAAGATGGGGAGACTGACCTCAACTCTGGATACAAACAGGGACAGCTAGGGACTTAGAACACATGGGCAGGGTGAGGGGTCAGTGGATGGAAAATTACAAAGAAGAATTTGGCTAGGTGTCTAGGTAGGAGGATCCAGGCTAAACTCAGTCACAAATCTTTTCTTTGGTGACTGACAGGACAAATTCTGTTTGTCTAAAAGTTTTCTGTCTTGTAAGGCTACCCGTAACAGTGGTCTTTTGTTAGATGTCTTTTTGTTTGTTTGTTTGTTTGTTTTATTTGTTTGATTTTTGTCTGTGGATGGCTTCTTTAACACCCAGTTTGAGACATGTTAGAGAAAAATTGTGGACTTCAGTTCTGTGTAATTCTATGGACTTTGTAGTCCCTGACCATTCTTTCTATCCAGCTTTCAGAGTTCTTTATATTTCCTGGATGCCTAGTACCCAGGGTTTTAGTTGTTCCTAATGACAGAAAGGAGGAAAATATGTTTATGCCACTTTTCTGGAAACAGAAGCAGCTTTAACTGAACAAAATACTTCATAGCACAAAGATGGTTTTGAAATACCATCTGATATGTATTCATTCCTGCTCCTTTTGCTATTGAGAGGCTGCCAGCCATTGGGGCTGAGCCTCTGTCTCTCCACAGAGTGAGGAGACACAGTTGAAAATAAAGGAGTCCTGCTCAGCTCTGGCTCTCAATTAGAATGAGAGAGAGAGAGAGAGAAAGACAGAGAGAGAGAGAGAGAGAGAGAGAGAGAGAGAGAGAGAGAGAGAGAGAGAGAGAGAGAGAGAGAGAGCAGCCTGGCATTTGTCAATTTAACATAAGGACACATTGGAATCTACAGCTCCTACTTGTTGGGAAGGGGTTGTCACAGCTCCTTTGGACTTGGGAAAGGTTCTGAGAGGGAAGAGATAGTGAAGATCAAAGTTGAGCTGGGTGGCAGGGGGGAGGAGAACTCTGAAAAGGTCTTATAATCCTGCCTGTGTGGGTTAGAATCCAGTGAGGGGAAGAGCCAGAGGAAAGAATACAGCCGTAACAGTGGTGCTGTCTATGAGGCTTAGAGCTCTGTTTCCTAACCCCTAAGCTTCTAAAAGCAGTTTATAGCATCAAATTAACACATAGTGCATGTTTTGTGAGTAAAAAAGTTTACTGATAAGGATGTGGGACAATAGACATTCTCATTTATTGCTGGTGAGAATGAAAAATGCAGTCATTTCTGAAGTTTGGCAGTAAAGTATAGACTTTAATAACTATGTGCCAGTATTGGTTCATTAATTGAAACAACATTCACTTCACCTTTGTCAGTTTTTCATCACTGTGTCAAAATACCTGAGATAATCAATTTAAAGGAGGAAAGATGTAGTTTGTATTACATTTATCTATAAGTGTATGTATGCATGTGCCACAGTATACTTCTGTAGATCAGGGACATCCTAGGAGTTGGTTCCCTTCTTTTATCATGAAGTTCTAGGGGATCAAACTCTGGTTATCAGGCAGACCTGGTAGCAAACAACTTCACTTGCTGAATCAATGTATAAGCCCAAATTCAACAGTTTGATACAAACTGCCATTTCATCCAATCATCAAACTCCACAGCTTATCAAACTTATCTGAAAATTTTTATCTATTTAAAATCTTGCACATAAATACATACGATGTCAATTTTATAAGTTATTGCTAAAACTTAGAAGCAAAAAAATTTCTTCAATGGATTAGTAAAATATGTTACATCCGTACAGAGAAATATTATTCAATGATAAAAATGAATAGGCCATGAAGCCATAAAAAGACATGAGTGAGGGACTGGATCACCTCAGTTGTTAAGGGAACTTACTATTCTTGCAGAGAACCCAGATTCAATTCCCAGCACCCACATAGTGATTCACAACTATACATAACAATGTGTGAACAGGAATCTGAAAGTCTCTTCTGACCTCCCCTGGTATATGCATATACCCACACATATGCATATACCCATACACATGCATATACCCACACACATGCATATACCCACACACAAAGAATAAAATAAGAGCTCTTACAAATTTAAAGGAAAAATGAATGAATCAGAATGCAGGTGTCTGAGAAATGGAGAGTGGAAGCCAACCTTGGCTATATAGTGAGTCACTGTCTGGGTAGAAAATACCTAAGCTTATGATGGATTGTGTTGCTAGAGAGATGGTGCAATGTGGTGAGAACGTGGCCTTTCTTCACAAGCCCTATTCCCATAAGAATCATGAGATTAACTGTGGGGACCCACCCTGGGTGTGGATAACACCATGTCATAGTCTGGAGGCCTAGGCAGAGTAAAGAGGGAAATGACTACAAACTCACCAAGCATTGACATCACCTTTGTCAGCTTCCTGCCTGACCATGCTATAAACTGTTCACTTCTTCTATGCTCTTTCAAAGATGCCATGATGCAATGAACCCTTTGAAATTGGAAGCCAAGATAAATCTTTTCCAAAATAAGTTTTTAAAAATCAGATCTGCGGTCATGGTGATACAGAAGTAACTAATCCAATGTGATTGCTTTTACTTTGGGGGTTTGTGAGAAGGGGGATATCATTTGAAAATGTAAACAAATAAAATGATTAATAAAAGATTTTACTCCCCAAAAAAGTAACTTTCTAAAAAGAGGCCTAGAATATTGTGTGGAGATTGGTGCCAACAGCAAGAAGGTCCTGTAGACAGCCTGTGTCCTGACAGAACAACATGAGGATGACACATCACTTTGATGATTTTCCCAAGAACATAATTCTATGCCCTTCACCCTCCACCCCCTCTACCAAGACAAATCCCAACTTGTTGGGGTGGAGTTTCCTATCTAACTAGCTTTCTTCAAAATTGTAAAGCATGATGAGAAACTGACAGCCAAGAGGACATTAAAGAGACATGATGACTAAGTGTCATATTAAAAAAAGAGATTAGGTTTAAAAAAAAAATCAATGAGAACAAAGCACAGAGCTTAGAGGATAGTAATACAACCTGTGGGTTTAGCTGCAGCCAACTCCAAGATGCTCACAGGGTGAAACTGGATGGGGTTATGTGATAGTTCTTCTATCTTTAACACTTTGCTCTAAAACAAAGAGGTTATTTTTCTTCAAAAGCCATTCCATACAATAGACAGTTCCATGGATGTTTCTGGTTTTCTTTATAAACACAAACAAAACAAAAAATTCAACCTGTTTCTATTTTAGAAGTTGATTTATTGAGTTTTAATAGCTCTGCTATGTAGACATATTGGGGACACTTCATAGAAGCAATTCTGGCTGAAATGCTTTTTCTCTTCTCTTCTCTTCTCTTCTCTTCTCTTCTCTTCTCTTCTCTTCTCTTCTCTTCTCTTCTCTTCTCTTCTCTTCTCTTCTTTCTTTCTTTCTTTCTTTCTTTCTTTCTTTCTTTCTTTCTTTCTTTCTTTCTTTTTCAGAGCTGAGAACTGAACCTAGGCAAGCGCTCTACCACTGAGTAGAATTCCTAACCCCTGAAATGCTTTTTCTTGTTCAGTGATTTTATGGTCCTCTAGCATCAGTTGGAGAGCACAGTATGGCACTGTTATAGTAACTGTTCCTGCCCTATCAGCTGTAAAGGCACTGATTACTGGCTAACGTCCTCTGCTAAGGTAGATCCCAAACTCCCATTCATGCCTCAGCAAGTCCCTATTGGACAAAATATCCTTTGCAAGGTATCAAAATATAGGGCACCATTTAATTTATCTTAGTACCTGTTAGCAATAGTGGAAGAAGAAAAAGCTAAAGTCTCATCTTTCAAGGAAAAAAAAAAGGTTCTTCTTAGGATGACAGTCTTTCATTTGACCAAAGACAAGATGTATGTTTTAATTTTTCTTGAAATGGTTAAAGTTTGCTGTGTAAATTAAATATCTGGTGAGTTTTCTTCTATTCTGTTACTTGATATATTGCAAAAAACCTTAATCGTCAAAATATTTCTTTACAGTTCATCCAAGCACAGTAAGCTTAAGCTTACTACTTTCTCAGGACTAATAGAAAACCCATACATTTCCTTTATTTTGGTAAAACAGCCATCATTAAAACTACTATGCTGTGTTCTGTGGGAAATAATGTCTGGACCTGAACCCCTGCTGGTGGCTCCTGACTGTACAGTGCTTTCCAAGAGCTGCCAAATGTGTGTGTTAACTATAGTTTGGCTTGATGATGGTCTGACTCTGATAGGTGGGGAGCACCAGTCTATTTTAGACAGATTTAGACAGTGAAATTACTCAGAATCAGTAAACTTTCTACCTGCTGTTTTGGAAAAAATTCCCCTTTCATAGTAAGATATTTCAGTGTGTATACTGACATAGTCTGAATGAGAGTTGGATTTGCTATTGCCTTTTTCTGCTCTGTACAACATAACTGTACTTTGAAGCTCTTTATTCCATGAATACTATGTATTAATTGTTTTAGATTTTTAAACAAATCATACATTTCTGAGACAATTCTCCATGGCCATGATATATAACCCTTTTTGTGTGTGTTACTGGGTTTGGTTTGTAGCAGATGTGCTTGGTCTTCATGTAAGACCCCCTAACAATTGGAGTGGGGGCTGATTCTGACTTGAACTTTGTTGCCTGCCTTTGAATCCCTTTCCCCTAGCTGGGCTGCCTTGTCTGGCCTCAGTGGGAGAGAATGCACTTAGTCCTGATGCAACTTGATATGCCAAGGTGGGTTGGTACCCGGGTAGGGAAGGGAGAGGATGGTGCAAGTGGGTTGGGAGGGTGGGACTAGAGGAGAGGGAGGGGGGCTGTGGTCAGGATGTAAAGTGAATAAACAAATTAATGAAAAAAGGAGTATTTTTACATTAAAAGAATAATAGACAGATTTCCTAGAAATCTACCTTTAGCATGTTGCAATTTTTTACAGTTAATAAAGTTAATAATTTGGGTTACTGGCAGGTCACTGTATGTATTTCAGGCTCACACAGGCCAGAGTCAAGGCAGTTCCCATACTTTCTGATTGTCATTTGTGGTGTCTCTATTGAAACTTTCATATTAAGCAGTTGTATTATATGATAATATATTTTTGCATGATGTGCTGGCATTATATATTTAATAAAATATTTAATAAATACTATATATTTTTAAAACCATAAATGGTACATATTAAGAGTACATATTTCACCTAAAACTATTATTTTTGTTTTAGAATATCCAGGGTATCTCCAAGCACCCAATTAAGATTTCTAAGCCTTGGAATTTTAAAGGTAACACATTACTTCCTATCTCGTTAAAATCTCCAGAGCATTTCTTTAAAACCCAGAAGGGTTTACAGTTACTTTCTTACAATACAACTGTTATTCTTTTCTGGAGTTCTCCTCTATGTTTACATGACCAATACTTAAACCTACATTGAAAAATGAAAAGCAGCTGAAGTGATATAGAACCTCCCTCTTAGCAGTTTATGCGTTAAAATAGATGGTAATTATACCAGGGAGATCTCTCCCTTCCCACCGTCCTTCCCCCACCAACTTCCCAATAAAGAACAAACACATGCACACACAATAGCACTGAGTTTTAATAAAACCTAATGTTCTCTGGAGATTTATAACAGTATATGAAAATTCTTTTTTCTTTTGAGTTATCCCACTTGTAATGCTGATGGTCGCATTCCTTAAACAGAGAATCCCCATCTGGTAAAGGGCGCTAGGATGTCCACTCCCAATAAGCTGTGGCCAGGTCAGTGCTGCTGCTTTGCTGTGGACATTGACCCAGGTGTCACAGGAGCACCACTCCTTTCTAAATACACATCATCACCTTAAGCAGCTGCCCTTTTGTGGTGTCTCCAGTGGGAACCACATAGCTGCCATAGCCCTGAGTAAATCTTCCAGTCAGTGGGGCTTAGTCTCTAGTGCTTTGCTAGAGTGGTTTTGGGTGTCAGTGTCTGACGTTTTTACTTTCTTTATCATAATTGTAGACAGAGCAGAGAATTTTGATAATAGAAAAATTTCTTATCTTCAAGTGACATTTATTTTTTAATTGAATTACTAGAAAGTCAAAAATTTAATATATAGACTTTTATTCATAGATGATATTGAAATATCTCTGTATGAAGAATTATTGCAGGCCAGTGGATAGTGAAACTCACCACGTGCTCCTGAAATGACAATTCTAGGTAAAGAAGAGGAGACTGTCACCATCTCACCAAGAACCCTGTTTGTGTCCTCTGAAGGCCACACCTTCCTGGCAGCAGGTACATACATAGGATGGTAGAGGGATGCCACTGTCTTATAGCTTGCTTTGTGCATTTTCATGCAGTTCAAATATTTACCAACTAAATAACACAAAGATACATATAAAATACATTACATATTCATGCAAATAAATCTTGAAGCAAACACTTATATGAAACAAGATTTTTTTTTGCTGAGACTAACTTATTTATTAAAATTGCTAATAACTCTATGAGCAGACAGAGAACAGCACAGTCATGCTCTCAGTACCAGAGATACACAGGATGACCTGGGTTCCAAGGACAGGATATCAGAGCACACATGGCAGAAGAGGGGTTATCTTCTAATATCTATCTAAGAAGAGGCCAACCATCTTGTTAGTAATGACAAGGGCATATTTTCTGCAATGTGAGAAAAGAAAAAGCCAGATCATTAAAGGAAGTTGCTGGCCACAAGGAGGTTGAGATTCATGATATGGCTGCTCTGTCTTCTGATCTCTCCAACCCCTCTGATG
This sequence comes from Mus musculus, assembly GCF_000001635.26. Lineage (NCBI taxonomy): Eukaryota > Metazoa > Chordata > Mammalia > Rodentia > Muridae > Mus > Mus musculus. The sequence continues at coordinate 34,078,421 of NC_000071.6, read as the reverse complement.
CAGAAGTAATTGCAGTCTCCTAGACTGGGAGCCCTGAGGTCCAGCTTAGTCACTGTGTGTTCCTGTACATGGCCCTACAGGAGTAGGGGCTCTGTGTTGCTGCATTGTTTCTTATGACCTTGCTCTGTGGCTCCCTCCCTTTTTAAACTTGAGTACTTCTTTTTTTTTTTTTTTTTTTTTTTTAAAGATTTATTTATTTATTATATGTAAGTACACTGTAGCTGTCTTCAGACACTCCAGAAGAGGGCATCAGATCTCATTACGGGTGGTTGTGAGCCACCATGTGGTTGCTGGGATAACTTGAGTACTTCTTATCTATCTATCTATCTATCTATCTATCTATCTATCTATCTATCTATCTATCTATCTATTTATTTTTACACTCCATATTTTATTCTCCCCCACCTTATCCACTCTCTGACTGTTCCTCATCCCATACCTCCTCCCCACCCCCCTGTCTCCATGTGGATGTCCCCACGTCCCCACCTTGAAACAAAGATTTCTTATGTACTTTAGGTAATAACATGTCTTTGGCTTTCAGAACCCCCTCATTTTTCTGTATTTTGATCCCATAGCTCATTCAATCTGCTTCCTCCTCCTTTGTCCTCCCCCACTCCTTCCCCTTGCCTACTCAAGCAGCCCTTCTAGCCACTGTGCTCCTGAACTTCAAGACCCTACAGCCTTCTGGTATTCCTCTTGTGTTTGTTCATTGTAAATTTCTTAAGGTCTAGAAGCAAAGGAGCTGGCTACCCCACCATGACACCAGCTTTCCACATACACACCACTCTCTCCCAAACTATACCTTGATCCATTTTTTTTCCATTTCTCTTCTTCTGACATACCAAATGATTTACTCATAATGTTTGCTAGAATGTAAATTCCATGGAGGGAGGGTTCTATGTCTATATTGTTCACTAACATATCCCCAGGGGATCCTGGCACATAGGAGGCCCTTCATAAAGTTGTGCTAAATGTAGATAATGAGTGAATAATGCCCATTCTGGAGGCTTTGTTGACCTTGTAAGAGGAAGAACGGTCTTTGGAATTGCTGGCATAGAAAAGAGCCTTTATTCCTAAGGCTAAGGGAGACTGGCAGATAGGAAGAGGTGTGATGACCTTAAGCCCCACAGAGAGGCAGACTGAGAATGGCATGCATGGGGTGAGTCAATGATGGGGGTACCATAAACTGACCCAGAACTCTGTCTCACAGACTTTTCACAGATTGAATTGCGCATTCTTGCACATTTATCTGGGGATCCAGAGCTTTTGAAGTTATTCCAGGAATCTGAAAGAGATGATGTATTTTCTACCCTGACTTCACAGTGGTAAGATAACAAAACAAGGCACAATAGTATCTGATTTACAGGAATGCTAACATGATTTTAAAAGTTATTCCTAAGCTATTTTCATAAGAAAAAAGTAAACTTTTTCTGTAATTGTAAATCATTTGGAAAATAAGAGTAGATGAAATGGATGCCAAAGTTTCCTAATTATGAGAGAACTAAAGACTCGTCCCACTATAAGCAAGGATAGGAGGGATGGAAAGTAGGAAGTCACAGGAGAAGGAGCTCCAGTGCTGCACGTGTGATCCGTGGGCCTCCTATTGGAAGGCCGTTGTCCCTTCTGTGCCTATCTAACCCCTGCCATTCAGAGGGCAGGAACATATGGACCCCAGGTGGCAGCCCTCAACTCTGGTTCACTCTGGAAATTCCAGCAGCCAATGACTTCAGGTTCTGCTGAGGTGTCCCTCTCTGCCATCGAAATCTACCTTCTTTTCTGAATCACCATTCTTGGGCACTAACTTTTCTTCCTCCCAGTGGAAAACCAGCCAGCTGCCTGCTAGGCAGGTGAAAAGAGCAGGTGCAGGATTCTGATTTCACGTTCCCTGATCTGGAGTAACAGGGTGCATGGAACCCACCACAGTCATCTGCTATACCTCACTTTCCAGTTAAAGGGAGGCTCTGCTCCGGTGTGGAGAAACTAGAGACTGTAACTGACTTGGATCATGAGGGTGCTCACCTAAACAGATATGCACTGCTATCACAGAGTCAGTGTAGGGAAGAGGAGGAGCAGGTTGCTGCTGGTAGAAGGTCCCTGCCTCAACTGTCACTGCCCCTTCAACCACGGTGCTGACTTCCACTCACCTTGAGTCTCTTCCATCAGACTGTCCCCTGTGACTTCCTCTTTTTTCTCCACTTTCATCACAAGGAGTGTTCAACTCCTTGTGTTGGGAGCCTTCCAGAAAGGGTGATCCTGGCTCCTATACATGGTTCTGCCCTGGCTTCTCAAGGGCTTTTTTCTGTTGTTAGTCTTTCCCCAGGACATGTGACCATCATGGGGACAGGACTGTATACCTCCCCATTAGGCTTTAGCTGCAGTGGCTCACTTACTGGTCTTCTCTGGCTAGTCCCCAGCACAATGGTGTCCACTTTCTCAAACCTCTCATTACTGTGTACTCAGGAAGGCTATTCTGCAACTTCATCCAAGCATGGCCTGCAGTCATGACTTCAAGGGCCCTTTTTGACACACCAACTTGATTTTTCTTAGCTTAGTTGCTTGTTGTCCAGTGCACATATGAACAGCATCAGCAGCCTGTTCCCTGCTGTTCCCCACTAAGCTCTGGAGCTTGCAAAGCATCTGCTGAATAAGTGTAGAGTGCAGAGTTTAGCCTTCCCTGGGCCTTCATCAGAACACCAGCACCACAGGCTCTTATTTGAGTAATAAAAGTCAGGAAATATTCTATGTAAAAAAGCTAGAGTTGGGGGTAAGAATATAGTACTACTGTTTGCTAAGCTGGTCTTAAGAGTGAGTAACCATGGAAATTGTGTTCGATAGGGCCAGCAGGAAAATAGGCAGATACAAAGAATGAATAGTATGGTTGTTTGAGTAAGAATGAACCCCTTAGTCTCATATATTTGAATGTTTAGTCATTTAGAAGGAATTGGAGTTATGGCCTTGTTGGAGGGAGTGTGTCACTGAGAGTAGACTTTGAGGTTTCAAAAGCCCTTGCTAGGCTCTATCTCTCTCTTTCCTCCTGCCAATCAGGATATAGCTCTCAACTACTTTTCCAGTATCATGCCTGCCATGCCTGTGGCCATGCTCCCTGCTGTGATGACAGTGGACTAAACTTAAGCAAGCCACCAATTAAATGCTTTCTTTTTTAAGGGTTGCTGTATTCATGGTATCTTTTCACAGCAATAAAGCAATGACAAGGACAAACAGAATCCTTTCTAAGTACAATAAGAAGGATTCTGGCTGGAAGTGAGGAAGTGATCAGGAGCCAAGTCTAGCTTATAAGCATCAGCTCAGAGTCTTACCACTGACCACCTTCCAGCAACTCTTTGTTTCTGATCCCATTCTCTGCTCTCCTTAGCTATGCCCTGACCTTCTGCGATGCTGCCCTTTAATATAAGTGACTTCTAACTTGGCCAGGGTCTTCTCAGAGATACTGCCTACCAGAATCTACCAGATGTATATTTGATCCTCACTGGCCGGCTCCCATGCTCAGCTGCACAGCACCTCCACCTGATGTCTGGCTGTGGGTCTATTCATCTGCTTTCATCTGCTGCTGGGATGAAGCCTTTCAGAAGACCATATGCTAGGCTCCTGTCTACAAACATAGCAAAGTATTATTAATAGTATGAGTTGGCTTTCTCTGTGGGAAGGTCTCAAGTTGGGTCAGTCATTGGTTGACCACTCCCTCAATCTTTGCTCCATTTTTGTCCCTGCACATCTTATAGGCAGGAAAAATTTTGGGTCAAAGGTTTTGTGAGTGGGTTGGTGTCCCCTTCCCTCTACTGGAAGCCTCATCTGGCTATAGGAGTTGGCCACATTGGTCTCTAAATCCCCCACTGCTAGGAGTCTCAGCTATGGTCACCCCCACATCCTGGGTCTCCATCTAGTTCCAGAGATGCTCTCCCACTAATTCTCCCCCTCTTTTCTCTAGCTCTTTTACTCCTCTCCCACCAGCCCTCCCCATATCTGATCCCCCCAACTCCCTTTCTCACCCACTTCCCTCCCTCCATCAACCTCCAATGTCTGTATTTTATTTCCCCTTCTGAGTGAGATTCAAGCATCCTCCCCTAGTCTTCTTTGTTACTTAGTTTCTTTGGATCTATGGATTATAGTATGATTATCCAGTACTTTATGGATCCATTTATAAGTGAATACATACTATGTGTGTCTTTCTGGGTCTGGGTTACTTCACTCAGGCTGATATTTTCTTTTTCTTTTCTTTTTTTTTTAAAGATTTATTTATTATTATAAATAAGTACATTGTAGCTGTCTTCAGATGTACCATAAGAGGGCATCAGATCTTGTTACAGATGGTTGTGAGCCACCATGTGGTTGCTGGGATTTGAACTCCGGACCTTCGGAAGAGCAGTCAGTGCTCTTACCCACTGAGCCATCTCACCAGCCCCCAGGCTGATATTTTCTAGTTCTATCCATTTGCTTGCAAATTTTGTGATGTCCTTGTTTTTTAATAGCTGAGTAGTATTCCACTGTGCAAATGTACCATATTTTCTTTATCCATTCTGCAGGTGAGGGACAGCTAAGTTGTTTCCAGTTTCTGCCTATTACAAATAAAGCTGCTATGAATGTAGTTGAGCAAATGTCCTAATGGTATGGTGTTGCATTTTTGGGTTTATGTCCAGGAGTGGAATGGGTGGGTCTTTTTTTGACATTTTTTATTAGATATTTTCTTCATTTAAATTTCAAATGCTATCCCCAAAGCCCTCTATACCCCCCCACGCTGCTCCCCAACCCAGCCATAGGTGGGTCTTGAGGTAGAACTATTTCTAGTTTTCTGAGAAACCACCAAGTTGATTTTTAAAGTGGTTGTACAAGTTTGCATTCCTACTAGCAATGGAGGAATGTTCACCTTGCTCCATATCTTCACCAGCATATGTTGTCATTTGAATGCGTGATCTTAGTCATGAGAGGTATAAGATAGAATCTCAGAGTCATTTTGATTTGCATTTCCCTGATGACCAAGGATGGTGAACATCAGCCATTAGAAATTCCTATGTTGAGAATTCGTTGTTTAGATCTGTATCCCATTTTTAATTGGGTTATTTGGTTTGTTGATGTCTAATTTCTAGAGTCCTTTATATATTTTGGATGTTAGCCCTCTATTGGATGTAGGGTTTGTGAAGACCTTTTCCCATTCTGTTGACTGCCAGTTTGTTCTACTGATGGTGTCCTTTGCTTACAGAAGTTTTCAGTTTTATGATGTTCCATTTATTAATTGTTGATCTTAGTGCCTACACTATCTGTTTAGGAAGTTTTCTATTCAGGAAGTTTTCTCCTGTGCCAATGAGTTCAAAGTTAGTCCCCACTTTCTTTTCTAATAGGTTCAGTGTATCTGGTTTTATGTTGAGGACTTTGATACACATGGACTTGAGTTTTGTACAGGGTGATATATATGGTTCTATTTGCATTCTTCCACATGCAGACATCCAGTTTCTTTGTTTGTTTATATGGTAGGGGACATTGGTGAGTTTTCACATGGTGAGTCATCCCTGCATTCTTGGAATGAAGCCTACTTGATCATGGTAGATGATGTTTTTGATGTGTTCTTGTATTTGGTTTGTGAGTATTTTATTGAGTATTTTTGCATCAATGTTCATAAGGGAAATTGGTCTTAAATTTTTGATAATCTTTGTGTAGTTATGTATGAGGGTGACTGTGACCTCATAGAATGAGTTTGGCACTGTTCCTTCTGTTTGTATTTTGTGAAATATTTGAGGAATATTAGTATTAGCTCTTCTTTGGAAGACTGGTGGAATTCTGTGCTAAAACCATCTGACCCTGGGCTTTTTTTGGTTAGGAGACTTTTAATGACTATTTCTATTTCCTTAGAGTTTGTAGAACTGTTTAAATTATTTACCTGATCTTGATTCTACTTTGGTAGTTGGTATCTACCAAAAGAATTGTCCATTTTGTTTAGATTTTCCAATTTTGTGGCATATAGGCATTTACTTAATTTTGGTTGAAAGTCTATTTTATTAGATGTTAGAAAGGCTATTCCAGCTTGCTTCTTGGATCCATCTGCTTGGAAAAACCCTTTCAAGCCCTTTACTCTGAGATAATGTCTATCTTTGTTGCTGAGGTGTATTTCTTGTAATGCAGCAGAATGATGAATCCTGTTTTCACATCCATTCTGTTAGCCTGTGTCTTTTTATTGGGAAATTGAGTCTATTGATGTTGAGAGATTTTAATGACCAATGATTATCAATTCCTGTTATTTTCATGTTGGTAGTGGTAGTGTGTGTGCTTCCCATCCTTTAGTTTGCTGGTGATAATTTTTTCCCGTGTTTTCTTAGATGTATTTAATTAACTTCCTTGGGTTGGAATTTTCCTTCTAGTATCTTCTGTAGGATGGGCTTTGTCAATAGATATTGTTTAAATTTGGTTTTGTTGTGGAATATCTTGTTTCCTTCCAATGATGATTGAAAGTTTTGCTGGGTATAATAGTCTGGGCTGACATCTGTGGTCTCTTATGCAGACATCTTCCCAGGTACTTCTGGCTTTAAGAGTCTCTGTTGAGAAGTTGGGTGAAATTCTGATAGGTCTTTATATGTTACTTGGCCTTTTCCCCTTGCAGCTTTTAACGTTTTTTTTTTCTTTGTTCTGTACATTTAGTGTTTTGATTATTATGTGGTGGGAGGATTTTCTTTATGGTGCAATCTATTTGGTGTTCTGTAAGCTTCTTATATGATTATAGACATCTCTTTCTTTAGGTTGGGGAAGTTTTTTCTATGATTTTGTTAAGTATTTTCTGGGCCTTTGAGCCAGGAGTCTTCTTTTTCTTTTATTCCTATTATCTTTAGGTTTGGTATTTTCATAGTGTTCCATATTTCTCAGATTTTTTTGGTCAGGAACTTTTTAGATTTAACATTTTCTTTGACTGATATATCAATTTCAATTGTATCTTCTACACCTTCTTCCTTCTATCTCTTGTATTCTGCTAGTGATGCTTAAGTTATAGTTCCTGTTCTCTTCCCTAGGTTATCTATCTCCAGGATCCATTGAACAATTTGAACAGTTTTATTCATTCTCTGCATATGTTTGGTTGTGTTTTACTGTATTTCTTTAAGGGTTTTATTAATTTCCTCTTTAAAGCTCTGTATCATTTTTCTGAGATTGAAATTTAGGTCATATAATTGTACTTTCACTGTGTTAGGATTTCCAGGGCTTGCTGAACCAGGATACCTGGGCTCTGGTGGTGCCTTTAGCCATCTGGCTGTTCCTGATGTTGGCTGGATGTTCCTGATGCTTGCAAGACTCCTTAGGGAGGCAGGCAGAGCTGTGACCCTGACAGTGGAGCTCAGGGAATAGTACATTGCTCACATCTTCTGGCTGTGCCCCAGGTGGACTTGAATGTTCTAGGGCCCCGAAGACCTCCTCAGGAAGGCAGGTAGTGCCACCTTGGGCTAGACAGTGGAGGTCAGGGGACAGCATGCAGCTCACATCTGCTGGCTGTGCTCCAGGTAGATCTGGAAGGCAGAGGATTTGGGGGGTGGGGAGAGTCTAACCTGGATGCTCCAAAGTCCTGCAGGCCTCTGAGAGGAAGGCAGATCTGTGGGCAGGACAATGCAGGTCTGGTAGAACACTTTCTTTCCCCTGGGATGAGTACTTATGAGAACTGCATAGTAAGGTTTAAAAAAGAAAGGCAGATGGATTGGAAAGGAAGAAACAAATCCGCTCTATTTGTAGAAAACATGATTGTTATCCAAAGAATATAACCCAAACAGGTGTTTTGAATTGGTTTGTTTTGATTTTGTTTTGGGTTTTTTGTTTGTTTTTTTGATTTTTTGAGTCAGGGTTTCTCTGTGTAGCCCTAGCTATCCTGGAACTCAGTCAGCCAGGCTGCCTCAAACTCAGAGAGATCTGCTTATCTCTGCCTCCCAAGTGCTGGGATTAAAGGCATGTGCATCCACCACCAGGTCCTAAACAGGTTTGTTTGTTTTGTTTTATGACTAGAACTAATATATGAGTTCAGCAAAGACACAAGGCCCCAAATCAACACACAAAATCAAATCACGTTTTTTAAAACTGACAACAATATATAGAAAAAGTAATTCAGTTTTATTCATGGCCTCTGTATAAAGACTGTACCCCTCACCCACAGATGTTCTTACTTTACTCTGGTGTGAAACTATATAGATACAGCCAGACATCAGAGTTTGGAGTTTGATAGCTTTCCTTCCTAGTGATATGAAGTATGGTACTCCCTCCATAGTAGGGAGTGGTGGTGAGAAGCTGTTCTCAGACAGGCCTTCAGTCACAGAGACAAACAACATTCTGCCATGCACTGTGCTGCTAAGCTAGGGTATTCAACAGTTTAGCTGTACAAAGTTGATTTTCAACTTAAAATACTTTTCAGTTTTAAATGGGCTTTCCAGGATAAAACCCATTTATAATCAGGGAATATCTGTTCTTAATTATTCAGTCAGCAAACATTTATGCCTATAATTAGAAAATGCTAAGGAAACGAATCAAAGATCTAATAAATCAAGAGACATATTGTGTTTGTAGTATAGACAACTCAGGGTATACATGTCAGTCCCACTAAATAGATCCATATGTTTATAATGCAGTTCTTTTAAAGCCCAAGAAGTATGTTTATACACATGGAGGAGCTTATTCTAAACTATGTAAGGAAAGCATGGAGAGAAAATGATAGACCAGCTAAAACAGTCACTCTACAGGGTAAGAAGATTTCGTATACAGTGATGAAGGGATGGTGGGGTTGTAGAGGGCTGGAAACATAGATCAGGAATGAGGTGCCAGAACAGCCCCTCACAAATATGCTCAACTGATTTTTGACAAAGGTTTAATGTGAGGCAGAAAATTATCCTCTTCAGATTTGTGTCAAGTGTATCACACATAAAGCTGATATGAAAAGTTCATGTCTGCAGTGAATATTATGTCTTTTCTGCATTTTTATTAGCTTGTAATAGTTCAGGAAAGAACTTCCAAAATAAGAAGCTTTTAGTATTTGCATGATGGTTGCTTCCAACCTCCACAGCAGTAGTAATCTGGCATTTGTGACTTATACTATAATTAGTTGCTGTGGAAATGATTTTTATGTTCTAAACAGAGGACCAGAATAGCACATGGTAAAAATGCAAATCAAATACACTTAAAAACGCCTGCACCCTGTAAAATGCTCTGTTGTTCCAAATATCACAAGCAAAAAAAAAAAAAAAAGCCAGTAATCAAAAATATGTAGTAACATCTTTCAAAATGATAACAGTTTCCTAGGAAAACTTTGAAGGTTGAATAATTACATACAAAGATAGGGTTTAGAAGAAATCATGGAAGCACCATAATTGTCCCTCACAAATATGCTCAACTGATTTTTGACAAAGATTCAATGTGAGGCAGAAAATTATCCTCTTCAGATTTGTGTCAAGTTTATCACACATAAAGCTGATGTGAAAAGTTCATGTTGGTGTTGGATATAATGTCTTTTCTGCATTTCATTAGCTTGTAATAGTTCAGGAAAGAATTTCCTGTACTCACCTTTCCTCACCTGTGAGGCCACAGCCAGTGATGGAATGTAGTAAAGACAAAAAAGAAGTTGTAACAAACTGTTCTTGTTGTGAGGCGAGAAGGCTGTAGGATATCCGGTTTATCTAGTATATCAGGAATCAGTCCCTTAAATTCTACAGTAACAAGTAACCCTTGATGCCTACTTGTGGTACCTGCAATATCTAGAGGGGACATATCTCTTGAGTTGTGTGTTCTAGGTACATAAAGCAGACTGGAGTTAAGTGGAAGAACTGATGACATTTCTGAGAAATCACTTCCTATAAAAACATCATTGCTGACTAAAATATTCTATGATTATTTGAGCCATAATCCCTGGGCTTCTAGTTGTCTATGGACAAGAAGCAAGCTGAGCTCCATCATTCCATTACATACCTATACATCCCAAGTCCTCCTCCACCACCCAATACATGTTTTTCTACAACCTGAAAGATCTAGCCTGAGTCCACAGCCTGTGCCCCTGCCTAGTCCCACCACTTCCTCCTATGTTAGACTTCTGCCAGGATCTGTATCCACCCCCAGGACTGCTACTTCCATTTTGTACCCAGACTTCTCATTTTCTCCTTCAGGGTATAGTATGGTGAGTATCCCTGATCCCATATATGTCTTTTTCACAAATTATCAGATTTAGCCTGGGCCCCACAACCAATGAAAAAGCCTACTCTGGACTTCTCAGCTCCACTACAGAGGAGCTCTGGTTTTGGGGCAGTATCATCCATACTTTCTATAACACAAAACTCTCATGTCATATCCAGCTTTTCCACTCAGACCTGTCTATCCCCAACTTGGAACAGGAGTCACATCCTGCAAACTAGCCCAGTCCCCTTTGCCCACCTGACTGCATTCCACCTACTACACCCCAAGACACCTCAAGATGCCACCATTCTTTCTCTCCCACACCCTGATATAGCCATAACAAACTCAGAACTAACAAAGGGAATCCACATGCCCAGATCTCATCAAAGGAATACCAGTAATAAGAAAGATCAAGCCAGTATCTTTCTCCAATACCTATTAGTATATAGAAATGCTTGCCAATGAGAATACCCAGAACTCCCAACACGAAAGTTAAAGGCACAGTCATAAAATCTCAAAAAAATCAAGTATAAAGGAAACACAAAGAAACAGCTCAATGAACTCAAGGAGAAAGGACTTAAAGAAAATAAATGCCAGATTGATGCCCAAGAAAACACAAGCATTGGGCTAATGGAAATGGTAAAGACAACCTAAGACTTGAACAGAATTCAATCAGGAAAGAGAAACATAGAAGAAGACTGAAGATGAAATTGAAAAACCCAGAAGCCCAACTAGAAAACTCAAAGGAATCAAGCAGAAGACAGAAAATGATGTCTCAAAGATAAAAGAGAGGATCTAGATCAAATAATCAAGGAACATGAAAAAACTATAAAGACAAAACATATTGAAATGTACAAGAGAAAAAAAAGATTAGTCACATATACAGGAAACTCCATCAGAATAATAGCTTATTTCTCAGAGGAAACGTTAAAAGCCAGAAGAGCCTGGAACAATGTATTCCAAGTCCTAAACTAATATATCCAGCAAAACTATCTGCCATGATTGAAGGAAAAATAATTTCCCATTACACAAGCACTCTGAGAAAACTTATATCCAACAAACCAAACGTAAGGGAAACACAGGTAGCAGTACTTGAGACTAAAGAGAGCTATGAATGTAGGAGAGAGACCATAGAAAGAAAAACAAAAGAATAATTATTTCTGTCACTGAGAACACAGCAAATCATAAGTAAAAATGATGAACACAGCTAGTACATTTCAATCATAATTTTAAATATTAATGGTCTCAATTCTCCAATCAAAAATCACAGACTGACTGAATGGATCAAGAAACAAACTGTCTCTCTTTTGCCTACAAGAAACACCTTTTAAAGCCTTAGTTTTTTTTGTTTTTTGTTTTGTTTTGTTTTGTTTTTTTTGTTTTTCGAGACAGGGTTTCTCTGTGCAGCCCTGGCTGTCCTGGAATTCATAGACCAGGTTGGCCTCGAACTCAGAAATTCACCTGCCTCTGCCTCCCAAGTGCTGGGATTAAAGGCGTGCACCACCACGCCCGGCTAAAACCTTAGTTTTTTTTTTCCCATTTTTTATTAGGTATTTAACTCATTTACATTTCCAATGCTATACCAAAGTCCCCCATATCCACCCACCCCCACTCCCCTGCCCACCCACTCCCCCTTTTTGGCCCTAGTGTTCCCCTGTACTGGGGCATATAAAGTTTGCAAGTCCAATGGGCCTCTCTTTCCAGTGATGGCGGACTAGGCCATCTTTTGATATATATGCAGCTAGAGTCAAGAGCTCCGGGGTACTGGTTAGTTCATAATGTTGTTCCACCTATAGGGTTGCAGATCCCTTTAGCTCCTTGGCTACTTTCTCTAGCTCCTCCATTGGGAGCCCTATGATCCATCCATTAGCTGACTGTGAGCATCCACTTCTGTGTTTGCTAGGCCCCGGCATAGTCTCACAAGAGACAGCTACATCTGGGTCCTTTCAATAAAATCTTGCTAGTGTATGCAATGGTGTCAGCGTTTGGATGCTGATTATGGGGTGGATCCCTGGATATGGCAGTCTCTACATGGTCCATCCTTTCATCTCAGCTCCAAACTTTGTCTCTGTAACTCCTTCCATGGGTGTTTTGTTCCCAAATCTAAGGAGGGGCATAGTGTCCACACTTCAGTCTTCATTCTTCTTGAGTTTCATGTGTTTAGCAAATTATATCTTATATCTTGGGTATCCTAGGTTTGGGGCTAATATCCACTTATCAGTGAGTACATATTGTGTGAGTTTCTTTGTGAATGTGTTACCTCACTCAGGATGATGCCCTCCAGGTCCATCCATTTGGCTAGGAATTTCATAAATTCATTCTTTTTAATAGCTGAGTAGTACTCCATTGTGTAGATGTACCACATTTTCTGTATCCATTCCTCTGTTGAGGGGCATCTAGGTTCTTTCCAGCTTCTGGCTATTATAAATAAGGCTGCTATGAACATAGTGGAGCATGTGTCCTTCTTACCAGTTGGGGCATCTTCTGGATATATGCCCAGGAGAGGTATTGCTGGATCCTCCGGTAGTACTATGTCCAGTTTTCTGAGGAACCGCCAGACTGACTTCCAGAGTGGTTGTACAAGCCTGCACTCCCACCAACAATGGAGGAGTGTTCCTCTTTCTCCACATCCACGCCAGCATCTGCTGTCACCTGAATTTTTGATCTTAGCCATTCTGTAAAACCTTAGTTTTAAAGGAAAGTACCTATCACCTTAGAGTAAAAGGAGGAACAAAAGTGTTCCAACCAAATGGGATTCTAGAAAGTGATGAGCTCTTTAAAGAAAATAGCCCATTGTGAGTGACTCTAATCCCTAGAGGAGGGAAGAGACACCACCTAAATTTGTAATTAACTTGTAGTCTAGCAAGGCATACTAAAGCTCAAAAGAGCTCCCTTACATAACACATTCTTCATTAGGTCTCCTATGAGTCTGTGAGTGTCTGGGAATAGACATCAAGGCTGAAGGCAGACTGACAACTATGGGAAATCAACAGAAGGCATTCCATTTTATAATGTATATAAAATTATATATATTATATATAATTATGTATATATGTGTGTATGTAATATATATATGTATTTTTTCCTAAGATCTAATATATACATATATGTGTGTGTGTGTGTGTGTGTGTGTGTGTATATATATATATATATATAATGTATATATAGTAGATAATGTACTACCATGCTCAACCTATTTTTAGCATATATATGTGTATATATTATGTACATATTATACATATAATATGTATAATATTACTTATGTAATATTATATGTAATGCTAAAAAATATGTCAGGCATGGTAGTGCATGCCTTTAATCCCAGCATTCAGGAGCAGAGGCAGGCGGATCTCTGTGAGTTCAAGGCTAGCCCAGTCTACATAGTGGCACTCTGTCTCAAAAAAAAACAAAAACAAAAACAAACAAAAAAACAGCTAAATATTTTAGATGAAAAAGTGGGCTCTAAGTGCTAATTTTAAGAACTTTAAGATGAACTTTAAAAGATATATGAACACTATAGGAAGGGATAATTAAAGAAAGGGATAATTAAGAGATAATGAACACTGTAGATAGGAATAAGATCATTAAAGTGAAGAATACCATGGATCACAGGGCCCCCAATAGAGAGAAAGTATCCAAGGAGCTAAAGAGATCTGCAACCCTGTAGGTGCAACAACATTATGAACTAACCAGTACCCCGGAGCTCTTGACTCTAGCTGCATATGTATCAAAAGATGGCCTAGTCAGCCATTACTGGAAAGAGAGGCCCATTGGACACGCAAACTTTATATGCCCCAGTACAGGGGAACGCCAGGGCCAAAAAGTAGGAATGGGTGGGTAGGGGAGTGGGGGGGAGGATATGGGGGACTTTTGGGATAGCATTGGAAATGTAATTGAGGAAAATATGTAATAAAAAATATTTTAAAAATAATAATAAAAGTGAAGAATACCATATCAGAACAATAACAAAAAATGTAGCATGGGCCAAATGTGGTGACAGATACCTTTAATTCCAGTACTTGGGAAGCAGAAACAGCTGTATTTCAATGAGTTCAAATCTAGTCTGATCTACATAGTAAATTCCAGACCAGCCAAGACTACATAGTGAGACCCCATTTCAAAAACAAGGGAGCTAAAACCATCCAGTGGAAAAAAGACAGCATTTTCAACAAATGGTGCTGGCACAACTGGTGGTTATCATGTAGAAAAATGCGAATTGATCCATTCCTATCTCCTTGTACTAAGGTCAAATCTAAGTGGATTAAGGAACTCCACATAAAACCAGAGACACTGAAACTTATAGAGGAGAAAGTAGGGAAAAGCCTTGAAGATATGGGTACAGGGGAAAAATTCCTGAATAGAACAGCAATGGCTTGTGCTGTAAGATCGAGAATCGATAAATGGGACCTCATAAAATTGCAAAGCTTCTGCAAGGCAAAAGACACCGTCAATAAGACAAAAAGGCCACCAACAGATTGGGAAAGGATATTTACCTATCCCAAATCGAATAGGGGACTAATATCCAATATATATAAAGAACTCAAGAAGGTGGACTCCAGAAAAATCAAATAACCCCATTAAAAAATGGGGCTCAGAGCTGAACAAATAATTCTCACCTGAGGAATACCGAATGGCTGAGAAACACCTGAAAAAATGTTCAACATCCTTAATCATGCTGGCAAGGATGTGGAGAAAGAGGAACACTCCTCCATTGTTAGTGGGATTGCAAGCTTGTACAACCACTCTGGAAGTCAGTCTGGAGGTTCCTCAGAAAATTGGACATAGTACTACCGGAAGATCCAGCAATACCTCTTCTGGGCATATATCCAGAAGATGCCCCAACCGGTAAGAAGGACACATGCTCCACTATGTTCATAGCAGCCTTATTTATAATAGCCAGATGCTGGAAAGAACCCAGATGCCCCTCAACAGAGGAATGGATACAGAAAATGTGGTACATTTACACAATGGAATACTACTCAGCTATTAAAAAAATGAATTTATGAAATTCCTAGGCAAATGGATGGACCTGGAGGGCATCCTCCTGAGTGAGGTAACCCAAACACAAAGGAACTCGCACAATATGTACTCACTGATAAGTGGATATTAGCCCAGAAACTTAGGATACCCAAGATATAAGATACAACTTGCTAAACACATGAAATTCATGAAGAACGAAGACCAAAGTGTGGACACTGCCCCTTCTTAGAAATGGGAACTAAACACCCATTGAAGGAGTTACAGAGACAAAATTTGGAGCTGTGACGAAAGGATGGACCATCTAGTGATTGCCATATGCAGGGATCCATCCCATAATCAGCTCCCAAACGCTGACACCATTGCATACACTAGCAAGATTTTGCTGAAAGGACCCAGATATAGCTGTCTCTTGTGAGACTATGCTGGGGCCTAGCAAACACAGAAGTGGATGATCACAGTCAGCTATTGGATGGGTCACACGGCCCCCAATGGAGGAGCTAGAGAAATTACCCAAGGAACTAAAGGGAACTGCAACCCTATAGGTGGAACAACATTATGAACTAACCAGTACCCTGGAGCTCTTGACTCTAGCTGCATATGTATCAAAAGATGGCCTAGTTGGCCATCACTGCAAAGAGAGGCCCATTGGACTTGCAAACTGTATATGCCCCAGTACAGGGGAACCCCAGGGCCAAAACGGGGGAGTGGGTGGGTAGTGGATTGGGGGGGTGGGTATGGCGGACTTTTGGGATAGCATTGAAAATGTAAACGAGGAAAATACCTAATAAAAATAAAATTAAATTAAAAAAACAAACAAACAAAAAAACAAGAAGAGGAAGGAGGAGGAGGAAGAGGAGGAGGAGGTAACAGAGGAAGAGGAGAAGAAGGAGGAGGAGGAAAAAAGTCACCTTAGAAAAAAAATCCATTAATCTATGCCAGTATACAGAGATAAGAATGAGACACAAAGAGAAAAAGAGCATGGATCACTTAAAACCCATACATGGGATAAAATAAATAGTCAACTTTCACAAAGAGAGAAGAGAATGAAGGTAAGGTATAATAAATATGGCTGAAAACTTTCAAATATTTATTAACAAGAATCATATATCCAAAAAGCTTTAAAACATTCCAGAAGAAAGTAAAATTTGTAAAACCCAAAGACATCAACAGAGGAATGGATACAGAAAATGTGGTACATTTACACAACAGAGTACTGCGCAGCTATTAAAAACAATGAATTTATGAAATTCTTAGGCAAATGGATGGATCTGGAGGATGTCATCCTTAGTGAGGTAATCCAATCACAAAAGAACACACATGATATGCACTCACTGATAAATGGTTATTAGCCCAGAAGCTCGGAATACCCAGTATATAATTTGAAAAACACATGAAACTCAAGAAGAAGGAAGACCAAATTGTGGATACTTGGATCCTTCTTAGAAGGAGGAACAAACTACCCATGGAAGGAATTACAGAGACAAAGTGTGGAGCAGAGACTGAAGGAATGACCATCCAGAGACTGCCCCACCTGGGGATCCATCCCATATACAACCACCAAACCCAGACACTATTATGGATGCCAACAAGAGCTTGCTGACAGGAGCCTGATATAGCTCTCTTCTGAGGGGCTCTACCACTGCCTGACAAATACAGTGGATGCTATCAGCCATCCATTGGATGGAACACAGGGTTCCCAATGAAGGAGCTAGAGAAAGTACCCAAGGAGCTAAAGGGATTTGCAGCCCCATAGGAATAATAATAATATGAACTAACCAGTACCCCTAGAGTTCCCTGGGACTAAACCACCAAACAAAGAAAACACATGGTGGGACTCATGGCTCTAGCTGCATTTGTAGCAGAGGCCTAGTGGGAGGAGAGGCCCTTGGTCCTGTGAAGGCTCTATGCCCCAGTATAGGGGAATGCCAGGGCCAGGAAATGGGAGTGAGTGGGTTGATGAGCAGGGTTGGAAGGGGAAGGGGGAGGGGGTTTTCGGAGGGGAAACCAGGAAAGGGGATAACATTTGAAATTTATTTTAAAAAAAATCTGTCTCCCTGCCATGTCCTTGTCGTGTTTCGTGTTTCTGCATCATGTTGGGTGGCTTACTGAAGGCGCTGGGCAGTGACTCCTACGTGGAACTCAATGAGTACCGGGACCAGCAATTCCAGGGCGACAATGAAGAACAAGAATAGTTACTGAAGAAAAGCTGTACATTGTATGTTGGAAATCTTTCCTTTTATACAACTGAAGAACAGATTTACGAACTCTTCAGCAAAAGTGGTGATATAAAGAAGATCATCATGGGTCTGGATAAAATGAAGAAAACAGCATTTGGATTCTGTGGAATACTATTTAAGAGTAGATGTGGAGACTACAATGAGGTACATAAACGGAACTCGTCTGAATGACCGGATCGTATGGACAGACTGGGATGCAGGCTTTCAGGAGGGCAGGCAGTATGGACGTGGACAGTCTGGAGGTCAGGTTCTGGACGAGTATTGGGAGGACTACGATGCTGGAAGGCTATGGAAAACTGGCACAAAAACAGTGAGTGGGGTAAGCCCCAAGTACACAGCTCACAGTACATCAACACAGTGGATGATGGTGGAGAACATTACCCAAGGTCTCATCAGTGTCTCTGTTGTACTGGAAGCCACCTCTGGTTTTCCTCTGAAATATTAAAAGACAGAATCCAAAGAATGCCTTTAACTCCAGTCTTATTAGGATGATTTTCTGTTAATAGTTTAAAAAGCTCTACCCAGGCAACAGACACAATCTGTCAGCTGGATACCACACTTTTAGGGAGACTGAACAAAACGTCAGAATTGACTTTTACAAGTAGGTAGGTAATCTTCATGGGGAATGAGATGATTTTCTTCTACATTTTAAGTTTTCATATTTATCAGTGAGGTTTGTGTAGCTTTGCTCTAAATTAGGAACAGGTGTTTCACAACTGGATTTGCCTTTTATATTCCAGTATAGTTGGCACCAATCCAGCCTTAAATGGTCCTGGGGATGCTACCTGCTTCTATGCTTCATGCATCAGGATACTATCAGGACTTGAGTGTTCACTAAACACATTTCTCAAAAGATGCAAATGTTTCACTGAAAATTTAAAACAATACGAAAACAAAGACCTTGTTATACAGAGAGCCTCTGATAGCCTAAGTAGGGAGGACACTGTCAGTAGGGAATGGAATGAAAAACACTGCCTTAATATGGAAGCTGAGATTGGAACCATTAAATTACTTCTTCCCATTTTCAAAAGGACCTTAGAATAGAGTGGGCTGTAGAAAAGAGGCTGGAGCAAGACAATCAAAAGTTCAAGGCCAGCCTGGGGAGTCTGCCTCAAAATAGAAACATAAAGGAGCTAGGGAAAGTCCCAGGACATAGTAAGTTAAGGACTTATTATATGAGTGCTTTAATCCTTGGGATTAAACAATAAAAGAGTCTGAAAATTGGGAGAGTATTTAACAACAGAAAGCCTCCTCTAGGAACATCTGTTATAACTGATACACATATTTTAGTCTTTTTTTTCCTGAAATTATGCTTACTGAGATCCATGTATTAATAAGAGGTCAGTCTCTACAGGCGTCTAGAGATTTTTTTCATTTTCTTTGTGTTATTATATATGAGTAACTTTTTTGATACAAGAAGTAAATCTTTTCATGTTACTTTGTTACTAAAGTATCTTCTAATTCTCACTAGTTTTTCATGGTTGGGTCAGAACATCTTTGATGATGATTAAGTGTGGTTTTCTTGGAGCTGTAACAACTGTAATGTTTAGGAAGCCCGTTTTCAAACACTCAATCAAGAGACACTCAAGTTTTAAAATAAAGCTTTTTATACTGTAGCTTGAACTGTTTATCATACATTCTTTTTGTTGTTGTTGTTGTTGTTGTTTTGGTTTTTCGAAACAGGGCTTCTCTGTATAGCCCTGGCTGTCCTGGAACTCACTTTGTAGACCAGGCTGGCCTCGAACTCAGAAATCCACCTGCCTCTGCCTCCCAAGTGCTGGGATTAAAGGCATGTGCCACCACGCCTGGCTTTCATACATTCTTTTGTAGTAAAATATAAGTCAGATTTCAATAATCTATGACTCAAAACAGTGGGAATTTTATCTTCTGTAACAAGTTTCAATAAAGTTAGACCAACTTAAAAGAAAGAAAATATCTAATAAAACACACACACACACAACCCAAAGACAAAAAGAAAATCTTAAAAATCAGCAATAGAAAAAAAAAATCAGCAATAGAAGACAAGACACATTGGCAAAGGAACAATGGTATTATTACAGCAAAAACAGAGGTAGAAGATAATTTCCAGAGTTCCCAAATAGTCTGGGATTTGTCATCTATGAAATTACAAAAAATAAAGCAAAACAAAGACATTTCTCAGACCTGCAGAAATATGAAAGAATTTGTCTAAGTACTTCTTCACTAGTAGGATGACTTAAAGAATGTTCTTCAGGCTGAACAGAAATGAGGTCGCACAAAGCCCCAAGTCTTCATGACTAGCATACTAGAATGAGCAGAGTTGAAACATGCTCACTTTTATTTTACATAACCTGCCTTACGTATCTCATGGTTTTATAAATGTGGTTTATATATAACACTTGAATTCTGCAATACCTTTTTTAAAGTTTCGAACACAGATGGAAGTAAAAGAGAAAGAGTCCAAAAGTAAAAAGGGCAGGCAGGAGCACAGTGGGGTTCTGCAGGTGTGAGACAGCAGCCATGAAGTAGAGAGGTGCTTACATGTAGGTTGTCAGGTCTTAAAGATGCATATATAATTTCTAAGGTGAGACAATGCTAAAGGAATGACAGCTAAAATATTAATGGGAGGAATAAAATGAGGTATCAAAAAAATCTTGTGGTTCACCTAAAATAGTTCAAGGAAGGAGGAACAGAAAACAAAATGCAGATAGGGTAAATAAAAACAAATATCAAGATGGAAATATTAAACTTAATAGTTATCAATAAACATTAAATATAAATAAGATGAAAAGCTCCAGTTAAAAGGCACAAATAAATATGTATCATGTAATCATAAATATATTATTATGCTTCTCACTGCCCAAAAGTAGGGATGGAGGGGCATTCAAAATCACTAGCAAATGAAAACGCATTTCTCTCTCTTTTTAAAGAAACCTTCCCCTAATACCTTGTGATTACTGTATTATTGGCCCAGTGTCGCTTTTCTACTGGACAGAGGCACTCAGACCCCAGATAGACTGTGCACTTCTCCCTGCTTTCCAGGAAGCTGTCAGGGGAGTGACAGCTGATGTTGTGGGGTTTGCCATTGCCCCACTTACCATGCCAGCCAGGTCTGAGGAGTCATTCTGTCAGTGTCCATTCCCAACAGAACTAGAGTGTTGCTCTGCTCATGGACTGATTGATGCTTTTCTTCCTTTGCTTGGCCTACCCTTGTCTCTATTTCTCACACATACTTTAAGACCTTAGTAGAACAAGAATTCCACAATCACACACTAGGGATATATAGCTTTCTTGGTACCCTGGTTCAGTCCTCAGTAAACTAGCCAAGGTGGTTTATGCTTACAGCCCCAACACTCAGGAAGTAAAGGCAAGAGGATCAGTACTTCACAGTCATCTTCAGCTATGTAGTGAGTTTGAGGACAAAGTGACTACATGAGAGTCTCAAAAACAAACCAAAACATAAATAAATCTCAACAGCAGCAGTAATAACAAATTTATGTATATACAGTTTTTAAAGGAGAGAACTAGAGTCAAGCATGTTAATGGAAGCCGGTAATTCCATCACTTGGGATGTGAAGGCAAGAGAATCAGAAAAACAAGGTCATCCTTGGCTACATAGCAAGTTTTAAGCCAGCCTGAGCTAGAGACTAGGAGAGGCAGAAAATAAAGAATAATTTTTATTTTTCATATATTTTTACTAAATAATTTTAAAATGTGAAACAGAAAATGTCATGTTAGATAAAAAGACTATGCTTAACTATAACACTCATTACAAGGCAAGGCATAATTTGAAAATAAGTGCTAAACATAAGGAAACTAATGTACTATGTTCATATCAAAGTAAACAAGACAAAAACTGTTGCCAGTAACTAAGCAAAACATTTCATAATGATAAAAGATGGATTCATAGGAAGATGCAACAATCCTCAATTTGAATGTACCTAACAAAACAATCTTCAACTCAAAACACTTGATGAAAGCTAGGTATTTTAGCATACATTTGCAATGCCAGCACTTCAGAAACTGAGGCAGGAAATCCCAAGTTCAAGGCTAGCCTGAGATACATAGTGAGATTCTTTCCCAAAAATAAAATACTTGATGCAAAAACTGACAAAACTAAAAACAGAAATAGGAAGTACAACTCATTAATTAATTAATGACTGGGAACGTCTCATTGCTTTTGCCAGAGAAATTTCTCTTAAAATAAATATTAATAAATATGCTGTACTGTATTCTTTTAATTATAGTTCTTTTAATATACAGTTTATGCCATTGGTGTCCAGCTATGTGCATTGTTAAACAGTACTCTTTCCAAAGCCCTTCCATAAGAAACTTCTGCTGTATTCATTAAATGCAGCCAAGAACTCCTCAGGAGTGATTCAATTTCATACACCAGTTTGTTTTGGTTTTGGTTTTTATTCAGCCTTATCCTCCTGAATAGTATTATTTATTCTTCCAGATTCTTCTACTGAAGAGTTGATTTAGGGATAACCGAACTTCAGCCCCATGCAAGAGCATTGCATGCTTTTAACCCCAAACCATCTCTCTAGCCCTGTCTTTGGAATTCTCAAAGAAACTTGGCAGAAAAGATGATCAATGCTTACATGGTACTTTAAAGAGGGGACTATTAGACAGCTGATACACTGGGAAATGTGGAGACAGATCCAGTGGGAGCCACATAGAAAATCCAAGAAGGACCAGGCCTAAGCCAAAACAAGCCTAACTTCCTCCCTTAAGTTGCTCTTGTCGTGTATTTTTGTCACAACAAAATAATACAGAAGATTTGTACAAAGAGGTAGAGCTGGCACTATGACAAACCTGACCATATACCAGGATTAATGGGGAAAAATATAGAACTGAAGACTAGAAAAATCCCTAAATTGCTGTGGGAAGAACTTTCTAGTCCATTCTAGTGCATGTGTAGAAGACCAGAAAGCTGAAAAAAAAAATATGGGCAGTAGAGGCCTGGCTCATAAGGTTTCCAAGGTGAACAAGCACTCTGTTGGAAACTGGGGTAGAGGTTGCTAGTGTTACATTTCTGGCAAAGGATCTGGCTGTAGCTTGTCTGTGTCCTGAAAATTTGAATGAGGCTGAATTAAAAACTAATGGACTCTCTCACTTGGAGGAACTTTTAAGAAGCATAGTATTTGAGTTAAGTCATGGTCCGTGTTCTTTCCACTTGCTGAGGTTTAGAAGGAAGGTATAGAAAATGGGAAGTGTGGGGAGCAAAGAAGCGAGTATAAAGTTGCAGACAGGAAAAATATGGAGAAAGCAGCTGTAACTGATAGAGTGCTGATAAAGAGAAACCTGAGGTTCTGCATTGGAACAACAGGGAAGACGCTCCCAGGCCACACTCCACCAGTCAAAGACATCAGTGTCTTCTGAAAATGCAAACCCATCAGAAGGGAAGAGTGAGCTGAACATCTGAAGGGGTTCTGTACTGGGAAACAACAATTTCAGGAAGTGTTTTTCCTGGTTCAACTACCAGGGCACACAGAGACTACTACAGCTATAGTAGAAGGGAGTCCGACGACATCTGGAACTGGCAGAACTTGGCAGCAGCAAAATGCTGGAGTGAGGATGTCATGGAGTCTTTCATCAAGCAGGGTCAGATCCTACAAGAAGATTCTGAAAAGCCACTCTATAAGCCTGTAAAAGCAAAGCCTAAATTGTAGTGAAAACCCAGGTATACTGGAGGTCTTAGGACAGCTGCTGAGAAAAGCTACATAAATGGAACTAGCCCAAGAGGCAACAGTGCTATAGATGGCAAAACCCAAGCCCAATGAATCCAGATGATGCCACAGATATAGATACAGATACAGACACAGATATAGACACAGATACAGAACATGGAGATATAAGACTTGATGTTTACCTTGCTGGATTTTGGTATTCCTTTGGTCTGATCTTCTCTTGTTTGCCCCTGCCACCGTTTTACCCTCTGGGAGTGGGAATATTTACTCTGTGATATTTGTATATTGGAAGTATATAACTTGCTTGTTGTTATTTATTATTATTATTATTATTATTATTATTGGCTTATAGATAAGAGATTGCCTTGCGTTTCAGAAGAGTAGACTTTTGAATAATGTTGAAACTGTTAAGAGACTTTTGAGGAACTTTGCATTATGAGATGACCATGAATCTACTGGGGCAAGAGATAGAATGTATGATTTAGAAGTGATATATTTAGGTGTCAGGTGGACAAGGAGTGGACTTGAGGCTAATCATCATGGTTAACTTGACCATATCTAGAATCACCCAGGAAACATACCTCTGGTGTTAATCTCACCAGGCAAGAGTAAAAACCACCATTCAAATGAAAGCCAACTAAGCAAGCTTTATTTATTGTGCATAGGACTGACTCTCTAAAACAGCATCTGTGTGGGTTAACTATTCAGGCCTCCTTTTATAGGGAGAAAGTGTAAACTGGAGTTTTGCAACAAGGACTTTGCAACCGAATTTTACAGAAGCAGATAGCAGATTAGATTATTTGACAGGTCATCTTGGCCGAACATCTCAAGGTTCCCTGACTGAACACCTTATCTTATTAGGGTACAGTACATGTGAGTCAAACTTTAATTTTATAGCAAATAGAAACAACATATTCTGACCTTATAACAAAATGGCTTTTTACCCTAAGATGAAATCAGGCTGGTCCATCACTGGGTATATTTGTGAGGTCACTTAAAGAGTTATTTAATTGAAGAGGTAATATCTCCTCTAAATGTGAATGGGAGCATATATAGATTGAGGTCCCCAATAAGAAGGAGAAAACTATTTGAACACCAGAGTTTGTCTTTCTCTGCTTCCTGATTGTGTACAGGATATAATCAGTTGCCACTATGCTGTCCCCTTCAACCATGAGCTAAGACATACTTTTCCTTAAATTGCTTTTGTCAGAGCAATGAGAAAAGTAATTAACACAGGAACCATGAAGGTTCTCCCATTCTCATGAAGTCCATGGGAGAGTGACTTGCATATACTCTGATAAGTCTGTCCTAATTGCCCTTAAGTTGGACCTAGCCCCATACTGCAGAAGCTACCATGCTTGCAGGACTGACCTTATGGGAAGAATAGAGTAGAAAGCAATGCCTCTGTGGTCAGGCAGTCCTAGAAGAATTAAGATGGAACTGAGCAGGTAGTGCCTTATCACCCAACTAGTCATTTAAGTCTATTCTCTGGAGGTAGCAACTAGAGACTTAACCTTCTGTCTTCTAATGAGGGACCCCTAAGGTTATGGTCTGTCCCTCTTTCTTATCCATGGCTCCTTTCTCCAAATCTGGTTCTCTCTGGGCTCCAGGTCAGCTATACCGTTTGCTACCTTGTATGACTTCATTTGTTTAGGAAGGACCTTGCAGTTCTTGAACTCTCAGTCCCCTTGACTCTCAAGTGACTTCTCTGCCACCAGCCAAAAATCAGGCATTGTACTTGAGCATAAAATACTAAGGTAGTCTATGAAGTTCAGAACCAGACAGGCCACTGTCACTGTGGCAATCCTGCTTGCTCCAGCAAAGTAACATAAGCAAACACTACAAAGTAGGAAGCAAGCCATAATTTTATGGATGCTGTGATTTCTGCCCAGGAAGCTGAGAGATTCAATAAAGGGGAAGCCCTTGACAATGCTTGGGTCCAGAAGCTAACAGGACTAAATTAATGTGCTAAGTCCAGCTCCTAAGTATAAACAGTCATAGTTTTAGAGAATGAAATGGGAGAAAAGATATAGTGAAAAAGGTAAAAATACTTATGGTATAGTGAATTTCAAAAGTGTAAGATTCCTGTGAAAAAAATGAAAATTAGAAAAGCACAAAAAAATGAAGAGAAAACCTGAATTTTATTAACACATCCCCTGTTTTTACATTGACATAGAAATGCCCTACTAAACATGCCCAAACATACTATAGATTATTTCCAGTGGCCTACAACTAATCTGCAGGTTATGATGAAAATCACAAAAATGTTTAATAAGACTGGCATCACAAATATTAAAATATAAAAACATAGTTGCTAAAAACATGATCAGTTGCTAAAAACGTGATCACTAGAAAAATAACATTTATATATAGACCCACACATGCATTAAACTTTAGTATGCAGTAAAGAAGATATTGATTTAATGAAAGCTCAAGTGATTTATTAGTCAGCAATAAGCTGCAGTTCTTTTGTTTGTTTTGCATTGGAGGTTTAACCCAGGGCCTTTCCATGCTAGGCAAGCACTTTACTGCTGAGTTATGGCCCCAATTCATTCTGGGCTGGGGTGGGCTCTGCTGGTCTGTGCTGGACTGTGCTGGGCTGTGCTGGGCTGTGCTGGACTGTGCTGGGCTGTGCTGGCCTGTGCTGAGCTGTGCTGGCCTGTGCTGGCTGGGCTGGGCTGGGCTATGCTGTGTTTATCAGGTAGGATCTCACAGTGTAGCCCAGGCTAGTTTTGAATTGGAGATCAACCTGCCTCAACCTCCTAAGTGCTGGGATTATAAGTGTGTGCTACCCAGCAAACCACAGGATTTTGTTTAATCCATCTAGAGTGTACCAAGAAATTACCAGGGACAGCCCTTCCTGTTGAACAGACAAGTATCACAAGTTTTGATATAAGTAAGAACCTTTTTAACAGAGTTACAGGAATCTTTCAAGACAGTTTTAACAGGACATAGCAACATATTTAACATCTGGGAGTCTTTTTCCAAGAGGAAATGTGTAGCAGGAACAAGAAGACTTCAGCAAGTATGATGCTCACCACTCTAGGACAGCACACCAAGATCTCACATGACAGTTCCTCACTCTCACCGTGGATCTGTGGACTCTGTTCCCTTCTCAGCTATAGGCCAGAGGAGTATCTCCTTCATTTCTTTCCTAAATACCATTTTTAAACTATTAAGACTGAAAATTTGAAAACAGACTGTGATTTATAAGTTAATATTAAAGCAAAAGACAAAGTCACAGAGATCACTTTTGCTAGAAGTAAAGTAGGGCCTGAGAACAAACTGCTGTTTGCTCACATGAATGAGCAGAATGTGGAATTTTTCTTGTTTGTGAATATCTTATATAGGCAGGGGACTGTGGAGTAACTACTGTGCTTAAGCATTTTGGGGGAGCTTGTCAAAACCATCAGAAAGAGCTACAGCTCATTTCATGATCGTCATCATGTGGGGACAGGGAAAAGTCTAGCTAGATCCAGTGACAGGTAGTTAGAAGACTATATGCTTGTGCTAGCCACTCAATATACATTGTTGAATTCATGCCTTCCCCATTTCTAGCTGCATCTTCTGCCTTGGGTTATACCTGGTCCTGCTGGGTCAAATCTCTCCCATAGCTGCCACCTGAAGGAATGCACACACACTAGTGTATGGGTACACATGAACTCACACATATTTTGCACTCATGCACACACACAGCTATTTCTTACTTTTCATAAGTGTGTAGAACTCTCGTTTGCTAAACATCCCTCTCATCTTATGCTCAGATAAACTTTTCCCCTTTCTTTATTTTAATGATATATCAGAAGGGAAAAAGATGTGTCATCTTTAACCAAATGTCTGCCAAATGTCTTTCAGGGAGGCACTTTGTGTTGCTCTGTGGTTGTTGGCAAGGAAGTATAATAGCATGGGAAAGGCTGAGAATTTCTTGTCATCATCCAGTGAGAGTTAGGCAGCCATCAGTAGAGATGGTGGGAAGGTCCAGACTCCAGTGATATTAGAAGATGGAGCCAACAAGAGCTAGTAATGGACTGATATGTGAGTGTATGGAGGAGCTTATGCAAGATTAGTAGTGAGCAATGGTGAGAGAGGTGAGCAGCCAGCATTCCTGTTCCATCCCCAAAGAGATGACAGATAGTTATGGTGACGAGACTCAAGCTCAGAGAAGTACCTCAAGGAGAAAACCTGGTACATGAAATGACAGTGAGGACCATAATCTACACATCAGTCACTTCCTCCCATGGCCACAGATACAACTGTCTCTGCTCATGTGATCTCAGGGGCAGGAGCTTTCAACTGCACAAGAGACACAGAGACAGTGGCCTGAGTGGCTCCCTCTGGGAGTGTTATTATTTGTTAGGGGCTCCAGATCTGGATTTGAAGGGGGTGGGCACTGAGAGAACTCAAAGGTAGGTCTTCCTTTTTGCTTTCCTGCAAGATGGAATAAAAGCATTCATCCACTACCAGTGGATAAATAGGCCATTATTGGAGAAACATTCGGGAAGTTCCTCAGATGTGACCTGAGGGAAACGGCAACATGCCCATACAAACTTGGGTATGAATATCCTTAGAGGTATCATTTATTCTGGTGGCTTTGGCCAGCAGTGAGTCTTGGCCAGATATATCTAGACTGTCCCTGCTTTGGAACTTGCTTGATGACCTTCTGGGTGCTTATACTAGACTTACGGAACATGGAGGAAAACCACAGTCTCAGGACCTTGCCTGAAGTACATTCTTCAACAGAATTTATCAAGGTTGATTGTTGACTTTTGTCATTGGGCTACAATGGTGTCTATACCCTGTGGGACAAAATTATAAAACACTGTCTATAACAGAGATAGGCAGTGATGCCTTATCTTCTTAACTTCAGAATTTTTATCTTTCCTACATAGGAATTTGTCTGTTCTTATTTATTTATTAATTTATTCAGTCAATTATTTGTCAGTCTGGGTTCAAAAATGTCTATTTTGGGTTATAATACAGGAATACTTTATTTTGTTGTTTGATTTGTTCAGCTGGTTCCTGTGTTCTTTTGACCTTAACTCTTTAAGAGAGAGAGAGAGAGAGAGAGAGAGAGAGAGAGAGAGAGAGTACCCACTTTCTGGTACCATAAAGTTTCCCAGGCTCATCTAATATGTTTTCTGCTTCAGTTCTAAAATCAGCCATTTCTACACCTCTGCTTTCTTTATTAGAAAGTGGTGTTAGAAGCCAAACTCTGGGTAATGGATGTTTGCTTTGCTGCTGGGGAATCATTGCTTCTAAATCCTTTCAGCTAACGATGGAAGGAAAGTGTGTGTGTGTGTGTGTGTGTGTGTGTGTGTGTGTGTGTGTGTGTGTTCCCTGAATATACATGTCTATAATTATTTTTATATGTAAACATCTGTAGCTATGTAGGAATTGAGAAGCATTTACTAGAGATTTGGGGTCTTTTGCATAGAGACAGTAGAAATGAGACCAAGGCAAATAAATGTGTGTAGGGAATACTGGCAAGGCTTTAGTTCAACCTTTAGTTCAAGGCAGTGGTTCTCAACCTGTGGGTTGCAACCCCTTGTGGGTTGCGTATCAGATATCCTGTATATCAGATACTTACATCATGACAATAGCAAAATTACAGTTATGAAATAGCAATGAAATAATTTTAGGGTTGGGGGTCACTCACCACAACATGAGGCTCTATATTAAAGGGTGCAGACTTAGGAAGGTTTGTGAACCACTGCTTTAGGGGTTCAGCTCTTTGCTGACATGGCAGGCAGTTTTCTGAAGAAATGCTTTTATTGATGTGCTAGGTGGGATCTGGGTACTGATGATCTTGCCTGAGAGCTTTGGGTGCTAAAAAGGCAAAGTGAGGCAGAGGCTACAATGGAGAAAGACCATGTTTTCATACAGGCTGAATTGAGTCTATGTCTAGAAACTAAAATTCACAGAAGAGGAATTGTGAGGTGAAGAGTACTATATACCATAAAGATTTCTTTCAGAAAGTTACTAATTTGGCTTTGTATCAGAAGTGTATTTGGCTGTGTATCAGAAGCCCTAACCATTGCTATCATTGCTGTATGTTTCAAGTTAGGTTAGTATTTGTCAGCTTGGTAGATGAGACAATACTTAGTGCATATGTTGCACTTTGCCTAATTGTTTCAAACCAAATTTTTACTTATCCTTAACCATTTATGTTTCTTCTATTAATTGCTTGTATATAACTTGCTTGCTTTTGTCATTCTCATTTTTTGGCATCTGCTGTGATTCATTAACTCTTTGGCAGACATGATGCTGATATGTTCTCCAGCCTTTACTGGTCTTTATTTATACTCACCTCTTTTGAGGAATGGGAGTAATTCTTTGGATTGAACTCATAGCCTTACACATACTAAGGAAGTGTTCTATCACTGAGCCCTTAAAAAGAATTGGTTTTTATCATGGTCTCACTAAGTTGTCCCAGGTTGGCCTCAAACTCACTGCATAAGCCTAGGTAAGCCTTGAACTTGCCATCCATCTACCTGAGCATTCTAAGTAGCTGAGTAATGCAAGTTTATAAACCCAAATTTTTATTTTATGCCATCAAATCTATTGGCTTTTTGATGCTGCCTTTTTATGCTAAGAGCAGGCAGGTTCTCAGTGTGTGGCCCAGGCTGAGCTTAAGTGATGATTCTCTAGCCGTAAACTTCAAGTCGCTTAGATTATGAGTGCACACCACCATGCCAATGTGACAGCTAATTTAGATTGCCAACTTGGTAGGATTTAGACTCACCTAAGAGATAAACCTCTAGGTATGTCTGTGAGAGAAATACCAGATTGGGTGAATTGAGGTGGGAAAACTTACTATAAATGTGGTCAATACTGTTCTGTTGACTAGAGTCCTGGGCTGAAAAAGGAGGAGAAAGTGAGCTAACACAAGCATTCACTTCTCTCTGCTTCCTGAATGCAGGTGCACTGTGTGTTCATTGCCTCAAGTTCTTGCTGCCATGCCTTCCCGCCATGATGGACCACGATAAATAAGCCTTCCTTAAGTTGTTTTTCATAGGTATTTTATCACAATAAGAAAAGTAAGTAGTGGGGTCGCCATCTTGGTTCCGGGACTCAGCAGAACTTAGGAAATTAGTCTGAACAGGTTAGAGGGTGCGCCAGAGAACCGGACAGCTTCTGGGACGGGCGGAAGCACAGAGCCGCTGAGGCAGCAGCCTGGGCGGGCCGCAGACAACCGGCCACCATCCGGACCAGAGGACAGGTGTCCGCCTGGCTTGGGAGGCGGCCTCAGCCTCAGCAGCAGCGGTCGCCATCTGGGTCCCGGGACTCCCTGGAACTTAGGATTTTAGTCTGCACAGGTGAGAGTCTGCACCACAGAAGCTGACAGATTCTGGGAACTGCCAAAGCAACACAGCTTCTGAGAGAGGCCCTGTTTTGGGCCTTCTTCTTCGACCAGGAGGAGGTCCAAAAACAAGATATCTGCGCACCTTCCCTGTAAGAGAGCTTGCCAGCAGAGAGTGCTCTGAGCACTGAAACTCAGAGGAGAGAATCTGTCTCCCAGGTCTGCTGAGAGACGGTAACAGAATCACCAGAAGAACAATCTCTAAACAGAGTCAACTATAACTACTAACTCCAGAGATTACCAGATGGCGAAAGGTAAACGTAGGAATCCTACTAACAGGAACCAAGACCACTCACCATCATCAGAACCCAGCACTCCCACTTCGCCCAGTCCAGGGCACCCCAACACACCCGAAAACCTAGACCTAGATTTAAAAGCATATCTCATGATGATGGTAGAGGACATCAAGAAGGACTTTAATAAATCACTTAAAGAAATACAGGAGAACACTGCTAAAGAGTTACAAGTCCTTAAAGAAAAACAGGAAAACACAATCAAACAGGTAGAAGTCCTTACAGAAAAAGAGGAAAAAACATACAAACAGGTGATGGAAATGAACAAAACCATACTAGACCTAAAAAGGGAAGTAGAAACAATAAAGAAAACTCAAAGTGAGGCAACACTGGAGATAGAAACCCTAGGAAAGAAATCTGGAACCATAGATTTGAGCATCAGCAACAGAATACAAGAGATGGAAGAGAGAATCTCAGGTGCAGAAGATTCCATAGAGAACATCGGCACAACAATCAAAGAAAATGGAAAATGCAAAAAGATCCTAACTCAAAATATCCAGGAAATCCAGGACACAATGAGAAGACCAAACCTACGGATAATAGGAGTGGATGAGAATGAAGATTTTCAACTCAAAGGACCAGCAAACATCTTCAACAAAATTATTGAAGAAAACTTCCCAAATATAAAGAAAGAGATACCTATGAACATACAAGAAGCCTACAGAACTCCAAATAGACTGGACCAGAAAAGAAATTCCTCCCTACACATAATAATCAGAGCAACAAATGCACTAAATAAAGATAGAATACTAAAAGCGGTAAGGGAAAAAGGTCAAGTAACATACAAAGGCAAGCCTATCAGAATTACACCAGATTTTTCACCAGAGACTATGAAAGCCAGAAGAGCCTGGACAGATGTTATACAGACACTAAGAGAACACAAATTCCAGCCCAGGCTACTATACCCAGCCAAACTCTCAATTACCATAGATGGAGAAACCAAAGTATTCCACGACAAAACCAAATTCACACATTATCTCACCACAAATCCAGCCCTTCAAAGGTTAATAACAGAAAAAAACCAATACAAGAACGGGAACAATGCCCTAGAAAAAACAAGAAGGTAATCCCTCAACAAACCTAAAAGAAGACAGCCACAAGAACAGAATGCCAACTTTAACAACAAAAATAACAGGAAGCAACAATTACTTTTCCTTAATATCTCTTAACATCAATAGTCTCAACTCCCCAATAAAAAGACATAGACTAACAAACTGGCTACACAAACAAGACCCAACATTTTGCTGTTTACAGGAGACACATCTCAGAGAAAAAGATAGACACTACCTCAGAATAAAAGGCTGGAAAACAATTTTCCAAGCAAATGGTATGAAGAAACAAGCTGGAGTAGCCATCCTAATATCTGATAAGATTGACTTCCAACCCAAAGTCATCAAAAAAGACAAGGAGGGGCACTTTGTTCTCATCAAAGGTAAAATCCTCCAAGAGGAACTCTCAATTCTGAATATCTATGCGCCAAATACAAGGGCAGCCACATTCATTAAAGAAACTTTAGTAAAGCTCAAAGCACACATTGCACCTCACACAATAATAGTGGGAGACTTCAACACATCACTTTCACCAATGGACAGATCATGGAAACAGAAACTAAACAGGGACACACTGAAACTAACAGAAGTGATGAAACAAATGGATCTGACAGATATCTACAGAACATTTTATCCTAAAACAAAAGGATATACCTTCTTCTCAGCACCTCATGGTACCTTCTCCAAAATTGACCACATAATAGGTCACAAAACAGGCCTCAACAGATTCAAAAATATTGAAATTGTCCCATGTATCCTATCAGATCACCATGCACTAAGGCTGATCTTCAATAACAAAAAAAATAACAGAAAGCCAACACTCACGTGGAAACTGAACAACACTCTTCTCAATGATACCTTGGTCAAGGAAGGAATAAAGAAAGAAATTAAAGACTTTTTAGAGTTTAATGAAAATGAAGCCACAACGTACCCAAACCTTTGGGACACAATGAAAGCATTTCTAAGAGGGAAACTCATAGCTCTGAGTGCCTCCATGAAGAAACGGGAGAGAGCACATACTAGCAGCTTGACAACACATCTAAAAGCTCTAGAAAAAAAGGAAGCAAATTCACCCAAGAGGAGTAGACGGCAGGAAATAATCAAACTCAGGGGTGAAATCAACCAAGTGGAAACAAGAAGAACTATTCAAAGAATTAACCAAACGAGGAGTTGGTTCTTTGAGAAAATCAACAAGATAGATAAACCCTTAGCTAGACTCACTAGAGGGCACAGAGACAAAATCCTAATTAACAAAATCAGAACTGAAAAGGGAGACATAACAACAGATCCTGAAGAAATCCAAAACACCATCAGATCCTTCTACAAAAGGCTATACTCAACAAAACTGGAAAACCTGGACGAAATGGACAAATTTCTGGACAGATACCAGGTACCAAAGTTGAATCAGGATCAAGTTGACCTTCTAAACAGTCCCATATCCCCTAAAGAAATAGAAGCAGTTATAAATAGTCTCCCAGCCAAAAAAAGCCCAGGACCAGACAGGTTTAGTGCAGAGTTCTATCAGACCTTCAAAGAAGATCTAATTCCAGTTCTGCACAAACTTTTTCACAAGATAGAAGTAGAAGGTACTCTACCCAATTCATTTTATGAAGCCACTATTACTCTGATACCTAAACCACAGAAAGATCCAACAAAGATAGAGAACTTCAGACCAATTTCTCTTATGAATATCGATGCAAAAATCCTCAATAAAATTCTCGCTAACCGAATCCAAGAACACATTAAAGCAATCATCCATCCTGACCAAGTAGGTTTTATTCCAGGGATGCAGGGATGGTTTAATATACGAAAATCCATCAATGTAATCCACTATATAAACAAACTCAAAGACAAAAACCACATGATCATCTCGTTGGATGCAGAAAAAGCATTTGACAAGATCCAACACCCATTCATGATAAAAGTTCTGGAAAGATCAGGAATTCAAGGCCCATACCTAAACATGATAAAAGCAATCTACAGCAAACCAGTAGCCAACATCAAAGTAAATGGAGAGAAGCTGGAAGCAATCCCACTAAAATCAGGGACTAGACAAGGCTGCCCACTTTCTCCCTACCTCTTCAACATAGTACTTGAAGTATTAGCCAGAGCAATTCGACAACAAAAGGAGATCAAGGGGATACAAATTGGAAAGGAGGAAGTCAAAATATCACTTTTTGCAGATGATATGATAGTATATATAAGTGACCCTAAAAATTCCACCAGAGAACTCCTAAACCTGATAAACAGCTTCGGTGAAGTAGCTGGATATAAAATTAACTCAAACAAGTCAATGGCCTTTCTCTACACAAAGAATAAACAGGCTGAGAAAGAAATTAGGGAAACAACACCCTTCTCAATAGTCACAAATAATATAAAATATCTCGGCGTGACTCTAACTAAGGAAGTGAAAGATCTGTATGATAAAAACTTCAAGTCTCTGAAGAAAGAAATTAAAGAAGATCTCAGAAGATGGAAAGATCTCCCATGCTCATGGATTGGCAGGATCAATATTGTAAAAATGGCTATCTTGCCAAAAGCAATCTACAGATTCAATGCAATCCCCATCAAAATTCCAACTCAATTCTTCAACGAATTAGAAGGAGCAATTTGCAAATTCATCTGGAATAACAAAAAACCTAGGATAGCAAAAACTCTTCTCAAGGATAAAAGAACCTCTGGTGGAATCACCATGCCTGACCTAAAGCTTTACTACAGAGCAATTGTGGTAAAAACTGCATGGTACTGGTATAGAGACAGACAAGTAGACCAATGGAATAGAATTGAAGACCCAGAAATGAACCCACACACCTATGGTCACTTGATCTTCGACAAGGGAGCTAAAACCATCCAGTGGAAGAAAGACAGCATTTTCAACAAATGGTGCTGGCACAACTGGTTGTTATCGTGTAGAAGAATGCGAATCGATCCATACTTATCTCCTTGTACTAAGGTCAAATCTAAATGGATCAAAGAACTTCACATAAAACCAGAGACACTGAAACTTATAGAGGAGAAAGTGGGGAAAAGCCTTGAAGATATGGGCACAGGGGAAAAATTCCTGAACAGAACAGCAATGGCTTGTGCTGTAAGATCGAGAATTGACAAATGGGACCTAATGAAACTCCAAAGTTTCTGCAAGGCAAAAGACACCGTCAATAAGACAAAGAGACCACCAACAGATTGGGAAAGGATCTTTACCTATCCTAAATCAGAGAGGGGACTAATATCCAACATATATAAAGAACTCAAGAAGGTGGACTTCAGAAAATCAAACAACCCCATTAAAAAATGGGGCTCAGAACTGAACAAAGAATTCTCACCTGAGGAATACCGAATGGCAGAGAAGCACCTGAAAAAATGTTCAACATCCTTAATCATCAGGGAAATGCAAATCAAAACAACCCTGAGATTCTACCTCACACCAGTCAGAATGTCTAAGATCAAAAATTCAGGTGACAGCAGATGCTGGCGAGGATGTGGAGAAAGAGGAACACTCCTCCATTGTTGGTGGGATTGCAGGCTTGTACAACCACTCTGGAAATCCGTCTGGCGGTTCCTCAGAAAATTGGACATAGTACTACCGGAGGATCCAGCAATACCTCTCCTGGGCATATATCCAGAAGATGCCCCAACTGGTAAGAAGGACACATGCTCCACTATGTTCATAGCAGCCTTATTTATAATAGCCAGAAGCTGGAAAGAACCCAGATGCCCCTCAACAGAGGAATGGATACAGAAAATGTGGTACATCTACACAATGGAGTACTACTCAGCTATTAAAAAGAATGAATTTATGAAATTCCTAGCCAAATGGATGGACCTGGAGGGCATCATCCTGAGTGAGGTAACACATTCACAAAGGAACTCACACAATATGTACTCACTGATAAGTGGATATTAGCCCAAAACCTAGGATACCCAAGATATAAGATACAATTTCCTAAACACATGAAACTCAAGAAAAATGAAGACTGAAGTGTGGACACTATGCCCCTCCTTAGAAGTGGGAACAAAACACCCTTGGAAGGAGTTACAGAGACAAAGTTTGGAGCTGAGATGAAAGGATGGACCATGTAGAGACTGCCATATCCAGGGATCCACCCCATAATCAGCATCCAAACGCTGACACCATTGCATACACTAGCAAGATTTTATCGAAAGGACCCAGATGTAGCTGTCTCTTGTGAGACTATGCCGGGGCCTAGCAAACACAGAAGTGGATGCCCACAGTCAGCTAATGGATGGATCACAGGGCTCCCAATGGAGGAGCTAGAGAAAGTACCCAAGGAGCTAAAGGGATCTGCAACCCTATAGGTGGATCAACATTATGAACTAACCAGTACCCCGGAGCTCTTGACTCTAGCTGCATATGTATCAAAAGATGGCCTAGTCGGCCATCACTGGAAAGAGAGGCCCATTGGACACACAAACTATATATGCCCCAGAACAGGGGAACGCCAGGGCCAAAAAGGGGGAGTGGGCGGGTAGGGGAGTGGGGGTGGGTGGGTATGGGGGACTTTTGGTATAGCATTGGAAATGTAAATGAGGTAAATACCTAATAAAAAATGGAAAGGAAAAAAAAAAAAAAAGAAAAGTAGGTAGTGCATCCAGCATCCAGCTTGCTTTTGTCACAATATCTTTTTGTTTATTTGCTTTTTGCTTGCTTTAAGACAGGGTGTCGCCAGGCAGCAGTGGCACATCCCTTTAATTCCAGCACTTGGGAGGCAGAGGCAGGTGGATTTCTGAGTTTGAGGCCAGCCTGGTCTACAGAGTGAGCTTCAGGACAGCCAGGGCTATACAGAGAAACCCTGTCTCAAAAACCAAAAAAAAAAAAAAAAAAAAAAAAAAAAAAAAAGACCAAGGGTCTTTGTGGAGCCCTGGTTGTCCTGGAACTTGCTCTGTGGATCAGTCTGGCTTCAGACTCAAATATCTGCCTTTCTGTGCCTCCTGAGCCCTGGGATTAAAGGCATATGCCATCAGCAGCCTGGGCACCCATGGTGTTTTGATGACATAGTTCTTTAAATATTTTCTCCATTTCTTCAATCGATACTGATCTATTTAACATGTTTCTTAAAGAACTAGAAGTTGAACCCAGGACCCCATGCATGATTAGCAAGTGCTCTTCTAGTGAGCCAGCCTCATTAACTCTCATCTGTAATGAGGTCAGTTTTTCTTTTTTTAATAGTTTTGATATATTCCCTAGGCTGTTCTAGAATTCAGAGACTTCTTGCCTCCACCTCCCAAATCCAGAGATTATAGGAATATGTCACTACATTTAATGCAAGGTCAATTTTACTTGTTTTTTAATTGCTGAGGAGGAAACCCAAGGCCTTAGAAATGCCAGCAAGCTGCTTCCCCTGACTCTGCAACCAGTTTGTACATTTGAATTTTCTTAAGATAATGTCCGTGTAACCTAGGGTTTCAAATGGAGTTGCACAAGGCATTTCTAAGGTTGTTGGGCTTTGTTTGTTTGTTTGTTTTAATTAACTAATTAATTTTTATACACTCCATATTTTATTCCCACCCCTATCCACCCTCCAACTGTTCCACATCCCATACCTTCTCCCCACCCCTCTGTCTCCATGTGGATGTGCCCACCCCCACCCCATCTAACTTCTAAACTCCCCAGGGCCTCTAGTCTCTTGAGGGTTAGGTACATCATCTCTGAATGAACACAGACCCGGCAGTCCTCTACTGTATGTGTGTTGGGGGCCTCATATCAGCTTCTGTATGCTGCCTGTTTGGTGTTCCAGTATCTGAGAGGTCTCTGGGGTCCAGGTTAATTGAGACTGCTGGTCCTCCTACAGGATTGCCCTTTTCCTCAGCTTCTTTCAGCCTTTCCTAATTCAACAACAGGGGTCAGCTGCTTCTGTTCATTGCTTGGGTGCAAATATCTGCATCTGACTCTTTCAGCTGCTTGTTGGGTCTTCCAGAGCAAGGTCATGCTAGGTCCTGTTTTGTGAGCACTCCATAGCGGCAGTAATAGTATCAGGTATTGGGGCCTCCCCTTGAGCTGGATCCCACTTTGGTTCTGTCGCTGGACCTTCTTTTCCTCAGGCTCCTCTCCATTTCCATCCCTGTAATTCTTGCAGACAGGAACAATTATGAGTCAGAGTTGTGATTGTGGGGTGGCCCCCCTCTCCCTAATTTTATGCCCTGTCTTCCTGCTGGAAATGGGCTCTATAAGTTCCTTCTCCCTACTGTCCAGCATTTCATCTAAGGTCCTTCCCCTTGAGCCCTGAGAGTCTCACTTCGCAGGTCTCTGCTGGAGGGTACCCCCAATCTCCTATCTCCAGAGCTTGCCTGTTTCCATTCTTTCTGCTGGCCCTCTGTGCTTCAGTTTTTTCCCTCACCTAATATCAGATCAGGTTCCCCTCTCCATCCCCCATTCCCCCCTCCACTTTCCCTCCCAGATCCCTCCCTCCCTCCCCACTTGTAACTGCTTTCTTCTCCCTCCCAAGTGAGACTCACTAACCCCACATCCGATAGAGGGCTAATATCCAAAAAATATATAAAGAACTCAAGAAGCTAATCACCAAAAAAACCAAACAACCCAGTCAAAAACTGGGATATAGAACTAAACCAAGATTTTACAACTGAGGAATCTCGAATGGCTCAGAAGCACCTAAAGAAATTTCAAAGTCCTTAGTGATCAGAGAAATGCAAATCTAAATGACCCCGAGATTCGACCTTAAACCAATCAGAATGGCTAAGATCCAAACTACAGGAGACAACACATGTTGGAGAGGATGTGGAGAGAGAGGGACACTCCTCCACTGCTGGTGGAATTGCAAACTGGTACAACTACTCTGGTAATCAATCTGGAGGTACCTCAGAAAACTGGAAATAGATTTACCTGAAGACGCAGCTATACCATTCTTGGGAATATACCCAAAAGATGCCCCACCATGCCACAGCGGTAGGTGTTCTGGTATGTTCATAGCAGCCTTATTTATAATAGCCAGAAGCTGAAAACAACCCAGATGTCCCACAACAGAAGAATAGATACAGAAAATGTGGTTGAAATACTACTCAGCTATTAAGAATGAAGACATCCTGACTTTTGCAATGGATAGAACTAGAAAATACCACCCTGAGTTTGTTAACTCAGACCCAAAAGTGGTATGTACTCACTAATAAGTGGGTATTAGCAAAAAAAAAAAAAAAAAAAAAAAGAATACCCAAGATACAGTCCACAGAACTAAAAAAGATCAACAAGCTATTTTTGTTTTTGTTTTGTTTTTAATTCCTCCACACCTAGAGTTACTTTCCGTTGTAGTTTCTTATTTTGTATGTTTGTGCTTATCCCGCTTTTGATGAAATTAACTAATTTAATTGTCTTTTTTATTTGCTATAGAACAAAAATCCTACTTGACAAATTGATCTCATGTTTTCTGCTTCTTATTTCATTAAGGAGTATCCTGTCTTTATCATTTCATTTCTTTTTTTTTTTAATTTTCTTAAATTTTATCATTTAAATGAATTTTATACATAAACATACTAATAATGAGTATTTTGAGAATCAAATAATAAATAAGAAAATTGTTCAACTTTGATATTCACATCCTTTCATACCCTAAAAATATCATTAATGAATATTTAATACTATCCATAACTGAGGATCCTGTATCTAATGTTGAATACTAAATTGTTTCAAAACATACAAAATATTCTTTGGGAGTTAATCATAGAAAAAGAGCATAAAATATTAAAAATGAGTCATTAAAAATATATTCAAAAGCCCTTATATGATACCACCTGACATAGTGAGAGAATATTTAAAACACATTATATATCTGTGTACCTTGTCTAACAATCAGTTTACTTAAAAATGATTATCAGTGTTTCTAAGAGAGAAATTATTTTATCAGTAAGTATATTTTAAATTTTTCAAAATAGCAAAAACTCTTTGAAGTTAAACATTAAGAAAATGCTAATTTCAAGCACGAGAAAAAATTATCAATAATATTTCCATGATGTTTTTAGAACATGATTTTAATATTTTCAACTGTTGATATTCAACAAGCAGAACAGTTATTTTAAAATATATTTCATTGTTATGTTTCCCTTTTCATTTCCGATTTTATTTGAATACTCTCTGTGCCCTCTGCTTAGTCTGGCTAAGGGTTAATCTATCTTGTTGATTTTTCTCAAAGAACCAGCTCCTGGTTTGGTTGATTCTTTGTATAGTTCTTTTTGTTTCTATTTCCTTGATTTCAGCCCTGAGTTTGATTATTTCCTGCCATCTACTCCTCTTGGATGAATTTGCTTCTTTTTGTTCTAAAGCTTTCAGGTGTGCTATCAAGCTGCTAGTGTAAGCTCTCTCCAGTTTCTTTTTGGAGGCACTCAGAGCTATGAGTTTTCCTCTTAGAACTGTTTTCATTGTGTCCCATAAGTTTTGGTATGATGTATCTTCATTTTCATTAAACTCTAAAAAGCTACTTCTTTCTTTCTTTCTTTCTTTCTTTCTTTCTTTCTTTCTTTCTTTCTTTCTTTCTTTCTTTCTTCCTTCCTTCCTTCCTTCCTTCCTTCCTTCCTTCCTTCCTTCCTCTCTCTCTCTCTCTCTCTTTCTTTCTTTCTTCACCAAGTTATCATTGAGTAGAGTGTTGTTCAGCATCCATGTGTATGTGTGCTTTCTGCTGTTTTTGTTGGTATTTAAA
This sequence comes from Mus musculus, assembly GCF_000001635.26. Lineage (NCBI taxonomy): Eukaryota > Metazoa > Chordata > Mammalia > Rodentia > Muridae > Mus > Mus musculus. Next base: position 34,038,033 of record NC_000071.6, on the reverse strand, counting down.
ACTAGCCTTAGTCCATGGTAATCTGATAGGTTGCATGGGATTATTGCAATCTCCTTGTATCAGTTGAGGCCTGTTTTGTGACCAATTTTATGGTCAGTTTTGGAGAAGGTACCATGAGGTGCTGAGAAGAAGGTATATTCTTTTGCTTTAGGATGAAATGTTCTATAAATATCTGTTAGATCCATTTGGTTCTTAACTTCTGTAGTTTCACTGTGTCTCTGTTTAGTTTCTGTTTCCATGATCTGTCCATTGCTGAGAGTGGAATGCTGAAGTCTCCCACTATTATTGTGTGGAGTACAATGTGTGCCTTGAGCTTTAGTAAAGTTTCTTTTATGAATGTGGGTGCCCTTACATTTGGAGCATAGATGTTCAGACTTAAGAGTTCATTTTGGTAGATTTTTCCTTTAACCAGTATGAAGTTTCCTTCCGTATCTTTTTTGATTACTTCTGGTTGAAAGTTGATTTTATTCAATATTAGAATGACTACACCAACTTGTTTCTTGGGACCACTTGCTTGGAAAATTGTTTTCCAACTTTCTACTCTGAGGTAGTGTCTGTCTTTGTCACTATGGTGCGTTTCCTGTATGCAGCAAAATGCTGGGTCCTGTTTACGAATCCTCTCTGTTAGTCTATGTCTTTTTATTGGGGGAATTTAATCCATTGATGTTGTACTGGCTAGTTTTGTGTCAACTTGACACAGCTGGAGTTATCACAGAGAAAGAAGCTTCAGTTGAGGAAATGCCTCCATGAGATCCAACTGTAAGGCATTTTCTCAATTAGTGATCAAGGGGGAAAGGCCCCTTGTGGGTGGGACCATCTCTGGGCTGGTAGTCTTGGGTTCTATAAGAGAGCAGTCTGAGCAAGCCAGGTGAGGCAAGCCAGTAAAGAACATCCCTCCATGGCTTCTGCATCAGCTCCTGCTTCCTGACCTGCTTGAGTTCCAGTCCTGACTTCCTTTGGTGATGAACAGCAGTATGGAAGTATAAGCCAAATAAACCCTTTCCTCCTCAACTGCTTCTTGGTCATGATGTTTGTGCAGGAATAGAAACCCTGACTAAGACAAATTGGTACCAGAAGTGGGGTATTCCTGTGACAACCTGACTATGTTTTGGGGAAGACTGTGGAAGGACTTTGGAACTTTGGGCTTGAAGATCCATCCGTTGTTAAGAGCTCTATCAGATGTTGTGTAGGAGCTTGGAAGATAATGTTGAGAACACTGCAGAAGATGGAGGTCTGGTTTGTGAAATTTCAGAGGGAAAAATTAAAGACTCTTTTCAGGGCCATTGCTGTTTTGATTGTGAAGATTCTGTAGTTCTGGTTAGCTGGGGCTGAAGAATCAGCTGTGATTAACAAGATACCAGAACTATCAAAGCAAAAACTTTGCATTACTGGGACTATTGATGCTGGTTAGCTGGAGCTAAGAAATTAGCAGTGATTAAGAAGAGACCAGCATCACTGAGGTGACATCTTCTGGGAAGTGTTTTCTGAAAGCACAAAGAGGCTGTGTTCCAGAGATGGCCAAGGTTGTACTCCTGATGCAGCGGGACTTGGTAATATGTAAGGGTCACCCAGGTGGTACTGGTTTTGAAGGCATGAAGGGGTCATGCAAAGCAGCTGAGGCTTGGCACTGTGAGAGGCCATGGAAGGCCATTGGTGAAGGTGCAGCCTCAGTTGCAATTGAAGGCCCAGGACTGAAGGGGTCATGCAGTGTTTTGGAGATGCCAGTACCATGAGATGACCACCAAGAGCAGCAGCAGCAGTGGGGTACAGGCATCTGGAGCCTAGAGGATGATGCGTGTGCTACAAAGGGCATTGCTGGAGAAGTGACCCAAGCCCTTGGAGGAGCCCAGAAGATCATGAGTTGGATCCCAGACACTGGACAGTTGGAGATTGACTTTTGCTTTTGATTGTGACTGTGCCCTGATATTTTCCCTCTTGAAGGAAGAAACTGTTTTAGTGGAGCCCACAGTTAAGAGACTTTTAATTGTAAAAAGACTTTGGATTTTAAAAAAGATGGATATTTTAAAGAGATTGAAATTTTAAGAATATGGAAATGCTGTGGGACTTTTCAAGTTGTTTAGATCTTGGGGATGAATAAGATTGTAAGGGTTGAGGCTTACAAGTGATGTTTTTGTGTGTCAAGTTGACAAGGGGTCAATTGTACTGGCTAGTTTTGTATCAACTTGACACAGCTGGAGTTACCACAGAGAAAGGAGCTTCAGTTGAGGAAATGCCTCCATGAGATCCAGCTGTAAGGCATTTTCTCAATTAGTGATCAAGGGGGGAGGTCCCCTTGTGGGTGGGGCCATCTCTGGGCTGGTAGTCTTGGGTTCTATAAGAGAGCAGTCTGAGCAAGCCAGGTGAGGCAAGCCAGTAAAGAACATCCCTCCATGGCTTCTGCATCAGCTCCTGCTTCCTGACCTGCTTGAGTTCCAGTCCTGACTTCCTTTGATGATGAACAGCAGTATGGAAGTATAAGCCGAATAAACCCTTTCCTCCCCAACTGCTTCTTGGTCATGATGTTTGTGCAGGAATAGAAACCCTGACTAAGACAGATGTTAAGAGATATTAAGGAAAAGTGATTACTTCCTGTTATTTTTGTTGTTAGCGGCGGAATTATGTTTGTGTGACTATCTTCTTTTGGGATTGTTGAAAGATTACTTTCTTGCTTTTTCTAGGGTGTAGTTTCCTTCATTGTGTTGGTGTTTTCCATCCATTATCCTTTGTAGGGCAGGATTTATAGAAAGATATTGTGTAAATTTGGTTTTGTCATGGAATATCTTTGTTTCTCCATCTGTGGTAATTGAGAGTTTTGCTGGGTATAGCACCCTGGGTTGGCATTTGTGTTCTCTTAGGGTCTGTATGACATCTGCCCAGGATCTTCTAGCTTTCATAGTCTCTGGTGAGAAGTCTTGTATAATTCTGATAGGTCTGCCTTTGTATGTTACTTGACCTTTTCCCCTTACTGCTTTTAATATTATTTCTTTGTTTAGTGCATTTTGTGTTTTGATTATTCTGTGATGGGAGGAATTTCTTTTCTGGTCTAGTCTATTTGGAGTACTGTAGGCTTCTTGTTATGTTCATGGGCATCTCTTTCTTTAGATTAGGGAAGTTTTCTTCTATAATTTTGTTGAAGATATTTACTGGCCCTTTGAGTTGGGAATCTTCACTCTCTTCTGTACCTATTATCCTTAGGTTTCATCTTCTCATTGTGTCCTGGATTTCCTGGATGTTTTGGGTTAGGAGCTTTTTTTGCTTTTTGCATTTTCTTTGACTGTTGTGTCAATGCTTTCTATGGTAACTTCTGCACCTGAGATTCTCTCTTCTATCTCTTGTATTCTGTTGGTGATGTTTGCATCTATGACTCCTGATCTCTTTCCTAGGTTTTCTAACTACAGGGTTGTCTCCCTTTGTGATTTCTTTATTGTTTCTATTTCCATTTTTAGATCTTGGATGGTTTTGTTCATTTCCTTCGCCTGTTTTATTGTGTTTTCCTGTAATTCTTTAAGGGTTTTTTGTGTTTCCTCTTTAAGGGCTTCTAGCTGTTTACCTGTGTTCTCCTGTATTTCTTTCAGGGAGTTATTTATGTCCTTCTTAAAGTCCTCTACCACAATCATGAGAAGTGATTTTAGATCTGAATCTTGCTTTTCAGGTGTGATGGTGTATCCAGGACTTGCTATGGTGGGAGAATTGGATACTGATGATGCCAAGTAATCTTGGTTTCTATTGCTTATGTTCTTATGCTTGCCTCCTGCCATCTGATTTTCTCTAGTGCTACCTGCCCTCGCTATATCTGACTGGAGCCTGTGATCCTAGTTATGTCAGAACTCTTCAGAGTTCAGATGTCTCTGGGATCCTGTGATTCTGGGATTCTGTAATCCTAATATACTGGGCATGTTAGATCACCTGGGAGTGGAGCTTCCTCTGAGTGTTGTGGGACTGGCTGTGGAGTTCAAGCCCAAGGTCTGCTCAGGGCATGGGCCCAGAACAAAAGGAACCCATGCCACTGGTCAGGCTGAGTTCCTGAATGCCTGGGTTCCTCTGGTCCCTAACATTTCCTTTCTTTCACGTTATTTTTATTGTCTTTCTTGTTTGTTTGTTTGTTTGTTTTTTCAATGTGTTTTGAACTGAAAATACTTATTTTTATTATTTATTATTTTATTTATTGACATCCTAAATGTTGCCCCCCTCTTTGTCCCCATCACAGAAGTCTTTCCCCATCTCTTCTCCCCTTCCCCTCTGAGAGGGTGCCCCTCTCAGCAACCCCCTCTCCCCCCTGCCCTGGGGCATCAAGTCCCTACAGGATTAGGCAAATTTTCTCACACTGAGACCAGACAAGGCAGTCCTCTGCTGCATATGTATCAGGGGGCCTTGGAAAAGCCTGTGTATACTCTTTGGTTGGTAGCTCAGTCTCTGGGAGCCCAGGTGACATACTAGGAAAACACACACACACACACAAGACTGAGCTTTTACCTTGATGTGCAGTATAAACAGGAAGTGAAGGCTAAGATAGAACTGGGAATACTTTGATCAACACAGACCCACAGTCACAAAGACTGAGAGAGGCTCTGTCCTTTGGTGCTTGAATCTGTGCTTACTTTGTCATTCAGACTGGGTGTAGATGCCATGGATGTTCTCAAGAGCAGCAATCAGAGGAAGCTCTTCTTAGGCACAGGCACCCTCACTGGGAGGTGCTGGGGAGGGAGGAGCAACTCTTGGGGCACTGTGCTTTTCCACTATTTCAGCTCTCTTCTCTGAGACACTGGTCCACATGCAGTCCCAGAGCTGATCCTCACTCTGTCTGAATGCTGTAGCTATAGAGTAGAGCTCACCCTGCTTTCTGTGGGAGATCAAAGCAACAGCTGCTTATTCAATCCTGGGAGGAACTACACAGGACTAAAACCAGCTCACCCCTGTAGTGGCCACAGTTGTGGCTCAGGGTCAGTCAGGGTAATGCTGGATGGACATTCTTTCGTGAGAGCAATATTTAGCTTTGATTTATGGTTTCCCCAGAATTTGAGGGCCAGGGTCTCACTGTCTCTTTGGGAGCCTATGGAGAGCTGAATACTGCACACATTATAAGTCTTTTCTGCCTCCTGGACAGCTGGCTTGAAATGGTGAAGGACCTCCAGGGAAGGTGACAGAATTCTGTCCCTCTGCAAACAGTGCCAACAATGCCAGATAACATGCCATTTTTCATTGCAGGAAGGACATTCCCATAGAGCGTGTGACACACATGGACAGAGAACAAACCAAGAAAGTGGTGTACTCCGTGGTCTATGGAGCTGGTGAGCCATAGGGAAGGACTGGGTTCTTGTTGTCATCCATTAACCAGTGAAAGAATGCCTGTATTCAAGTGTGCCATGCCTCAGAGAAGTCACTGTGTGAGTCGTATGCTATTTACACAAACACCTCAGTGGTATTGTTTTAAGACATTAGTCAAGCCACTCCATGCACTGACTCATAGTGCCATCCACCCTTTAAGACAGTATTTCTCAACCTTCTGAGTGCTGTGACCCTTTAATACAGTTTCTCATGTGTGGGGACCCCAGCCATAAAGTTTATTCTTGTTGTTACTTCATAACTCTAGTTCTGCTACTGTTATGAATCATCATGTAAGTGTCTGTGTTTTCTGATTGTCTTAGGGGACTCTGTGAAAGAGTCATCAACAGCCCCACCCCCAGGGGTTACAACCCACAGGTTGAGAAGCACTGCTTTAAGAGCAGCAATAGAAGTTCAGAGAGTGACCAAATCCTACCCCACATCTCACCACAGTGAGAGGTATCATCTCTGTGCATAGAAACTCTCATCCTTAAAAACACACTACCCAAAGTGGGCTCTGGTAGGACCTGGTTCTGCTTCTTAGCACAAACTCAGTAATGAGCTGTCCTTCTCTTTCTCCTCTTTCCAGAGTAGTAATCCTTCTACTTTGATCCACTCTGCTCTTTTCTTCTTTCTTGCACTCTCCTGATTAGTCTGTCAGTAGTGGGTTTTAAAAAATATATTTTATTTATGTGTATGTGTGCTCTGCCTGTACAGCATACATGTTCACTGCCCCCCAGAGGCCAGAAGAGCAAAGGATCTGGCAGGGCTGGGATTAAAGAGGTCGTGAGCTGCCATGTAGGTGCTAGGAACCAAATTCCAGTCCTGTGGAAGAGCAGCCAGTGCTCTTCACGACTGAGCCTTCTCTCTAACTCCTCGAGTGTGTTCTCCCCCCACCCCAGGTCATGCTAAAATAGGGACTGGTTCTCCCTCAGAAGAGGCTATGAGCCCTCTGTTCCTTCCTTGAGAAGCAGTCTATCTGCTGTCACAGATCCAGGCCTGCATGGATCTCCTTGCTTTGGTCAATACTGCTTTGAGCACATCGGGGCTTGTACATAAACCCTGAGAATAATTTGAAAGCCAGTTTTAGGTCAAGGAAAGCCAACAAAACTGCTGGAGTGTAAACTCCAGCGTGGGGCATGCTTGTCACTCCCAGTTCCCTCGGTTTCTGTAACTGCAGTGCTATGGATATGTGTTTCTTCTGGATCCCATTGTCTTGTTCAGATCTCTCCCCAGTACTCAGGACTGTGCACTTGCCCTTCCTGTTACATGTTTTTCCATATGCATAAGAAAACACATCCATCTTTACCCAACTCTCCCCTTCTCAGCCATCACCCACCACTGTACCAGTTACTCACACCTAGGCAGTAAGTTACCACAGACAGTAAGTACATTTGTTATCTCACGGTTCATGTGGTGCCTGCCCCGTAGGCTAAGTGAGGCTGTGCTATCACCCGAGGCTGCCCTGGTATTCTTATTTCCTCGGCTTCTGTTTCCTGTGGGCCCCATGGGTCTCTGGCATGAACACCCTGCACTGTGACCACTTTACACTTCAAAGCCAGCTGGCTGCCAACTACCAGCTGGCTGCCTATTCGTTTTGTTCAGGGTAAAATGCCCATCCTGAGCATGAGCCCAAGAGGCCAGGAGTGTCCATCAGTTCCGTTCTGCTTACTAAAAACACACAGAGTACAAAGCACCCACTGAACAAGTAACAATGCTTTGAGAACATCAGACCCTAGGAAGTGTCTAGAAAGCAATGTGGAAGCCAGTAATCAAACTTAGGGTAAGAGTACAGTCATGATACTGGTGGCTCTCCTCAGTGTGGCCTATCCCATTTCCTCCTCAGCCTCCTCCCTACTGTCCTCCAGATTTCAGGGGTTTCGCAGGAGAAGCAACATTCTGCCAGATTAGAACTTGATGTTTTGGGTCCTCCTGCAGATCTGCCATACCAATGTTGTCTCCCACCTCCCCCCACTTCTACCCCACCCCCACCCCAGGACTCAAATCCCAGTTCTATTCACCACTTGACCTGTACCTCTTTGCCCATTCCTTTCCCCTTCAAGATTCCCATGGGGTTGCTGGAGCTACAACTGGTACCGTTAACTTGCATCTCTGCCATCTGCTTTCTGTTTATCTGGCTCCCATTTCAGGTGTGAGCTGTGTGGCTAAGCTTCCAGAGGTCTCCCCCTACCCCACCCCGCCAAGCTGGAGCTGGCACAGGAGGGATGGATGCAGGATGAATGTGTGATTGCCCTAAGTGTGACTTGGTCTTGGCCTCTCCAGTAGGAGTCAGCTCTCACCACAATAGTTGTTACCCAGAGAAACATGGCCTCCCAGCACCCACTGGCTCCTTATGCGCCTTCACTTTGTGTTCTCTGGGGAGGACGTAAATAAGCAATGAGTCAGGAGCTGTGATGCGAGTGAAGGGAGCAATTTGCTGCTTTTAGCTCGGGGGTAATGGGGGCTCCCACCCTGAGCTTCTATCTTTGCTGCTCCATTGTTCCTGCTCCACCTAATAGCTGGAATTACTGTGTATCTGCTATTCAGTTCATGATGTTTCTATCCCTCCCTTATTTGAGCCAGACCTTGCTGATGAGCAGGCTTGGGGCATAATAAAACCACCAGGCTCCAGTGCTACTGGGGCCTTGGGAAACCCAGTGGAGGAACCTTGGACAGGCAGCTTGTGGTGGCATATAGGAGTGTTTCCACAGATGCCATTCAGAGCAACCCAGAAGCTGCTGATAGTAATGCCTAGCCAGGGAGAAACATAGCTCTAACGCCACCTTAAGAAAATGGTTATGTGATTGATCATTGTGAGAACTGTGATGAGGACAGAGTGGGAAACCCTGGGGCTATGAGACAAGCAGAGAAGGCACTGGGAAAAGATGTGCATGTGCATGCCCGTCTCCTGCAGCAGGTATGGCAGTCCCTCCTGGCCTCCTATCACCTAAGATTTATGTATCCCATGTGTTATCTAGGATCTTGACCCAGAGCTGGCTCACAAGCACATTGCCTCTTCTATATCCAGCTAAATTCAGCATCTTGCTGGGCCTGCTTATAGCCATCTGTGCTAGTTGATTTTTGTAAACGTGATAGAAATCAAGACATAACTGGGAAAAGGGAATCTTAACTGAGAAAGTGCCTGCCTCCAAGAAATTGAAGCCAAGTCTATGGGTATTTTCTTGATTAATAAGTGATGTGGGAGGCTCCAGCTCATTGTGAATGGTACCACCCGTGAGTAGGTAGGTGGTCCTGTGTTGTATAAGAAAGCAAGCAGAGCAAGCCATTGGAAGCCACCCAGTAAAACAGCATTCCCCCATGGCTTCTGCTCCTATTTCTGCTTCCAGGTACCTGACCTGCTTGAGGTCCTGCCCTAACTTCCCTCAGTGAAGGACTATAAGTGAAATGTATAATTAAATAAGCTCTTTCCTTCCCAAGTTGCTTTTGGTGATAGTCTTTTATCACAGCAATAGAAACTCTAATGCACTATCTCTGAGTTCAGCAGGACTCTAGTCCCTCCTGGAATTCATTCCTAATCCCCAGGCTTGCTGGGCTCCTGCTTTCTGAAGGTTGGCCTAATGCTGAGTCCTCCCCATGATTCCTCAGTGAACTCCATATTCAGCTGTTGTACAATCAGCAGGAACTCATTGGATGCATGCAGAATGCCAGGCCTACCCTGAAGCAGGAGGATAAGGGTTCATGCCTGCTCCTAAGGTACCTGACTCTGCCAGGAGAAACACAAAGTGAAGCCAAGCCTCATACTGAGTACCCTGGGGATTGTACTTATGATGGAGCCTCAGAACTTAGGAAGCTGCCCAGAGCAGCAATACCTGGGCTGTATGGGAAGTCCTGTTTAAGTAGGCTATACAACATTCTTGGAGCTTCCTGATGCTAGGCACTTTCTCATGGCTAGAAACAGAAATGGCCTAGTTAACACTTCTGTTGCTGTTATAAATTACCCTGCAGAAATCAACTTAGGGAAGAAAGGGTTTATTATATTTACAATTCCAGGCTACAGTCTATTACTGCAGGAAAGTTAAGACAGGAACTTAAGCATCACATCCACAGTCAAGAGAAGAGAGGAAACATGGATCCTTGCTTGCTGTTCTTTTACACTGTTCAAGAGCTCTGCCTAGGGAATAGTGCTGCCCACAATGAGCTGGGTCTTCCTACACTAGTCAAAATAACTCTCTATAGACATGCTCACAGACCAACCTGATCTTAGATAATTCCTGAACTGAGGCTCTCTTCCCTGGTGATTCTAGTTTGTGTCACGCTAGCAATTAAAATTAAGGAGCATAAATTGCTCATATACTTGACATGCAAACACCGGAACTTTCCACTCTATAACCTCAAAGTTGAGGAGTGACTTATTTATTTTTATTTTATATTCATTAGTGTTTTGCATGCATATATGACTGTGAGATATCAGATCCCTTGAAACTGGAGTTGTAGACAGTTGAGAGGTGCCATGTGGGTGCTGGGAATTGAACCCAGGTTCTCTGGAAGAGCAGTCAGTCATCTCCAGCCCCTCATGTTAATTTTATAATGTAAAATACAATCCAATTCCAAAAACCTCTCGATGTCTTAAAAAACTTCCAGAACTTCAAAAGTCCTTTAAAGTCTCTTGCAAATTCTCGTAACTATAGGCTCCTATAAAGACAAAACCAAGTTTCATCCTTACATGTTTTTCTTCCAAAATGGAAATGCTGGGACATAAATGAACAATCATAAACTAAATTTTAAATTTTAGCAAATCTAAAATCTAGCATAGACTCAAATCCTATAGTTCAGCACACATCTGAGATTCACTCACAGTCTTCTGGGCTCCAAAGGCTTTGGGCAGCACCACTTCTCTAGCTCTGCTGTCTGTGGCATACGTAGTTTCCCATTAACCAGCTTCATTTAGTACCTAAAACTACTTTTTGGGTGTAGACATCCTCCAGTTCTGGATTCTCCAATATATTGGAGGGGTCTTAATTGCAACTGAGGCTTCACCTTCAGCAATGGCCAGTCAAGGTCCTTCTTCAGAGACTCCAACTCTGTCACAAGGTGCCAAGCCTCAGATATTCTCAAATCCTCCATTTAAAACCTTCAAAACCAGTACTTACATTACCAAGTTCTGAAATGTAGCCTTACCCACTTTGACCACAGCTTATTAGCTCTCATGTGCTGACACTGAGAAAATACTTTTCTGTTGTGCCAATGCATCATGGTGTTATTCTTGTTGACAACCACAAGATTAGCTGATTCTTCATAACCTTCTTTCACAATCAGCACACACAGTGTTTTAGCCAAAATATTATGCAAATAGCCTTAATCCAGTTAGTAATAAAGTTCCCATTTCCCTCTGAAACATGATCTGGGCCTCTTCTGTCTATATTACTTCCAGCAGTCTTATTTTTGAAACTCCCACAAGAATGGCCAATTTTCTGCTCTCCATAGGCACCAAGCATGCACATGGTTCACAAACATACACATAAAATAAAATAAAACAAAAAATATTTTAAAATAATGGCTCATTAAGTTCTTCCCAGAAAGCTGATTGACTTTTTCCAGCCAAAGTAACAAACGTTTCCACATTCTGCCCATCAAAACAATCCAAGCATAAAAACTAATGGTCAGGTCTAATACAGAGCACCCAGCTTCTGCTAATAGTTTCTATCCAAGTTATACTTATGTTGCTGCAATAAAATATCCTTGGAAAAATTGTTTATTTGGAATATAATCCAGGATGCCTAAACATATAAAGTCATAGGCCTGATGACCCAGATGTTGGACTTGTAGACAAAGACTTCAAAGCTGCTCATGAGCATAAAGAAAAACATGCTCACAACAGTTGGGGAAAAGAGAATCTGCCAAAGAAGAAGAGCCAAATGGTAACTCTGGAACTGCAATTAGCAGTATCTGAAATTAAAAGTTCCCCAAATTAGTTTAGCAACGCATTGGAAATTAGAAAAGAAGACAATTCTAAGTTCCTCTGACTGGCTGAATGGCCAATGGACTTGTCTATTCCAGTGCTGTAGCTGAAAGTAATGATTAGAATTTGATGGAAGAAAGGGTTTTTGATGAAATTTTTCAGTAAAATGCAGCAAAACACATAACTTTATTATGGAGACACCACACTATCTTCATTAAGCCCTAAGGGGATTTAAAGAGGTTTCCCCTGCCCCCAGCAAAATTTGTGCCAGGAAGGTCTGGACATGGGCAGAGGAGCCAGGGATTTGTCCCTCTCTATTGAGGAAAAAAAAAACAAAAAACAAAAAACAAAAAAAAAAAAACAAACAAACAAAAAAAAAAAAACCAAAAACGAGCTCGCCACTCTTCCAAGCAAACCTGCCTTTTCTCTGCTCCTAGTGTTCAATATTGCTGCCATTAGAACTCCTGAGGGTTTCAGTTGGTGAAGGCCAGGGGTAGCCTCACTAAAAAGGGAATCAAAAGGTGATTCTGAGAGGTCAGATAGTTCCTCTTTTAAGAAACTCTTCCTATCATAGACATAGAGCTTAAGCCTTAAGCCTAAAGGCCTCTTGGGTATTCCTTGTGAGCCGGAGTTGGCTAGTTCAAAGCTCAGTGAACCTTCCTTTTGCCCTAGTAATGACACCAGGAATCAGCTCTTGGAATCCTTCGGTGTTACTCCAAGAACACAGGACTTTCTCCATAATACTACTGGTAGGAAAGGGCCCTGGTATGCATTCCTGAAGGAGAATAGAAGAGAATAGTTGCACATTAAACCTCAAGTAGAACCCACATTGGCTTAGAGTTTGGTTCATAGGATTCCTGACCAGCCCCAGCGCTAAGGATTAGGCTAAGAACTATTAGAATACTACTCAGCTATTAAAAAAAATGAATTTATGAAATTCCTAGGCAAATGGATGGACCTGGAGGGTATCATCCTGAGTGAAGTAACCCAATCACAAAGGAACTCCCACAATATGTACTCACTGATAAGTGGATATTAGCCCAGAAACTTAGGATACCCAAGATATAAGATATAACTTGCCAAACACATGAAATTCAAGAAGAACAAAGACCAAAGTGTGGACACTTTACCCTTTCTTAGAAATGGGAACAAAACATCCATAGAAGGAGTTACAGAGACAAAATTTGGAGCTGTGACGAAAGGATGGACTATCTAGTGATTGCCATATGCAGGGATCCATCCCATAATCAGCTTCCAAATGCTGACACCATTGCATACACTAGCAAGATTTCGCTGAAAGGACCCAGATATAGCTGTCTCTTGTGAGACTATGCCGGGGCCTAGCAAACACAGAAGTGGATGATCACAGTCAGCTATTGGATGGGTCACACGGCCCCTAATGGAGGAACTAGAGAAATTACCCAAGGAGCTAAAGGGAACTGCAACCCTATAGGTGGAACAACAATATAAACTAACCAGTACCCGGAAGCTCTTGTCTTTAGCTGCATATGTATCAAAAGATGGCCTAGTCGGCCATCACTGCAAAGAGAGGCCCATTGGACTTGCAAACTTTATATGCCCCAGTACAGGGGAACGCCAGGGCCAAAAAGGGGGAGTGGGTGGGTAGGGGATTGGGGGGGTGGGTATGGGGGAATCTTTGGGATAGCATTGAAAATGTAAACGAGGAAAATACCTAATTAAAAAAAAAAGAACTATTATTCCCAATTCATGATTGAAGAAACACATTTTTGAGAGTTAAACAACTTCCCCCAAGACCACTAGAACTTCTTGTGGATGGCAGAGATGAAGTCAGATCTAGACTTGTATATCCCAGTATCTGAGCCCCCAAACAGGAGGCTCATGTGCTAGAACTTGGTGCCACCTCCACCAGAGACTTTCACTACTTCATTGTGGCTACTTCACAAGAACTTTGCCTCTTTGGGAGCAAAATACTGACCTAGGTCAAAAGCATGTATTCTAAAATAAGAATGCTGAGCATGGGGGCCCCTGAATATCATATTTCCACATTTGCCATCTACTCTGCCTTCCTTGTTCCTGTGGGCCTCACAGCTTTTCTACAGTCAGATCTCTCCTATTGACTAAGCTGAGAGTAATGATTCTGCCAGTTCCCAACTTCACATGCAGCTCCTGGCAAACAGTCAAGACTAATGGGAGAAATACATTTTAAGTGGCCTTATTCAGGTCAGTGGCCAACTAACATTCAGTATGTAAGGCCCAAAACTAATACTATCCAAACCAATCACATAAGACCCACACCACCACTGGGCCCTTTGTCCCTCAGGCCTGCAGTTAGGTAGGCCTGGACTCTAATGGTATGTATTCCTGACTCACAGGGAAAGAGCGGCTTGCTGCTTGCCTTGGAGTCACTGTTTTGGAAGCCACCCACTTTTTGGAGAGATTTTTGCAGAAGTACAAGAAAATCAAGGACTTTGCCCAGACAGTTATTGGCCAGTGTCACAGTGCAGGTAAGCCAGCTGCAGCCAGGCCTCTCCTTTTAAAACAGACAGTGGTGTCCATAGCTCCTCACTTTGTTGCTAAGTGGATGGACAGACAAATGAGTGTCTTATGGTTTGTGTATGACTTAGTGAAGTTGGGTGGAGGTGTCTGAGCTATCAGCCCTACTGGATCAACAGTGCTAAAAGACTGCATGTAGAAAGGAGGGGGCTAGAGCTGGTTTCTACCTGTAGCAACAAAATGAACAAGCTTGACTTAACATGATAGATATACATAGGTAAAAGTAAACAGATAGCTGTAGCTATCTTTTGCTACTTTGTGGATTCTTTTTTTCTTCCACACTTCTGCACCCTTTCAAATCCCTAACACTAAGGGATAAGGGAGAAAGGAAAGAGATTCCTGAATAAAGTCAGGGGCAGAAAGGGGGCAACATTATCATTAGACTCCTTCCTGCTGATTAGGGGTGTCAAGTTTATTGGAGCAAGTTTGATTTTAGCTGTCAGGATATCTAATTTCTTCTTTGCCCCTCCTAGAGCAAGCATGAGGTAAATCATAGTCAGCTCCTGTGGGCAAACTGAAGTAGCTCCATAACCCACACCTGGGATTAAAATGAAAACATATTCTTATAATATTTCTGTGTTTTTTAAAGAAATCAAAACTCCAAAATTGTCACAACAGATAAAACCCTACACCTAGGTTAGGCGGTGGTGGTGTATGCCTTTGATCCCAGCACTTAGTCAGAGGCAGTCGGATCTGTGTGAGTTCAAGGCCACTCTGGTCTGCAGAGTGAGTTTCTGGACAGCCAGTATTGTTAAACAGAGAAACATGTTTCAACAAACAAACAAACAAACAAAACCCTACACCTGAAAGTGAAGACCATATATTCCTACATTCTGACATGTACTTTATTTATATTTATATTTATATTTACATTTATATAGTATCTCCACAAGTAAAACATGTCTATAAACATAGCACAATATGGATGTAGCTTTATATACCCTCTGTGAGTATGACTCTGCCCACATATTTGTTTGAAAATGCATTGCAATCTTACTGACCATACATTTATTTAAAAAGCTATCCCAATTAAACCAGTCTCACCAAAAATATGAGACTTGGACACATAAACCTTAATTGGAAATAAGAGGATAAAGGGTGTTTTTAAAATATTTATTTATTTTAATTTTTATGAGCGTAAGTGTTTTGTTCACATGTATAGTAAGTGTATGGCATATGTGGCTGGTGTTATGGAGCCCAGAAGAGGGCATTGGATCCCCAGAACTGTAGTTATGGATGGTTGTGAGGTACCATGTGGGTGCTGGGAACCAAACGCAGGTTCTCTGCAAGAACAGCCAGTGCTCTTAATCACTGAGCCATCTGTCCAGCCCAAGAATAATTGTAAAAGAAAAAGATTTGTAACTGTGGATGACTTGTATTCAACTAAAATAAAATATAAACAAGCAAACTGTAGGAAAGAGCAGCAGAGGGAATCACAGAAGGAAAGAAAGGAAATAAAGGGAGGATCAGATATTAACAACAAGCAAGAGGGTTAATAATAGGTGCAGAGATAGCATTTACAAATTAGGACTAACTAGATGAAAAAGAAAATTGGGTTGGCCTGGCAGGACTTCCCATTCTTAAATATGCGCTCTAGAATGTGCCCCATGGTACAGCAAACAACTGTAGTCCCAGATGCTCTCAGGAACTCAAGAGATCCTGATAGCCTGGAGCCTGAGCTCATGCTCATAGGGTCTAGGCAGGCCCCACAGGCTTGAAGAGTCTGATGTCAGAGCTATAACCTGAGGATAGTCTATGAGGAGTAAAGGGATTAGATCAGGAGCAGAGGTGAAATGAGGGCAAACAACAGGTGTGTCACTCAAGGAGATTCCAAGAGGCTGGGACCCAAACCGTGCAAGTGGGGTCAGGATCTAGATGTCCATGCACTCTATCTTCCCCAGCCCAAACAGAATCACAACCACACCATTGCTTCTAAGGCCACAAGGAGGCCAAGTCCACAACTTGTTCACATAGTTATATCTTAACACAAAATGAAAAATTGTCTAAATCAAGATATCTCAACTGTAATCAACCAAGACTGCTGCTGCTTTTGCTCCTCTACCTCCTTCCCATGCCTTGGTGGCCTTAGAGTGGCCATAGCCATTTTCACAATTTAACTGGGGGTGGATGGGTGAGGGAGTAGATTCCTGCACTAATATACCCATGGCTTACCACTCACTCCTAAGTACATGGTGGAGGCCTGCCAGGTATCCTGACATGAGAATGATTTTGAGAGTGTTACTTCAACCCTGAGCACCAGGGCATCAATTCCTTTTGCACTATAAATAGGAACTCAGTAGCAGTGCTGGGAATGTTGGGTAGAGTAAAAACAAGGCTTAAAACATGTATAGTCAGATTACATCCAATTTGGACCGCAATGGAGTCACTCCATGGACAACTATAAAACAGGTCAAAGTACATGGGTTTTCAGACACTGAGCCTATTGCTGTAGATGCTGAGAGAAAAGAAAAATGAGATGAGTCCTTGTAAGTGCCTATGTCTAGAGGCACACAGTATAGCCCAGGAGAACACTTGCACAGAATAACCACTGGAAACAGCCAGATGGATCATTCTAGGATTCATACAGGCCAGAATAAACTCCCTGGATACCTGATACATCCAGTAAAGGCCTCACAAGGGCTACATCTCATAGCCCTACAAAAAAGGTTACTCTAAAGTCCTTGCCCTCCAGCATAAAGATAAACCTCAAAGACAAGGAGATACATAAGTGGCATAAACCTGCCAAGACACCGGCAGATAGAGACAAGCCACACTTATGCTGACAACATGAAGTCTGAGATGCCCAGCATCCAGTCAGAAGCTATGGACGTGTGAAGGCATGGGAAGCAGATGTGCTGACCCAGAAGCACACTGTCCTGTCCTTGTATTACGTCTCCCATGGAGTGGAGGTACTCAGAACCTCATCACTTCATGATGATTACATTGAGGGCAGCTCAGTGCTTGCTTACCTAACATGTGCAACACTCTAGATTTCAGTACTTAACAC
This sequence comes from Mus musculus, assembly GCF_000001635.26. Lineage (NCBI taxonomy): Eukaryota > Metazoa > Chordata > Mammalia > Rodentia > Muridae > Mus > Mus musculus. The sequence goes on along the minus strand of NC_000071.6, from coordinate 34,021,249 downwards.
CCTATCACCACCACCAAAAAGTTATAGATTTTTTTTATGTAGAGAATTGTACCAATTCTCAGACCTATGAACTCACCAATGAAAAATTTGCTTCTGATCCACACCAAGTTAAAACAGAAGTCTTCACTTCTTGGGAACATATGTAAGCAATTGCAATGGCTATTCTTGGTTGTCAATTTGACTACATCTGGGATTAACTAAAACCCAAAAATGGAGGCACAGCTGTAAGGGGTTTTTGCATTATTTGAAGTAGGAAGATCCACTTGTAATCCAAATCTTTGAGGCAAGAAAACACAGATCCTTTGAATCCAGACCACTTTAGCTTCCCACCTCTAATCTGGGCCAAACCTTCTGCTATAAAGACATGGAAAAAGGAAGTTTTAGCTCTTTGCCTGCTTACTCTGGTCTTTTTAGCAAGTCTAGATTCCAGAGTCTACTAAAGACCACCTAAAATATCCAGTCTCATGGACTGAGCAACTGCTGGATTCCTGGGCTGTATGTTCACAGCTAGCCATTGTTGAATTAGCTGGACTGCAGACTGTAAGTCATTCTAAGAAATGCTACCCCCCTGCCTCTCTATATATGGAGAGAGTAAGATCCACTTCTAATCCAGATCTTTGAGGTATAAAAACTCACCTTTAATCCAGATCATTTTAACGGGGAAACTCTACCTTGTAGATAGAGGCCAGGTGGCAACACTGAATTTCCAAAGGCAAGGGGATCATGGCTACTGGAATGGACAGCACAGATGAAGCAATTCCATAACAGCCTGACCCATAATGGGCAGCACAGGCAAAGTAAATTTTATGGTGTCATGACTCGTGTGGATCTTTGGTACTGGTTAATCAATCATGTTTCAGTCATGAAATAGATAAGAAGCCTACTGGATTTTTGTTTGATTTGTTTAAGTAGAAAAATTCTGAAACAAATGAAACAGAGGCTTCACTGGACTGTGGCAAAAGGCAATTTCTGTCCATGAATCAATTTGTGGACTTGAGTTAGTTGGTAGATCCAGAACCCCTTGAATGAAGGGATGTCAAATTTTCCCTGAGGAAGGACCCTGATAAAATACCTAAAAGTTTTACTGTTAACATATCCCCCATCCTTCTCCCAGAGGGTCCTACAGCCTTTTACAAGGGTAACTGTATACTGGGAGAAAGGAAACAATCAGACTTTCCAGGTCTATTAGTTCTGAATTAATGCTGATTCCAGGAGATCCCAAGAAATACTGTGGCCATCCAGTTAAAGAGGGAACTCATGGAAGTCATGTGATTAATAGAGTTTGGGCTGAAGTCCAACTCACATTAGGTCCAGTGAGTTCCCGAACTCAACCTGTGGTTATTTCTCCAGGCCCAGAATGTATAATTGGGATAGATATAAGTTGGCAGAATTCTCACATTGGTTCTCTGATCTGTGGAGTAAAGGCTATTATAGTTGGAAAGGCTAAATGGAAGCCTTTAGAGTTGCCTCTGCCAAGGAAAATAGCAAATCAAAACTAGCTTCAGATCCTTCGAGGAACTGTAGAAATTAGTGCCACCAACAAGGACTTGAAAGATGCAGGGGTGGTGGTTTCCTCCACATTTCTCTTTAACTCACCTATCTGGCCAGTGCAGAAGGCTAAGATCATAGGGTGTATGACAGTTGACTATCAAAAACTAAATCAGGTAATGTTTCCAATTGCAGCTAAAGTACCAAATCTGGTATCCTTACTTGTAACTTTAATTTTTTCAATGTCTACTTTGAATGATGACCCTTAAAAACTTTAACCTCCCTTGTAGCCTACCACCCACCAGAGGTAGTGGAAAAGAAAGGATATGGGGGAAGTGAACCTGTTTAGTAAGGTTCTTTGGAGCAATTTCTGTCTGTGTTGTCTGGAAATCAGCAGTTCAGTTCACAGGTTAGGAGCAACAGCACGATTCACTCACAAACACTTCACAAATACACCAGCAGTCTAGTTGGGTAGAATTAGGATAGCAAACACAAATCAGCAGCAGTGGCACTACCTAGCAGAGACAGCCAGGCCTCAACCTCAGCACCAGTCAACAGGAGGAACCTGGAAGGATGCCATGAGAAGTTCTCGGCTGTGCCTCTCTCAGGGAAGCCAAGATCAGCGAAGATGTGAGACCCATAAGCAAGCCTAGCTCAGCCTCTGTCACTGGCCATGGAGTCCTATTTATACCCTCCAAACATCACGTATCTTCCACAGGTTTTGCCTCAGCATGTGTACATGCATCTGTCACAGCTGATGTCACTCTTCCAATCAGTCCAAGTCCACTGAAGCAGCAAAAAACTGTAGCATACCACCAGAAGTTTCTTGGTGCATTTCTTTCTATGAAGTCTGACAAATGCAACTCAACTATGCAATATAAGGCAGACCAATACATGTGTGTTGTTGTCAAAGAATCCTTCATCATGTGTCCTTTCACATGCTTGCTATAGCAGAACATCTTTGCTCCTGTGTCTGCTTCAGCAAAACATCATGAGTCTGCCTTAGTCTTTTACCTGTGTCCACTTCAGTGAAATACTCCTTCACATATTTGCCCCAGCAAAACACCATCTAACACTACTGACTCTCCAAAAATCCCCTTAAGTTTCCAATTCACTTACTTGAGCAAATTAACACATCTGGTAAATGGTTTGTAGCTATTGATCTAGCAAATGCTTTTTTCTCCGTACCTATCCATAAGGACCACAGGAAGCAATTTGCTTTCAGTTGGCAAGACCGACAATAAACCTTTCAGTTTTACATCAAAAATATACTAACTCTTCAGCCCTGTGTCATAACCTGGTTAGAAGGGATTTTGATCATCTCTCTCTTCACTAAATATCACATAGATACACTATATTGACAATATTATTTTGATTAGATTAAGTGAGCAGGAGGTAGCAACCACTTTGAACTCATTGGTAACACATATGCATATCAAAAGATGGGAAATCCAACCAAAAATTCACTGCCTCAGTGAAATTCTTAGGAGGCCAGTAATGTGGGCTGTGCAGAGCTATTCCTTCCATGGTGAAGGGAAATCCATTGCACCTGGCCCCTCCCAACACCAGGAAAGAAGCACAATGTTTAGTAGGCCTATTGGATTCTAGAGACAGCACGTTCCTCACTTGGATGCGTTACTCTGGCCCTATTATACAAAGTGACTCAGAAAGTTGCTAGCTTTATATGGGAACTGGAACAGGAGAAGGCTATTTAACAGGTCCAAGCTGCTGTGCAGGCTGCTCTGCCACTTGGACCATATGATTCAGGTGACCCAAAGACACTTGATGTTTCAGTGGCAGATAGGGATGCTCTTTAGAGCCTTTGACAGGCCTGTCTGTATAAGTGAATCACAGAAGAGAGCTTCAGGATTTTGGACCAAAGCTCTACCATCATCTATAGACAACTGTTCTACCTTTGAAAGGAGTTGGCCTGCTACTGAGCCTTAGTGGAAACTGAATGTTTGACAAGGGGCTACCAAGTTACCATGTGACTCAAGCTGTACCTCATGAGCTGGGTGTTATCTGATCCACCAAGTCATAAAATAGGATTTGCACAGCAGTGATATATTATCAAATAGAAGTGGTATATTCATGATCAGTTCTATTCATGATCAGGTCTTGAAGGCCCAATCAAGTTACATGAATAAGTTGCCCAAATGACTATGGTTTCTACTCCCATTACAATGCCATCTGCTACCAAGTATCCACCCGTAGCCTCATGAGGTGTTCCCTGTGATTGGATGACTGAGGAAGAGAAAACTACAGCCTGGTTTATTGTTGATTCTGTATATTATACAGTTATCATCCAAACACAGATAGCTGCAGCATTATAGTCCCTTTCTGAGACAACCCTGAAAGACACCAGATAAAGGAAATCTTCCTAGTAGGCAGAACTTTGAGCAGTACACATGATTGTACATTTTGTTTGGAAGGAGAAATGACCAGATATACATTTGATTCATGAGCTGTAGCCAATGGACTGGCTGGATAGTGAGAGATTTGGAAAGAACATGATTGGAAAATTGTTGAGAAAGGCATCTGAGGAAGAAGTATGCGGATAGATCTCTCCAAATAGATGAAGAATGTGAAGATACTTATGTCCTGTATAAATACTCTCTAAAAGGTGACTTCAGCTAAGGAGGAGTTCAGTAATCAAATAGATGTGATGACTCATTACATGGACAGTCAGCCTCTTTCCCTAGCCATCCCTGTCATTGTCCAATGGCCCGTGAATAAAGTGGCCATGGTGGCAGAGATGAGATTATGCATGGCCTCAACCACATGGACTTCCACACACCAAGCTGCTGTTGCTACAGCTGCTGCCAACAGCAGACACCAACCAACATTGAAACCCAGACATGGCATCGTTCACCAGTTTGAGCAGCCAGAGACCTGGTGGCAGATTGACTACATTGGCCCACTTCCTTTGTAGAAAAGACAATGCTTTGTTCTTACTGGATACTTATTCTTGTCATTGATTTGCCTTTCTTGCATGTTATGCTTCTACTGTAAAATCACCATCAGTGGACTTAGAGAAAGGCCTTATCATGGTATTCCACTCACACAGTATTGCTTCTGACCAAAGAACTCATTTCACAGCCAGAGAAAGGCAACAGTGAGCCCACGATCATAGAATCCACTAGACTTACTATGCTCCCCACCAGCCTGAAGCAGCTGACCTGAAAGAAAGATGGAATGGCCTTTTGAAGACAGTTACAACACCAGTTAGGTGGCAGCAGCATGGAAGGCTGGGCAGGGTTCTTCAGAAGGCAGTATATGCTTTGAGTCAGCATCTCCCATAGCCTAGATCCTCAGTCAAGTAATCAAGAATTGGAAAAGGGAGTCGTTCTACTCACTATATCCAGAGTGACCCACTGGGAAAACTTTTTTTGTTCCCTCAACCTTAAGTTCTGTTGTCCTAGAAGTTATGGTTCCAGAGTGGGGAGTGTTCCTGCCAGGAGACACAGCAAACATTCCACTGAACTGGGAGCTCAGACTTCACCCTGGCAACTTTGTGTCTCTAATGCCCTTAAGCCAACAAGCTAAGAAAGGAATAACAGTGTTAAGAGGGGTGGTTGATCCAGATTACCATGAGGACATTGGATTACTTCTACACAATGGAGGTAAGAAAGATTATGTCTGGAATGCAGAAGATCCTTGAGGGTGTCTCTTGTTACTACCAGGTCCTGTGATTACAGTCAGTGGGAAACTACAATAACCTAATCCACTTGCCAGAAATGAAGGTCTGAGTAACTCCTTCCAGAAAAGAGCCAAGACCTGCTGAGTTTCTTGCCCAAGGGTAGAGGAAACACAGAATGGGTGGGGTAACAGAGGAAAGTAGTTATAAAGACCAGTTAACTTCAAATGACTAGTTACATAAATGAGGATTATAATTGACATGTTTCTGCTGAATTTTGTTAAATAGGCATTTTTATAGATATTTGTGTTTTCTTTCCTCAATTTCTTCATATGATGTAGTACCAAGAGAATATCAATGGTTGTCATATTTAAGTTTGAGATAGTAAAAGAATATCCCTCAAGGGGCATTGGCACCTAATCTAAATTTAGAGTGCATTTATGGTTGTGCAAGGGATGGTTATATCATGTTAGGTGTAATTATGACCCATTAAATATAGAATGCATTTGTAATTGTATGTTGGATAGTTATGTTTTGGCATTATTATGACCTGATTATTTTTATTTGGAAATGAATTTATCATGATATAAGTAGATATGATTGTGTGTCAAGTTGTCAATGAGTAGATTTGTGATGACTATTCATGGTTGTCAATCTGACTACATCTAGGATTAACTAAAACCCAAAAGTGGAGGGTACACCAATGAGGTATTTTTTGCTTAGTTTGAAGTAGTAAGATCCACATTTAATCCAAATCTTTGAAATATGAAGACACACACACCTTTAATTCAGATCATTTGAGCTGGGACCTCTAATCTGGGCCAAACTTCTCTGGAAACCTATATAAAAACATGAAAAAAGGAAGGTTTTGCACTTTGCCTGCTTACTCTGGCCTTGCTGGCAAGTCCATTCCTTTACTGTCATTAGAACCTACCTCTTTGGGGTTCCAGCATCTACTGAGATTCCAGCTGAAGTGTCTAGTCTTGTGGACTGAGCAACTACTGATTCCTGGACTTTCTGTTCATAGTCAACCATTGTTGGATTAGCTGGAATGCAGCATATGTGTCATTCTAGTAAATCCCTCTCTATATAAAGAGAGATTCTTTCTATAAGTTCTGTTACACTAGAGAATCCCAACATAGTGGGATTTTATGTGCTTTTATATTTATTCATTTATTCTTGTTTTGTGTGTACAAGTGTTTTGCTTGTAAATATGTCTATGAGCCACAAGCATGCAGTACCCTCAGAGGCCAGAAGAGGATGTCAAATCCCCTGGGACTAGAGTTACAGATGGTAGCTGTGATGTGGATACCAGGAAGTAAACCCGGGTCCTCTGGAAGAATAAGTGCTCTTAACTACTAAGCTATCTCTTCCCTACCTTTTATGCATGTCCTCAAAGCCCCAAGCTATGTAAGCTTTGGGACCCAGAAGACCTCAATCTACCTTCCTGTGAAGACACTCACACTCCTTGCTCTCTCTCCATTCCAGCTGCCATACACTCTTGAATGGCTCCTGTGCCCAAGCCTTAGAATAAAAAACCCTGCCCTTCCTTATTCTGTGTAAGATTTTAGTGAAGCCAGAGGAGAAGAGTAGAAGCTTGATGGCTGGCCAACAGAGGCCACCCACTGTGGGCCTTACTCTCCCACAGACGCCACCTGCCCTGGGAATACTTGGGACTGCCTTGTGAGCCGTGGCAGAAGAAAGGAGGCACAGCACTCTCTGTGCTATGCCACTTGTTCCTGTCTCTTATCTTCTCCTTCCTCTGCCCTAGGCTATGTGACATCCATCTTGGGTAGAAGGAGGCCTCTCCCGAGGATCTGTGCACAGGACCAGCAGCTTCGGGCACAAGCAGAGCGACAGGCAGTAAACTTTGTGGTACAAGGTACCAGAGCCCCTAGCCTGCCACTGTTGTGGTTCCTTCCCTGCAGGTCCATGTCCCCTGATCCTCAGGTATTTGGATGTTTGGTGTGAAAGTCATGCTCTGAAAACTGTCCTGTATGGGCCTCACAGCCCTCACCTGTCCTGCCTGGTAGTAAGTGTCATCACAGCTGATGATGGGGTAGCAGAGCCATGTTTATGTTTAAGACATTTTTGGAAGGATCCAGTGAGGTATACCTGTAAAATTTAAAACCACCATGAGCTAGACCTGTATGGGGAAAAAATGAAATATAGAGGTGGCCTCCCATAACACATGGAGGCCATTCTGTTTCCCTCTAAAAGCAGAAATCAGAGTCTTTAGGAATTTCACCAGCAATAGAGCCAGTCCTGGAAATGGGTTACTTGACATGGGTTAGGACCCCTCTATTGTACACTGAGAATCTGCCTAGGGTCAGGTTTCCTCATTAAGGCATCCAAACTGTGTTCCTCAGCACTGAGAAGCAAGCAGCTGTTGCATTGAAGATGCATGGTTTGCTTCCACTTGCAAAAACTCCTTCATTGTTAGCCAGGAGAGTGAGCAGTTTCCATGGAAAATGTCTCTATAACAGCTCAGACACTGTGTGCCACATACCCCAGGCACTAAAACAGAACCCTTTGTGTCCACAGGCTCAGCCGCAGACCTCTGTAAGCTAGCCATGATTCGCATCTCTACTGCAGTAGCCACATCCCCGACCTTGACAGCCAGGTCAGTGAAGTAGTCATGTTTTCTGGGCCCAGCCTTGAACTCCTGCCAGTGAGATTTGTCAGGTGCCAAAAGGGCATTGCTCCTTCTACCCACCCCACTACCTACCCTCCATCTTACCCTAAGGACCCAGAGCTCCTCCCATGGCCCTCCACTCCAGGGTACCCATATCACTGCCTAAGTGGGTCAGCACCTCTGCTCCTGGGAGGAAAGCTCCAGTAGGAAGAAGACAGCTTTCCTAGGTCCTAAAATGTGAAATAGGTCTCATGGGCCCCTGTGTAGCAGCCCCAAGAGGGCTTTGTGGACATGGGAACCTACTTGCTATGGACATTCCTCACCAAGCTTACAGTTTTCTCTTGGCCTGAAATATAATTCATACTCAAGGCATTAATTTTTCCTTATCAGCAGTCTCTCATCTTTCTTTCAAAACTTTATTTCTCCAAGCATTTCCCCTGTCCTTTTCGGATTTGTACCTGTGTTCTTGGGTGTGGTTAACACCTCTACACAGGAGTATGCACTGTGGATTGGTGCCATACATTGTCAAGGGCCAGAGGCTCAGCATCAAGCCCTGTTGTCCACTGCCATTTGCAGCCCTGTTCCAGGCATGTTTTTACTAAACAGAAATAGGTTGGGAAGCTGCAAGCTTCCTCTGGGAAAAGTTTCAGAGGAAGGTGCAGACACTACAGCTGAGGCCTGCCCCAGGCATGGCCAAGAGTTAGCTAGGAACAGACTATGCAAAATTTGAGCCCACCTGATTTCTCTTGTCATCCTCCCTGCCTTCTGCCTAGTAGTCTCAATGATTTCCTCCCAATTCCCTGCAATTTCTGAAGTCTGTATATCTGCCCACTCCCACTCTTCTGGAGATAACCTCTTGCTTCACTTAGGCTAGTCAGGTTGTATTGTGAAACTTCCTAGATTCAGAAAGCATCTTCTGCCAGTTCTTGCCTGAGGTGAATGGACCTAGGACCAATCTGTGTCTGCCCATCCTGGCAGCTGCTGAAAGCACACAGTACTCTGCATCTACCACATGCAAGGCTAGCAGGTTGCCTCTCTGTTGCTTTTTGGAACTGTTGAAAGGTGTTGGCATGTTAAGGCTTAAGGTCTCCTTGGGGCAATGTCTTTCCAGAATGTAAGCCCAGAGAATCTGACTCAGGGCTACAGAGAAGAAGAAATGAGGTAATATGCAGCATGCACCTTGTTCAAATCCAGGCAGAGCCAAGCCAGGGCTGGTGTCCTCCCAGGGCTGCAGAGTCTCCTACCTTTTACCACCACACAAATGCAATTCTAGGGAACCACAAAGAATTCAGCATGGAAGAGTGTGCTGTAGGAGGGAGCATCCTGGCAGGCTTTTGGCAAAGGGATGAGATTAGGCCCTTCTGGAAAGTTCTCTCAAAGGAACCAGGATCTGTCTGCCTGTGTTAGGTCAACCAGATGCAAATACCGTAGCTCTGTGTCCTCTGTAGGGCAGATGTAAGCTATGGAGGCATGCCCTCCTTCTGGGAGCCTGGGTGGTCTAAGCCTGCATTCTTATGCTTCTCCTGCTTGTCCCTGTGCCCCAGCTTCCCGTGAGAAGTGCGATGTCTCTGTGTCTGTGATGGTGATGTGTGAGTGACTAACAGTCACACTTATTAGGTCCTGCCACACTGGCAGCTCAGACTGCATGGTGTGATTTCAAGAAGTGTGAAGGCACTTCTGCTAAATCTGGAAAGAGTTGCAAGTGCCTCTTCTGAAGTTTCTGCCCATGAAAAGTAAGCCCCTTGGGAGCCAAGGCCTACCAGACACCTTGATGTGAGTTTAAGGAAACACATCAGTGCTACAGCTTAGTCCCTGCCGTGTCCTGCCACAGTCGAACTTCTGGAAGGGCAGTGTTGGTGCCTTAGCCAGAGGAAGCACATGAGACACAAAGACGCCTTTTTGTGAATGTCTCTGATGAATAGTGAGTGTATACTTCACTATTCCTAGTCTGGCCCCAAGCATGATATGTCCCTTGCCTGCACAATCTTTAGGATGTACTTTTGTTGGTCTCTAGTAACTAGTAGCCTGGGATTAAAAGGTACACCATTGTCCTCCCTGAGAAGTCCAAGGCACAGAAGTTGCTGACTATTTTAAAAGCTTGGGCCCTTTCCCCTCGGTGTCATGATAGACATAGCTGTGCTGACGATCACAGTACCTTCCAGGCAAGAGATGGGTGGTGATGGTAAAAGCAACCCTTTACACGTCTTCCTGGGAGTCGGAAAACAGATGACTTCTGGGTCACCCGGTCATAAAGGAGGTGCTATGTATGCTGGGAACATAGACCCTTCTCTTTCCCATTCAACAGCAAAAGGGTGACAGAGAAGACAGATGGACAGTTCAGCATAGAACTCTGCTGTCAAGCACCATCATGGCTACTCTACTCAGACATGTAAAGGCTGCTGCTTCCTTCCAGCCAGAGTTCACCATCAGATCCCAATATCACTGCTGCCATAAGGGGATTGGCACAACTTCCCTGTGAAGCCTCAGCTTCTAGCTGCCACAGGGAAGCCCAGGGCAAACAGCAGTGGGGACATATGGCATTCAATTGTTGCCTTCAGAGTCCCATCCAGGAGACAGAGCAAGGACCACAGAGCATATGAGATCCTTCTATGCCCTCGGTCCTTCCTTGGGGGCTATAGGTCTGGTGACCATCCCTATCACATGTACTGCACACCCCAGCCCTGAGTGTGCAGAGCCAGAGATGCACCATACACTCCTATGTACCCACAAAGGTGCTAGCACCAGGTCTGGGGAGCACACAGCCACAGGATTCTGAAGTGTCATCTCCCTGGGAGGCTTGGACTCTAGGATTCCACCCTCAGGGAGCCTGTAGGTTTGAGCAAGCTAGTACATGTGCTAACATGGGTCTGTGGGTTGAGTGCTCAGATATCCCCAGCATTTCATTTCTCATCCTGTGCAAATCTGTACCTGTTCCTCCAACATGCTTACTCAACAAAGCACTGCTTCCTAGATTCCTACTGATGCCAGGAGGGGCTAAAGAAGCCATACAGGACTGTGCAGAAAGTGGAATCTGAGCAGCCCACAAAGCCAAGTTCAATTAGAGCTGTGGTTTGGTGCCCCAGAGTACATGTTCAATACCCTATGGGCCATCCAAAATACCCCATATCCAATGTGGTTTTGTACCTTAAATTTTTAAAAATTTTCAAGTTCTGTTGAATATTTTATGACTTTAAAAGAAAATTAAAAAGAAAAATATTGCCCCATCACTTCCTCTAAGCTGAGGGGTACATTCCCACTACATTCTAGATTTAGCTTCTCTCCTCCCAGCCTGAGTGACTCTCCTAACCCACCTCAGCACTGCTACCCCAATTGTGCACATCATCATACCCCAGTCAGTGGAAAGTGGGGAGCGTGGCAGGCAGTGGTAGCACATGCCTTTAATCCCAGTCCTTGGGAGGCAGAGATGGATGACAGTTCAAGGCCAGCATGGTCTGCAGAGTGAGTTCCAGGACAGTCACGGGTATGCAGAGTAGGGAACTAGGGACATGAAGAGGTCCCATGTGTTTTGCTTTCCCAGGGAGTTCTTTCTCTGCTCTGCCAGTCTTCCATGAGCATAAAACGCTCAGCCTGGTCAGGAACTGGACAGCTCTCCAGAAATCATGTCTCCCTCTCTCCTGGCCCCTGCTGCCCACATCCTGGAGCTGTCTGATGATAAACAACCCAGATCATAGTGCCAGGATGGCTATACCTATCCCACACAGAGCCACACTCTTTCATAAACCAAATGCCAAACAACCTATAAGGAACTTTAAAGGATAACCTTGGGTCCCATGTGGAGGTATCCACACTCCCAAGTGACTTCCTTCCTTTCCAGGTTAGTTGCCCAAATTCATGATGAGCTGCTGTTTGAAGTAGAAGACACTCAGGTCCCTGAGTTTGCAGGTGCGTCCAGGGGAGCATAGTGGGTGGTGGTGTCCAACAGTTAGGAAATGTGCTATCTCCTTGAACCTTCTCCTCTCTATATCTCAAGGCTTCTCCCAGATGGAAGAGAAGATATATGACTAGTGCTCCAGAATAGCCATGAAGCTTCTGTGCACAGGCATCTATGGCACAAACTCCCAAGATAGATAGTACTGTTAGGGCCACAAAGCTACCTCCAGAGGCATGACAAGTACATTAGACCTGCACCAGAAGCATCAAAGATCATGGCCTTCCATGCCCAGACTATTTTGACTAGGAAGAATAACCTGGTGCCTTCTCCTAGATCTACTGTCCCAGCCAGAACTGCTAGTGTAGTCACAGCACCTACTCACCTCAGTTGGCCTGCCACTGCTGTGAAGAGCTGGAGTGGAAGGGTGGGGCCAGCTCACTCAGTACAGTGACCAGAAGAATGGGCTGAGGGTCCTTTAAGCTACATTCTGAGCTACTGGGAGTTGAACAAAGTTTGAGGTTACATGAGAGGATCAAGGTCTTAAGTGACTTATAGACCCAAGAAACAACCAAGTAACTTGTATCAAGCAGCATTGAGCCTGAAGGTTCCTCAATCCTCGACTCTGGGGTCCTAGCAGCCAGAGGCTGGCCAGACCTTGACCCACACAGCCTGTAAGCAGCCGTTTTCCTGTTCTAGCTCTTGTCAGAAGGATCATGGAGTCCTTGCAACAGGTACAGACCCTGGAACTGCAGCTGCAGGTAAGGGGACATATCTGCCCAGCATCACTGCTATATCTCTTACACCTTGAGTCAACTCAGGGTGGACAGGAGGGTCCCACCCCCCAGAGGCCAGGAGGGCAAGGAAGAAGGCAAATTCCAGTCTTGTGCACCAGGACTACTGTCCTCCAAGCCTACACTTGCCTCTGCCCTGCTGAGGAACCCTTTCCCAGTAAGGCTGGTTCCTCGGCTGCTACCCAGTAAGAAGCCACCACCATGGATATCTGCTGTTGTTTTTACCAGCCTCTGGCTAAACCCCTTCCCTGAGACTCATTGAAGGTGTGAGCACTGGGCCCTACCTACTCCAAGTGCTCCCTAGGACATGTCTAAACTCAAGCCTACTCTGCACCTAGCTAACTTCTTGGAGGTAGTTCTAGGTTCTTGCCAAGAAAAGACCTTTGGATGTTTCAGCATAGGCTCCCAGAGCAGTGTGTACAACTGGGCAGTGAGTACAGGTGGAAGCCTTGAAGCCTGAAGAGCCACCCAGATGGTACCAGAAACACATGTTTTCATTTAGTAGAGAATCTAGCCCAGTGCAGCCCTCAGAACTGAGCAGAGCTCAGAAGCTGGCTGGCCACCTTTCAGAGCAGCCTTGGCTCTGCTCACAGGCTCTGAGGCCTTCCTGGAAAAGTCTCTCCTGCCCACTTTTTCCTTTATTGAAAGATACCCTGTGGCACACCAGGGCATGGCATGCCTCTAGACAGGTGGCCAAGTGGCAGACTCAAGGGCAGCATATGTATTTTACTCAGTTGATGGCAGGACTCCTCCTCCCTGAGATAGTCTATAAAACCTACAATTCCTGTAGTGAATCAAGAAGTAGGTGCTGAGGGAGGAGCTTGAAGCCAAGGAAACTAAATTTAGCTGCCATCGGGGGCCCTTGTGAGGCAGACGACTGTGGGAAATAGCTGAGGGCCAGTCCCTGTCTTCTGACAAGGTGGCTTTGTCTAGTGCCTTGGGAAAAGGCCCACCTCTGGTAGGGGTCTTCTGCCCCCTAGCACAACAACCCTGACAGGGTGAGCACATGTTACACTGAGACAGTCCTACCCTAAGGACCATGCCTGGGAGCCCTGTAGGCCTACACTGGCTGAGGCCTGGTAGACAGGGAGGTCCACCATGGTTCATGCACGGGATATGAGCTTACAACAGGGAAAATGGGAGCTTACATGTGTGTGTCCATATGTATGCTGGAATGTGTGGCTGCTCTCTCTGTAGAAGTGTGTGTCCGTAAGTACTGCTTCCTCATCAACCTGCATGGGACCTGGGAGGTGGCTGGGTTTCTCCTTGGAGCTCATTTCTGGTTGTCACCCCACAGGTGCCCCTAAAAGTGAACTTGAGTGTTGGCCGCTCATGGGGACACCTGACCCCACTGCAGGAGATCCTGGGCTCAGCCTGACCTCAGCCACAATCCAGCTCCAGTGATGAACCTGTTCCCTACTCACATGAAGGACATTTTTTTTCATCCTATGTTTGTCTGTATCCCTGGGCAACAGTGGAATGAGAGAGTTTGTTTTCACCAATCCATCCTACAGCCTTTCCCCGTATTACAGACTTGTACTCTGTGAGGGCTAAACTGATACAGACCACACAAAACCTTTGTGGGACAACTGGGACACCTGAAGTAAAAGCCTAATTAGAAGCTGTCTTCATCCTTGTGTGAGTGGGCTCTTCCTATGGGTACAAACACATGTATACTACATACAGTCTTCTCAGCAAGAGGCTGGACTGGGAACTAACTCAAGGCAGTTTGGCCCTTGATGAATGTCTACCCAGGCCGTTTTCTGTGCCAAATATAATCCAGTATGAACCGTGTCCAGTAAAGAAGCTGACATCTGGCACTTCGGAGAGCACCACAAGGTTTAAGATAAAAGGCCAGCTCCATGGTAGGTGACCTTCTGGTTATGTTTCAAAGATGAGCTCTGTTATGTCACCGAAGCCCAGGCAAGGATCACCAAGTCCCTCTGTCTCTGGGAAGGGCAGCCCCTGACCATGCCATGCTTACATTCCTCCAAAGGAATCTCCTAGAAAGCTCCAGGGACTGAGCTGAGTGTCTGAGATTTTGAAACCCTCCCTCATCCTCCAAGGGTCTCCCTACTGACAAGGCTGGCTGGTTACTACACAGGGGTCTGAGAGGATATATGTCTTCATTCACCGAGATGTCTACCCCTCAGCCTGGCTAACACTGATACCTGTGAAGATCCAAATCTCATACCATTCCTATGATGCATGTTGGTAGACAAGCAGCAGGGAACACAGCCCGTGGTGGCACCACCCAGCAGGAGGCTGCTAGCAACATCAGGGTCCAGAAGAGCCCTCAGGAGGAGAATGAAGCTTTTCATGGGTCCAACCCCCATAAACCCGCGGGTGTTGGCCTTGTAAATATCTACCAGAACCAGGCCAGAAGAGCGGGGCTTGGTAGCCTGGAGACTGCACCAAAGTTGTCTCAGCTGTGCCTGAGGTTTTAATTGTCCAAGAACTATAGCATGGAGGTAGAGTAAAACCTTCTGGTTGCTGCTGGGACTGAGGCAATCCCACCCCTCCACCCTCACCACCACTCCACCCCCACTACCTCTCCACCCTACAGCCAAGTTGTCCTGTAGTCTGGCTGCTGCCTCTATATCTACCATGCTTAGAAAATGTGAAGGGCTATAGCCCCTAACCATCCCTGGCCAGAGAGAAGTCCAAGCCCCTCTCCCTAGTGGGAGAGACCATCATGGGTGTTTGAGCTTGGTAATAGTTTTGGGAAGGGGCCTCAACTCCACAGGAATACCAAGGCCCTAACCCTACCTCAGTGATACCACTCCTGCTCCAGAGTCCAGCTCAGCCAAACACAGGCAGAAAAGGCCCAGAGAGTGGGAAAGCCAGAATATCCACCCCAGGAGGTGCCTCAAAGAATCACAGAGCCTGGTTCCTTCAATTCTGGTTTTATTGAAAAACAGCAGCATTGGGGGCCATGCAGGCAGGGGTACACACCCACTTGGGCCCCCAGCCTGTCTTCTTGGGAACTCGGCTCGTCACCTGGCCCTAGGGGCTATTTTGGCACATCCTGGGGTCTCAGGACACCCCCACCCCCATCATGGGCTCACAGTACAAATTCAGAAACAAACCACAACAGTGAGACCTACCACTGTGTCATACCCTCTGCACCCTGGCCAAACCCAGTCAGTGTCCTATCCAAGGGAACTCCAGCTCCTCTACCCTACCCTCAGCTGAGGGGGACATGGACAGAGGTGAGGGCCAGCAGAGGCTCAGCTGGCCTGGTGGGGTTGTGCTACATTCACGTGGAGCTGGGCAGGGCAGGGCAGGGCAGGGAATGGACATAGTGAAAGACAACCACAAGACCCTTCTTACCACAAAGTGCCTCCCAGATCAGAGACTGTCCCCACAGACTCCCTCCCACTGCTATACATGTGCACGTACAAGCATACACATGCACACATTCATACACATATGGAGATGCCCACACATACTCAAACGTGCTCACACACATGCAACACATGAATGTGATTTCTTGGGCACATATAGTCATATGAGCACATGATCACAAATGGCGTGTGTGTGTGTGTGTGTGTGTGTGTGTGTGTGTGTGTCGCGGTCAACTCTCTCAGGCTGCCCCTTGGGCCTGACAAGAAGATGGCCCTGTGGGTGCTGCAAAGTTCCTACACACACACAGATGCTCTCACATGCAAACACATACTCTCAGATGCACATACATGTGCACAAATGCACATACACCGATGGGCATGCACATTTATGTAGGTAAACCCCTTCTTTAAAATGGCTAATTATTGCTGTTTTAAAAAAAAATACATCCAACAGTGGTAAGTCAAGGCTCATCTTCCACCCAGCTCCAGGCAAGTCCCACCCACCATCATGGACCCCTCCCTTGCTGGAAGCACGGTGACAGTAGCACCAAAGAGCAGCCCAGCCCAGCCCAGGGTCTGCCTCACACCCAGCAGAGGGTGGCCAAAAGCCAAGGACAACGGGCGCCAGCAGCACTGCTACCATGGCCAGGGACACAGCCACCTCAGGTCAGCTCTCTCAGGCTGCCCCTTGGGCCTGACAAGAAGATGACCTCATGGGTGCTGCACAGTTCCTACGCAGCTAGGAGGTCACATCCAGTCCCCAAGAAACCTGGGACACCAGCAAGACCCAAAAAGTTTTGTCCCCAGGCCTTTAGCCACAGGCACAGCCCTGGACGCCAGCTCCAGGAAGCTGTGACCATGGGGCTACCTGGGGTTGGCAAAGGCAAGTAGGAATGGGCAGCATGTTTTCCAGCAACAAGCGATGATCCTATGGTCTAGCGAGTCCCAGGCATCAGGTCAAAGCCCAAGCTCACTTTAGGTGTGTCCCTGACTCTGTCCTCTGCCCTATCCCTTATCTCAGGAAGGGTACCTGTGCAAGATGGGAACTGTCCAAGACCCTGAAACTAAGTTGTTAACCACAGGGCCTCCCAGCCAAAGCCAGCCATCTACCACCTCAGCCAGGTTAGCACATGCCTTTAGCTGCTGCCCAGCCCCAGGGCAGTGCTAGGGGGAAGGATAAGCATAGGGGTGAGACCAGGACATGGAAGAGGCTGTCATGGCCACCAGGGCATGGCCTCGCTACACTCAGGGGCCAGATCTTAGAACATGCAGGCCAGCCTCTTGGCCTACAGCAGAGACGAGGCATCTGCAGAGACACATGCCTGGGCAGTGGGAGCTGCCTGGGAACAGTCAAGCAATGGTATACCACATCTGAGCTGTAGGGTCATCCAACACTGACATTCTGGGACATTCCATCATCTCTTTTTCCCTCCCTACTCTAAAGTTTCCAAGCAAACAATAGGACTCCTGGAAGCCACAGATCCTGAGCAGAGAGTCAGACCCCAGGCTGGCCTTCCCTGGGCCTTCCCAGGCCCAGAGTACAGCTGCTGGCCACCTCAGGTGCTTGGAGGCTCAAGGGAGGGGGAGATGGCCAGCCAACTCAGAGGAGGGGCACCAAGCACATGGCCACCAAGTGGAGCAGAGAGGAGGGCCTCCACAGAGGTAGAAGAAACATCAGAATCTCAACAAACAGAAAATTCACATCAGTGCACATGTGCAGAGCACTCAGAGCTCTGGCTGGGATGATGGAGTGGACACAGTCAGGCGCAGCCATCAGCACACTCAGCTTCCGCCAGCCCAGGGACACAGGTATGTCTCCAGGGCCTCAGGCCCTGCCAAGCTACATACTGCCTGGTGAGGCTCCATCCTGATGCAGCTGGAGCCTACCCCACCATCCATTCCTGGAATCTCTACCAAGTGTTGGCAGCAACAGAAGGCAACGAATACTTGAGAGCCCAGCAAACTTCCCTTTATCCATGGGTTGTTCAGCAGGGAGAGATCCCCTTGGAAAGGTGCCAAGAGGCTGGAAGGGCCACGGCTTCTCCCAGGCTCCTAGGCTGGAGGAATCTACTATGAGCTCATCCCAGGTCAGTATCAAGGAGACATGGGTGGCTACAGGATCCCCAAGCTCAGCCCTGGCCCAAGTGATCCCAGTGCCCTGCCACACCTTCCAACCCCAGACTGCAGGCCCCAAAGGCACAGGATCAGAGAAGTCTTGGCAGCTGGTGGTGTCCAGTAGACCTGGCTCCCACTTAGGCCTACCCAGGCCTCAGACCCACCAGCAGTCTCTGACCCCACAGGCCTCAGACACCAGCAGTCCCTATACCCCCACAACAACTAAGACTAGCCCCGAGCCGAGACCAATCCAAACAGAAAAGAGAAAAAAGGCACAACTGTTTGTTTTCCATTTTGCTAAAACACTTTACATCTGTCTGTATAATCCAGATTAACAAAATCTGAGAGCTGCAAGAAAATAGGGTGCCAATTTCTGTACAGTCTACAAAACTCCCATCCCCAAGCGGGGACCGGGCACCACCAGGGAGGAATGTACAGGGGAGAGCGGGGTCTGTACAGTGTTCTGCAAATGCCTCAATTGCTAACAGGACAAAAGGCCCCTCAGGAAGCTGGGCTTGTTCCACCAACTCATTAACTCTAAAGAGCCTTTCTAATAATGTAGCCTTGGTGCCAGGGGCCCAGCTCTATGGTCTACCTAGCCTGCCACTCCTCACCCCAAGCCCCACACAGAGGAATGTGGACGGGCCTTTATGCACCCCCTGCACTAAAGCTAAGTCCAAGTTTCAGCTGGCCTCATGACCACTGCCAGCTACTGCCTTTCCCTGTCCTAGGCCATACCCACCCCCATCTAGGCTGGATCTGAAGTAGAACCTCAAAAAGGAGAGGCCAGGAACAGTTGACCTAGCAGAGTAGTCTGTAGTGGGTGATACCTGGACCCACCCCAACCACCAGCTTCTTCCCCCGAGGCAGTGCCCAGCCCTTCCTATGAGGCTTTAGGACCCTCCAGTCCCCTCAATCCTGCATACAAGGAATCAAGGGGCAACCTGAGCCTCACAGACTGTGTTGTGAGGGCACTTTAGGGGTGTTTACACTAAATTAGAGTCTCCTTCCATACTTCAAACTGAAATCTTCCACCTACCCGGCCACCCACCCCCATCAAATGGGGCCAGAGACCATGCGTATGCTAGCACCACACAGATGTGTGTCTGGAGGCTCAAACTACCATTTTGTCCCAGTAATTAAAGTCATGCAGAGTGCTATTCTGTCTACGTAACTTATTAGAGAATGGGTTGTTTCAGGCTGGGAGAAGCTGTGGCAGGCATTGCCAACAACAGCCTGGGCTAGTTACATTCACAGGGCAGACCCCACAAACAGCATGAGGCCACAGGACCTCAGGCAGCTGGGAGGTGGCCACCTGGTCTAACAGGTGTTGGGGGAGGTGTCCCCCCCACCCCCATGAAATCCCCACCATGCTGTGCAGTGGATTGCTACAGGAACCAAACCCGGGTGACCAGCCAAGTCAGCCAGAGCAAGGAGGCACGGGGACCAAAAAGGGAAAGAGGTAAGATGATTTCGAAGCAAAGCAGGAGTGGATAGAGCCAGGTTAGGCCAGGCCAGGCCTCACCAGAGAGTAGACAGGGTCAGGCAGGTAGGCCCTCCAGAGGCCAGCTCAGGACAGGACAAGGGAGCTCACCAGCTCAGGCCTGAGGTCCAGGCTGGGCAGGATAGTGGGGCAGGGGGCTGTGGCATGCGGCATGCTGCAGCCAGGCCATGTCCTTAGCATGCACAGGGCAAAGCAGGGCCTGGGACCAGCTCAGCCTCCCATGGGGCAGTGGCTGGCCAGCCCAGCAGACCACTCTTCCAGAGGCCAATAGTTGAGCCTTAGCCTGGCTGGGGGCCAGGGTTCTGCTCCTTGGGGGGGGGGGGGTTGTTGTAGAGGTTCTGTGCTTGATGGGCAAGGCTAGTCCTTCCCTGATGGAGGCAGGCTGGGCAGCTTTGTGGATAGTTCAGATGGTCCACAATGCTGCTCTTCAAGGCATGATGAGCCACTCTGATGGGCTGGGGAGGCAAGGGCCATGGCTGCAGACAATCCACCCCACCAGAGTGTTGCAGATGAGCACTCTGGACTGGGACCCTGTGGCCCCAGAACCAGCCAGGTGATGAACCAGCATGATGCTGAAAAAGGAAAACCCAAACAAATGCCAAGGTGAGCATTGGAAAGCAGGGCCGCACTAGGCAGTGAGCAAGAGGGCAGAGGTGGACGGGGGCAGACAGGGTGGTGGGCAGGTGGTGGTGGTCACTCCTCGCGCAGCTGCAGGCGGTAGCGGTGGTAGCGGACCTGGAAGAAGAGGCGCTCGGCCAGCGAGAGGGTCATGCCAGGCAGCACGTAGTGATCACTCGCGCCCATGTGTCTGAAGCCCAGTGACTCATAGAGCTTGTGGGCGGCCACCTTAACGGCTGTGGTGCCCAGTACCACTGCAGAGTAGTTGTGCAGCATGGCAAACTCCAACACCCTCCTGCCCAGAGCCTTGGCGATGCCTTTTCCGCGGAAACGCGAGTCCACGGACATGCGGAGCAGCTCCACTGTGTTGTCCTCCTCATGGGCCCGTGCGGCCACGATGCCCACAACGTTGCCGTCCAGCACAGCCACCCAGAAACAGGAACCTAGGAAGGACATGACAATCAGGGATATTCTGCATGGAAGACTGAAGAGACTTTCGAGCTGCCCATTCCAGCTGAGTGCCAAGTCAGGGTATCACAATGATGCTCAATCCTCACCTTTCAGCTCTTTTGGACACCAGGGGAGGCCACGAGACACTCCATAAGCCTCAGTCCGGGCAAACCTGCCCAACTTTGCATGACAGGATCCCACCTCACAAGCAGACACAATCAGCTCCAGCCCAAGTCTCTATTGTCCTGGCCAGAATAGTAGTTGGAGGTGCCTAGGAGCTGCACAGCCCTTGACAAAGCAAATTCCTACCCCCAGACCACAGGAAAACCCACAGACAACCACAGCTAGGGCCACAGGGCAGAGCATGTCTTGCTGACATACTCTGAATCCCAGCCCTTGGTCTGCCATACTCCTCCCCCAGTATCTTTGCAGGGATATAACTGAATGAGAACCCAGAAGAATGTTTTCTGACCCAGCGAGGGACCACAGACAGCCACACACACCCCAAACCCAGTAACCCTGACACCAGGCTAGCCAGCCCTTACAAGAAGGGAGGGGGCGAGAACAAGGAGTTTGGATGGGAGGAATTCTGACGGGCATGGGACACAGGGAATCCAGTCACCTTCCTGAACTAGAGGTACATGGTCAAGGGGACACCCTGAGACCTTTCTGAAAGATGAAGGCTAAAGGATGGTAGGGGGGAGAGAGCGTCTGGCCAAGCCAAGAGAGTGACTTGCTGTGGGAGATCTGGCCTCCCTTGGCCTTACCCACTCCACCTCCAGCCTCCTTCAGAGGGCTTATGCCAAAAGCTCTGCACCTGCATCTGCCCTAACCCAGCAGGAGGAAGCACTCCTCCCTACACTTCTTACCTCTGGGGAAGCCGGTGCCTTCAGGGCAGACTCTGCTCTACTGCTGAGGGTGCTGCCTGCCCACCCTTCACCAGCGTAGCAGAGAAAGTTGCCAACTCATGGAGGGCCCTGGTCCCAGAGCCTCTAGGACTTTCCCAACCCCATATGCCCATATGCTCTCTGACCAGCTGCCCCACACCCAGCCACACAACCAGACCAGAGGTCAAGACAGCCTCTAGCACCTAGTTGTCACTCTTCCCAGGTCTTGTTTCCCCACTTGCATAAGAACTCCCATAAATCTACACAGCCCAGTTGGCTGATGTCCAGCTCTGGCTCTTTTAGTTCATGAAGGTGACTGGATTCCCTGTGTCCCGTGCCCGTCAGAATTCCTCCCATCCAAACTCCTTGTTCTCGCTCTCTCCCTTCTTGTAGGGGCTGGCTAGCCTGGTGTCAGGCTCATTGTCCAGTAGAGGCTGGGTTAACCCTATAAACCCAGCAGATGTCCAAGGATTAGCAAGAGCTGCCACACTCTAACCCCTGAGGGCACATGACAGGAACTTCTGACCACACCCATCTATCTACTCAAGCTATCTACCGAAACCCGCTTCAGCCATTTCCCACCTTCTCTTCCCAAGCAGAGGCAGGTAGGTAGAGGACCCTGCAGAGGACAGGAAGCTGTATTTGAATGTGGGTAAGGGCCAAGGAAAACAGCAGGCACCAAGGCCAGCTAAACAGGGCATTGGGGTACAAGATGGGATGGCTGGGGAGAAGCTGGCAGAAAACTATAGCTGGCAAGGCTAAGAAGGCTGCCCTTCCTTGAAATAGACCTGGTTCTTTCTGGCCAGCCCCCTGTGTCATCCCCTCACACCTTAAAATGTCTCTCCTCTGGCTCCCACAACCCAGCCTGCTTCATGGCCTGCCTCAGAGAGACCAACCAGTCTCCAGCTCCTGGAGACCAGAGTCCCAGACCCTCATTCTACAGAAAGCCTTGGGGTCTGGGATAATACCTTGTGGTTCACTACTCTAGTCAGGAGACCGGGTAAGGCCTGGGCTCCTGCTCAATCTTCTGCTCCCTGGGACATCTCCTGTGTCACCCAGGATTCCTCCACCCTGAGCACTCTCGGCTGGCTCAAGATCCAGCCAGGACTTCACCCCATAACAGACAAACAAACGGCAGGTAGCAAGAAAAGGTGTCCAACAGAGGACACAGTGGAGCCAGGCCACCAAGGGAAGGACTTCTTTCTGGCTCTCCCCTGCTGACACGCCACCCTTAGCTAGAAGCCTCAGTCATTCAGAAGACTCAGAACACCAGGATCCCACAGCTTAGGCCCTCTTGTGCCTGAAGGGGAAGAGGGAGGGAGTAGGCAGAGTTGGAGAATTCCAGAACTCACCAGGTGGCTTCATGTAGTACTGCTCAATGTCAGCCATGTCCGTGTGCAGCGCACACTCCAGGTAGGCCAGAATCACCTTGCGGCTGTAGTAGTAGCGCAGGGCCAGGAGCCCGGCCGGCACCAGGCATGTCAGCAGCAGTGAGCGGGTCACAGCAAAACAGAGGGCTGCAGGCAAGGGGGCACAGGTGAGGTGGCAGGTGCAGAGAGGCACGCGGCCAGGCTGGACATGGGTAGGTCCCACGGCACCCGGAGTCCAAACCACCTTGGTAAATCAGTGCTTAGGGGTGCTCCCCACCAGGGACTGTTTCTCTGTGTAGGAGTCATGGCCGCAGTCCCTCTCTACGCTTCCTCATTTCCAAGCTCTCTGGCGTAAACACCTGCTACCTTCACAACCTGAAACAAAGGTCCACAATACAGCCTAGGCCAGACCAGTGCTGGTCAGCCCTTGGTTCCCCCAGTTTCCAAAGGGTCTCTTGCCTACTCCACCTAGCCTGGTGCTAAGTCAAAGAGCTGGACAGAGACACCAGGACACTGCCTATGCAAGCAGGTCATCCTGCGCCGGGCTGAGAAGGCACCCAACTAGAGCCCTCCCTGGGCAGCTTCAGAGCCCACTAGGCTGTCAGAGTCGGGCGACAAGCACCACACCGTTTCCAACTTCATTTGTGCTGTGGAGGAGGAAAAAAACGCACAAGAGCAAAAGTTGTCTCCTCCGAATGACCTTGGGTGAGTCGCCTCAAGCTCCTCATCTGCAGAATGGGATGGCATGGAATGGGAGGGGGTGTGCTTCAGACAGCAGAGGGTATCCTCCCTGTATCCCTGGCTCTGGCGAACAGTCTCCCTGGCTCCCCGCGGAGCTGGCTGTCTTCCCGTCATAAATTAGCACTTGAGCCTCAGGCGGCCTCCCCCGCCCAAAGATTATATATATAGTTGTCGCGCCGGGCCGCAGCTGCAGCGCTACCTGCCCTGTCACGCCGCCCCCACCCGGGATGCCCCGCGACGGAAAGAACGGGCGCCGCGGACTGAGTTGCCAACCCTGTGTTTCCCAGTCCGCAGCGCCCTGCACTCAGCCCGCGCTGGTTCCCACGCCCGGCCCAGGAGCCTTGGCCGAAAGCCCGGAGCGCTGCGCCGCTGGTGCAAGCGGGTCTCCTCCCAACCGGTCCAGCGTACCGACGCGGCACCGGGGCTCCGAGATGGGAACCCAGAAGGAAGGCAAAGAGAGTCAAGCGCGACGGTCCCCGGAGGGGTCCGCTGGACCCGCTGGAGCCGGGCCGGTGCGGGACTGCCGCAGCCCCGCCGGCCCCCCGCCCCCCGCGGCGCACTGACCGGCCAGCAGGGCGTAGAGCAGTTGGGTGCGCGGGTGCTGCCGCAGGCCGCGGAAAGCCGTGTTGGGGATGCGCTCCAAGATGCCGTCGTAGAAGATGCGGCGCGCCGCCTCCTGCTCGGCTGCGCGGAACTCGCGGATGCACACGCCGCGCCCCTCCGGCGGCCCCGCGCCCCCGGTGCCTCCGTGGGGCTGGGGACCTGCCGCGGGTGGGGGTGCGGCGGCCGGCCCGGGCGCGGCGGGCAGCGGGGGCCACATGGCTCCGGCGGCGACGAGCAGCGCGTCCTTCTTGGCCCCCGGCAGTGCCTCATGGTCCTCCGTAGCCACGATCTTCGTCTCGCAGACCATGTCGGGAGGCCCACAATGCATGCACCCGGCCGGGCGGCGCAGCGCGAGGACGCGAGCCGGCGGCAGCGGGCAGAGCCCGAGCCCAGGGCAAGGGCGCGGCGCCCTCGGACCCGCGGCGGCAGCGGCGGCGGCAGCGGCTCAGGGGCGCAGGGCGGAGGCGGCGGGCGGCCGGGGCGCGCGCAGGGAGCTGCGCCGCATTTTGGAGAAGTATTTATAATGCAGCGGCGCCGGTGCAGTCGCGGCGCCCGGGGTCCCGCAGGGTCCTAGCGTCCACTGCATTGGCTGCCGAGGGTCACCATGTGATCTCGGGGGTGGGAGCAGACGCCGCCTCTGCGCCCGCCCGATGGCACACTTGGGCTGCGTGGCTGGCGGACCGCGGGAGCACGGAGGGGCCGAACGGAGAGCGTGCGAGGAAGTGGTCCTCAGTGAACGACAGCAGGGACAGGGTGCTCAGAGAGGCGCTGCGTAAGGGGCTTGAGGCTCGCCAGGAGGTCGGAGAGTGATGGACGCCTCCTACCCCGCCCCTGAGCTCCCGCAAAGCTGCCGCTGCGCTCGGACCTGCGTTCCTGCAGCAAAGCGTCCTCTTCTTCCGCGGCCGCTGGCAGTAATCACGGAAGTGTCTCCATCTCCCACCCCTTTGTCTGTACGCGGCGCCCGGCCGAAGTCCTCGTGAGGGGCCCCGTGTTCCTTTGGCAGGCGCCCTCCGAGCCCGCGGCCGGGGCCGAACGGACTGAGAGAGTGAGGACGCGGCTGAAATGTGGTTTGATGCACGCGCTGCCTGACAGCCGAACCCCACCCCACTCCAATCTGACACCCGACCGTTCCCGGCAGCGGACCTGCGGAATTGCAGGACCCCTCCCGGCTCGGCCCCCGCCTTCCGCGGTCCGCGCATGCGCCCCGTGGCCTTGGTGCAGGTGCAGCGGGGGCTCGCTTCAGAGCCGCGGTCTCACAGTCCCCCGGAGCAAGACGTGCAGACGCAGCAGACAGGGCGCGCATGGAGTGGGGAATGCGTAGTGGCATATCCACTTTCCTAGGTCACGGGAATGGGCACCCCCAAAGCCGAATCATCCTCGTGCTCGCGGAGACCCTCTCCGGGCCGGAGGACCCTCAGTCTGCGTTATGCCGCACCATTGTTGGAGCCAGCAGAACGGCTAAGGTCACCTAGAGACTGAAGGGGCCTGTCTCGCAAATGGAACCTGGGAGTAGGGTAATCAAACAGCCAGGGTTGTCAGCACAAGGGGACTGAGAAGGAGAGGGTCAGGCTAGAGAGGATTTTCCTCACTGTTTTCGAGACACGGGGGCGGGGGAGTGGGACTTATCTGGGTCCCAGAGGCGACCTTCCTGGACACTGATGCTAAATCTCTCAATATTTCAAAGGAACTCACTGATAGTATCTGAACAGGCCGGGGCACCGACTAGCCACATTGACTTCTCCTGAGTCCCGAGGTTGGCTGGGTGGTCTGCAGGACCAGTGCCGGCCTGTAAGGGCTGAGGACAGTCAGGCAGAAGGGCCCCGAGGAAAGTGAGGCTGAGCATTGAGGACCCATCTGGTGGAGCCAAGAAGTTCTGACTCAGGACCCTAGGTTTGCGGGTCACTGAAGCCTGTAAGCCTTAGAAGCAACAAAATGGTCCGGTGCCTATAGGGTATCTCTCCACACCCCTGACCAGAGTTGCTCCTTCGTCTTTCTGCACCTCCGGGCCTAGGGGATTTGCAAGACTCACATCAGCGCGACCAGAATCCCCCTCAGTTCTGCAGAGCACCCATTCCCTGGTCTGCCTAACCATTCCTTCCATTGCCCCGGTCCTCCTATAATCATTTGCCCACCCCGCCCCCGCCCCCATGGCCATGATGGTGGCCTGCGCTATAACCAACACATCGGAACCGTCTGAAAGCGTGAAGGGGCCAAGACTGGAGCCCAGGGTCTTGGAGACTTAAAGATACTACCCTAGGAGTTGCGCAGACAGCAGGACAATCCATGGCCCTGTTTAGCCCTGTTCCTCCTTCCTGTCGTGGGGCGCCCTCTGCCGTTCTCCCTTAGGCCATTCCTGGGTGGCATCAAGGTCCTCTTTAATAAAGCAGCAGCCTAGAGCCACTCTACCTCTCCCGAGCTCCCCACGATGGCTTACACACTCCTCTGCCTGGGTGTGTAGGAAGACTCAGGAGACCCAGCTTGGCTTCCTCACATCCTGCAGCTGAATGCACCTTCCAGGAGCCTAGAAGTGCCTGCCTACAGCCTGGCAGGGGTAAAGACGTCTATCAAGATTTCAGAGACAGAGTGGGGACGGGTGCCCTGGACCCTACACCTGAACATTCATGGGTTAGGAATGCTTCCTTAATAGGGCAGCCCTCCAACCACGGTGTGTTCTTTAAGGATGTTGGGTAAAGAGGACTTATCCTTGCCTGGCATGGCTGCCCCAGGGTCTGTTTGGGGAAGAAGAACCCCATACTGAAAATGTAGAGAAAAAGGAGTGGGTAGTGGGAATATCCACAGCCAAGGTAGTCCTGGGAGATGGCCCTGGGCTCGATGCTGAAAGCTATAAACCACTGGGGACTGGGGGAGGACAGGAGCCTTTAAGAGAGCAGGAGAGCCCAAAGCACAGAGAAGAGAAACAGGCTCAAAAGCCGCGAAGAGGTGCCACCAAAATGGGAATTCTGCAATAATATTTCCAGGCCAGAACTTCTGGAGGTCCAGACTCAACTCCCTCTGAGTTTGAAAGAAAGAAAGGGAAGAGAGAGAGAGACAGAGACAGAGACAGAGACAGAGAGAGAGAGAGAGAGATGCCTCCAGACAAGCTCAGGCATTCTAATTGAGATACTTCTAATTGAGATAATATTTTATGTAATTCTTATCCTAGAAACTAGACTTATGAGCGATATGATTCAGAACAATGTCTCTTTAATAAAGCATTAAATTTTGCACTGTCATGCATTCATATACAGATTGGCAGCCAAACTTCATAATGTGAAAGTGATGTTTCTAGTATTGATTTTAAAGAGAATAAATTGTTTTAAAATTGGATTTTGCTTTTTCAAAGTTGTAGATATTATTCTAACGTTGCAAAAGAAACTTAAAAATTATGGTTAAAATTGCCAGTGTTCCATTGACTGCAGCTTGCAGTTTGATCACAAGCTTAAGATTTTTAACTCACCCATATATTGTTAATTAAGATTATTACAAGAGTAATCATCTTATGAGAGTGCTAATGCAGCTCATTTCGGCCATCCAGCCATACAAAGCAAGGCAGACTTATAGATATATTTGTCTTTGTACAGAAATTAGACCCTCATACAATCAGTTTGGCTATGGTTGCAGCCTGGCAGGATACTACAGTACAAGCAATTTTTTCACAGCACTAAAGTTATAAAGAACATTTAAACTATAAGTCGTTTTAAGAAAGACTGTCCAAAATTAGAGGTATAGACAGACAGATTGTTCCCCTAGAATCTGTCCTTGTACTGGCTAGTTTTGTGTCAACTTGACACAGCTGGAGTTATCACAGAGAAAGGAACTTCAGTTGAGGAAATGCCTCCATGAGATCCAACTGTAAGGCATTTTCTCAATTAGTGATCAAGGGGGAAAGGCCCCTTGTGGGTGGGACCATCTCTGGGCTGGTAGTCTTGAGTTCTATAAGAGAGCAGGCTGAGCAAGCCAGAAAAAGCAAGCCAGTAAGGAACATCCCTCCATGGCCTCTGCATCAGCTCCTACTCCCTGACCTGCTTGAGTTCCAGTCCTGACTTCTTTCAGTGATGAACAGCAATGTGGAAGTGTAAGCTGAATAAACCCTTTCCTCCCCAACTTGCTTCTTGGTCATGATGTTTGTGCAGGAATAGAAACCCTGACTAAGACAAATTGGTACCAGCAGAGTGGGGTATTCCTGTGACAACCTGACCATGTTTTGGGGAGGACTGTGGAAGGACTTTGGAACTTTGGGCTTGAAGATCCATCCTTTGTTAAGAGCTCTGTCAGATGTTGTGTAGGAGCTTGGAAGATAATGTTGAGAACAGTGCAGAAAATGGAGGCCTGGCTTGTGAAATTTTAGAGGGAAAATTAAAAGACTCTTTTCAGGACCATTGTTACTTTGTGAAGATTCTGTGGTTCCGGTTAGCTGGGGCTGAAGAATCAGCTGTGATTAACAAGATACCAGAACTAGTAAAGTGAAAACTTTGTATTACTGGGACTATTGATGCTGGTTAGCTGGAGCCAAGAAATTAGCAGTGATTAAGAAGAGACCAGCATCCTTCATTGAGGTGACATCTTCTGGGAAGTGTTTTTTGAGAGCACAGAGGCTGTGTTCCAGAGATAACCAAGGTTGTATCTCGTGCTACAGTGGGACTTGGTAATGTGTAAGAGTCACCCAGATGGTACTGGTTTTGACGGCATGAAGGGGTCACGCAGAGCAGCTGAGGCTTAGCACTGTGAGAGGCCACGGAAGACCGTTGGTGAAAGTAAAGCCTCAGATGCAATTGACGGCCCAGGACTGAAGGGGTCATGCAGTGTTTTGGAGATGCCAGTACCATGAGATGACCACCAAGAGCAGCAGCAGTGGAGTACAGGCATCTGGAGCCTAGAGGACGACTCGTGTGCTTCAAAGGGCATGGCTGGAGAAGTGACCCAAGCCCTTGGAGGAGCCCAGAAGATCGTGAGTTGGATCCCAGACATTGGACGGTTGGAGATTGATTTTTGCTTTTGATTGTGACTGTGCCCTGATATTTTCCCTCTTGAAGGAAGAAACTATTTAGTGGAGCCCACAGTTAAGAGACTTTTAATTGTGAAGAAGACTTTGGATTTTAAAAGAGATGGATATTTTAAAGAGATTGAAAATTTAAGAATATGTAAAGACTGTGGGATGTTTAAAGTTATTTAGATCTTGGGAATGAATAAGAATGTAAGGGTTGAGGCTTACTAGTGATGTGTTTGTGTGTCAAGTTGACAAGGGGTCAATTGTACTGGCTAGTTTTGTGTCAACTTGACACAGCTGGAGTTATCACAGAGAAAGGAGCTTCAGTTGAGGAAATGCCTCCATGAGACCCAGCTGTAAGGCATTTTCTCAACTAGTGATCATGGGGGAAAGGCCCCTTGTGGGCGGGACCATCTCTGGGCTGGTAGTCTTGGTTCTATAAGAGAGCAGGCTGAGCAAGCCAGAAAAAGCAAGCCAGTAAAGAACAACCCCCCATGGCCTCTGCATCAGCTCCTGCTCCCTGCCCTGCTTGAGTTCCAGTCCTGACTTCCTTGATGATGAACAGCAGTGTGGAAGTGTAAGCTGAATAAACCCTTTCCTCCCCAACTTGCTTCTTGGTCCTGATGTTTGTGCAGGAATAGAAACCCTGACCAAGACAGCCCTCATTGCAGGAGGTTCCAAGATGTTCAGATTAAAAATATATACACATTTGAGTTAATACAAAGTCCAGAGCAGCCTCAAGGAAGATTGTGCAATGTTTCTTGTGTTTTGCAAACTGCGCCTAAGGAAGTTCTTGAAACTTCACCCCTCCCTGACTTCAGGGGGGATTTCTTTTTAGCTAAACAACATTTCTTTCAGATCTACCCAGGAGTTGTTCATAATAAAGTTTAAATTCAAGATTTATAAAAGGTTAACCAGGCTGTAGATCTTATAAAGGCATTACAAGATAGCTTGCCTACTTCATATAAAATTATTATAGATTTGAAAGTTTATTTTTTTTCCTTTGCATCCTGTTAATTGTAAAAAGTTTGCTTCTAGTGAACTGGTAACCATTAAAAAGTTTTACCCCTAGGTATGGCTAATAGTCTTACATTTTGTAAGAAATTTTTATTGTCTAGGCTTCAAAAAGCTAAGACTTTGAATCTTTCAGTGTATATTGTTTCCTAAGTGGAAAGTAATTTATTAGCTAATGCCTCTAAAGGGAAGTTTACTTCAAATCTTTGTTTTCACACAATGAGCTTTAAAGTTCTGGGGAGTGGTTGTTGCTCCATAAGATTCAGAGGCAATATCTTTTTTAATATTTAGGGTTTTAGTGATACTAGAAAATTGTGGTACAGAAAATCTAAGAAAGAAAAATTTATTTGCTTCAAAATTTAATTTTCAAAAGCTTCTAGGAGATGTTAATTGGCTAAGACCTTACCTTAAACTCACCACAGGAGAACTTAAGCCTTTGTTAGGCGCTATCAAGTGAGATTCAAATTAACTGGTGAGAAACAAAAAGGCTTTACAAAAAGCAGAAGAAACTTCTGTGATCAATTGTTATCAATTATGATCAATGGTAATCAAATATTAGCTGCTTATTCTAGTTATTGTTATGAGCCCACAGCAGAGAAAAAAATCAATTGCTACTTATTTCTGATTAATAAATAAATAAAATATGCACATGTGACTATTTAATGCCTTTTCAGGCTTTCTAGTTACAACTGGTCTACAAGAGAAACAGCTGAAAGTGTAATTAGTCACTGCCTATGTTAATTTTTTAATAGACTTGGTGTTCCAAATCAGATTAAAACAGATATTAAAACTGACTATAACAGTCAAGTATTTGAGATGTTTTGTCAACAATTTAATAATTCTCAAAGACAAGGTATTGTGGAACTTTAAAAAACTCTATCTTCTTAAAAAACAAAGAAGGGGAGGAATTATATCCCCATGCACATTATTTAAATCACATTTTTATTTAAAAAAATTAAATTTGGATGTCAAAGAACTTACGAAATGCCTCATAGTATCTTAAAACTAGACATAATTATGTCTAGGTGAGATGAAAAGGATCCACTTATTGGCACATTGGCATAAGCCTGTTCAGATATTTAATATGGGGGAAAGGGGACAATGTTTCTGTTTTTTCCACAGAATGCTGCAGGAGCGTGCTAGCTTCCAATGTGACAGGCTGACCTGTGACTTCCTGAGTGCCCTGACAGTGGTGACAAGAAAGCTGTATTAAGCACACAGAGAAAGAGGAATCAGGGAGAGCAGCCACTTGCAAACAAGATGAAGAAACTTCCTATGTCCACCATGGGCTACAGCAAGGAGAGCCGACCTGGTGTCAACTTGGGGACAACTAAAAAGGCTAACTTGTGAGGTGGAGGGACTGCTACAGAGTATTGGACAAGATTTCATGAGAGACACTGTTTTGGGCCATTCAGACCAACTCCCCTATAGCTGGGAAAGCTTGTGTACCTTAACTATATGCTATATTGTTAGATAATTTTAAGAGTTAAGATCACCAATCTTGACAAGTCTTTTCAAATTCATTGTAATTCTTGTCAATTAACTAATTGTGTAGATCCTAATTTAGATAAGGAATCTGCTGTTATGATTTTGTTAAAGAGGCCTGCTTATGTTTTGCTGCCTGTAGAGTTAGAAGATCCTTGGTTTAAAAATCTGGGAATGCAAACTTTGCAAAGGTATCTACCACAGCCTTAGTTCAGCAGCTGCATACTGCTCATTTTGCTAATGATAGTAGTAGTCTTAGCAATAGGGCAGGATATAGCAAATATTAAGGCTACAAAGGCAGAAATTTCAGATATTAGCAAAAGTCACTTGGACACTTGGAACATTGATGAATTGGCCAGAGATTTAAATAATAACCTAAGTGCATTGAATCCCCTGGATTGAGTTCAATATATAATCCTACTTGCTATTATTATTGGCATTATTTTATTAGTAATTGTGTTTCCACTCATCTTTAGAGTTTTCCCCGAGGTGGGACATTCTGGAACTTCATCTAAAAAAAAAAAAAATTAAAAAAAAAAAGTGGGAACTGCTACATCCACTCCAGTAGTGACATGCATGACAGGGCAAGAGCCTGGATGCAGTCCTGAGACAAAGAGTTTCACGGAAACTTAGTCTCCTGGAACTGTGGCATTCCATAGCACATATGCTCCAATTTTGTCCTTGCGAATGGATCTGTGTGCTTCCTTTCAGTATTGTTTTATTATAGGTGCCTCCAAGCAATGCCTTGCCAAATACCTAAGCAAAATCGAACCTTGCTTCCTGGTCTTCACCAATGCCCTAGGTAGTCCTTGAGCCGACCCTGGGCTTGGAATTCAGTAAGAATGTTGCCTATTCAGTGACATTCAGAATTGCCTCTAGTATTGTAAGAGAGATAGTGAGAGAAATCAGGCATTACTATCTACTACATAGAGTTAGAAATCTCAGGGCAAGCTTAGCAAAGTAAGTTTAGAATTTTTATTATAGTTATGTATGGCAGACTACATTACTTATTAGTAGAAAGTCCCCCCATACTGTCACTTAGAATAAAAGCCAAGTCGCTCCCATATACAGGAATTTACAATGGTTTAGGAAGTAGATCTGGCTGTGGTTTTAGAATATTGCATTATTCATGAGAAGGTCAGATAGAACAACTCCCTAATTAGAACCATGGCTTAGGTATGAAAGCCCTTGCCCTAGGAGTGTAAAGACCTCACACCTGGCTTCTAAGACTATAGCTGACCTTAGATAGAGCTGACTTTGTCTCAGTTGTTTTATTGCCCAGTTCCTGCCACTCTTTGTGTTTACATTCCTCTGTTTTGTGTAAGAGTCATTAAGCATCCGGTAACCTCATTTGTACCTTGCTGATGTGTCACCTAACTTCCCTATTTTCTTCTGTATAAAAAGTTTGATGCTCAATTTGAAAAATTACATTCAGATTCTACACAACCTCTCGTGTTGCGTCTGTCTGTCATTCATTCGCCGACTCCTTGCCCATCTGCAACTAGAGACCCGTTCCACACAGACAAAGGGACCCAGAGGGTCTGTGGCAAACAAAAAACAAAAAACAAAATAAATAAATAAAAAATAAATGTTTTCAGCCAGTGATGGTGGGCATCCCTTTAATCCCAGCACTCAGGAGGCAGAAGCAGGAAGATTTCTGAGTTAGAGGCCAGCCTGGTCTACAGAGTGAGTTCCTGGACAACCAGGGCTACACAGAGAAACTCTGCCTCCAAAAAACAAACAAAATAAGACCAAACAAAGGCAGACCAACCCAGTTTCCTTCCTCAGCACTTCCTACACAGGCCACAGGAGTAGAAGTCATGAAGCCTAGAAAAAGGCAACTCTGGCAGAAGACTGTGGGTGAGCTGGGTCCCAGAACCCTGGCTAGGGGTGGCAAAAGAATGAAGGAAACACAGATGCACAGACCATGTACAATGAGGCTAGGGTCACTAGCACCGGAACATGGAATCTCTGCATCTCCTAGGTACAGCACAGAGTGGGAGGAAGTCTCTGAAAAAGGTTGTGTGCAGGCCCTCAGTCCTGGCTACAAGTATCCAGGAGGAAGAAGCCACACCTGTTGGTCTTTGCACAAGCTCCATACATTCACTCAGCACTTCATGCACTCAGGGCACCCTCTGCTCCCTAGAGGGCATCCAGTGTGGGAATGTACAATTGTCGGGAACAAGAGCAGAGATCCAGGTAAATATGAGGGTATCCTGTGCCCAAGGCTTGGGCTGAGTGCTCAACAATAAGCAGACACCGAGGTCGATTAGTCCAGGGTAAGTCTAAGAAAAGAAAAGGCATCTTGGAAAGAAAATGCATGTCTTGTGCTTGACCATAACCTGGGCTGTGTTTAGTCATTCCGAATACCATACCGAGCCAATGACAAACAGCAGAGCTACACTGTGGCTCCAGGACAATGCAGGCTCCTTAGGAAAATCTAAAGGCCTTGCCAGGTAACCAGGCTAAACCTCTCCATCTCTGCTACTTCCAAGAAACCAAGTCAAGTTCACCCAGCAGCGGCCCAAATACCAAATCTGTTGGTACAGACCTGGTGTTTGCTTAACCACAGTAGCATGAAACACAAGCAGCTCTCATCTCCCTAGAGCCCTCAGCACAACACCCTGAACATGCTCCATCTTTCCTCCTGCCTCCTGTCTGCTCCTTCTACTCTGAGGCCCCTCGCCTTACCTCACTGTCTTCTCAGCTCCTCTCTCCTGTCTTCACTCAGCCATGGAGAACTCATCCCTCTTTCTTTTTCTGGTGCCAGTCCGGGTGCTTGTCCTTACAGCTGCAGTGACCTGCCCCTCCCCCAATCCTCCTGGCTCTGTTTCCTTTTCCTGTCTTTTTTAAAGTCAGGAGTCTCTCTCTCTCTCTCTCTCTCTCTCTCTCTCTCTCTCTCTCTCTCTCTCTCTCTCTCTCTCCTCCCTCTCCCCTCTCTCTGTATAGTTCTTGCTGTTCTATAACTCACTATGTAGACCAGGCTGGCTTTGAACTCTCAGAGTGCTAGGATGAAAGGAAGGTGCCACCACACCCCACTTCTGTTTTCAAATTCATCTGGAATCCAACCACTTCTCTCGCTACCACAGGTGGCACTACCCAGCTAGCCTCCATCCACCATGGTACAACAATCTCAAGGGCCCATATTATCCTCTGGATTACCTAGTGTCTCTAGCAGCCACAAGCAGCCTGTTCCTACATTCCTAGAATCTGCTGGCTCAAAACCTCACAGGGCCAGAGGGATGGCTCAGTGGCTGAAAGTGCCGGCCAGGCAAGCCTGCCTGACAAACTGAGCTCAGTCCCTGGAACCCACAGTGGAAGGAGACAATTATGTCCCCAATTGTCCTCTGTGCACAGGCATGTGCATACACACACACGTTTTCAAAGACACTATAAAGCTCCAAGGAGGGTCACCTGACAAGCTGCCTCTTCTCTTTGCTCCCGCAGTTCCCCATAGCCCCAACTCCTGCAGGATGGGTTACCAACCTCCAGACACCTTTATCCTAGCCTTTCTGATTCTACTTCATTCCATAGGCATGCACGAAGGAAAACTCTACACCATACTTTCTTGGCTATTTGTACCAAGGGCATACTTTCTTGGCTATTTGTACCTAACAGCATCCATTAAATACAGGACAGTTAATCTCGAATTTAGAGTAAACAATCCCTTTGGCGTAGTACATCCCATAAACACTGTACTAAAAAGTGTTGTTTCTGTATTTGACTTGCTAGCTGTGGCAATCAACACCCAGAGCAAGGATACTCTCTGTCTCTCCTGACTGAAATCAGCCAACGGGCAGGAGTATCCATCCACCTCGACTGCTCAGGCAGGACCCAGAACAGAAGCCTGGTTGGTGCAACACACCTGGACAGTGCTCAGGCTGAAGAGCCACCAAAGGTCTCAGCACTCCTCCATCAATGCCTCCCCCCACCCCAAGGTGATTTAGCTCCTTGTAGGACACGGGGGTAATCAAGGAACCATGCCCCAGAAAGGCCAGTACTGTGTGTCTAGGGCAGGGCAGCTACTACAACCTCAGCCCTGATGAGCTCCTGGAAGTGTTTCCAATCGCATGTGCACGCGCCCTATCTTGATTTAAGGGTGGAAAAACTTTAACTTCACTTGCACAAACTTTGCAAAAGTTTGGGAAAAAGGAGAGAGCTATCCTCACTTTGTCTGAGGTTTACTGCTAGGCATCTATGTGCCAATATAAGAGGGACCACTAACTCCCACCCAGAAGTTCTTATTAGAGTACCCAGGAGCCAAGCTTGGGGCTTCAGATAGAACCCTCCTGGAAGGTATGTTAGCCCACTGCCTGCTGTTCACTGCTGCTCCCTCCTGCAGAAGCCCTAGGTAAGGGTTCCAGAGCTCAGCTTCCACAAAGCCATGCCCACTCCAGTACAGAGAGGCCTTAGGGAACTCAGAAGGGACAGGCCAGTATCAAGACCCTCTGGCCTCCAAACAAGAGCATGCTGGCTGAGACAGGTCTGAGATGGCCAATTCACTGTCAGTGCCAAGTGTGTGCATGGACAGGCAAGCACACCTCAGCAGGGTGCTTCTACGGGACAGTACCAAACAGCTCCCTATCACCTGTAACAGAAAAACCAAGACCTAGAGAGGGCCCTAACAGGGCAACATGGGGGCTCTGGTGGCCAGAGCAAAATACAGGACACAGGCATGCTAGCAGGCATTTATTGACAAGGAATATCACTGGCCAAAGATCTTCAGCGTCCAGCTGGCCAGCAGGCACACAGAGCCCGGCGCTCAGCCTGCAGCAGGAGGGTCTCCGTCTGCAAAGAAACCAGAGGCAGCATAAGGATGGGACAGAGCTCTCCTCCTTCCCAGGCCTTCCTGGCTCCTCCACTTTCATCTGGGTACCCTGCTGGGACTTCCAAGCCACCTCACCTTGCCCCTCTCTACCCTTCAGTGCTTTATCACCTCCATCCCCTCCATAGTAGCTCCCATCGCTGGGGTCCCTCCTCACACTCATCCCTACGCCAGAATAACCACTCCAGCCATCTTTCAACTCACATGGATACTCAAAGCATGAACTCTGGCCCCACAATCCACAAAGGAGTGGATGCCTGCTCACTGAGAAGTGGGGAGAGACACCACTGTGGGGAGTGTCCTTCTGACCGTGCAGGTGGGATCTTTCCTTCTTCCTGCTTCCAACAATTCTCTGTACAAGGTCAACTCCCTTGGCTACATTCCAGGGATTGAGAGATCCAAGTTCACCCAACCTCTGAGGACCTAAGACTCCAGGACAAACACCCAGATCTCTGGTCCAACTTAGCTTTCCATTTGTCACACACCATAGACTCTGTGCCACAGCCTGTTTCTTCTTACTCTGGGCTCATCTCTCACTGGAGATCCTAGTTTACGGATACACATCCCTGGAGTACACAAGTCTCAGGACATAGGATCCCGAGATCTTGGCGCTGGGCATGGGGGCGTTTTCAAGTGAGACCTAGATCCAGATCCCTAAAGTGGCTACATCTTGGGGTGCCTACAGGCCAAACTCAGACCTCCCTGACCTTGTATACTCACCCGTGCGTCCAGGCTGTAGGCGGTTTTCCGTAGGTCCTGAAGGGCGCGCTGCATGAATTCAAATGCGTGGCAATCCACGCACGGGCGGCCTGCGGGGACGCGAATCAGCGTCACGTGAGGGTGGACAGACCAAGCCACTGCCAGGGCGTCCCGGTCCCTGTCGCCCGCCCTCCAGTTCCCACCCAAGAAGTGACCGCTCAGGAAACAAAGACGCCTCCCGCACGCCCCCTCCGCGGGCACCTACTCTGAGCGGGGACAGCGCTCCCGGTGGCGGGCTCGGCGCGGGCGCCCAGCAGCGCCAGGCTCAGCAGCAGCAGCAGTAAAGTCCGTGGCGACAGCAAGGACCTGAGCGCGGGGGCCATGGCAGAAGGAGCCCAGGCCGCCCTGCAGCGAGTAGCGGTCAGCGGCGCCGCGCACCTGGCTGCACCCCGAACCGTTCCACTGGTGATGCCCCGGCCACGCCCACCCACAGCCCGCCACCCACAGCCCAGCCTTACTCACGTGTCCCGCGAGCTCAGGTGCGCTTAGCCCAGTCCCACCCTGCCTTGGGCCCCGTGGACACCACCCCACCCTTACCGCGGTTCAAGGAACCGCGAACAAGCAGCGCGGGCGACTCGGGAAGACCGACCGCGACCCGCACGCGCGCGCATGCGCCCAAGCCGACCCCACCCGGGGCCCCCTGACGTCGTCGTCATAGAAACACCGCGGCCGCGCGCGCCTGGCTCTGGCTGCTTTCCCTCTGCGCGAGGCTCCGTGGTGCATCCGCGTAGGGGTGCAGCTGAGGACACCGGAGATCAGTTGAGGGTGCCTACTGCGACCTTGTCACTCTGGCCGCGCGCTCAGTCCTCGGCCAGCTCCTGCCCAGGACCTACATGCTCCCCTCATCCTCCCTGCGGCCTCCACAGTGACCGTTCAGTTCCTGGCCGCCGCTGATTTCGACCTCGCGTCCCTCCAAGGCCCATTCGTGTGGGAGACCAACCCTGGCAGCCAGACTCGAGCCGGCGGGGAACAGCGCGCCCAAGCTGAGGGAGTGTGGTTTCCTGATTGTCCTGGCTAAAGCCTGGGAACCTCGCGATGGGTGCGGGGGTGGGGGTGGGGGTGGGGGTGGGAATCAGGAGAGGGCTTGGGGCGCTGCGCCACACTGGTTTGTCACAGTATTGTCCTGTCCTGTCACGGTGTCTCCACCACCATGCACAGCCGCATCTGTGTGCCAGAGGAACTCTCCTTTCCTTGGAAAGCGAGGCTCTGGGGGTGGGGGTGGGGCTCCCTCCCACTCTTCCGCAGTTTAGGCATATATTCTCCCTTCCGATCTGTTTCATTCCAGGATCTAGACTGACCATGACCATGAGCCACGCTGGAAGATCCAGGTGAGTCACCGCGCAGTTGATTGTTCCCAGGCACACCACACACACAGTTTTCAGAAAAACCACTGAGATTTCTATTCAACTCACGCAAAAGTGACCCAGAAAGTCAGCGGTGACAGGAAAGACTGGTTTATTCTAAACCACGTGAGTGCCCAGGGCTGAGAACAACTTGGTGTCTGCCCAGGGCCAGACAACTTGGTGTATCTCCCAGGTGGGATCTCTCCCATGAGTTTCAAAATGTGAGCCCTAGTTTTATGGTCGGGGGACACTTGGTGATATATTCTGGGAAATATATTGGTCGCCGGGATGCCAAGTCAGACAGACAAGTTACAGTAAATATTAAAGGACTTAAGCAAGCCCAAGATCATTTTGACTCTCTGTCTCCACAATCACCACCAGGTTCCAGGAAGGTTGCAGCTCGGTCACCTAGGGCAGGTCACCTAGGGCAGTTAGCTGAGGTGATAAGTTCACACAAACCTGTCTGTTCTTCTCCTTTTGGGCTCCCACTTTCCTCATCCTCACTCAGCCTGTTGCCCTCCCCTTCTTCATTTGTCCGCTTGGGGCCAGCAGCTGACAACCCTTAGGAATTTGACCCTGACTGGGTCCCCCTCCTCCTCCCCCTCCCGCTCCCCCATTGAATAAACTCAAATGGCAAGTGGTCTTGTCAGCGGGATCAATATTCTCAGCCTGGAGGAGACATACCACGTTTTGGTGATAGTTTCCCTCGAATACCCTGCTGCTTTGCAGGCTCTGAGCTAGCCCCTTTCCAGGGCCCTTAGCCATCCCACTTACCTCAGAGCCACCCTAACATTGTCCACCTGCCACCAGCCCAGGTTGGGCCAATCTCATATGTAACCAGTTAAGACCGGACAGCTTAGGGCCAGCAAGATAGGTGAGCAGTGAAAACTACTTCTCATGCGTGGTGGTTTGAATGGGAATGGCTCCACCCACAGGCTCATACATTTGAATGCTTGGTCATCACAGAGTGGCACTGTTTGAGAGGAATTAGGAGGTGTGACCTTGTTAGAGACAATGTGTCACTGGGTTTAGGGTTTCAAAAGCCCAAGCCAGGCCCAGTTTCTCTCTGCTGCCTGCCGATCTGGATGTAGAACTCTCACTACCTCTCCAGTGCCATGTCTGCCTGTGTGTTCTCATGATAACAGTAGATTAAACTAGTAAAACTAAGCAAGCCCCAATTCAGTGCTTATTCTTGTAAGACTTTACATGGTCATGATGTCTCTTCACAGCCATAGGACACCAACTAAGACATCACAAAAGCCGTACTACCTGAGTTCACACTCTAGAACCCATGGTGGACAGCAAGAACTAACTCCAGAAAGTTGCACTCTGACCTTATATGCACATGCTATGTTTGTGCACACACACCATGCATGCCCCTACACCACAATAAAAACTTTTAAAAAGTGAAGGGAAAATACACCATGACTCCCTCACTAGAGGTCCCAGAGTCTTCAATTCCATTAGAGACAGGAGTGGACCCTTGTCATGTGCCAAGGGTCATGTAGAGGGGAAGTATCTGTCTGGGAAGATGACAGTTCTGGAGATAGATATGATTATATTTGCACAGTAATGTGTATGTAATTAAAGCCACATTATCAGATACCTGAAAATGCAAATATATGCTCCGTGGTTTTTACCATATACTTGTTTTGTTCTGTTTGTTTTTCAAGACTAGGTTTCTTTGTTTGGCCTTGACTGTTCTGAAACTAACTTTATAACCTTGGCTGGCCTCAAACTCACGAGATCCACCTGCTTCTGCCTCCCAAGTGTTGGGATTAAAGGCGTGCACCACCACTGCCTGTCATTTTATCATCTACTTAAAACTTCTTTGTGTGGAGACCGGGTCGCCATGCTTGGTGGCAGACAGACAGTGGCAGGGTGGTTCTGTTTCAGCTGAGGGAAGCAGGATGGCCAAGTGCCCTGGAGAGCAGACAGCCCAGAACCCGCCCCCCAGACTATTTCACATCTATGCTGTGGTTTGTGACAGAATCTCATTCTGTGGAAAAGCTGAGTAGTATTCCACAGTGAACATGTCATACCTTGTGCCTTAGTTACTGTTCTATTGCTGTGAAGATACATGACCAAGGCAGCGTACAGAGAAAGCTTGCTTGAGGGTTCGTCTATTACCGCAGACCCTCTTGAGTCCCTTGTCTGCATAGAACGGGTCTCTAGTTGTAGATGGGCAAGGAGTTGGCGAATGACAGACAGATGCAACACCAGAGGTTGTGTAGAATCTGAATGTAATGTCAAATTGAGCATCAAACTTTATACAGAAGAAAATAGGGAAGTTAGGTGACACATCAGTAAGGTACAAATGAGGTTACCGGATGCTTAATGACTCCTACACAAAACAAAGGAATGTAAACACAAAGAGTGGCAGGAACTGGGCAATAAAACAACTGAAATAAAGTCAGCTTTAAGGTCAGCCATAGTCTTAGAAGCCAGGTGTGAGGTCTTTACACTCCTAGGGCAAGGGCTTTCACACCCAAGTCATGGTTCTAATTAGGGAGTTCTGCTCTAGCTAACCATCTCATGAATAATGCAATACTCTAAAACCACAGCCTGATCTACTTCCTAAACCATTGTAAATTCCTGTATATGGAAGTGACTTGGCTTTTATTCTAAGTGATAGTGTAATACCAGAGGCAATTCTGAATGTCACTGAATAGGCAACATTCTTACTGAATTCCAAGCCCATTGTCAGCTCAAGGACTTTCTAGGACATTGGAACACTGGTGAAGGCTTAGCTATGTCAGAATTCAATCTTAAAAGGCACTTATAATAAAATAATACTAAAAGAGAGCACGTGGATCCATACACTAGACTAACATGGGGATAGGGTGTGAGTATACGGGTTAATGAGAATGCCAAAGCTCCAGGAGGTGAGTTCCTTTTGAAACTCTATGCCTCGTGAGTGCTCCCAGGCTTCTCAGCCTGTCAAGCAGACTTCACTGGAGTGTGCATGGCAGTCCATTATCATCATGGCAGGAGCATGGTGGCAGGCAGGCAGGCAGGCAGGCAGGCATGGCACTGGAGCAGCAGCTGAGAGCTTTACATCCTGATGCACAGGCAGCAGGCAACAAGAAAGAGAGATACTGGGCCTGCTGTGGACCTTTGAACCCTCAAGGCTCATCCCTAGGGATATACTTCCTCCAACAAGGCCATATTTACTCCTACTCCGTTAAGGACACTCCCCCCCCCCAAATCCTTCCATACAGTTCATGAATTGTAGACTAAGCATACAAATATATGGGAGCCATTTTCATTCAGACCTTGCCTACCCATTCATTGTTTGGGTTGCTTCCACCTCTTTGCTGTTGTAAACTGCTACTAATACAGAAGAACTTTTCAAATCACTGTCGGTTCCCCCACCTCTGTTCACATTCTCCATGCAGTGGGATGGGGAGGGTGTGGCTCTGCAGGTGTCAGGCAGGGAAATGAACCACAAAGAGGTGGGAATGAAAGTTCAGACTGACTTTATCAACCTGGATAAAACCTTCTAGAGGGTCTTAGATACTGTTCTATTGCGTGAAGAGACATGACCAAGGCAACCCCATGCTAGGGGCTTATTGCCAGTATATTTAAGAAATAATTTCTTAATTATATATAATTATGATTTGGAATTAAGTTTCCTGTTGTAATACAACCCTCAATGCACAAGGAACCGTAATTATATTGAAAATCACTCAGGGTAAATGTCCTTTCTTCCAAGAAGATGGGTTCTAGAGATAAGAAACCTGTACTAGCTTAAGGACCTAAGGAAAGATCTAGCCTTGTCTTGGTCATACAGATAGTGTTGCGGTCATTTGGGCTATTAGGCATCTCTGGTCCTGGTTGTGGGAGCTTAATATGGCCTGGACCAACAGATAACATAGATCACCACCCAACTGTTAGTCACCACCAGTTACTCGCTTTCTGCATGGAAGAACATATTTTTACATCTTTCCCTGTGTGCTTGACCTTCCTGGTTTCTCTGGAAATCTGTGGCCACAGGACCCTTGTAACCATACCCCAACATGTCTGCAGTTCCCATCCTATTTCTAGAAGTCTCTGTCATAACTTCAAAGCTTCAAGGTCACCACCTTGTCAACATCTTTTGCCACACTTCCCCCTGCCCATTGTATGCAGCTAAGGTCACCATCTCTGTGGCATTTCTCATACCCCTCTGCCCACCCCACACTACCACATGGCCTCATTAGGACACTAATCCTACCAGGTCATATCCTCTGTATCTTCAGGTTCCGTAACTACTTCTTTCCTTAGATGCCTTGTTTCCACTGCTATAACAAAACATGAAGTTGGGTGCTTTAGGAAGAAAAGAGGTTTGTTTGGCTTACAGTTTTGAAGGCTGAAAAGCATGGCACTAGTCCCTGGTAAGTCCCCATGCTGTGTGACAACACAGCAGAGAAGCCAAGAAGAGAACCCACCTTCTGTATACAGAAGGATCAATCACAAGCTATATAGGCTCCCTTAAAGCAACAGCTCCCATGAAGTTTCATGCTACAGACCAGCATTTGTCACTTCCTAGTGTGGAAGCCCCATGCCTAACCTTGCTCTAAACTCTAAAAGTTCTAATAGCAGGGGCCAGCTCTCAGGTGGGTTCACTGGTCCCAAAGAATATGGCCAGAGAAATCACCGTGCAGACAAGGAGACAGTGGAGAGGGGGTAGAAAGAGTGTATACACAGAGAAATGGAGAGAGAGAGAGAACAAAATGTCTATATTATGTAGAGAGAATCTCTTGTGTACTGCGTGAAAGCATCAGGTGATAAAAGAGCTGATCAGACAATTAGCTGGAGAGAGGAGATAGGGCAGAACTTCTAATCCCAGTGAAGAGATCCAAAGGGAGACCAGAACACAGTGGAGGACCACAAGGAGAAGAAGGTTTGGAGAGACCAGGCAGATTCACTGAGATGGCTGTGAGAAAGTAGCCATGAAGACAAACATGAACCAGGACAAACCAGGGCGAGACACAGATGCAGGTAAAGGGCCATTTTGCTGGGCAGTAGCAGCCTAGTTGGGTTATAATAGATTGGAATCTGCCCAGCTATAAGTGATTGCAGCTCTTTCATTAACCAACCAGAGGTGATGGAAAGAAATTTTTATATAATGAAACCAGAGCTTCTTGACTATGCTGTCATCTAGACTGTAACCAGCTGTCTGGACATAGAAATCAGCATCTGAATGCCCAGTGCACAGAACCATCCTCCGTTAGGATTGTATAGGAAAGAACCTCTTAGGAGGGGAAGCCCAGCCTGGGCTGGAAAGGTCTGGGTACAGGTGTCCGCTGTAGCCTTCAACACCTGTGTTCACTTTAATGAAACATTCCTTCACATGTTTGCTGCAGCAAAACACCATCCATCAGATTTTCAAAAGAGCCTTTAAGTTCCCACCTCACCCTTTGCCCCGTTAACCTTCTTTCCCACTACCTCAGGTAGGTGGTGGGCTAGAAGGAAGGTGGGAACATTGAAGAAACCTTATTAAAGTAGATTTTGAGAAATCTAATCCAAGAAGGGTGGGATTGGTCGAAGAAATAGTTTGGTCCTCAGAATGTTTGCCAATATCTAGGGCATTCAGGTCTGTTATGGGGTCTCTGGGGGACTGGTTTTGGGGCCACCTGCTTAGAGAGACTGCCCATTGTGTGATGTTTTGGGGGGTAGGGAGATGAGGGTGTGGTGTCAGAGGTTTACCATTCTCCACTCAATCAGGAAGCTGCCCTTTCGAGCTATTGCCTGTGCCTGTCTGGCTGCGGGATGTGACGTGTGAGTCTATGAAGCATGCATCTATGGGACTCCAGGGAGCCCTGAGAATGGGCCCTTCCTGAGAAACCTGGCAGCCTCCCGCACTCACTGAGGCTTCTACCTCTTTAGGCTGGGAAGGAATAAGACCACTACCACAATTTTAAATCAAATTTGAATGAAGCAAGCTGGATTTTATTGGGGTGCACTGAAGAGCTGGGTAGCAACTGCCTCCTAAGTTGGGCAAAGATAACAGTCCCAAATCCATTTCCTGGGACCCTTTTAAGGAATAAAATCACAAGTAGTTGCAAAGTAGGTTTACAAAAGAGAGAGATGGAATAAAGGAAACACAGAAAAATCTCAAAAAACAAAGACAAAAAACCCAAACAAACAACAAACACCACACCACCACATGAACAGGGAAGGTCTCAGATGATCATGGTGTTCTCAAAATCAAGTCAGGGTCGTGGGTTCAGGCAGGTCAGGCTCCAGGAAACAGATTGAAAAACAGAAACTCAGCTCTCTTAGTAAATGGAAACGTTTTTTTTTTTTTTTTTTTTTTTTTTTTTTTTTTTTTTAGCAATACAGCACAATAGATCCTGCCTTCAAAATGGAGTCAGGCAGGTTCCTCAGTTTCTATCTGCTACTAGTTCATGATCATTGAGTGGTCAGGAGAAAGTGAAGTGGGGCATATTAGCGATGGCCCTGGACCAGTAATACTTCCAG
Organism: Mus musculus; assembly: GCF_000001635.26. Classification (NCBI taxonomy): domain Eukaryota; kingdom Metazoa; phylum Chordata; class Mammalia; order Rodentia; family Muridae; genus Mus; species Mus musculus. Next base: position 33,976,293 of record NC_000071.6, on the reverse strand, counting down.
CCATCAGCTAAAGTGGGTCCTCATGACCTTGGAAGCAACATGGTCAATCAAGGCCTTGAGTCCAGAAGAGAAGTGTCCTAGGCAATGAGTAATGTGCAGAGAAATCAGACACACCAGGAACAGGGCCCCTCAGGGAGGTAAGGCCACAGTGAACCAAGAGGGTGCTGGCTTTTAAGTGACTGTGTCAAGGGGTTTGTAAAAGAGAAAGTTGAAAATATCAAGAAATGGTGGAGAGAAAACATCAGAGATCTACAGAAAATGGCATTTAAAGATGTTTTATTACTTACGAGCCTGTTCTGACAGTGAGACAGATCTGTTCCTTGTGGCCCCTCCATTCTACTTCAAAGCAGATGATGAGCGCTGAAGAACTTCCATGTGGAGTCTCTCTCTTGGTCAGTCATCTCAAACCCAGAACACTGAGGGTTTTGAAGACCATCTATCTATAACACATCTACATAGGCAAATACTGCTTGTTTCTAACTATATAAACCTGTTCAACCTTGGAATCATATTTCTGTAATAAACTAAACTAGTATCTAACATGACCATAAGTTTGATTAACTTGCATTTCTTAAATATTCTAAACAGTTTGTAATAGCAGCTTTCTAGAACTAGAACACGAATTCCATTTTTAAATGAATTGCGTAAGTTTAATACCTTAAAAAGAACTAAAACATATATACATAATACATTGTGTTAAAATATAACCTTAATTTTGTATCAATATACAAAGGTCTATACCAATGTAAGGTTTTTGGCTAGTAATAGTTCTGTAGTTAAAGAGTAGATTCAATAATCTACCCTTTATTTCTATTATTCCTGTAGTATTCCTATATGCCCCCCTTTTTTCTCCTTCTAACACTAGATAAGAAAGAAGGAGAGAGGAAAGAAAAAGAAAGAGAAAATAAATCCCTGAATCCAACCTCCCTTATTTTGTTTCCTCCCTGGCCAAGGCCATTAACACCTTGCAACCAACCTCCCTTTAACTATAACAAATCCATCAAATGACCAAAATCAGTTTATTCTGCCTTTTGGGAATGGGGCCATTGCTCTCTTAAAATTGGTTCCTGCTGATTTGGGGAATTATTTTCCTTTTGGGGACTCCCCAAATGTAGAGGTTAGGTCTGGATCTTTCTCCCAGCCCCATGCTCCCAGAAATAAGATTCAGACTCAAAATATATTTATAAGTACCTTGGCCATATAGCTAGGCATTTCTCTTATTAGACCAAATCTTACATTACCCTATTTCTTCTAATCTACATTCTGCCACGTGACTGATTACTTGTGCTCAGGTACCATGCAAACATTTTCCTGAGCAAATCTCTCACACTGGCCCTATCCCAGAATTCTTTCTGCCTCCCAGCTGTGCCACCTTCTGTTCTACCGTTTCCTGTAGGCTGTAGGATTTTAATTGACAGGTGATGCAGCCATACAATGCACAAGATAATCTCTCTACAATTCCTCCTTTTAGTATAATAAAAGATTCTTTTTATTTCAAATATAAATTGAATATAATTATAATAATTATGAAAGTATATGTTATGATATACATTAACAATTTTCAGTCCATAGTATTTGACAATTAAGGAAAAATTCTATTTATCCTATTTTGGATTATCAATCTAAAAACATCTTCTTAGACATGGAACATCACCTTAAATCCTAAACAATTTTAGCTTAGAGTAAGATTATGACTCTCTAGTCTTCAACCCCATTAGAGACCTGAAAAGTAGTAACTTACCTGCATATGTAGGAAGTGCAGGGATGCAGCTTCCAAAACTTGCACAAATGACAGAGACAGCTGCCTACCTGGACAATCCCCAATGACCTCTAAAGTGTTGGAGAATCACCTTTAGCCTTCTGCCCCAGAAGACAGACATTTTGTGAGGCAGTAATTATAAAGGTCCTGCTTACCCTGTCTCGGTAGAGTCCAGCAGTTGATTTCCCTGCATCTGTTTGTCCTCTCTGGACAGCATTCTGTCTGCAGACGAAGTTAGGGCATTTTCTTTGCCTAGGGACTAGCTTAACAAAAGTGAAGCCATCTCCAAATGGAGGTCCTTTGATTGTTCATCATCTTCTTCCAAATCGGAAGTGGGATCAGCACACATGTATTGGTTTGCCTTGCCTTGTATTGCCGAACTTCACTTGTGGTGACTTCACAGAGAGAAGCTCACCAAAGAACTTCTCATGAGGTTCCGGCGGCTTCTCGCCACTTCAGCAGATTCAGGCCAAGGCCAGTTGGTGAGCCTTGTTTTTTCTTCGGCACTGAACTGCCCTTGCTGACTTGTGTGTGGTGTCTGCTGAGTGGACTGGACTACAGTTGCTGATTCATGTTTGGTGTTTGCTAATGGACTGGACTGAGAATGACGAAGATTGGAATCACCCCAAAGAACTATTTCTAAACACGTCTACTAGCCAGGCGGTGGTGGCACATGCCTTTAACCCCAGCACTTGGGAGGCAGAGACAGTCGGATTTCTGAGTTCAAGGCCAGCCTGGTCTACAGAGTGAGTTCCAGGACAGCCAGGGATATACAGAGAAACCCTGTCTCAAAAAACCAACCAACCAAACAAACAAATCAGGTCTACTTCCCCTATATCCTAATAACCTTTCTTTCCCACTACCTCTTGGCTACAGGGGAGGTTGAACCTTTATTAAAGTAGGTTGAAAAATAATACACTTACACAAGTTGAAAGGGGTGCTGCCTGGAGCTGACATGTCTCAATGTCCAAAAAGCCTTAAGTTAATAAAAATATCTTTTAATGCCATATGCTTAAGTGGAAACTTAAGAGTTCTTTGGAAAGTTGGTTGGATGGTGTTTTGCTGAGGCAAACATGTGAAGGAGTGTTTTCCTGAAGTGGACACAGGTGAAAGGCTAAGGCAAACTCATGAAGGAACGTTTCACTGAAGCAGACACAGGAGAGAAAATGCTCTGCTAAAACAAGCACGTGAAAGGACACATGATGAAGGATTCGTCACTAAGGACACACATGTATTGGTCCACCTTACACTGCATAGTTGAGATGCATTGGCAGGACTCCATAGAGAGAAATGCACCAAAAAACTTCTGGTGGTGTGCTGCAGTTTCTTGATGCTTTTGCAGACTCCAGCTGATTGGCAGGGTAATGTCAGCTGAGGCTAGACATGGTGCTGCAGCAACACAGGTGCTAGGCAAGACCTGTGGAGGACACCTTATGTTTTGAGCATATAAATAGAACTCCACGGACAGTGACAGGCTGAGCTTGGCTAGAGCTAGCTATGCAACACTTGTAGGTCTCCAGTCTTTGCTAATCTTCACTTCCCTGAGAGAGACACAGCCAAGAACTTCTCCTGGTATCCCTCTGGTTCCCTCCTGCTGATTAGTGCCCAGGCTGAGGCCTGGCTGTCTTTGCTACGTAGTGCCACCACTGCTGATTTGTTTTCTATCCCAACTCTACCAAACTGGACTACTGATGTATCCATGAAGTGTTTGCAAGTGGATGGAGCTGTTGCTGCTGACCTGTGAGCTGAACTGCCAATTTCCAGACAACACAGATGGGAGTTGCTCTAAAGAACCTTTCTAAACAGGTCTACTTCCCCCTCCCCCATCCCCTGCCTCATATCCTTTCTTTTCCACTACCTCTGGTGGGTGGTAGGCTAAAAGTTAGGTTAAAGCATTTCAGAACCATCATTAAAAATAGGCATTTGAGAGCTGGAGAGAATGCTCAGTGTTTAAGAGCACTGACTGCTCTTCCAGAAGTCCTGAGTTCAATTCCCAGCAACCACATGGTGGCCCACAACCATCTGTAATAGGATCTGATGCCCTCTTCTGATGTGTCTGAAAACAGTGACAGTGTACTCAATATATATATTAAATATAAAACATATATTAAACAAAATCTAAAAAAATAGGCATTTGAAAAAATTAGTTACAATATTCTGTGGGTCTCTGAAGTTTTTGAAGACCATCTATCCATAGCATATCTGGACAAACAAACATTGTCTTCTAGTTATTTATGATCTGTTGTAATTACCAAGAATGTATATTTTTGTGCTAATCCAGGCTAGTATCTGACATGACCATAAGTTTAACTGTCTGACAATTAACTTGCATTTTTCAACCATTCCTAACAGTTTGCAATAGCGTCTATCAAAAGGACTGGAATTAATCCTTGTATTTTTTAAATGAGTTGCATATGCATAATACCTATGCAAGAGTTGAAACATACATACATTATGTTGTAATAAAATTAATCTTAAATTGTGTGTTAATATACAAAGACATACCAATGAAAACCTTAAACTTGTATTGGTATACAATAATCCATATAAATGTAAACAAAAATAAGTTTGAGAGTAGCAATAGCCCTAAGTAGAAGAGCAGAGTCTATAATATATCCTTTTATTCTATTATTTCTATATGATAATTCTATATTTCCTCTTTTCCTTCTCAACCTCCTTCCCTTTATCTAAGAAAGAAAGAATGATGAAGAAACGGAAGGGAAAGAGAAATCCCTGAGTCTAAGATCACTATTTTGTTTCCTCCCTAGCCAAGGCCATAACTGTGTTTATAACCATCTCCTGAAATGACAATATGTCTGTAACTCATAAAATGACCAAAACCCATCCATTCCAATTTAAGTCATTGGGACAACAGTCTTCATATAATTGCTTCCACTAATTTTGGATACAGTACTCCTTTGGGGGAACCCAAGAAAATTAGAAAAATGGTTAGTCTTAAGAAAGCTAACTGTAGCATTAGTTGTCCAGTCTCTATGGCTGAAAATTCAGGCTTAAGTGAAGTCCTAACTGGATCAGTCTGTAAGGCTGGACCAAGTGAGCTAGCTATTTTGAAGTTGTCCTGGAAGCAAGTCTCCTGAGGAATGCCATCGAAGCTGTCTGAGGCAGGATCCAGCATCCTCAAGGGTGGATCTTGTTAGGGCAGCTTCCTTGGTTGTAGTTTTCTGAAAACATATTTTCTTACAAGTAATACATAGTTCTGTACCAACAATGTATGGAATGCACAAGCTGTAAAATTCAGCCAGAGATGACCATCCACTTTCATCTGAGCAGGTGGCTTGTGAAAATAAGGATGAGAATTCTGTAGCCAGCAAAATCTATTAGGCATGCATAGCAAGTTTGGGCTGGAGACCTTTTATGTCCCAGTCGGGTTTAGAATTGTTCCCAAATAGAGAGAGCAGCATATACATTATTATCTCTGTCCTTTTGATTTTCTCCTTGTCTGTAGCTGAGATCTTCAGGTCTTCCCTAGTCAAATTTTCCTTCTAGTAATTTGGATGGGAGACATAGCTTTTCTTTTCCTTTTGGAACAAATGTAAAATGTCCTCCCCAACATGATATACCTCCTTTTGTTTCATTTTGGAGTTAGGACTTTTATAGGCTGATCTAATTCAGCCGTTCTTTCTAAAATCCAGTATGTTTTAGAGTTTGTGCTATTTATTTTATTGACTTAAAAAGTGTAAAGTTAACAAAGCACATTTTAAACCATCTGTGGGAGATACTACACCCCCTTCTGTTTTATGAGCATTTCCTTGAAAGTTCTGTTAGGTCTTCCTATAATGTCTTGACCCATAGGACTATAAGGTATATCTCCAACAGGCTTTATGTCATAATGTGTAAATAGTGTTGTATTCTAATTGGTGATGCCTGAGCATCATCAGTTTAATTTGCAAAGGCATGCTAAAGACAGTCATTATCTCTAATAGATGTGCAATCTCAGAATCATCTCTCTCAGAACACAAGCTAAAAGCCCACTGGAACTCCAGACATGTCTTCTGTATAATATATATCAACACATATACATATCTCAATTCTCCAAACCCTATAAAATGAAGCACACAATCCATGGTGTGGCATTTCTTTACGTTAGCATCATTAGTCAGCATCTGGATTCTTTGCATGTTGTATCTCTATGGGCTGCCATCCTAATTTCTCAAGTCCCTGTGGAACCTTCCAGTCTAGAACTATGTATTTAATGTTATTGTAAATTTGAGGTTGGATTTCTATTTTGATTTAAAGATTCTTTCAACCTCTGTTTGAATCTCCAATCTAGTATATCATTTCTTAGTCTCATCTTTCTCCAAGTCCTCATCCTTCTGATCTCTCCCAAAGATGGCATACAAAACTATAATCATTGAAAAACCAGCTATTTGCATGTCGGGAAGCAAAGCAGGATCACATGGAATCCGATGTCATCCCAACTATACAAAACTTCTTTGTTTTTTTCATCTCAAAACTTCTCCCTAAGGACTTGGATTTACCAGTTTTAAATGTAATTCCAGTGCAGGCCCCTGGGGCTTTTTATTTTGTTCCGTGTGCTGTTGCTAGTCCAGGCCTCGCATTTCAGATAATTCAAGGCTCCTGGTCCTGCCAAATGCCCGTCCTGGCCAGGACTTTCCAACCCACCATACTTCTGCACTTCCTTAGGCTGTGGCTTCAGAGTGAGTTCTTTCTAGCTTACTTGTAACTGTGTTGCTCTTGGGAGAAGTCGCAGCTATTGTGCCCTCAGGCTTTGGTCTCTTTAGTTCCTTTTTAAATAGACCAGGGCTCTTGTCCAGCCAGCCTGACTTTCCCTCTGGGCCTTCTCCGGCTTGAGCTTGGGTTCTAATTGCTGCACGTTGGGCCCCATTTGTTGAAGTTAGGTCTGGTTCTTCCTCCCAGCCCCATGATCGCAGAGATAAGATTCAGACTGAAAGTATATTCATAAATACCTTGGCCATATAGCTAGGCTCTTCTCTGGCTAGAATCATAACTTAAGGTAACCCATTTATTCTTTTTTTTTTTTTCCATTTTTTATTAGGTATTTAGCTCATTTACATTTCCAATGCTATACCAAAAGTCCCCCTTACCCACCCACCCCCACTCCCCTACCCACCCACTCCCCCCCTTTGGCCCTGGCGTTCCCCTGTACCGGGGCACACAAAGTCTGCGTGTCCAATGGGCCTCTCTTTCCAGTGATGGCCGACTAGGCCATCTTTTGATACATATGCAGCTAGAGTCAAGAGCTCAGGGGTACTGGTTAGTTCATAATGTTGTTCCACCTATAGGGTTGAAGATCCCTTTAGCTCCTTGGGTACTTTCTCTAGCTCAAGGTAACCCATTTATTCTAATCTACATTCTGCCGCAAGGCTGATCACCTGTGCGCAGGTACCATGCATCCGTCTCAGCATCTTCCTGGGCAAATCTCTTGCCCTGGCTCTATTCCAGAATTAATTCTGCCTCCTAGATGTCCCACTTTCTAGTCTACCCAGGTTTTTAATTAACTAAATTAGTTACTTTAATTAATTTAATTAGAATTTAATTAATTTAATTAAATTTTAATGAATTTTATTTAATATTTTTAATAGTGATGCATTCATACAACACACGATATATTCTCTCTACACCCAAAAAGTTTTTGGGTATTGATCAGTCTTAAGAAAGCTAGCTGTAGCATTTGCTGTCCTGTCTACTCATGCTGAGAAAGTTCAAGGCGTAACTGAAGTCCTGTAATGCTGGACAATCTAGCTAGCCATTTTGAATTGCCCCCAGATACAGATTTTTGAGGAGACAGTGTTGAGGCAGTCTGAGGTAGGGTTAAGCAGTTTGCTGGAATAAATATGTCAGCCTGCCCAAGGGTGACTCTTGTCAGGGCTGCATTGGCTTCACTGGTGTCTGTAAGCATATAAACTTTCACAGGTGATACACTTTTCTGCAGTAGCATATGTGTGCAGTGTGCACAGTTCAGTTAAAGCTGATTCTCTGCTCACTGTTCAAGCAGGTAAGGCATCTATCTGTCTTTATAAGTTAGTTTGGGTTATATAACCGAACTGTAATATAAATTTCTATCTATGACATTTGAAAGGATGGCATGAGAAGTCATGAGGACTCTGTAGCAAACAAGATTTATTGGTTATGCATAGCTGAAGTCCTGGCTGGAGACATTTTTATGTCTGAGGCAGTCCCAGAGTGGTTCCCATACAGTGACCTCAGCATATATTTTATCTGTTTTGTTCTTCTTGATTTCTTTCTTTCTGTAGCCAAGATCTTTAAAGCATCTCTCCTGTCAAATCTGATTTTTATCAATTGGAAGGAATCCACAGCTTCCCCCGCCATGTAACGCGTTTCCTTTCCTACATTTTGAAGTTAGGACATCCTTAATACAAACAGGCTGCTTTAGTTCAGCAGTGTTTTCCATAATCCAATGTCTCTTGGCAGCTGTTGGTTTCGTTCAGTAGCATTCACAAAATTCACAGTTAATAAAGTACTATGTAATCTATTTCTGGGGTTTTTGTTACCCTTTTTTGTTTGTTTAGCATCTTCTATAAAGTGTGATTAGCTCTCTCCACAACGAATGTCCTGTAGGATTATGTGCTAAACCCATAATATGCAAAAACTCACATCACTTTTCTAGAGACCTATACTGGAACACTGTCAGTCTTAATTTGTACAGGTAGTGCCATAATTGCCATAAATTCTAATAAATGTGTAATTATCAAATCAGCCTTTTAAGAAAGTAGAGCAGTGGCCCATTGAAATCCTGAGTATGTATCTCTGGCTTGTTGCCATAAATCTTTCTTCAAGCCTTTGATCTTAACATGGTGGGTTTGAAGCTCCTAGTATATTTCCTATCAATAGCTGATCAACTTCATAATTACCTTTTGCTAGAAACCCTGGAAGACCTGTATGGGATCTGATATGTGCTACTGAGAATGTATGATTTCTATTTCTGATTACTTGTTATAGTTGAATAAACTACAGTTGAAGTTAATACTGAATTGTCCTCAATAAGGTCAGCAGTCTTTATATGCAAAACAGCTCTTTCTGCATATTGAGAGTCAGTAACAGTATTAAGAGATTCTTGAAAAAAAATTTTCTTTTCAAGACAGGATTTCTCTGTGTAGCCCTGGCTGTCCTAGAACCCACTTTGTAGACCAGGCTGACCTCGAACTCAGAAATCCACCTGCCTCTGCCTCCCGAGTGCTGGGATTAAAGGCGTGCACCACCACTCCCTGCTGATTCTTGAAATTTTAATAATATGATAAGGATGGCATAGAACTGTAATTTATAACTGAATTATAAGGCTCTGGGCCATTTTATTTATTTTTCTGACTTATAACCTGCCTTTCCTAGCTTACTTACAGAACATAGGGGCTCCAGAACTCAGTGTCCCTTTCACTATATGAGGGATGGTCCAATTAGTTCTTTTTATAAACTGAAGTCGCCTGCTTTGGGGGCATTTTTTTGTTAATCTCGCCTCCAAAATTACTTCTAGCCCTTTCCCAATGTTCATTTTCTGCCAAGAATGAGGCAATTTGTACATTAGCAAAAGGTCCACAATTTCTAATGGGTCTATTTGTGCTAAGTGACAAAGTCTCATTTTTTTCCTTTCAGAATCAATTTGGAAACCTTTTTTATGTCTTTAATTTTGTTACTAAGTTTGTGTGCTAAAAGTATTTATTTTAAGATATAAGCTTCTCTCTGCATATGAATTCTCCTGTGGGAGAATGAATAGAAGGAAAAATAACTAAAATAGAAGTATTCTTTGGATCCAAACAATCTATATGTGCATCTTGTTATTTCTTTTCTACCAGGGCCAAATCTCTCTCAGCCTTAGCTAATAATTTTCCTGAACCATTTAAGTGATTATCACCTTGTAAGGTTTGAAATAAATTACTTAGCTCTTGAGTAGTTAATCCAATTTTGAGACTTTTATCCAATTAATGTCTCTCAACAATTCTTGAAAATCATTAAGAATTCTCAATTGGTCTCTTCTGATTTTTATCTTCTGTACTCAAATCTGATTTTTATCTGTACTCTGTACTTTTGTAGACCTATCTTATATCCTGGATAATTAATAGAATCTTCTCTTTTCAGGAACAATTTATAATCCCCTGCAAGGCAAACTTTTCTTTACTTTGTCAAACATTTTTTCCCCCTAAGGTATTTGTATCTGAATCAGCCAATAAGCTATCATCCATATAAAGGTAAATTATAGATTGAGAAAAGTGCTTATGAATTAGCTCTAACAGCTATGGTACAAAATATTGGCATAAATTGAAATTTATTTCAGACCTTACAAGGTGATAATGATTTAGATAGTCCAAGAAAATTATTAGCTGAGGCTGAGAGAGAGTTGGCACTGGTAGAAAAGAAAGGACTCTTCAGCATTCCATGTGGCAAGACTTCTCCAGTGATGTCTCTTTATTGGACAATTTCTATTGAAGTTGTACTGAGAAAGCAAACCTTCCCATATCATGTTCATGCAAGGGATTGTGAAAAAGCAGTCTTTTAACTCAGTCACTATAAATGGCTATGCCTTAATAACAAGGAAGGCAATGGGATTCCAGGCTGTCAGGAGCTCATTATCTGAGTGATTTTACTAATTGTTCTTAGATCTGTCAACATCCTCCATTTGCCTGATTTCTTTTTAATGACAAAGGCAGGGGAGTTCCAAGAGCTGGTAGACTTTTCTGTATGTTGAGCCTCCAGTGGCTCTTGGAAAGTTGTTCTAGTGCCTGTAATATTTCTTTTGTCATGGTCATTGTTCTATTCACACAGGCTTGTCATTTGCTACTTCAGTGGTAGGCCAACTGATCTACCAGCAGTGGCTCCCCCATATGAAGTTCAAGAGTCAGCTGCTATTGTATCCTACTTATGGCTAGTCTATCTTCAATAACATTTTAAATTTCTTTATTAGGAAATGAAAGAAAATAAAACTTGAGACCTGTGATATCAAATAGCCCAAAGAGTTGTTTGTGAGCTTTGAAACCTGGGGCTGAGAACATAGCAGAACAGTCCAGGACATGCCTGGGCAGGCCCATTGTTAAGACATTCCTGAGGCTGCTTGGCCATAAAGATAAAGAGAATGACATGCTGGACTGTCCCAGCACCTCCCTATCTCCCGCCCTTCTGACCTAAGTTAAATGTTATCTGCATGTACAGTCTGCTGATGTTTAAATGAACCAATCATGTGAAACCGTGCCAATTCCTCCCCCAGTCCCAGCCCCTTTTCTATAAAAACCCCTAGTTTCCAAGCCTCGTGGTTGAATCCACTGTCTCCTGCATAAGATATGTTTCGACCCAGAGCTCCACCATTAAACTACCTCATGTTTTTACATCAAGGTGTTCTGTTCTGTTCTGTTCTGTTCTGTTCTGTTCTGTTCTGTTCTGTTCGTGATTCTTGGGTGCACGCTGAATCAGGAATTGAGTAGGGGTTTCCCCACTAGGTTTTTTCAGAACTTCTCATTTAAAGCCTGTTTCTGAAGTTAGAGGAATGCTAATCTTTGCTTCCCACTGTTGCAATAGATCTTTTACCCATAGATTTATGCCCTTATTAGCTACATATGACCTTAATTTTCCTAGTTGATCTTTTGGGCCTATGCATTTAATCCATTTAAAAGCAGTTGGGGGATTTTGTTTTTGTTGTTGTTGTTGTTTGTTTGTTTGTTTGTATCTTTAGAGTCTCTTGCTTTACCCATAGGAGTGGCTCCATCTCTGTGACATAAGCGTGGCTCCATCTCTGTAACATGGCTTGTTTAAGTCTTGAGCAGCTCTGTTTCTCCTACCAGGCTTTGATTTTTCTAGTTGTGTTGTTTTGTTTTGTTTTGTTTTGTTTTTCAGAACAGTCTTTCCTTGGTGTGCAGGAAACAAAATGGCTCATGTTGTTTTTTGTTGGGCCTTGAGTGATGCCCCTTAGTCAGTTTCCCGACATTAAGGAATTGCCTCAAATATCTTTAGATGATCTATATTTATGAGCCTACACATGTCCTTTCCACATGTTCTACATTTCACAGGAAACTTTCTTCATGAGTCATTATTATTATTATAGAAGAATTTATCTTTAGAAACTGTTTGTCAACAGTCCTTTAGGGAATGACCTAATCTTTCTTAGCCACAACAGTGGCGCTTTGTGGTTTTATATCTCCTGCAATTGTTTATCCAACCATAGCTAACTTGTGAGAATTAGAGTCGATATCCTCAGTAGTTTTAGTCCATTCATAAAGAGGTGTGGATCTGGCCCTTAATGGTCTAATATCTTTTTTTGCATTCAGCATTAGCATTTTCAGAAGCTAAAGATCCAATCAAAAATTCTCTAGCACTTGGATCTGATACTGCTCTATTCAGGGCTGTAGTTAATCTTTGTAAAAAGTCATTGAAAGGTCCATTTGAACCCTGGGCTATCTTTGTAAACCAGTCAGCTCGTCCCTGTTGTAAGCATTTAGGGCTATTGTACAGCCTTGCTCTATGAGAGCAGCATCAAGGTCATCTGTACTCTCAGTTCAGAATGCGGACCTTCACCTGGTAACTGATCCTTGATAATTTCAATGCCTCTAGTCCTGTTCTGTTGCTCAGTGACTGAATCCTCATCTTTCCACCAGGTTAGCTATTGTAATTGAGGGCCAGACTCTAAGATGGCTGTCGTCAAATCTCTCCATCTTTTGGAACTCTACAGTTTTGCATAGCCCAGTTATTAAGTATCTGTTTGACATATTGGTAAGTGTAAGTCATAGGTCATTATTGCTTCCTTCAATGTTTTTAAATCTTGTGCTCCCTAGGTTGTCACCAACATTCTTGCTAACCCTGTGGATTTCTTTCATCTCCTTTTAATTCTCTTAACAAGGCTGGGAAAATTACTTTAGGGTTTCTAACAGATATAGACTGCCTTTTTTCAGTCTTGTTGCTGTAGGTGCTGGCCTTCCTTCCTCTGTCTCTATCTTAGTACCTTCTTCAATTTTATTTATAGGGTTTTTTCTAATTTTATTTCTTTTTTCTTATATGTTTTTATTAAGTTATTTTGTTTATTTACACTCCAAATAGTGTTCCCCTTCCCAGCCCCCTCCCTCTAGTTCTTCACCCAATCTCCTGCCCCTTTGCTTATACTCTGGGAGCTCTGAGGGGTCTGGACTATTTGATATTGTTGTTCTTCCTATGGGGATGCAATCCCTTCATCTCCTTCAGTCACTGCCCTAATTCTTGAATAGGGGTCTCCGATCTCAGTCCAATGGATGGCTGTAGCTACATCTGTCTCAGTCAGCTGCTGGTACAACCTCTAAGAGGACAGCCATCCTAGACTCCTGTCTACAAGTAGAATATTGAATCAGTAATAGTATCCCAAAGTTTGGGGTTGGTGCCTGTGAATGTGATGGGACCACAGTTGGGCTAGTCACTGGACAGACTTTACTTCAGTCTCTGCTCCATTTTTGCCCCAACATTTCCTTTAGATAGAAACAATTCTGGTTCAAAAATTTGAAAATGGATGGGTGGCCTCATGATTCATGGTTGTGGGCATATCTGTCTACTGGAAGTTGTTTCCTCAGGTTCCATCTCCCCATTGTTGGACATTTTAAATAAGGTCATCCCCATTGAGTCTTGGGAGCTCCTAAGATCCCAGGTCTCTGGGATCTAGCTTTATGTCTAAGGCTTGTTTCATTTTTCACCTTTTTCCTTTTCTTGTATCTCTATCATCTTAGTCTCTTCCTCATTTTTTTATTCACTTTAATCCTGATCACAGGCCCCCTCCCTCCTTTCTTCTCAGTCCCATCCATATAAATCTCTCCTTCTGTTGCCCCTCTCCCTTTCCTCAAAACCCACCTTGGGTACCACTGCACCTTGGGACATCTAGTCCTAGCAGGACTAGGTACATCCTCTCCCACTGAGGCCTGACCAGGCAGTCCAAGTAAGCAGAAAGGATCCATTGTCAGGGAGCAGAGACCAATCTTCCTCAGTCTTATTTATAAACTTTTCTAATTTTCTTCCAAGGATGGTTTTCATTTTTTCATTTTTCTCTTTTCCTTGTCTCTCTAAAGCATGTTTCCTTGAGAAAGCATAAGAACTCATCTTGTCTATCAGGAATTAAAATAAGATTACCAATGTAATAGTAATCATAATTGGTAATGTGTCATTTATCTCCCTTTTGTTTCTATCCTTGAATCCTTTAAAATTGCCTTAGATAGAGTCCAAAAACTCTGTGTCCTTATACCTCTTATCTTTATGTGCCTTGTTTCTTTAAATTTAATTCTCTAAGGACTTTATTTTACTAATTTTAAACTATTTTAATGATTGTATATACCTGGTTTCTTTTCTTTTTTACTGTTTTTAAACTTAACACTTTTCCAGTTTTGAAGTTAGGGCTTTTCAGTCCCGTTGCAGCTCTGGGAAAGTCTGCAGGCTCCTCTGGCGGTTCAATCCCACCCCCTTAACTCAGCAGGCCAGGGCTCCTGGTTCTGACCTTCTGGTTGGTCCCTTTCTTTGGGATTTCCCCCGGAGCACCCTGGGAGAGAGAAGCCCACAAGCCCAGGTATGAGAGAGATCACAGGGACAGCTCTGGCAGCTGAGTTAGTTCACAGACTTCCTCTTAAAAAGAGCCAGAAAGTGCTCCAGGAAGTGTTCATTTGCATATTTTATGGTAGACTTTCCCAAGCTTAAATTCTATGTCTGACAGTGGACACCATTTGTACTGAAAGCTTTTCCACCAATGCTCAAGTTCCTGAAATAATTACTCTGAGATCAAATTATTTACAAATAATTGCCTAGGCCAAAGCTTTGGCTTGTTCCTGCTAGCTTGTAACTCACTTGTGCTATTTATTAAGTTCAGCCACGTGGTTGCTTACCTCTCCTCAGTTTTATGCAACTGTCTCCATCAGACTTTGAGGCAAATCTCTTCCTACATGTGACTCTATTCCAGAATCTTTCTCTCTCGCTCCCAGAACTCCCACCCCCTATTTCCTGCCTGGAACAGGTGATGCTTCCACACAACACACAAGAGATTCTGTCTACAATCAGGCCACCCATGAAAGCTCCCTACCCCTTCAAGAAACCTTATATAAACTCTGTGTTCTGATCAGTTCTCTGCAACTTCTTGCCAGTCACCCTCCTTGGTTTTTTTCCTCCCAATAAATCTCCTGTGTGAGGTTTGTTGTGCAGGGTTACTCTGTGTAATTCCTTAGCTCCTCATTGTCAGCATATGTTTCCATCTGCGCTGTAATACTTACAGGGAGAGAGCCAACAGCAGAGCAAAGAGGAGCTGGGAGAGACTTTAGGAAAAGGGGTAGCAGATGGGGAGGGGAAGCAAGGGTAAGAGAGAAAGTGGTGAGTGCCCTTTGGCAAGAATTCAATCTGGGGTGTCCCCGAGCCAAGTGGACCAGGAGTCTTGTCAGAGTCCAAATTACAGAGGAAGGACTTCCCTTCCAAGACGATGATTGTCCAGGAGGGTGAGAAGCTGCGTGACCCACAGGCATAACTTTTGTAGCAGTTGTAGACTTCAGAAACCCAAGAAGACAGGCAGAAACTCCAAGGTGAACCCAAGTAGGCCAGGAGATACCAGTGGTTAGAGCAGGTGGTGGAAAGAAGTAGCTGAATAGGTGGACATTAAAGTTTCAAGTTGAATGTGATGGGTGGCAGGAGCCAGCAGAAACGAGTGATCCATACTTTATCTTCGCTTTTCACACCAGTTCAAGTGGCAGGGACTCACATTGTAAACTTTGTAAATAAAGCTTTTCCTTTTGTAGACTTTGTAGACTTTGTAAACTCTCAAGGCAGGAAAGTGGCCTGGCTCCCATTAGAAGAGCCATACCCCACCCCAAGACTTTCCTAACAGCTGCAATGGCTAATTTTTGTAAGAGCAGTTCCAATCCTGAGGTGGGCTATTGGCCAGGCTCCAACCTACAAGAAAAAAAATCTCACTAATCTCTGAGCTTTGCTGCAATGTTCAGGCCACACAAACCTTCCAATCCCAGGCCATCTTGGAAAGCTCTGCACCCCAAGAAACCCTATATAAACACGGCATTCTGCCCAGTTCTCTGCTGCTTCTGCCACTAGCAGAGGCAGCCTCCTTCCTGGGTTTCCCCTCCTAATAAATCTCTTGTGTGAAGTTTGCTGTGTGGTGTGACTTTGTGGTATTCCTTGGCTCCCTACCGCCAGGATCATGCTTGGAGCAGAGCTGTACCACTTCTGCTGGGGGATCTTTCCCCAGACTATGCAGAGGTGTTATACTTGTAGTGGGGAAACTTTCCTAGCACCTGGAGCAGAATTTCTGTAAGGGAAGCCTTTCCCTACAGAACTGTAAGTGTAACACTTACACCTTAGGAGAGTCAAATCAGCAGAAGGCCATGTAACAGAGTAAGACAGAGAAGAGGTTCCACCATCTTGTATTCTTGCAGAGGCTTTCAAATTTAACTAGAATTTGATCTCCTTCAGGAAGAATACGATGGAAAATTACCCAATTCTATTCTAGGAACTCAGGTCAGGTTGTCCTAGCTAACTTATTTTAGCTTCTGTTAAACTGCCTGTTTGTGTGGAAACCCCTCCAACTAACTGCTTAACTTAGCTTCTGTTAAACTGCTTGCTTCTGCAGCTACCTAGTAAGAAGCCAAGGTATAATTTTTGATACTTAGGGCTAGACTTAGGTTCCAGAATACCTGCGTGTAATCTTAGCTGGATAGAATAATGACTTTCAATTGACTATAGATTGTGTCTGTGTGAGTTATCTCTGGTGAGCTACCTGTGAGCACTGGGCCCCTATTGTGCACCCTTCCTGGTGGTCAACAACAGATGTGTCAGGAGCCACTTGCCTGAGTAAAAGTCCGCCTGCTACCCAGAGACAAGATAGGTCAGGGTTTGCTGGCCTGGCAGGATGTTTTGCGAGCAGACAGATCTCCTGGCCTGCTGAAACATGAACATTGGGAAGACAGAAATGTGAGGCTCACGGCAAGGGGCTGAACGTTCTATTGACCTTGGCAGAAGGAACAGGGAGGCCTGGATAAGAGATATCCTGTGTAAATGTCAGCAATTGTTTCTGCTATTCTGTAGTTTTGCTCCCCACAGCACTGTGGAGTATAAAAGGGCTGTACTCAGTAAACTTCAGGCAGCAGTATTCACTGACAGCCCTCCTGAAACTGCCTCTTGGCTCCATGTCTTCTTTATTTTCTTCTTTAATCCTCAGTCCCCACTCAGGGACCATTCGACTTTTGTCAGCGGGCTCTGGCACAGCTGTATGTGAGTGGGTACAATAAAGAAATTGCCAACAACTACTCCATGATATGATTAAAGATTTTTATTGTAGTCATGAGAGAGAGGACAGCCAGAGACATCTGGAAGAATCCAGAGCAGAGGGAGTAAGAAGTAGACTGAATATGGCCAGCAGATTAGACATGGCCGGGGGCAAAGGAAGTGGGGAAGTGGAAGAGAATGCTGGAGATTGTAGGATAGCAAGAGACAGAGAACAGAGCATACTGTGAGAGTAAGATAAAGAGAGTAAGTGGGGGGGGGGAGAGAGAGAGAAAGAGAGAGAAGGGAGAATAGTATAGGGGGGGTAAAACCCTTGCTATTATAACGAGAACAAACAGGTATCTAGGAAGAGGGAATCCTGGGGAGGTGAGAAGGCTAGGATTCTGTCTCAGCTTTGAAGTATAAAACAACTTCTTGTATACTGAAGAAGCCTAGAGCCAGCATGGGCTTTGATATGCAATCACAGGTAGCCATTTGTCCCTTTTGCAAGAGATAAGGGATATTACTCTTTTTTTTGAAGTGGAAATTTCTGATTTCTTTGGTAAGTCAGTTATGTCAAAGAACATTTTGATGAAGCAGATACAGGTGAAAGGATGTTTTTCTAAGGCATGTGAAAAAGACTCCTGATGAAGGATTCCTTGCTAATGACACACATGTATTAGTTCGCCTTACATTGCATTGCTGAGCTCTGTTTGTTGTGACTCCATAGAGAGAAATGCACCAAAAACCTTCTGGTGGTGCTCTGGTGGCTTTTTGCCACTTCCTCGTACTGGAGACAATTGACAAAGGAATGTCAGCTGATACAGACTCGTGTGGTGTTTTGCTAAGACAGACCCATGGGAGGGCACATGATGTTTGGAGTGAATATAATTAGGACTTAATGGGCAGTGACGGGAAGCTTGCATAGTTAGCTTTGCAACACTTCACTCTTTGGCTTTGCTGATCTTCAATTCGTTGAGAGGCACAGAAAAGAACATCCCCTGGTGCCCCTGCTGGTCCTGGTCACTCCTGCTGACTTGTGCTGATTTGGCTGAGGCCTGGCTGTTTCTGCTAAGTCCTGCCACCACTGCTGATTCATATTTGTTGCCCAGACAGTATTGGACTGCTGGTGTATGTGTGAAGTGTTTGCTAGTGGATTGAGTTGCTGCAGTTGATTTCTGTGACCTGAACTGCTGATTTTCTGACAATGCAGATTGGATTTGCTCCAAAGAATGTTTTCCAAGCAGGTCCACTCCCCCTGTATCCTAATAACTTTTCTTTTCCACCACTTCCAGTGGGTGGTGGGATAGATGGGAGGTTAAAGCATTTAAGAACCATTATAAAAAGTAGGGTTTGAAATATCTAAGTCTACACTTTTTCAGCAGGTGGGAACCAACTTCACAAGTTCTTGAGTAATGTTGGCTCTTATCTAACTCTGCAGTCTACCTTGAGCTCATTTCTGGACATCTGGACTGCCTACAAGACCTAAAACCTGGTAGATTCAGCACTTTAAAAAACAGCAGCTGAGCCACCTGGAAAGGACAGGTTCCAACCTGTTAGATGTCTAATGACTTGTCCTGTGCTCCAGATTTCCAGCTTTATGAGCTGTCACCCATGCTGGAATGGGCTTGGGTGATGCAGTCACTTTTGAGTCATTTTGTTCCTATAAATAACCCCTCACCCATATTCCTCTAAGTAATCCCAACACACTAATTGGTTCACCAGGATGGACTTTGGTGGTACCCACACTTTGGTCTGCCATTGGTTCCTTATCTGGGGTGAGTAGATTTGTTTAAAGTTTGCTCATTCTTTCTAGGGAATAGTGTCACACAGCACATCTGGTGCGGACCTCAGGCTTTCCCATTAACACACTCCCACACAAATCTGACAAGAGTCTGATGTAGAGTATACTGCACATATTAAATGCCCCTCACCTTCACCCTGGAAACCCTCACCACACCTCACTGTAGAAAGTATGCATTCCCATGGTTTGGATATGAAACCTTACCGTGCTGCTTTTTCATCCTATGAGTTGGTAGAAGAACCTTCATTTCTTTTCTACTGGGGTGAAGTATTAGAAATAGATCTGGTATGATGGTTTGAATAGCAATGCCCCCCATAGGCCCATATATTTGAATGTTTGGTTATTAGGAAATGGCACGATTTGACAGGGATTAGGCGGTGTGGCCTTGTTAGAGTAGATATGACTTTGTTGGAGGAAGTGTGTCACTGGGGTTTCAAGTGTTCATGCCAGAGTCTCCCTCTTCCTGATGTCTGTGGACCCAGATATAGAACTCTCAATTACTGCGTCAGCCTACATGCTACCATGCTCCTCTCCATGTGTCAGCCTTGGGAACACAGTAATACTCATCTTTCTGTCAGATAGTTTTGTGTCGATTAAATGGACTCAACCTCTGAAACTGTAAGCCAGCCCCAAGAGTTGCTATGGTCATGGTGTCTCTTCACAGCAATAGTGCACTGACTAAGCATCTGGGATCTGAAGATCCAATGTAGATGTTAGACCTGGTTCTACCTCCCAGCCCCATGCTCCCAGAAATAACATTCACACTCAAAATATATTCACAAATACCTTAACCATGCAGCTAGGCTCTTCTCTGACTAGATACAACTTAAAATATCCCATTTATTCTAGCCTACATTCTGCCTCGTGGCTGGTACCTGTGCTCAGGTACCATGTGTCCTTCTCACCACATCTCCCTACCCTTCCACCCCCGAGCCTGGCTCTCTCCCAGAATCCTTTCTGCCTCCTGAATGTCCCACTTTAATTCCCTACCTAAGCCATAGGCCATAGGCTTTTTAATTGACAGGAGATGCATTCATACAGTATAGAAGATATTCTTTCTATAATCCAAAGTATTTCAGCAAAGTGTCTTACAGCAGTGCATAGCTGTGCATAATCAGGCGAGTGAGTAGGCTTAGGGTTTTTTCACTCCTAATGCAGAGCGGTACCGCTCCCCACTGAGTGGCCAGAGTTTAGTCTCACTTTTTTTTTTTTAATAAAGACATCATTTTACAAATATTTTTATCTTACACATATGTGTGTGTTTTCTGCTTGTATGTCTGGGCACCATGTGTACCTAGTGCTCAGAATGTCGGTTCTCTTAAAAGTGGAGTTACAGATGTTTATGAGTCACGGTGTTGGATGATGGGATTCTGACTCAGGCCCTCTGGAAGTCTCATCTCTCCAGCCCCTGGCCTTACATTCCTAAGTGACTGGCTGAGGTTGATTGATGTAGTTAATTAATGTGACGCAGCCCTGAGCAATGTGCACCCCTGAGCACATACTGTGACCTTAGACAAATGCTGACTGCGGAGGGCTCTATGTCAGAAGGCAGCTTCACAGACTCCAAAGAGGGACCTTTCTGTGTCTGTGAACTTTTTATTGGTTTGTTTGAGACAGGGTCTCTCTACATAGCCCTGGCTGGCCTTTAATGTCCAGAGCTCCTCTGCCTCCTAGGTGCTGAGATTCAAACTGTGCTCCAGGTTGGCCAGCATTCACTTTTAATGGCCTTCAGTATTACTAATAGAGCTGTGCTAGTCTGTATGACATGGGGTTTAGGCTTTCCTAGGTAAATAACTTGGAAGCAGATGCCTGAGTGGTGGGTAATGTCCCACACTAATCTTTCTCAATGAGGTTATGGCCTACTCAAGTCACTAGCAGTGTCTGCCAGCTGTGGTCCCTTTGCAGTCTACTTGGCTTACAATATGATCAGAGTCTTTAATCCAAGCCATTCCAGGCAGCACAGTGGCACTGCAACATCTTACAGATTGCTGCTACTCATGAATTGCACAGTGAATACTATATATTCTAATTTTTAATTCATGTGGGGCTAAAGTGGCACACAAATTAATCCTAGTACTCAGGAGGCAGAAGCAGGTGGATCTCCAAGTTTGAAGCCAGCCTGGTCTACAGAGCTTCCAGGACAGCCAGAGCTACACAGAGAAACCCTGACTTAAAACAAAAGCAAAACAAAACAAAATGTGTTCATGTATGTGGAGGGAGAAGAGCAGGCACACTCCATTGCCTGCAGTGGCAGCTCAGAGGACAACAGTGAGATCAGCTCTTCCCTTTCTGCCACGTAGGTTCTGGAGACTGGACTCAGGATGGCAGGTTTAGCACTGATTGTGGGGGTTCGTTTTGTGGAATGTGTATTCAGAAACTGAGTTCTGTGCCCCTGCCCAGTCTATAGCCTGATGGTGGAGCACTGTATTAATCAATGTATGGTAAAGATTGCTCCCCAATAATCTCTGACTGGTTAATAAAGGGCTATACCTATGGCTGGTGTCATAGTTAGGGTTTCCATTGCTGTGAAGAGACCCTGTAACCAAAGCAACTCTTATAAAGGACAACATTTAATTGGGGCTGGCTTACAGGTTCAGAGGTTCAGTCCATTATCATCAAGGCAGGAGCACAGCAATGTCCGGGCAAAAGTGGGGCTGGAGGAGCTGAAAGTTCTACATTTTGTCCCGAAGGCAAACAGAAGACTTGTTGTGGTAATTTCTTACCCCAATAAGCCCATATCAAAAACACACAACTCAGTAATTATTTTTATAAGTTGTATGTCTAGATTGGGCAGATCTATCACTGTGCTAATCTATTCCCCAGCTATGAGACTCCTTGCTATTTGTGGCTTCTCCAGGACATGTCCTTCCACCTACCTCTTCCTCCTCTGTCCTTCCTCTTTTGTTCTTCACTCTTCCCCCTCTCTCTAAAACCTCCAGCCCCACCTTTTCCTTCTGTGGAGAGCTGCGATAACATTCGCCGCCACAAGATGGCACCAGATTCCGCTGTGCCAGCTTGGCCTTTGTCAGTGAACAAGCTGTGTGCACATGTGCAAGAGTGTTCACGCCAAGTCAGAGCCCACCCCGGGGTGTGTCAATGAGACCGTGGGTAAGCGACCAGTCAGGCATGGACATGCCACGCTAGGGGGTATATAAGCAGCGCCTTTCTAGGGCTCGGGGTCTACCTCATCAATATGCAATAAAGATTTGCTGCAGAAGAATCCTGGTGTTCCGTGCGCGTTCTTGCTGGCGAGGTGGTAGTGCAGGACATTTGGCGCCGAAAACCCGGAAAAAACGTATCATCATCACTGGCGCCGAGGGGACGACACCCCCCCCGCCCCCCCCCCCCCCCCCGCTCTCGGGGAAGGATTCAGAACTGCAGGACGAAGGTAAGCTCTGAGAGGAATGTTTGGCCTTGATTTCTCTCATCTCTCTCCTCAATTGGAAGGTGCGGTGGAAGCCTTTGTTCTCCTTTTGGTTTCATTTTGCACTCACTGGGGGTGGTGCTGATTTTCGACCGCCTCTAGGTACAGTCAGATGGACGTACATAAGCTGAGGTGTCTCTCCTATATTTAAGCCTCTCCTGTAGATAAAGGAGCAGTATGGGAACCTCACATTCAGTGATCACAGCACTGCAGTCTATCTTAAAGCAGCGTGAAATTAAAGTCTCCGTGAAAACCTTGGAATCCTTTGTTAAGGAGATAGATCGCATAGCACCTTGGTATGCATGCTCTAGATCATTAACCCTCGATTCATGGGAGAAGTTGAGGGGAGATTTGGCTAGAGAGCAACAGAATGGGAAACTGAAAGCAGGAACTATGCCGCTTTGGAAACTTATTAAATCATGCTTGGAAGATGAGAAGTGCCGCCCAGCGGTAAAGGCAGGACAGGGAGTGCTGGAGGAGGTTAAGGACATCACAGCAGAAACAGAGCGGGGTAAAAGATTAAGAGCTCAAAGAAAAAAGGGTATACCTAAAAAAAAAAAAAAAAAAAAAAAAAAAAAAAAAAAAAAAAAGGACCTTGGATCCGAGAAAGTGAGAGAATGGGGAAAGGACGCCCAGGGAGAGAAGAGAGAAGAGAGGAAAAAGAGGCCCCCAAAAAAGAAGAGTATCCAGTAAAAGAACTTGAGGCTCTGGGACTCGATAGCTCAGATTCAGATACTGGGCTCAGTCCCTCAGAAGAGGAAGAATTAGAGGAGGAGGCAGCTCGCTATGAGAAGGAGAGGTACCATCCAGATGAAAGTACAGTGAGAGGGTTCTTAAATAGACTCGCTCCTTGGTTTGCCCCCACTGGGTCACTGACACTACCTAGTTGGGAAAAGTTAAGGAGAAAGATTTTTAAAAAAAGAAAGAAAAAAGAAAATAAGCTATTTCAGAGCTCTCCTAGGGACAGAAGGAAAACGGGAGACGTCCTGCTTCCTCTCTGGCTCCTATGGAGATATTCTTAGCTCTGGTTAGGATATCTGGGTCCCTTTGAGACACCAAGTTATATTCCCTGTCTGTCTATTATCTGTTTTTGGTGCACCAAATTGTCCATATGTCTGTCAATTCATGTTTGTTTTTGTTTTGTTGTTTGAATGATTGTTGTTCTGTGTTTCATGTTGAAAAATATAATTGGTTAAAACTTTATCTGCTGGCTGTCCATCCTTTAACTTGTTTAAAAGGCAGTCTCAATTTACACAGCAGAAAGTGATATAAGCACTGTGGCTGGGAGTCAGGTACAGCTGAAAAAGCCCTGCTGAGGGCCGATTGCAAATGGAGCTTTTAAAGGGGCAGGCAGCCTTTTGCTTGTAACAGAAAGTTAGCTTAAAATTGGGAACTCAGGGTTGGAGTCATTCTAAACAACATGAACAAACACAAGAAAACAGGTCATGTGCATAAGCAGTGTACAAAGGATGGAAAGAATAGGTTTAAAAAAGAAATTACCAGGTATTTGCTCAAAATGTGGGAAAAGAAGACATTGGGTAAATGAATGCAGATCAACCAGAGTTGTAACAGGAAGGCCAATACCTCAGTTCAAAGTGCAACAGCCAAAAAACCCAAATGTATGGGGCACTTCAGACCACAGTGTCCATGAGGCCACCCAAAGACCAAGGAGAGCCACTCTAGGTTCAGCAGGATTGGACATCTGTGCCAACTCCAGAGTAATTCTTACACCACAAATGGGGTGCCAACCTATTCCCTCAGATTTTAGAGGTCCCTTACCAAAGGATACAGTGGGCCTACTAGTAGTTGGGTAGGTCCTCTTCTGCTTTGAAAGGATTGGTAATACATCCCAGAGTTATAGACTCAGATTATGAGGGACAAGTTAAAATTATGTGTTCTGCACCCCGAGGTATTGTGGCCATTTCTCCTAGAGATCGCATTGCTCAATTGTTGGTTCTTCCTAGCTTGCATAAGAAGGAAGGACAGGGCTTTTTCAACTTTATACTGACTAATGATTACTCTCAGAAAAGCAAGGAAATGATAAAAGGAATGGGATATATACCTGGACTAGGTCTTAGAAACAATTTACAAGGTAGAGTTTCTCCAGTTAAAGCCACAGAAAAAGCAGATAGAAAAGGGCTGAGTTTTTTCTAGGGGCCACTGAGGAGCCTTTGCCCATTCCGTGGCGTGCCTCAGTGACCTTTACCCTCTGAGAAGTTAAAAGCAGCTAAAGAATTAGTACAAGAACAATTAGACCTGGGACATGTGGAACCCACGCAATCACCCTGGAATACCTCTATTTTTGTTGTAAAAAAGAAGTCAGGTAAATGGAGATTGTTACATGACCTAAGAGCCATTAATGCACAAATGCAAGTTATGGGTCCTGTACAAAGAGGACTCCCCCTACTCTCAGCTCTACCTAAGGATTGGAGAATTATAGTGGTGGATATTGAGGATTGTTTCTTTTCCATTCCATTAAGTGGGAAAGATGAACCTAGATTTGCATTTACCTTGCCTTCTATTAATCATACGGAGCCTGATGAAGGGTATCAATGGTGGGTATTGCCCCAGGGAATGGTGGGTGGCCCTGCAATATGTCAGTTATATGTGGGAAAGGCTTTGCAGCCAGTTAGAGATGGTTTCTCCTCTTTAAAGGTATGTCACTATATGAATGATACTGTAATTTGTGGACCTAAAGAAGAAAGTATACAGCAAGCTTATGGCTTGCTTAATGAAACTTAAAAAAAAAATGGCTTGATTATTGCACCAGAAAAAGTACAGCAGTCTAATGTTCATCATTTTTTAGGAGCCACTATTACTTCACGATGTGTTTCCCCACAAAACATTAGTATAAGAAAAGATCATTTAAAGACATTGAATGATTTTCAAAAATTATTAAGAGATATAAATTGGATTAGACCTTATTAAAGGATCCCTACTTCAGAATTAAAACCTTTATTTCAAATTTTAGAAGAATCACATATTACCTCATTGAGACAACTAACACCTGAGGCTTCTGAAACTCTTAGGAAGGTAGAAACAGCTATCCAAAAGGCACAGTTGAATTGTATAAATGAGCCCATATACTGCTGCACAAATGCAAATATTGTGTGCTACTATAGATGAATGGGCCATTCTTAGATGTGCTTATTCTGGTTTAATTAATAATCATTATCCTAAACATCCTTTATTACATTTTATGCTATTGCATCCAGTGATCTTTCCAAAGGTGACCGCTAATACCCCTATAAAGAGAGCTACTGATATTTATACAGATGGATCCAAAACAGGAATTGGAAGTTATGTGATTAATGGAAAAGCTGTGAGGTTGCAATTTACACCAGGAGCCCCTCAATTGGTGGAAAGTTTTTAAAAGGTTCCTTATGCCCATAAATATTATCTCTGATTCTGTTTATGTAGTTAATGCTGTATTAGTATTAGAGACTGCCAGAAATTTTAAGCAGTCTAGTTCAGTATCTAAAATTTTGATGAAAATACAAGATTGTATTTTGATGCGTGAGCATCCCTTTTATATTCAACATATTAGAACACATACATCTTTACCTAAACCTATGGTTAAGGGAAATGCAATTGCTGATTCAGCCACCAGAGATATGGTTTTCCTATCACAAAGTTCTATAGAAGGTGCTAAAATTTTTCATCAACTTTATCATGTTCATGATTCTAAACTGCGACAGAAGTTTAAGCTCACACAAACAGAAGCTCAAGATATTGTCCTACAGTGTGGTAAATGTGTAGAATTTATTAATGCACCTTCCATGGGCATTAATCCTCACAGAATGTGACCCCCTAGATGTTTGGCAGATGGATGTGACGCATATCCCAGCTTTTGGTAAATTACAGTATGTACATGTATCCATCGATACCAGCTCTGATGTCCTATATGCCTCTCCCTTGACAGGGGAAAAAAGCAGTTCATGTCATATCCCACTGCTTAGAGGCTTGGGCTGCATGGGGCAAGCCCCTAGTGCTAAAGACAGATAATGGTCCTGCATATACCTCTTCTAAATTTAGTCAATTTTGCAAACAAATGCAAGTGAAACATATTACTGGATTGCCCTATAATCCACAGGGCCAAGACATCACTGAAAGAGCTCATCGTACTTTGAAACAATATTTGCAAAAACAAAGAGGGGGAATAGAGGCTATGATACCAAAGATGGCTCTATCCCTTACAATATTTACTCTTAATTTCTTAAAATTGGATGATGCTGGGAGATCACCAGCTGAAAGGCACGGACAATGGCCTCAATCGCCCAATGAAATGGTCAAATGGAAAAATGTCCTTGATAATAAATGGTATGGCCCGGGTCCTATCTTAATCAGATCCTGGGGAGCTATTTGTGTTTTTCCACAGGGTGAAGAAAATCCACTTTGGGTCCTGACGCGACTGACAAGGACCGTGAAAGAGCAAGATGAACCCCAAGATGATCTTCTTACTCCTGATGATTGAGACCGGGATAAGTATACCCTTGTGGGCCATAGCAAGATCATGGCCAGTACCTTTACCAGTACATTCCAATTCTTCTACCTAGCCTTTGTTTTTTGCAAAGGAATGTTTTTTGGATGTGCCTTGTGCACGATAAACTCCTCAAGAGCCACGGGTATATAAGAGTACTAGTTTTCATTTAAATTATACACTATGCTTTGTGCATAATGTGGATAAACCTTTTACACCCTGTATATTTTTAAAGAAAAAGATTATCTCTAATTGGGCAGATCCCATTATCCAAAATAAAGTGAGCTCTGGAGTGTTATTTAATGCTTTAACGCAAATTGCTCAAGGAGCACAATCAGGATCAGGTGATGTTGGAAATAATGTAACTTCACCTATAAACATCACCACTATTATGATAAAGGGAAATGTGACTATTCCCAAAAGATCACGATTGCCTGTTGGCAATGCTACTGCTATACGCAGCATGCCTTAGTGCCATCCAGACCTCGAATTTCCTATAGTTTTTTCACCTTGTCAATCAAATGTTTTTCCTCGGAAAGAATTAGCAAAGGGTTTTGTTTTGTCACCACCATTAGATTATGCTGTAATGTATGATAAAGGAGATGCTACAAGGAAAGAAAATATTTGGCCATATTACCAATGGATTTTAAGTAATGAGGCAGGTGCTAGTACCAGTTTGTCAGCCTTTGCACTGCTGACTGGAACCTTTCATGAGATATTGAATGTTTCTGCCACACTTTCCAGTATCTCTACTCATTTGGATAATGTGACATCTAATAGAGTTATCAGAAATATGACTACTTCTCCAGTAGAAGTCTGTGTCAATCCTCCATTTTTCTTTATATTGGCTGAATTTCAAAATAATACAGAATGGTTAAATTGTACAAATGTCACTTGTTTTTTGACACAATGCTGGAATGGAACTAATTTCTTAGCCTTAGTGGTACATTTACCAACCTTTGTCCCTGTGCCTGTTGAGGCAGATCCAGAGAAGTTCCCAATCATGAGTCTTGTCCGGCAGAAGAGAGATTACAGCCATTGTGGTGGCAATCTCCATTAGTGTGGTTGCTGCAACAGCTGCTGGGGTTGCCATGGCAACCACAGTCCAAACAGGCACAGCCCTAAGTCAATTGTCATCCACAGTGGCAGATGCTGTTAATCTTCATACCTCTGCTAGTGCCCAGTTGAAGGGCTTGAAGGGCGGATTAATGGTTGCTAACCAACGCCTCGATCTTGTAGAGGAAAGATTGGATATTCTCTTTCAAATGGCCCAATTGGGATGTGAAAGAAAATTGGGGGTGCTTTGCATTACCAGTGTGCAGTATGAAATTTTTACCCAAGCAGCAAATTTGTCTAGGTGATTGTCATTGTATCTTGCAGGAAATTGGTCAGAAGGATTTGACGAGACTCTCGAGTCCTTGAGGGCAGCAGTGTTGGCTATCAATTCAAGTGGACCTGTCGCTAACAGAGGGACTCTCCTCCTGGATTTCTTCAGCCTTTTCTTATTTTAAAGAGTGGGTGGGAGTTGTTTTGTTTGGCGCAGCCTTATGTTGTGGCCTAGTGTTCATGCTTTGGTTGGTCTGCAAGCTCAGATCTCAACAGAAACGTGACAAGGTCGTGATCACTCAAGCACTTGTGGCCATTGAACAAGGGGCCTCCCCTGAAATTTGGCTATCCATGCTTAAGACTTAATTGGCATCTGAGTTCTCTGCTCTTGCACCCCACAGATCTGCGGATCCATTGCACTGGGATGAGAGAGACTCAATGATCATTATCAGCCCTTGCACATCACTGAGGTTTCTTCATTGCACGCAACAGGGTGATCATGATTTCTCCGCTAAAATTTTTCCTTAAAACCTGGCTGGCGGGCTGGTGAGATGGCTCAGTGGGTAAGAGCACCCAACTGCTCTTCCGAAGGTCCAGAGTTCAAGTCCCAGCAACCACATGGTGGCTCACAACCATCCGTAACGAGATTTGATTCCCTTTTCTGGAGTGTCTGAAGACAGCTACAATGTACTTACATATAATAAATAAATAAATCTTAAAAAAAAAAGAAAACTATCCTTTAAAAAAAAAAAACCTGGCTGGCCTCGCTTGTAGAGTTCACCCTAGGCCATCTAGCAGTTATTGTCACACAGCACTGTGGTATCCAGAGACGGGCAACTTTCCTCATGCACAGACCAACCTAAGACACAGGGCCCGGTGGCAATAGGGTTACCCTATGATGGGTAAGACTGTGACATTAGAGGAACGACCTAAAACAGGAGCCACAGCAGATGGGTGTAACTGCAGAGGCCTAGACCAGCCTTGTTTTAATAAAACAAAAAGGGGGAGATGTGGAGAGCCGCGATAACATTCGCCGCCACAAGATGGCACCAGATTCCGCTGTGCCAGCTCAGCCTTTGTCAGTGAACAAGCTGTGTGTGCATGTACAAGAGTGTTCGCGCCAAGTCAGAGCCCACCCCGGGGCGTGTCAATGAGATCGTGGGTAAGCGACCAGTCAGGCATGGACACACCACGCTAGGGGGTAGGTATATAAGCAGCGCCTTTCTAGGGCTCGGGGTCTACCTCATCAATATGCAATAAAGATTTGCTGCAGAAGAATCCTGGTGTTCCATGCACATTCTTGCTGGCGAGGCGGTAGCACAGGACATCCTTCCACTGCCTAATCACAGCCTCTAGCCTTTATTTGACCAGTTAAAATGGGGAGAAGGATTACATGAAATCACCTGAGTGTGTGATCCACTCCTTGTTGGAGCAGCCCCTTTTGAGGAAGCAGAAATAACTTAATACAAACAGAGCCAGGCAGTGGTGGCGCATGCCTTTAATCCCAGCACTTGGGAGGCAGAGGCAGGAGGATTTCTGAGTTCCAGGACAGCCTGGTCTACAGAGTGAGTTCTAGGACAGCAAAGGCTACATAGAGAAACCCTGTCTCAAAAAACAAAACAAAATAAAACAAAACAAAACAGAATACAAACAGTACTAGAGGAACCCACAACAAAGACTGGCTTCCAGGCAGCTATGAGGAGGGTCTCAAAGCCCACCCCACAGTGACACACCTCCTTCAACAATGCCACACCTCCTAATAGCTCTACTCCCTGGGCCAAGCATATCTAAACCACCTCAACTGGGCAGGGCAGGGCAGGGGAGGGGAGGGGAGGGGAGGAGAGGAGAGGAGAGAAAGAAGAGAAGAGGAGAGGGGAGGGGAGGGGAGGGGAGGGGAGGAGAGGAGAGAAAGAATAGAAGAGGAGAGGAGAGGGGAGGGGAGGGGAGGAGAGGAGAGAAAGAAGAGGAGAGGGGAGGGGAGGGGAGGGGAGGGGAGGGGAGAGGAGAGGAGAGGAGAGGAGAGGAGAGGAGAGGAGAGGAGAGGAGAGGAGAGAAGAGAAGAGAAGAGAAGAGAAGAGAAGAGAAGAGAAGAGAAGAGAAGAGAAAGAAAAAGGGGGAGGGGAGGGGAGGGGAGGGGAGAGGAGAGGGGAGAGGGGAGGGGAGGGGAGAGGAAGACGAGGGGAAAGGAGGGGAGAGGGGAGAGGAGGGGAGAGGAAGACGAGGGGAAAGGAGGGGAGGGGAGGGGAGGGGAGGGGAGGGGAGGGGAGAGGAGAGGAGAGGAGAGGAGAGGAGAGGAGAGGAGAGGAGAGGAGAGGAGAGGAGAGGAGAGGAGAGGAGAGGAGAGGAGAGGAGAGGAGAGGAGGAGAAGGAGAGGAAATTTTCAACTGGGGAATCTCAAATAGCTGAGAAGCACTTAAAGAAATGTTCAGCATCCTTAGTCTTCAGGGAGATGCAAATCAAAACGACCCTGAGTGAGATTCCACCTCAAACCAATCAGAATGGCTAAAATCAAAAATGCAGGTGACAGCAGATGCTGGTGAGGATGTGGAGAAAGAGGAACACTCCTCCATTGCTGATGGAACTGCAAGCTGGTAAAACCACTTTGGAAATCAATCTGTTAGTTTCTGAGAAAATTGAAAATAGTTCTACCTGAAGACCCAGCTATACCATTACTGGGCATATACCCAAAAATCACATTTATTTTCTTTCTTTCTTCTGTTTAGCTCTGTACTCCGCTTTTTAATAGGGTTATTTCGTTCTCTGGAGTCTAACTTCTTGAGTTTTTTGCATATTTTGGATATTAGCCCTCTATCAGATATAGGGTTCATAAAGATCTTTTCCCAATCTGTGGGTTGCTATTTTGTCCTACTGATAGTATCCTTTGCCTTACAGAAGCTTTTCAATTTTATGAGGTCCCATTTGTCGATTGTTGATCTTAAAGCATAAGCCATTGGTGTTCTGTTCAGGAAGTTTCCCCCTATGCCCAAGTAGTCAAAGCTTTTCCCCATTTTCTCTTATACTAGATTCAGTGTATCTGGTTTTATGTGGAGGTCCTAGATCCACTTGGACTTAAGCTTTGTACAAGGAGAAAAGAATGAATCAATTTGCATTCTTCTACATGCAGACCACCAGTTGAATCAGATCCATTTGTTGAAAATGCTGTTTTTCCCTATTAGATTGTTTTAGCTTCTCAGTAAAAGATCAAGTGACCATAGGTGTGTGGGTTCATTTCTGGGTCTTCAATTCTATTCCATTGATCTATCTGCCTGTCTCTGTTCCAATAACATGCAGTTTTTATCACTATTGCTCCCTAGTATAGCTTGAGGTCAGGGATGGTGATTTCCCCAGAAGTTCTTTTATTGTTGAGAATAGTTTTTACTATCATGGGTTTTTTGGTTTTTCCAAATGAATTTGAGAATTGCTCTTTATAACGTTATGAAGAATTGAGTTGGAATTTTGATGGGGATTGCATTGAACCTGTAGATTGCTTTCAGTAAGATGGTCATTTTTACTATATTAATCCTGCCAATCCATGAGCATGGGAGATCCTTCCATCTTCTGAGATCTTCTTTGATTTCTTTCTTCAGAGACTTGAAGTTCTTGTCATATAGACCTCTCACTTGCTTGGTTAGAGTCACACCAAGATATTTTATATTGTCTGTGACTATTGTGAAGGATGTTGTTTCCCTAATTTCTTTCTCAACCTGTTTATTCTCTGAGTAGAGGAGGGCTACTGATTATTGTTAGAGTTAATCCAGCCACTTTGCTGGAGTTGCTTATCAGCTGTGGGAGCTCCCTGGTAGAATTTTTGGGGTCACTTAAGTATACTATCATATCATCTTCAAATAGTGGTATCTTGAATTCCTCCTTCCCAATTTGTATCCCTTTGATCTCCTTTTGTTGTCTACTTGCTCCGGCTAGAATTCCTAAGTACTATAGTGAATAGGTAGGGAGAGAGTGGACAGACTTGACTTGTCCCAGATTTTTAAAAAAGATTTATTTATTTATTTATTTATTTATTTATTTATTTATTTATTTATTATATGTAAGTACACTGTAGCTGACTTCAGACACACCAGAAGAGGGCGGCAGATCTCATTATGGGTGGTTGTGAGCCACTATGTGGTTGCTGGGATTTGAACTCAGGACCTTCAGAAGAGCAGTCGGTGTTCTTAACCACTGAGCCATCTTGCCAGCCCCTTGTCCCAGATTTTAATGTAGGGAGAGAGTGGGCAGCTTTGTCTTGTCCCAGATTTTAATGGGATTGCATTGAGTTTCTCTTCATTTAGTTTGATAGTGGCTATTTGTTTGCTGTACATTGCTTTTAATATATTTAGCTATGAACCTTGAATTCCTGATCTCGCCAATACTTTTAACATGAATGGGTGTTGTATTTTGTTGGAGGCTTTTTCAGCATCCGATGAGATGATCATGTGGTTTTTATCTTTGAGTTTGTTTATATAGTGGATGACATTGATGGATTTCCATATATTGAACCATCCCTGCATTCCTGGGATGAAGCCTACTTGATCATGATGAATGACCGTTTTGATGTGTTCTTGAATTCGGTTTGCAAGACTTTTATTGAGTATTTTTGCATCAATATTCATAAGGGAAATTGGTCTGAAGTTCTCTTTCTTTGTTGGGTCCTCTTGTGATTTAGGTATCAGTGTAACTGTGGCGTCATAGAAAAGTAGTGGGTAGTGTTTCTTCTGTTTCTATTTTATGGAATAGTTTGAGAAGTATTGGTATTAGGTCTTCTTGGAAGGTCTGATAGAATTCTGCACTAAAACTATCTGTTTCTGGGCTGTTTTTGGTTGGGAGACTTCTAATGACTGCTTCCTTGGAGGTTATGGAACTGCTTAGATGGTTTATCTGATCCTGATTTAACTTTGGTACCTGGTATCTCTCTAGAAAATCATCCATTTCATCTAGATTTTCCAGTTTTATTGAATATAGACTTTTGTAGTAGGAACTGATTAATTTTTTGAATTTCCTCAGTTTCTCTTGTTATTTCTCCCTTTTCATTTCTGATTTTGTTAATTTGGATACTGTCTCTGTGCTCTCTGGTTAGTCTGGCTAAGGGTTTGTCTGTCTTGTTGATTTTTCTCAAAGGGCCAGCTCCTAGTTTTGTTGATTCTTTGTATAGTTCTCTTTGTTTCTACTTGGTTGATTTCAGCCCTGAGTTTGATTATTTCCTACTGTCAACTCCTCTTGGATGGATTTGCTTCTTTTTGTTCTAGAGCTTTTAGATGTACTGTTAAGCTGCTAGTGTAAGCTCTCTCCAGTTTCTTTATGGAGGCACTGAAAGCTATGAGTTTTCCTCTTAGAACTGCTTTCATTGTGTCCAATAAGTTTGGATATGTTGTGCATTCATTTTCATTAAATTCTAAAAAGTCTTTAATTTCTTTTTTTCTTAGCTAACCAAGTTATCATTGAATAGATAGTTATTCAGCTTCCATGTGTATGTGGGCTTTCTATTTTTTTTGTTGGTATTTAAGACCAGCCTTAGTCCATGGTGGTCCGATAGAATATATGGGATTAATTCAATGTTCTTGTATCTGTTGATGTTTGTTTTGTGTTTGATTATATGGTCGATTTTTCAGAAGGTACCATGAGGTGCTGAAAAGAAGTATATATTCTCTCATTTTATGGTGAAATGTTCTACAGATATATATTAAATCCATTTTGTCCATAACTTTTTAGTTTCACTGTGTCTCTGTTCATTTTCTCTTTCCATTATCTGTCCATGGGTGGTGGTAGGGTGTTGAAATCTCCTACTATTATTGGGTGAGGTCCAATTTGTTCTTTGAGCTTCTGTAATGTTTCTTTTACAAATGTGGATGCCTGTTGCAGGATTTTCCCTGTACAATTTCCACAATTACATTAGTGCAGAGGAGGCCTATGATTGGACAGGGAAAAGGGAGGTGGCGCTAAGAGTGGCAGGGACAAAGAGCTTCTCAGAGAGGGGAGGAGAGGAGAATGGAGGCCAATGTGGTAATATTACAAGGTTAGATTAATTAGGATAAAGCTTTTATCATTATCAATTGGCTTTGAAATTATTGTATTGGCATCTTGTAAATTGTGAGTTTGTTGATACATAAATCTGATTAGTTAACTATAAGCTTTAAGAGTTTTAAGTCTACCAGGTTACTGGGTATTGTGATTTCTAACTACGAAGTTGGTGGTTCAACTTGGTTACTAGAATGTGGTACCACCGATTACAGGGGATTATAGCAGAGAGGGAACTAGTGGCTCCCAGGACAAGCGAGCCAGATGCTGTGGGGGCTAGCTGGAAACAGTTGCTGCTGGCAGCAGGAGCATGGAAATGTGGTCTGGCCCCTCAGAGAGTTGGCAGGTTAATTTTAAAATATTTCCTGCAACAGGTGCCCTTGCATTTGGGGCATAGATGTTCAGAATTGAGAGTTCATTCATCTTGGTGGATTTTTTCTTTGATGGGTATGTAGTGTCCTTCCCCAACTTTTTTGATAACTTTTGGTTGAAAGTCTATTTTATTGGATATTAGAATGGCTACTCCAGCTTGTTTCTTGGAACCATTTGCTTTGAATTTTTTTCCTTCCTTTCACTTTGAGGTAGTGTCTGTGTTTGTCCCTGAGGTGTGTTTCCTGTATGCAGCAAAATGTAGGATCCTGCTTACGTATCCAGTCTGTTAGTCTATGTCCTTTTTATTGGAAAATTGAATTCACTGATGTTGAGAAATATTAGGGACCAATGATTGTTGCTTCCTGTTATTTTTGTTGTTACAGGTAGAATTATGTTTGTGTGTTTCTCTTTTTTTGTTGTGACAAGATTAATTTCTTGCTTTTTCTTGGGTGTAGTTTCCCTCCTTGTGTTGGACTTTTCTTTCTATTATCCTCTGTAGGCTGGAATTGTGGAAAGATATTTAAATTTGGTTTTATCTTGGAATACCTTGGCAATTGAGAGTTTTGCTGGGTATAGTAGCCTGGGCTGACATTTTTGTTCTCTTAGGGTCTATATGACATTTGCCCAAGATCTTCTGGCATTTAGAGTCTCTGTTGAGAAGGCTGGTGTGATTCTGATAGGTCTCCCTTTATATGTAACTTGACCCCTTTCCCTAACCGCTTTCAATATTCTTCCTTTGTTCTGTGCACTTGGAATTTTAATTATTATGTGACAGGAGGAATTTCTTTCCTGGTCCCATCTGTTTGGTGTTCTGTAGGCTCCTTGTATATTTATGGGCATCTCGTTCTTTAGTTTAGGGGGAAGTTTTCGTCTATAATTTTGTTGAAGATGTTTTCTGGCCCTTTGAGTTGGGAATCTTCAATACCTATTATTCTTAGGTTTGGTCTTTTGTGTCCTGGATTTCTTGAATGTTTTGAGTTAGGAACTTTCTTTTGTATTTTCTTTGACTGTTGTGTTGATGTCTTTTATGGTATCCTGTACACCAGAGATTCTCTCTTCTATCTCTTGTATTCTGTTGGTGATGCCTGCATCTGTGACTCCTACTTCCTCGTTTTCCATCTCCAGGGATGTCTCCCTTTGTATTTTCTTTAATGTTCTATTTCAATTTTTTTTAGATTCTGGATGGTTGTGTTCACTTCCTTCAATTGTTTGTGTTCTCTTGTATTTCTTTAAAGGATTTATGTGTTTCCTAGTTAAGGTCTTCTATTTGTTTACTTGTTTTCTCCTGCATTTCTTTAAGGGTGTTATTTATGTCCTCCTTAAAGTCCTCTAGGAGAGAATTTAGAATTTAGATCTGAATCTTGCCTTAAAGGTGTGTTAGAATATCCAGGGCTTGCTGTGGTGGGAGAATTGGGTTCTGATATTGCTAAGTCACATTGGTTTCTGTTGCTTATGTTCTTGCACTTACCTGGCTATCTCTGGTGTTGACTGGCCTCAATGTCTCTGACTGGAGCATGTCCTTCCTATAATCCTGGATGTGTCAGAATACCTGGGTAGTCAAGCTGCAACTGAGATGTTGGCTGCGTGCGTCTGGATCCAGAGCAGAGGCTCTGCTCTAGGCACTGGTGCAAACCAGAAGGCACAGGGGTCTCTGGCTGGTTGGGGTGTCTACATCCTCCAGCCGCAGGGGTCCTGGTACGTTGGGTATTGGGGTCTCACCTGTGATCCTGGATGTGTCAGAATACCTGGGGAGTTGATCTGTAACTGTAGTGTGATTGTGTGGGTTTGGATCCAGAGCAGAAGCTCTGCTCCAGGCACTGGTGCAAACTGGAAGGCACGCGGTGCAGCTGGCCTTTAGTAACATGTATTCCCCTTGCTAGATTATGTTGTGCTAGCTTTGTGGCTTCGTGCCTCCACCATGACAACCATTGTAATTGTTGACCAGCTTCTACAACAGCTGACACCAATCCCTTTCAATCTTGTGGGATAACGCTATGCTGTATAGCCCAGTCATTTAGCATTTCTTTGACAAAGGAAGAATGTAAGTCATACAATACCATGGCCCCCCTCTCTCTCTCTCTTTTTGTTTTGTTTTGTTTTGTTTTTGAGACAGGTTTTCTCTGTGTAGCCTTGCTTGGCTGTACTGGAACTCACTCTGTAGACCAGGCTGGCCTCGAACTCAGAAATCCGCCTGCCTCTGCCTCCCAAGTGCTGGGATTAAAGGCATGTGCCACCACGCCTGGCCATGGCCTCTTTAAAATGCTTTAAAAATAGAATTTGTATGGGTCTCCAGGTCAATTCATTATAAGCCTGTCCACCTCTGTTAGCAGGCATATGCTGCATAGACTGGGAAGGCTGAAGGTGACTGAGTAGCAAAGTCTCTGGTGGTGCACTTAGCTGCACATTAACGTGTTGTACCTGAGCCATTTCCTGCCTTTCCGGCCCCTAGAAGCAAGGCAGTTTACCGTCCAGCCTACTTTGCTTTCATTGTGCAATACATTCCTGGTCTCATTCTCCAAGCCTGAACTTTTTCACCTCCCAGTGGGCCCCCTTTCCCCAAGCTCTTCTACCTCTATCTGAAAACTCTCTAAATGTATAGTCAAGTCTACAATCTTCTCTATCAGAAGAGAATTGTCAGGTTTCCCATTAAACTTTACCAAAACAGTATACAAAACAAAGCCAAAAAATCTCTTTTGGGAGCAAGGCAGGATACCATCCAGCAGCAGTAGCTGCCATTTTGCCAATCTCCTTAAGCACATTGTTAACTGCTTATAATCTGCAGTTTTCTCTACATTTGAAGCAGAGTTACCCATAATGCCTAAGCCACTTGGGGACTACCCATAACTTTAATGATTCAAAGCCTATTTTTAATGATGGTTCTTAGACGCTTTAACCTCCCTTTTAGCCTACCACCCACCAGAGGTAGTGGGAAAGAAAGGTTTCTGAGGACTTGGACCTATTTAGAAAGATTCTTTGAAGCAACTCCCATCTGTGTTGTCTGGAAATTGGCAGTTCAGTTCACAGGTCCGCAGTGGCAGCTCCATCCACTCGGAAGCACTTCAGATATACCAGCAGTCCAGTTTGGTAGTTAGGATAGCAAACATGAATCAGCAGTGGTGGCACTACCTACCTAGTGGAAGCAGCCAGGCAGGAGGGACCCCAAGGGAAACCAGAAGTACTTGGCTGTGCCTCTCATAGGGAAGTGAAGATCACTGAAGACACGAGACCACAAAACAGCCAGCTTTATAAGCCAAGCTCCACCCCCCACCATGCCCTATAACTGTCGGTCCAGGCCTATTTATATCCTCCAAACATCACGTGGCTGGCATATGCCTTGCCTTAGCATATTCATCTGTCTCAGCTGACATCACTCTGCCAATCAGCCCAAGTCCACTGAAGCAGCAAGAAACTGCAGCATATCACTTGACATTTTTTTGGTGCATTTCTGTCTATGGAATCCAACAAATGCAGATCAACACATGGATTTTGTTATCAAAGAATCCTCATCACGTGTCCTTTCACATGCTTGCCTTAGCAGAACACCCTTTCTCCAGTGTCTGCTTCAGCCAAATGTTCCTTCATGAGTCTGCCTTAATCTTTCACCCGTGTCCACTTCAGGAAAACACTCCTTCAGATGTATACCCCAGCAAAACACCATCCAGCATAACTGAATTTCCAAAGAACCCTCAAGTTTCCACTTCATTTTTGTAGACAGGCTTCCTTCATGTAGCCTTGGCTGTCCTGGGACTTTTTCTGTAGACCTGTCTTGCCTCAAACCTTACTGACTCTGCCTCCTGAGTGCTAGGATTAAAGATGTGTACCACCACACCTGGCAATTATGTGTAGTGGCAATTTTCAGAATTCTGATATTTTGCTTTCTTTAAAAAACACAGAAATATTATGTTTTTGTCTTAATATTAAGTGTGGGGATATGGGGCTGCTTTGTAGCAGCTGACTGATTAGCAGAGCCATGGTTTTGCCAGCTGCAGATAGTTTCTGTGTTTGTGTGGCATTTGAAATTCTGGGAATTTTTCAGAGGGTATATAAATGCTAGAGCCCTGATAAGTGGAGTTGGTGATTGTTAGCCATTGGGAGCAGGGGGAGGGGATTGTGGTTTGTTAGTAGCGGTGCTCAAAGAAGAAACTAGATTCAGGGATCTCTCTCTCTCTCCTCCTCCTCTATCCTTCCTTCTCTATCTAATGATAGAGGGTGAAATGGATGGGAGGATGAAGGGTGGGAAAAAGAACCCACAAAGTAGCAAAAACCTACTTCAAGGATGAGCAACATTTTTTTTTTCCAAGACAGGGTTTCTCTGTGTAGCCCTGGATGTCCTGGAATTCACTCTGTAGACCCGGCTGGCCTCGAACTCAGAAATCCACCTACCTCTTCATCCCAAGTGCTGGGATTAAAGGTGTGTGCCACCACCACCAGGCAAGTCTGAGTAACTTAAAGTGTCAGGAAAGACCACTCCACTACAGCTGTCACCAAATGCTGGATACCTGAGGCTCCCAGTCCCTTGAATCAGGCAATTCCACAGTCTCTTCTGTCAATAGTTGTTAATATAACCATGGGAAGTGGCCTAGTGAGTCTTATGCCTTTCCAAGTTTCCTCAGGCTTGTACATTTAATTACCATGCTAAGTCTTAAGAGCTGCTCTCCCCTCTTCATGAAATATTTCAATTAGGAGAAAACAATTTACATTTAGTTATATATTTTCATTCTGTGGCTCAAAATGGACTCAAACCCTCCTATCTGAGCTCAAATTCCAGGAATTACAGACATGAACCACCACTCCCAGGATACTTAGTGTTTTAAGAGATTCGTTTCACTATTTTGCACAGGATGGCCTCTACCTCCTCGGCCCAACCGATCCTTTTCAATCTCCTAAATATCTGTGACCAGAGTCGTGCCCTACTGCCACTTTTGCTGACACTGCCTTGTGAGTGGCCTAGGGCTTTAATCCCAGTACTTGGGAGGCAGAGGTAAGTGGATCTCGGAATTTGAGGCCAGCTTGGTCTACAGAGTGAGTTCGAAGGATGGACAGAACTACACTGTCAAGTTCTGATAAAGAGAGACACTACAGGGTGAATTTAGGCTTCTCAGCAGCTGTGGAGGATCAGCCTTTGAAAGACCGTACTCTGAACTACTTTGCAATTGCCCTGATGATTAACCACAGCCATCGCGACCACATAACCATGGGAAATGGCCTAGTGACATCCCCGACACGGAACGGACCTGTATGCGGACCTGAGGCAGCACTGTATGCAGGACGGGCAAGGGCCATTCAAGACTGTCTGTGGAGAACGAGCCCAGCGCGCTCTCCGGACTCCTTCCAATGAGCCGCACACCGGGAAACCAAACTGTTGCGCCTCACTGCGGTACTCTGAGCGGAACATCTCGACGACACACGGATGCGACTCAAATGGCTACGGCATTGCCCGGCGCCCTAGTAGGTGCCGCCATCATGCGTTACGGAAACCCAGAGTTCTTTTCGCGGAGACTCACCGCCCACTCCCTGTTCTTGCGCCTCGGCTCGAAGCCTCCAGAAGGCGGGGCCATTTGCAGTTGCACTCGAGACCCCGCCCCGCGCCAACGGGTGCCGCCATGTTGGGGGTCCTCGCCGGGGACACGTAGGCGTCCGCGTAAGATGCCGGCCGACGCGCGCTGCCGCCGCCAAGATGGCTTCCATGAGGGAGAGTGACACCGGCCTGTGGCTGCACAACAAGCTGGGCGCCACGGACGAGCTGTGGGCGCCACCCAGCATCGCGTCCCTGCTCACCGCCGCGGTCATCGATAACATCCGCCTCTGCTTCCACCGCCTCTCCTCGGCCGTGAAGCTCAAGCTACTGCTCGGGACGCTGCATCTCCCGCGCCGCACCGTGGACGAGGTGAGGACGCGGGCCAGCCTCTCTCCGGCCGGAGCACCGCTCCTGCCTCCCGCCGGCTCCGGCGCCGCACCTTGCCCTTCTCCCGCCGGCCGCGCGCAGCTCCGTTTTGGCGCCGTTAGCCCCTACACCTTAGTACTTCCAGCCGCTGGGCGCTGTCGCGTTCGGGGGTCGTGGGGCCATGGCCACAACAGCCAGGCCCGCCCCTTCCGCAGTGCTGGATGCTTCAGCTCCGAAGCTACTCTTGGTTCGGGGCTGTTAGTGCAACTTTCCATGTGACTGCTGACCTTAATTTTGTTGCTTTTGCCTTACCAAATATCAGTCGGCTTGCGTTCATCTCTATTCTGTGGCGTTTTGTTTTGTTTTTGTTTTTTGAGACAGGGTTTCTCTGTATAGCTCTGGCTGTCCTGGAACTCACATTGTAGACCAGGCTGGCCTTGAACTCAGAAATCCGCCTGCCTCTGCCTCCTGGGATTAAAGGCGTGCGCCACCACGCCCGGCTATTCTGTGGCTTCTTTTCAGTGTACTCTTGTTCCACATTGCATCTCTCTAACTTATACTATGCTTTGCAAATACATACGCAAATAATATATGTATAGTTTCACTGTGTAGCCCAGGTTGATCTCATACTTGGTATCCTCCAGTCTCAATCTCTGGAGGTCTGGGCCACTACATCTGATAGCAGCTAAAAACACCGAGTTACCTTAGTTTTTAAACATTTCCAGTTATTGTATTATTTTTATATCATTAATTTTTATTGCTGCACTATACCATATACACAAAACTGCATATTTATTCGGTTTAAAAAATACTGAGAGCTAGCTAAATGACTCCTGTTATCTCCACACATGAAAACAAGGCTGGTCCCTCCAAAGCACCTCCATTCCTCTTTCCTGCAGGAGGCTTTTTTTTTTTTTTTTTGGTTTTATTTTGGCAGGGTTATCAATCGTGTGTGCATTCCTAGCACACACGAGTATTTGGGGTTTGCCTCATTTGAATTTAATACGGCAACAGGTTTCCACGTTATATTCATTTTCCGTGTGGTGTGGGTGTGTCTTCTGTTGGTAAACACCTGGACAGATTCATCCAAGTTGTTGCAGACAGTTTGATTTACTCCGAATTATGGGGTTCCATTCTTCAAGCAGACAGCAAATGGACGATTAGGTTGTGGCTGGTTTTTCTCATTCATTTTGTGTGTGTGTGTGTGTGTGTTTGTGTTTTTCTGTTTCATGTTTGTTCTGTTGTGACTGATACAATACATGTTCATGTGAACTCTAGAAGTAACATTGGAGGTGACAGTAGGATTATACCAGGTGGCCTTTCAAAATGGTTTTATTGAATTATACTCACTAAAACAAGTAGGTCAGGTATTTAGATATTAGTAGGATTGTTTGGTTGAACTTTGTACTATTTGCTTGTTCTGCTGCTTAGCTTTCTTTTTGTGTGTGAGTTACCCATTTTGACCCGGATTGTCTTTTCTTTTCCTGACTTGTTGCTTTGGAGGAATACTCTTTAATTGGTGCTCACCACTGTCCTAGTTCCCAGCTATGGCTTAGCTTTCTGAATGGCCTTGTTCAGGAAGTACTCCATTTTTGAGGTGAGGTGCCTGTGGTCTCCATGTGTCTGTCTGTCTGTCTGTCTGTTTCTCAGTGTGAAGCTGAGTTCAGTTTTACAGGTGGCTGTGATGGTCCAGCACCACCTGCAAATGGTTAGCTTTTCCGCCCTGCTGCTCCTGCCTTCTTTTTTTTTTTTTTTTTTTTTTTTGAGTCATTTGTGTGTCTTGCTGATAACCAGCCAAGCTACTTACTGTCCCTTTAGTGTGTTTTGATGTGTGACACACAGGGCAAACCCTTCACTTAATCTTCAGGAATGGCTTCAGCTTTTTTTGCAGCCCCTGGCACTTCTGTCTGTCAGTCTGTGTCTTAGTGTATGTGTATCATTTTCGTGTTTACATGTTCATTTATGTGTGAGGCCAGAGTTGCAGCTTAGGTGTCTACCTCTGTGGTTCTGCATCTTTTATTATGAGACAGTTTCTCAGTGAATCTGGAGCTAACCTTTTGGCTAGACCGGCCAGCCAGCATAGCCCTGGGCTGCCCCTGTCTCCATCTCTAGTACTGTATGTACCCACTGAGCAAGACTTTTTATGTGACTATGGCAATCTGAACTTAGGTCTGCGGACTTCCGGAAGCACTGTATCTAACTTAGCCATGTCCTTAACTCATGGTGTTAATAAAATAGTCTTCATTGTTAATTGCTTTTTAGTCTTTGTTGCAGTTTTCCTCTTAACCCAGCTAGCTCCCATTTATTTAGCAAGTTCTGAGGGCACAACAACTGAGCAGTATTACTTATTATAATCTTCTAAACTAATCTGGCTACCTCCCAGCCAAAATCCCTGAGTACTTGCATTTTAGTACTGATCTGGTTCTCTGGGCTCCAGGTTTTTTCTCATTAAGTCTCCTGGACTCTCCACTTCCTCTCTCTTTTCTCCCTTCCCTTCCTTCTCTCTCCTACTCAGTCACTGGCTAATCAGCTTTTATTGACAAATCAGAAAATAAGATACAGAGGAAGGAGATACTTAGAATAAGGATTGCAACCAGATACAGGAGCACAGAAATCAGCATTTGAATTATACATAGATAATGTTTAATAGAGCACAATAACATTATGCCTACTCTTAATAGTATAAAATCTTGGAACCTAGAGGTTTGGGGAGTTATTTAGAACCATTAAGTTCTATGATTATCCTAGATTCATACATGTCTTTTTTTTTTTTTTTTTTTTTTTTTTTTTTTTTGCTAATGGTATATAGAAATCCTTTAGGTGACTAGGATCTGGGCTAAGAGCAGACGGTAACCGTTCTTTCTGTGTAATCGGGGTTCATTTGGCTTTTTGGGTTTTGTTTTTTTTGTTTTTTTAACCGTACTGTATTCACTATGGACTTGTACTGTTGACCCTCCCTACCTTGACATCCTGGATTCACCTGTTCTTCCTTCTCAACTGCTGCTTTGTATATTTTGGGTTCCTATTCTTAGGAATGCTGTAGTTGTTACAGTTACCTTGTCACTGAACAGCAGGTGGAGTTCTCAGAATTTGCTACATTTTGTCCTTAGGCCTTTTTTAAAAAAGAGTTTATGTAAATTGTTTCACTTTATTTTTTATTGTGAGGCTTGGGGGGGTCCAACTTGGGGTTCAATAATAAAGACACAGATATCTGTGTAGTATACTGTGATTGGCCAGTTTGCTGGGGCAGTCCCTTAGCTAGCCCATCTAATTCAACTGACTCCCCTGCCACGGTGTCTCTCTGTGTGGCTCTCCTGTTCTACTTCTCTGCCCTACTTCCATTCTGCTGCTGTCCCACTTCCTCTCTGCCTGGTTGTTCATTCCCAGCTCTAGCTGCCAGCTCTTTATTATGCAAAACGTCACATTTGGTCTGAACCAATCAGCAGCAGGACAACATCTGTCCATCTCTGGGTGTTCCTTTTGACATATAAGGATTATGTAACTTCCCCCAAGACAGCTTGCTTTTTTGGGCAGGTGAGGAAGCAGCAAACATTTATATATGCTGTTAGGCTGGCACCAGTGGCACAGCAATGAACAAGTGAGAATGCAGAGACAACCTACATGACCACTTGATACAGTATGTGTGGGTTATCCCAACATCTTCCCCTTTTAGTCCAAGGAATGCCTTTCTCTCCAACATCAGTAACTATATACAGTAAGGACAATTGTGCAAACTATTACTGTTAGAATTATATTCACAGTGTCCAGTCCATTTGTCCTATCTTGAGTCTAAAGTTCTGTAGAGGGTTTGTCTCAAATGAGCAAGGGAAAGAAACCTGAAGTGTATTTTTTTTTCAAAGATTCTTTATTTTGTGTATGAGTACACTGTAGCTATTTTCAGACGGACCAGAAGAGGGCATCAGATCCCATTATAAATGGTTGTGAGTCACCATGTGATTGCTGGGAATTGAACTCAGGACCTTTGGAAGAGCAGCCAGTGCACTTAATGCTGAGCCAAGCCATCTCTCCAGCCCCTTAAATAATTGTTTTTAAATCACAATTTAAGTTTTCACATCCTCCAACCTTTCTAACTTGCATTTATGAACCTTAAAACACCTTCTTAGACCCAAACATTTTCTTAGAGCCTTCACAACTTAAGCTTTTATGTCTTTCAACTTTCATAAACTTTACACCTCTTTTGTGAGTTTCTCTTTCTGAATCTAGTAACAAGGAAAACTGTAAGACAAGGATGTACTAGGACAGTATAACCTGAGGCCTGATTTTTATACCTGAAGGGAACTTAAGCCTTGGTTTCTGCTGTTCACTGATAAATCTTTCACTAATCTCATCTTCAAATACATCAGGGTTTCACCTGAGTAACCA
This sequence comes from Mus musculus, assembly GCF_000001635.26. NCBI lineage: Eukaryota > Metazoa > Chordata > Mammalia > Rodentia > Muridae > Mus > Mus musculus. The sequence continues at coordinate 33,931,645 of NC_000071.6, read as the reverse complement.
GGAGTGCAGACCAAGCAGCCAATGGTCTATAAGATGACAGAGCCTTACTGGCTACCTGGACAGTCACAAGGCTCCTCTTTGGTCAGTGGGGTACCCATCTTTGGGCCACCAGTCTCAGAAGACTTGACAGACTTTCCTGTGAAGCAGGAACTTAGAGGGACTGTCCACCTTGTCTAGGCAAAGTGGGACAATCAACTCCCATGTGTTGTACTTGTCCATCATTTGGACAGCGTGTTGTCAGCAAATAGTCAATGGTTAGCTTTGTCACGTTTGAAGTAAGCTCCCAGTGGAGTTTCTTCTGTGCCCATCATCTTCAGAGGAGGAGATTAGGGGCACTGCCAGGAGCTGATCTGTCTCACTGTCACAAAAAGCCTTTTTTATTAAAGCATCTAAAATGACATATTCTGCAGATTTCTTAAGCATTGGAGGATCATCTGTCTACCTAAAGTATATCTAAATAAACAAACTTTACTTGTTTCTAGTTGATTGTTTTGAAATGTAACAGGAAGCTTCATAAGGCTTATACCTGAAATTAACTACACTCGTACCTAACATGACTACAAGTATGGTTCTGAATGCATCAAAGAATTTGATTATTTATAGGTTACTATTTTTTAAATGATCCTTAACAGTTTATAACAGTACTTTTTAAGATTAGAATTTTGCATTTTTAAATGAGTTGCATGCTGAAGTTATATGCACATAAATCCTAAACAACAAGAGTTGAATCTTATATACAGTATGTGGTAGCTAAAAAAATCTAAAATATTTGATTTATTGATGCCTTTTTGTTTTTTTGTTTGTTTGTTTGTTTGTTTGTTTTTCGAGACAGGGTTTCTCTGTATAGCCCTGGCTGTCCTGGAACTCACTTTGTAGACCAGGCTGGCCTCGAACTCAGAAAGCCGCCCGCCTCTGCCTCCCGAGTGCTGGGATTAAAGGCGTGCGCCACCACACCCGGCTTTATTAATGCCTTTTTAGTTTAATAGGAGATACAATAATCTACTCTTCTTTCCCTTTCACCCCCATAAACCACTGAACAACCAATAACCACCTAGGAATGAAGGTTGTGTTCTTTAGATTGCTTCTTACTGGCTGGGGGCAACCCAAAGGAAATTGGAATGCTGGCCAAGACCTGAAGAGTGGACTGTTGCATTTGCTGTTCAGGTTCTGTAAGGATCATCTGCCGCTGGAAAAGTTCAGGGCTGAAGCAGTGTGTTAGGCTGTACTATCCAGGGCTGGCCACTTTGAAGTTGTCCTGAATACGAAAGTTGAAGAAACACTAGAACCTGGCAGGATGCTGGAACAGTTACATGTCTCAGCATTTCAGCATCTGTCTCAGCATCCTCGGACGAATCATGTTGGGCTACTTTAACTTCACTGGTGCCTGGTGATTTTGCTCTGAAAGCACATAGCTTATAAAAGTAACATTGTATGTACGTTTTTATATTAACACATGTATGGAATGTGTGGTGTGCACAGATCAGGTAATGATTCTCTGCTCTGGGCCTGAGCAGGTGAAAGGCATCTGTAAGTCAGTTTGGGCTCCTGGATGATTTGTATGTGTTTGGCCCAGGGAGTGGCACTATCAAGAAGTGTGGCCCTGTTGGAGTAGATGTGTCACTGTAGGCGTGGGCTTTAAGATTCTCATCTTAGCTGTCTGGAAGCCATCTTCTCCTGTTTGTCTCCTGAACAAGATGAAGATCCCTCAGCTTCTCCTGCTCCAGCCTTGATGATAATGAACTGAACCTCTGAACTGTAAGCCAGCCCCAATTAAATGTTGTCTTTATAAGAGTTGCCTTGGTCACGGTGTCTGCTCACAGCAGTAAGACACTAACCAAACTATAATAGGGTGTTATAAATTGATGGCATGTAATACAAAGTCATGGCTAATAGATACATCCATGTCTCCTCGGTCTCTGAGCTGTTCCTACTTAGGAAGATCAGCATTTATATTGTCTGCTTTGTTTTTTTCTCTGTGCCTCTTACTTGTACCTTCTGTGTCAGCAGCCAAGATTTTCCCATTTTCCCAAAATCCACAACATTTTGTCTCCTGTGGAAATAAAGATGTAGCCTCTTCCCCAGTGCAACACATTTCTTGATTTCCATTCTGAGGTGAACATATTCAGCAGTCCTTTCTAAAATCCAGTGTGTTTAGCAGCTGTGCTGCCTGCCTCACGGATGTCTTAATAACTAAAGTTAATAAAGCATTGTGTACTCTTATCTCTGGGAGATCTCAGATTCTCCTGCTTATGAGCATCTTTTTAAAGTGCCATTAGATCTTTTAACAATTGCTTGACCTGTAGAATACAACTAGTTCTTTTTATAAACTGAAGTCATTTGTTTTGAAGGGTATTGTTGTTAATTTCTCCCCAGAAATTAGAGCAGGCTCTTTGCAATCTTCACTGATTAAATGAGGAAATTTCAGCATTAGTATAAGGCACTATAATCTCTGCTGGGTCTGTTCCTGATAATTGACAAAGCCTTACTTTTCACAATTAAATCAGAAACCTTTTTTATATAGGTCTCTTAGGGCTTTGCTGTCAAGAGACATCATGAGCAAGGCAACTCATATAAAGGACAATATTTAAGTGGCTTACAGTTTCAGAGGTTCAGTCCATTGTCATAATGGCAGGAAGCATAGCAGCAGGCAGACAGTCATAGTGCTGGAGGAGCTGAGAGTTGTACATCTTGATCTGAAGCCAGGCAAAAGGAGGCTCTCTTCCACACTGGGTAGAGCTTGAGCATAAGCCCTCAAAACCCACCCACACAGTGATGGACTTCCTCCAGCAAGGCCACACCTACCCTAACAAGCTCATATCTAATTGTGCCACTTCCATGGGCCAACCATATACAAACCACCACAATAGGTTTTTAATGTTTTACTCTGTTTATGTGCTAAACATACCCATTCTAAAATAGTATTGTCTTTCTGCAGAAGAATTCTTGTGGGGGAATGAGAAGAATACAATCAAGCTTGGGACCCATGTGATCCACATATGCATCCTGTAGTCTCTTTTCTACCATAAGCCAATTCTCTCTCGGCCTCAGCTAATAATTTCCTTGAACTATTTAAGTCCAAATTAGCTTCTAAGTTTGAAATAAATTACTGAACCTTTGAGTAGTTAACCCCATAGTGGGCCATACCCAATTAATATCTCCCAGCATTTTTTGAAAACCATTAATAAGAGTTTGTAACTGATTTCTTTGGATCTGTACTTTCTGTGGTTAAATTTTCTTGTATTCTAGATAATTGATAGAATCTCCTCTTTGTATTTTTTTCAGGAGCAATTTATAATCCCCAGCAAAGGAAAATTGTTTTTACTTCAACAAACATTTTTTTCCCTAAGGTGTGTATAATGGAATTAGCCAACAAGATATCATTTATACAATGATAAATTATAGATTGAGGAAACTTGTTTGTGAATCATTTTTAACAACTGTTGTACAAAATGCTCACACACGGTGGAGCTGTTTAACATTCCTCGTGGCAAAACTTTGCATTGGTACCTTTATATAGGCTTCTTACTGTTAAATGTGAGCACAGTGACAGCAGTTGTTCTATTTCCTATCGCGGGGATATTGAGAGAAAGCAATCTTTTAAATTGATCACCTACTAAGGCCATGCTTTAGGTAACTAAGAAGTTAAGGAGAATCCCATTGTAAAGAACCCTAGGCTGAATTACCTTATTGATAGTTCTTAGGTCAGATAACAGCCTCTGTTTTTAAGATTTCTTTTTATTGATAAATATAGGAGAATTCTAAGGGCTGGTGGACTCTTCCATATGTTGAGCCTCCAGCTGCTCTTGGACTTAGGGCCTGTAGCTTTTCCTTATTTAAGGATCGCTGCTCTGCTCAAATAGGCTTGTTACCCATTTTAATGGTAGGGCAATTGATACTCTGTCTAGCCCTGGCTATCCTGGAACTCACTCTGTAGACTAGGCTGGCCTTGAACTTAGAAATCCACCTGCCTCTGCCTCCCAAGTGCTGGGATTAAAGGCCTGTGCCACCACTGCCTGGCTGGTACTCTTATCAGCAGTGGCTTTCTTATAAATTTGGAGAGCCAACACCTGCTGTGGCCTGCCAGTGGACAGCCTGGATAGTCTATAACTTTTTTGTATCAATTTTCAGTGCCTTCATCGGGAGCATCTCCCATTTTACAGCTTGTCTCTGAAGTTGAAGGAGTGTAAATCTGTGTTTCCCACTGTTATCTCTTTCCTATAAATTCATGGCAATATCTGCTACACATAGTCTTAATTCTTATCTGGTTTTTTGAACCTATACATTTAGTCCATTTTAGAGTTGGTTTTATCTGAGACAGTGTCCCAATCCCTAGGAGATATATAGATATCTTTCAGAGTGACCAGGTTAGAGTTTAAGAATCTTGTGAAGTTATTGGGGGTTTTTTTGGTTTTGTTGTTGTTGTTGTTTTGGTTTTGGTTTTGTTTGTTTGTTTTTTTGGTTTTTCGAGACAGGGTTTCTCTTTATAGCCCTGGCTGTTCTGGAACTCACTTTGTAGATCTGGCTGGCCTTGAACTCAGAAATCTGCCTGCCTCTGCCTCCCTAGTGGTGAAGTTATTGTTTTATCTGCTCCAGTATCTACTAGGCCTTCAATCCTCTCCCTATCTAAGTCTAATCCTGTGAATTCTGAGGAGGATAAGGAATTTCTCTTCCCTTCTTTATTCTGATCCTTCTTAGGGTGTAGAAGATCATTACTGACCATATTATAATTAGCTCCATGATGATAACTAAATGAAACTGTATGGGGCCCAGGTACCCTCTGCTGTAGTGGTGTCCATTTTTTTTAACAGGTAACATTTTTTCTGTACCAGCTCCAGCCTCCAGTTCTTTACTCTGCAAAAGCCTCACTCCTTACTTACTTAGTGCCGATCAGCAGCAGGACAATGCCTAATCCATCTTTCTGTATTGCCTTTTGGGATTGAGGGCTACTTGGCCTTCGTGATGGCAGCTTGATATTTAACATGATAATTCTAGAGAATCATCTTTTGGTCAGGTAATACATAAGTATGCGTTTTCATCTAGAAAGCAGGTAATGGACCATAGAAATGGCAATACCAAATATCTTGCCAGCACTTAGCTCTGGGGCACACCTACATAGCCATTTGATACAATATGTGCAGATGCAGGTCTTCCCTACAAAAATGCCTTAGAGCTGGATCTTATGGAGGCATTTCCTTGATTGAGGTTCTGTCAGGTTTACATAAGGCACACACTATTCCCTCCTCCTGGATTTGTTGGATGGGTGCCATGGCCTTGACTGCAGCTAGATGCAGGATAGGATGCTTGTCTTACATGTACCTTTCAAGGTGGTGCCCACAGGGTAAGGGGCTTGGTTATCACCCATTCAATCAGTGCCTGTGGTAAGCACAGTGAGAGTATGGCCAAAGGTAGGTTTTTGTTTATATTTTTATTCAGTGTGCAAATGGCTGTGTTAACCTGTGCTGCCATTACAGTATAGCCATTCCTCAGTAACTATGGGGGATTAGTTTTGAGCCCAGGATATTCAGAAGCCTGTTGTACAGTGGCATAGTCTCTGTGTAACCTGTGTACTTAAATCATTTTTATAGCATGCATGACCTCTTGTCTAATTGTACTGCATTATCTAGGCAATAGTGTCAAATAAAAGCATGCGTACCATGAGGTACTGAGAAGAAATATTCTTTTGCTTTAGGATGAAATGTTCTATAAATATCTGTTAGATCCATTTGGTTCATAATTTCTGTTAGTTTTACTGTGTCTCTGTTTAGTTTCTGTTTCCATGATCTGTCCATTGCTGAGAGTGGGGTGTTGAAGTCTCCTACTGTTATTGTGTGGGGTACAATGTGTGCTTTGAGCTTTAGTAAAGTTTCTTTTATGAATGTGGGTGCCCTTGCATTTGGAGCATAGATGCTCAGAATTGAGAGTTCATCTTGGTAGATTTTTTTCTTTGTATGAAGTGTCCTTCCTTATCTTTTTTTGAAACTTTTGGTTGAGAATTGATTTTATTCAATATTAGAATGGCTACTCCAGCTTGTTTCTTGGGACCATTTGCTTGGAAAATTGTTTTCCAATCTTTTACTCTGAGGAAAATTGTTTTCTAACCTTTTACTCTGTGTCTGTCTTTGTCACTGAGGTGTATTTTCTGTATGGAGCAAAATGCTGTGTCCTGTTTATGTGTCCAGTCTGTTAGTCTATGTCTTTTTTTTTAAGGTTTATTTATTTATTTTATACATATGAGTACACCACCATTGCTTTCTTCAAACAAACCAGAAGAGGACACCAGACCCTACTACAGATGGTTGTGAGCCACCATGTGGTTGCTGGGAATTGAACTCAGGACCTCTGGAAGAGCAGTCCATGCTCTTAACTGCTGAGCCATTTCTCCAGCCCTAATCTATGTCATTTTATTGGGGAATCTAGTCCATTGATATTAAGAGATATTAAGGAAAAGTGATTGTTACTTCCTGTTATTTTTGTTGTTAGAGATGGAATTATGTTTGTGTGGCTATCTTTTGGGTTTGTTGAAAGTTTACTTTCTTGCTTTTTCTAGGGTGTAGTTTCCCTCCTTGTGTTGGTGTTTTCTGTCTTTTATCCTTTGTAGGGCTGGATTTATGGAAAGATATTGTGTAAATTTGGTTTTGTCATAGAATATCTTGGTTTCTCTGTCTATTGTAATTGAGAGTTTTGTTGAGTATAGTAACCTGGGCTGGCATTTGTGTTCTCTTAGGGTCTGTATGACATCTGCCCAGGATCTTCTAGCTTTCATAGTCTCTGGTGAGAAGTCTGGTGTAATTTTGATAGGTCTGCCTTTGTATGTTTCATGACCTTTTTCCTTTACTGCTTTTGATATTCTGTCTTTGTTTAGTGCATTTGGTGTTTTGATTATTATGTGACAGGAGGAATTTCTTTTCTGGTCCAATCTATTTGGAGTTCTGTAGACTTCTTGTATGTTCATGGGCATCTCTTTAGATTAGGGAAGTTTTCTTCTATAATTTTGTTGAAGATATTTACTGGCCCTTTGAGTTGGGAATCTTCACTCTCTTCTATACCTATTATCCTTAGGTTTGGTCTTCTCATTGTGTCCTGGATTTCCTGGATGTTTTGGGTTAGGAGCTTTTTGCTTTTTGTATTTTCTTTGACTGTTGTGTCAATGCTTTCTATGGTAACTTCTGCACCTGAGATTCTCTCTTCTATCTCTTGTATTCTGTTAGTGATGCTTGCACCTATGACTCCTGATCTCTTTCCTAGGTTTTCTAACTCCAGGGTTCTCTCCCTTTGTGATTTCTTTATTGTTTCTATTTAGATCCTGGATGGTTTTGTTCATATCCTACACCTGTTTGAGTGTGTTTTCTTCTAATTCTTTAAAGGATTTTTGTGTTTCCTCTTTAAGGACTAGCTGTTTACCTGTGTTCTCCTGTATTTCTTTCAGGGAGTTACTTATGTCCTTCTTAAAGTCCTCTATCACCATTATGAGAAGTGATTTTAGATCTGAATCTTGCTTTTCAGGTGTGATGGTGTATCCAGGACTTGCTATGGTGGGAGAATTGGGTTCTGATGATGCCAAGTAACCTTGGTTTCTATTGCTTATGTTCTTATGCTTGCCTCCCACCATCTGATTATCTCTAGTGCTACCGGTCCTCGATATATCTGACTGGAGCCTGTCTTTCCTGTGATCCTGGTTGTGTCAGAACTCCTCAGAGTCAAGCTGTCTCTGTAATCCTATGATTCTGGGATCTTATGATCCTGAGTCCTGGGTGTGTCAGAGCTCCTGGGAATCAAGCTGCCTCTGGGATCCTGTGGACCTGGGTGTATTAGAGCACCTGGGAATGGAGCTTTTTCTCGGTGTTGTGGGATGGGTTGCAGAAATAGCACCCAAGGTCTGCTCAGGGTACCTCTGATCCTATGATACTGGGCATGTCAGAGCGCCTGGGAGTGGATCTTCCTCTGGGTGTTGTGGGACTGGCTGAGGAATTTGCACCTAAGGTCTGCTCTGTGCACCAGCCCAGGCCCGAAGGAACCTGTGCCACTGATTGGATGGAGTTCTTGGGTGCCCAGATTCTGCTGGTCCCAGTTACTTCCAGTGTTGGGGCAGATGTTGTGTCCTCCTCACCTCTCATCCTATGATCCTGGGTGTGTTAGAGTACCTGGGAGTGGATATTTCTCTGGGTGTTGTGGGACTGGCTTCAGAGTTTGTGCCCAAGGTCTGTTCAGGCCACTGGCCCAGACCAGAGGGATACTGTGCCACTGGTTGTGGGGAGTTCCTGACTGCCTCTTTTAGATTTTAACCTGATATTTTAAGAGCCATTCTTTTAGAAAATATTTCCTGTTTTCCCTCTTGGTAAGTTGCTTTTCCAGGGCTACTGTCTTAATCATAGTATCTCCACACAGGTAACTTATGAAGGAGGGCATTTAATTTAGGGCTTGTTTACAGTTTTAAAAGGTTAGTGTCCATGCTCATCATGACTTGGAGGGTAGTGGCAGGCAGGCAGCAGGAGGGTGCTGGAGATGTAGTTGAGCGCTCACATCAGAGCCACAAATTACAGGGATAGTGAGGCACATGGCATTTGAAACCTCAAAGCCCACCCCTAGTAATGCCTTTCTCTGTGTGTATTGTGTTAATTTAGGCTTCCTTCAGGACTGAATAGAAATCAGCTTTGCTGAACCTCTTTATTGTTACACAAAAGGCAATTTAGCAAGTCAATTTCCTATACCAACACTTCTTATCTGATCTAGGAGGTGTTGTGAAGGAATCAATACCTGAGTAATTCTCTGCCTTCGGATACCTTTAAGTTATGCAAAGGCTCTTTGAATCCTTCAGAAGAGCCACCCCTTCAGCCTCAGAAAACAATCACTGACTATTTACAAAAGGCTACTTCAAAGCCATTGTATTAGCCATATACAATGGCTATGCTAAACTTCTGCTTCACACCTCTCTCCACTTCGTAGGAGAACTTGCCCTCCCCACACACACACCTGTAAGATCACTCCTCCTAATCCTTCCCACACATGGCCATTCTTATTCAAACCACCACAGCTAATGTGACAAAGCAGCACAGGTTAGGTAGCACTCTTACCTGTAGGTGGTAGAGGTCAAATCCCTCTTGTCTTCAGCCACAGGCTCCCACACAGGCTGCAGCAAAGACTTCCTAAGACTTCCTGGCCCCCTCTAACTCTCTGGTAGGTGTCCATAGCTCATAAGCTGCATGCATCATTCCATGTGCCCAGCTTTCTAAGGTTTCTCCTATGCACACTGTAACTTCAAGCATCTATCTATTACTAGCAGTGGCAGTTGCTCATGGTATAAGCTCTTGTCCCTGTCCCTCCTTTGCACCAAAGAAATGATGGGTTACCCACTTGCCTTGGTGCTCCATGTTACTGAACCTGAGCCCAATTCTGCCTGCCAAAAGAATGCCCATTAAAGGCACATATTCCGTAAGTATAGGCATGGCAGCCCTGTTTCCTTGAATCTTATGTTTTGTTATATCTGCCCACCAGAGAGAGTTAGGAAGCATAGGCACAGTCTGAAAAGCCATCCCAGCCTACAGTCACGGCAGGGGACATTTTAAGCTGTCACTGTTCCGAAGGCCAAGTGGGGCTGCTGACATGTACTTGGTGTCTTCTTTCTTGGCAGATGAAGGCGGCTCTGATGGATATCATCCAGCTGGCCACGCTGGACTCAGACCCCTGGGTCCTCATGGTTGCTGACATTCTGAAGTCCTTCCCTGACACGGGCTCCTTGAATCTGGACCTTGAGGAACAGAACCCCAATGTTCAAGACATCTTAGGAGAACTTAGAGAAAAAGGTAAGTAGCCAACTTTATTTTGCAGTGGCAAGAAGGTGCTCTAGTTTTAGAAATTATGTTGTCATTATTATACCCTTGATGTAGTATGCCATGGCTCCTTATACACATGACTGCTTCGGTCTGACTTGCCACAACCCTGTCCCCACTGCATGTGCTGTGTCTGCAGCTCTGACTCATCATGATTTACTTGACCATTGCTCTCTCTCCCCAAAAGTTCCTTGAGGGTGAAAACCCTACAGGTTATGTTTCCTGAGCCTAAAAAACATTCTCTGTCCTTTAGTAGATACTCATTAAAAAATACCAACAAATCAGTTTCTAGACTATGAGATGAAAACTGTGGTTTTAGAGAGGTGAGAGTAGGAATATCTGTGCCTCTGACGCTCTCTCCCTTGATGGAGAATGAAGACCTATGCCTCAGAAAGATGGAGTTGGAGGCTCGAGGTCACACACTCCTACAGGCCTGCTTGTGAGGCCCTAGGAGGTTTGGGGGTTTTGTTGATTTTAGTTGCAGACTCAGAGCATTGGTCTGCACATGTCACATCCCTACCGTGGTGGCTGGTTCACTTGACAGCAGGAGGGTGAAGCAGCTTGCTTCTCATGATTCTGCTTCCCCTAGTTAGATGACTGACTGGGATAGCTCTTTGGAGTTTTTCAGGCTCCAGCCTCTTGGTGAGCACATCGAATCAGGAAGCACACGGGAGTGGCTTTAGAAAACTTCCTCTGAGGAAGTCAGGAGAGACCGCCAGGGCTCTGCAGTCAAAGGGGAAGATAAGATAGCCACACACTTGTTCCTCTTGGTGTTGAATCTGCCTTGTAGTTAGGATGCAGGAGGCTGTTCTCCATGCTGCTGTATGCTGATGCTTGTGGTTCCTGGACCTCCACTGGAGTCCAGTGGCTTATGGCTGACATAATTGAGGAACCCTGTCTTCTTTTCTAGGCATTTCTTGTTTTTAAAAAGCCCCTGGAAAATCTGAGGTTTCCTCTAGGGCGACAGGCCTATTCTTTGGTCCTGATGCACCTGGATGATCTTGGGTTCTAGAGACGGTGGAACTGGAATGGTGGGGACGATAGGGGCTTGAAACCAAAGCAAGAAGCTGTCACAGTGATAAATAATGAAAGCCTTCATGGAGTTGTCTACATGTGAGCTATGGGGTTGTAAGAACTATTTCTCTAACCCTCTGACTCTCCACAGTGAGTGAGTGCGAGGCATCTGCCATGCTACCACTGGAGTGCCAGTACCTGAACAAGAATGCCCTGACCACCCTTGCTGGGCCCCTCACCCCACCAGTCAAGCATTTTCAGCTAAAGCGGAAACCTAAGAGTGCCACGCTGCGGGCAGAACTGCTGCAGAAATGTGAGTGCCTGGGTCACAGCAACCCTGCTCTTTTCTCTGTGGGGTTTTCCCTTCAGGCCCCAAACCCCTGGAATAAGGACTCTGAGACTCAAAATATATTTACAGATACCTTGGCCATAAGCTGTGGCTCATTCTCTTACTAGCTCATACTTTAATATTCCATTTATTTTAACCTAAGTTCTGCCACATGGATGCCTACCTCCTCTCAGACCCCATGCGTCTGTCCTCCCCCATGTTCCCAGGCAAATTTCCATGCACCTGGCTCTCTCCCAGAATCCTTTCTGCTTACCAGATGTCTCACCTTCTATTCTCCCTTTCCTATAAGCCAGAGTTTTTATTGACAAGTTGATGTATCCATACACTATACAACATATTCTCTATAAGTTCCCCTGTAGTCCGATAAAAGACTTTTATTTTCCATCAGTAGACTATATACAATAATAACAAATATGAAAAATTATCAGGTAAGAATTATATTTATAATGTCTAGTCCATATGTATCTGGCAACTTTGGATAAAGTACTCTACCATCTATCCTATCCTGGTGAGTTTAGAGTTCTGTACTTAAATCATTCTTACCATAACTTGCATAGACTTTAAAACATCTATTTAGTCTTCAACCCCATCAGAGACCTGAGAAGGAATAAATATTACCTGAGTGTGCAGGAAGTGTAGGCAAGCAGCTCCTAGACTATGACAGTGACAGAGACAGTTGGCTGTCTGGACAGCCTCCCAAATTTCTCTGAGTCATAGGAGCGTCATCTGTAGCTTTGTAGCCCAGAATACCTGACAGGCCTTTTTGTGAAACAGGAAATAGAAAAGGACTGCTCATCTTGTCTTGGCAAACCTCAGCAGGCAACTTCCCTGCATCCCATTTGTGCAGTTTGGACAGCAGCATTCTGTCAGCATGAAGCAAGGGTAGCTCCTTGCCCACTGGCTAGCTTACCACTTTTGAAGCAAACTCTAATGCTCAGCATCTTCTTTGAAGCCCAGTAGGGGTGATGCCAGGAGCTGACCTGTCTTATTATCAAAGAAGGATTAAATTAATAAAGCATCTTTAAATGCTATATTTAAAGACCATCTGTCTATAGTATATCTGAATTGTTTCTATTTACTGTCTGATTAACATTGAGAACATCTACCTCTAAATAAAGCTTAATTTTGTAAATAAATAAAGAAGTTCCTACAAGACCATATGTTTGATTGACTATTAACTTGTATTTCTAATTATTTTAAACAGTCTTATAGCAGCTTTTAAGGACTAGAACTTAACTTTGCATTTTATAATGAATTGCGTGGGTACAGTACCTTAGTGTGTTGTAGCAAAATATAATCTAAATCTGTATCAATATACAAAGATCTATACCAATGTAAACAAATATAACCTTAATATGTATCAATATACAAAGATGAATACCAGTGTAAGATTTTTGGCTTATTAATGTTCTTTGACCTAAAAGTAGATTCAATAATCCATCCATTAATCCTATATTCCCCCTTTCTCTTTCCATTCCTTCTTCCCCCTTTTCCTCCTAACACTACACAGGAGAGAAAGGATATTGGAAAGAAAGAGAGAGAAAAAGAAATCCCTGAATCCAGTATCTCTGTTTTGTTTCTTCCCTGACCAGAACCATTAACATATTGTAACCAACCCCCTTATACAGTGGCAACAGCCATCGTCTACTGAATGATCAAAAGCCATCTAGCCCACCTCTTGGGAACTGGGACTCTTAAAACAGTTCTCTTAAAACCATTTCCTGATGATTTAGGGTTTCACTTTCCTTTTGAGCCTTCCCTCTTTCCTCCCCTCCCAGCCCCCCAATGCTCAAATTGGAATAATGGTCAGTCTTAAGACAGCTAGCTGTAGCATTTGCTGTCCAGTTATCTTCTGTATACTGAGAAGTTCGGGGCTTACCTGCTGATGGGAACACTCTGTGATGCTAGATGGATTGGGGTCAGCTGCTTTCTTTGAAGCTGTCCTGGAAGCAAGCAGCCTGGGGGTCATCTATGCTGTTTGTCTTGTCTTCTTGGTATCTGACTCTTCGGTCTACAAACATAGAAACGCGCACAAATAATACACATTTCAACAGTGACATATGTATAGAATGTTCAGTGAATACAGATGAGTCAAAGATGATTCTTTGTTCTTTGAGCAGGTAAAAGACATCTTTCTTTATAAGTTAGTTTGGACTATGTCACCAAACTGTAATATTAATTTTCATCCATGTCATATGAAAGAGTGGCATGCAAATATGGTTGTGAGGACTCTAGCCAACAAGATTATTCATGTCTCAGTCAGTCTCAGAGGTCTTCCGCTGCCAAGGGGTCAGCGCATACATTATCTGCATTGTTGGTCTTTCTGTCTGCAAGCAGATCTTCAGGCCTCCTCCCTGTCAACTCCGATTTCCAACAATTTGGATGGAAGACAAAGCTTTTCTTTTCCTATTGGAATAAAGGCAAGCATCTCCCCAGTACAACATATTTCCTTTGTTCCATTCTGAAATTAGGACTTCTATAAGCTGGTCTCATTCAGGAGTCCTTTCTGAAATCCAGTACGTTATCCCTAGATTTTTTTTTTTTATCCTTCTATGAACATCTTCCCTGAAATTTTTGTTAGATTGCTCCATAATTTGCTTGATCTGTAGGATTGTAAATTATTTCTGTAACAGATTTCATGACATAATGTCTAAAATAATTGTTAGATTCCAGTAATGGCCAAGGCGCCATCAGCTTTCATCTGTAAAGGCCTTTCCTTCAAAGCAGGATTACATCTCTGTCCAGCTGCCTGTCCTGTAGGACTGTGTGATATGTCCACATCTTGCTTCATATAATATGCAAAAAACTGTTGCATTTTACTAGAGACAAATAGTGGGTTATTATTAGTCTCAGCTTATATTTCTATAACTGTCCTAACTTGAATCAACAGTGATGTAGCAACACATACACTTAGCTTAATTCTCCAACTTCTATACAATTTATTGTATAACATTTTTCAGAGGTAGCATCAATAAGTAGAATCTGAATTCTTTTTTGGGTTTTTTTTTTTTTTTTCCCCGAGACAGGGTTTCTCTGTATAGCCCTGGCTGTCCTGGAACTCACTTTGTAGACCAGGCTGGCCTCGAACTCAGAAATCTGCCTGCCTCTGCCTCCAGAATCTGAATTCTTAACTCAATATATTATGGTATCATGGGCTGCTGTTTTAATTCTTTAAGCCTTTGTAGATTTTTCACATTTGGAACTGCCTCTTGATGTTATTGTAAATTTTATATTAGATTCCTCCGAAGAGTCCCTATTTTGATTCAAAGAATCTCTTTTCTGTAGTCTCCAATCAGCAACTAAGTTTTCATCAGCCTCTTCTTTCTCGAAGTCTGCCTTAATTTTCTCTCCCTATTTTTTTAATCTCTGATATCTTAGCCTTTTCCTTAGATTTATAAATTTTTTAAAAAATTTTATAGCCGGGTAGTGGTGACGCATGCCTTTAATCCCAGCACTCGGGAGGCAGAGGCAGGCAGATTTCTGAGTTCCAGGCCAGCCTGGTCTACAGAGTGAGTGCCAGGACAGCCAGGGCTACACAGAGAAACCCTGTCTCAATAAACCAAAATGAATGGAACCATTCCAGTTCTTAAGAGTATGCCAGGAAAGACACAGTTGAAGAACTATTAACTATTAAATGAGATAAAACAGTGTAAGCCAAGTAAGAACAAAGGGTAGCTTAGCTGTTGGTCCAAGAGAAACTGCAGGCTCAAGGGCCTCAGTCAAGTGCTCTGTAGCACAACATGGCCACTTGTTCTCCTCGGTTTACCCTGGACTCCATCTAATAACTAAATATAAAATCAAAAGATTTGGATTCCATGCCCACCATGTTCAGCACCATATGTTAAATGCATGCTTTCCTCCCAGCCCCAAGCTCCCAGAATAACAACTGTGAGACTCAAAATATCTCAAAATATATTTACAAACACCTTGGCCATTAGCTTTGGCTTGTTCTCTGACTAGCTCATAATTTAATTTCCCATTTATTATAATCTAAGTCCTACCACATGGCGGTTACCTCTGCTCAGCTTCTCCCATGGTCTCTGTCTTCCTCCATATGCCTGGCTCTCTCTGAGAATTCTTTCTGCCTACCGGATGTCCCAACTTCCATTCTACATGTTTTCTGTAGCCCATAGTTTTTTTTTTATTGACAAGAGAGGCTTCCATATAATACACAAGATATTCTCTCTATAGTTTTCAAATATTTTTACTTTAAAAGAGACTGGCTTGTCTTTTCAAAAAGACAGACATTTCTGTGTTAACCACTGATGTTTAGAAACATGCATTAGAGACCTCAGAGTTTCAAACACAGTGCCTGTAATCTCACAAAATAGAATCTGTGCCAGTCAAGCAGGTGTGGGTCCCTCACAATGGGATGTTGGTGTGAGGCCGCTGTTTGTATCCTGACCTGGTCTCTATCATATTAGATGGTTTTATTAAATGCTTTCCCAAATCACGCCTTATGAAAGTTTGTGTGGAAGGCTGGAGACAGGGCAGGGAAAGTGTTCTTTAGCCAAATAACATTAAAAGCATGGGTGCACTGGGTACCTAGTTCACGACTTTTTGAGATGCTGAGAAAGAAAGATCACGTGAATACAAACTGACTTTAGACCAGCCTAGGCAATGTAGACCTTGTTTTGGCAAAACAGTATTGTCTTAGTTAGGGTTTTACTGCTGTGAACAGATACCATGACCAAGGCAAGTCTTATAAAAACAACATTTAATTGGGGCTGGCTTATAGGTTCAGAGTTTCAGTCCATTATCATCAAGGTGGGAGCATGGCAGCATCCAGGCAAGCATGGCAGTCTCCAGGCAGGCATGGCCCAGGCAGAGATGAGAATTCTACGCCTTCATCCAAAGGCTGCTAGTGGAAGACTGACTTCCAGGCAACTAGGGTGAGAGTCTTAAGCCCATACCCACAGTGACACACACCTATTCCAACAAGGCCACACCTCCAGATGGTGCCACTCCCTGGTCCAAGAATATACAAACCATCACATTCCACTCCCTGGCCCTTATAGATTTGTTTAAAAACATGAGTCTGTGGGGGCTATACTTAAACATAGCATAATGCAAAATGCATTTAGTCTAACTTTCAAAGTTCTCATAGTCTATAGCAGCCTCAATATTAAAAGTCCAAAGTTCAAGGTCTCTTCTGAGATTCATCCAACTAATTAACTGTAATCCCCAAAGCAAGGCAGGAAACCAGCTGGGCAAACTCCAAACTCTGCAGCACCATGGTTGATGGATGTCAAAGCAGTCTTCAGATCTCCATTCCTTTTTCATCTTTGTTGACTGCAACAAACTGCTTTCTCCTGGGCTGGTTCCACTCCCTGTTAGCAGCTTTCCTCAGCATGTATACCATGGCTCTGGCATCTGTAAC
Organism: Mus musculus; assembly: GCF_000001635.26. NCBI lineage: Eukaryota > Metazoa > Chordata > Mammalia > Rodentia > Muridae > Mus > Mus musculus. The sequence goes on along the minus strand of NC_000071.6, from coordinate 33,915,075 downwards.
ATCTTTGAGTCTCCAAGGCAATTTCAATGTTACAGCTTCTTGTTTCAGTGTCTAGGATTCCACTTGATCTTTTGGGCTCCTCCTAAGGGCTGGCATCACTTCTCCATCTCTGTCCTCTGTAGCACTCTATGCTCAGGTTGATCCACTCCACTACAGCTGCTGTTCTTGGTGATCATCCCATGGTACTGACATCTCCAATATACTGGGGTGTTCCACTCCAACTAGGCTTCACCAATAGCCTCTAATAGGCTCTCTTCATGGTGCCAAGCCTCAAATCCTTTGCATGACCCCTTCAGTCCTGGGCCATCAACTACAGCTGAGGCTATACCTTCTCCAATGGCCTTCCATGACCTCTCACAGTGCCAAGCTTCAGCTGTTCTTCATGATACCTTCATGCCTTCAAAACCAGTACCACCTGGGTAATTCTTACACATTACCAAGTCCAGCTGCAGCACGAGGTACAACCTTGGCTATCTCTGGAACACAGCTTCTTTGTGCTCCCAGAAAACACTTCCCAGAAGAGTTCACCTCAGTGATGCTGGTCTCTTCATAATCACTGCTAATTTCTTAGCTCCAGCTAACCAGCATCAATTGTCCCAGTAGTTCCTTCCATTCTTAACTCTAGAGCCAGAAGCTGCCAAGTTCTGCTGCTTGCAGGAATTAGAACATGACCCACTTATACTATTACATTGTCACTGGCTTTCTGTTTTCCAAATCCTTCACTGCCTAAGCTTGGCTATCCTGGGTCTTGCTCTGTAGATTGGCCTTGAACGCAGAGATCAGCATGCCTGTCTCCTGGGATTAAAGGTGTGTACCACCATGCCTGGTTCTAAATTTAGCTGGGTAGGATCTTGCCCCAAGGTCCCACTCTGTTAACTCCTAGAACACAGGATTTTGCTCCATTTCACTTCCAGGTACCCCTTTAATACTCGAACCATATATTTTATATTTTTCCTTTCTAAGCTTGCTATGCTTGTTCAAACTTCTCTTCATAAGACTTAACCAGAGAACAAAGTCTCTGCTGAGCTTTTTTGAAACTTCCTTTGTCAGTGCAATTAATCTGGGTCTCTTCACCTTAACCTCAGGCAGACTTTTCAGACAAGGGCAAAAAGTAGCCACATTCTTCACCAAAATACCACAAAAACAGTCTTTATGCCACATTCTGAAATTCTTCTCCTTTGAAATCTCTTGGGCCAGGTCAACACAGTTCAAATTACTCCCAGCAACAAAGTCTTCCATATTCCTACTAGGATGACCCATTAAGCCCCATTTAAAGCATTCCACTGCTTTCCAAATCCAAAGTCCCAAAATCCACATTCTTTCAAATAAAAGCAAGGTCAGGCCTATCACAGCAATACCCCACTCCTGGTACCAGCTTCTGTCTTAGTTACGGTTTTACTGCTGTGAACAGACACCATGACCAAGGCAAGTCTTATAAAAACAACATTTAATTGGGGCTGGCTTACAGGTTCAGAGGTTCAGTCCATTATCATCAAGGTGGGAGCATGGCAGTAACCAGGCAGGCATGGTGCAGGCAGAGCTGAGAGTTCTGTCTTCATGCAAAGGCTGCTAGTGGAAGACTGACTTCCAGGCAACTAGGGTGAGGATCTTATGCCCACACCCACAGTGACACACCCATTCCAACCAGGTCACACCTATTCCAATAAGGCCGCACCTCCAGATGGTGCCACTCCCTGGTCCAAGAATATACAAATCATCACAAATATAAACAAAAAACCAACAAATGAAAAAATTTTAAAAAATTAAAAACATAGATTTCCATAAACTATTTTGGCTATGCAATTAACATCACTAGTATTTGTAAATAGCTCTTTGTTGTGGTGGTGGTTTATTGTTTTGTTTTTTGAAAAACAGTCTCGCTGTGAAGCCTCGGGTGACATGACTTCTCCCTCCTCCTGCCTCAGCTTCCTGAGTGCTGGGATCACAGGCCAGCAAATGCCCTGTTTGCAGGAAGAGCCTTGCAGCAGAACAAGTCTAGGGTCTGTGCTGTCTGGAGGTCTGTGGAGCTCAGGCCCACTGAACTGCTCTGGAAGGTCTCCAGCCCAGCTGTCAGGAAGTCCTCAGTGCTGCTGATGGACTCGGGCTAATCCTGCCCTCCAGGACCGTAAGCAAGTTTAGGAAAATCTCTTGTCTCCTTCTCATATTTATGTGTAACTCCATGACCTGAGCCTGCTGTAAAGACAGCTGTAGGGACCTGTAATATAGCAACACCTCAGGTCCCTGGTTCCCAGGGGCACACAGGTGGCAATGACAGTCGACTCTGGAGCCACATTTGTGGGAATGTCCTGACACAGGAAGCTTTTGCCATATTTGAGCTGGTGTCAAGCTCCTCCGTGAACAGGGGAAGGCTTATTTAACAAAATGAGCTTACAACACATGATGGTTTTTATTGTTTGGTATTCAATTTTATTACCACGTCAATCATTTCATTTTAATATTGAGCTCTTTAACATAGTTGGCGTTCACTCTGCTGAGGAAGGGTCTCCCTTGCTGCTGACTCAAATGCCCATCACTACCCTCGGTGGTGTTTTCTTGGATTAGGTTGTCACTTTAGAAAGCCAGTGCACACAGTTTCGAGGGAAATTTAGTGTTTTCTATTAAGGGACACAGGAAGAGAAAACCTGCAATACTAGCTGTAGTATTATTCTTCCATTGCCACAGAGTCCCTGACGGAATCGGGCAGAGTTGAGCAGGAGCTTGAGAGTCTATGATGTGACTTGACTAGACAGTCAAGTCAGGGGCAACCCAGCCAACATGTGTTGGCTTCAGGTTTTCTGTCTGTAGTGGCTATTCCTGGTTGTCAACTTGACAATATTTGGAATGAACTGCAATCCGGAATTGGAAGGCTCACCAGTGACCCTTATCTGGAGGCTTGGAGATCCTTATCTGGATCTTGGTTTGAAGATCTTGAGCCATATTGGCTATGGATTCCAGAAGATTGAATCTCCGAGTTTAAGGAACACACCTTTAATCTGGGCTACGCCTTTCATCTGGGATTAAAGGTGTGGTGGAACACACCTTTAATCTGGGCTACACCTTCTGCTGGAGACAATATAAGGACATTGGAAGAAGGGAGTCTAGCTCTTGCTCTTGCTCCTTTGCCTGCTTGCTGCGTGAGACTGAGTAACTGCTAGATCCTTGGACTTCCATTCACAGCTGCGACTGAACAATTGTTGGGAATTCGGCTGCCGACTGTAAGTCATCAATAAATTCCTTTACTATTTAGAGATTATCCATAAGTTCTGTGACTCTAGAGAACCCTGACTAATACAGAAGTTGGTACCAGGAGTGGTTCTAGAGTAACAGAAGTACAAGGATGAATCTTTTAAAATACTGGAATTGGCTTGTTGATCCACCAGCACTTTCAAATATTGAAACCTCTCCAGATTCTCTCCCTCCTGGGAGCTCAGAGAATTTTGAAGACCCATGGTTGAAACTATATTCCGAACTTAAAGAAGCTAATGCCCTTGATTTTCTTAATGAATTAGGTGATTCAGTGCACAAAGCTTTCTACAAGATGGGGAAAAAATCGAAAAATGATTTTACTGGCTGGCTGCTCTTAGTATCTGTGGAAAAAATGATGAATGAAAGGAAGGAGTTGTGTGATAAAATCGAAAGGCTCCAGACACAAGTAAACGATCTAAAAGTTGCTAAGTGTGTCCTTGAGGAGAATCTTCTCTCTTGTAGCAATAGAGCTCAAGTTGCAGAAAATCAAACAGAAACTCTCATTGTAAGGTTGGCTGAACTACAGAGAAAATTCAAGTCTCAGCCTCAGAGTGTGTCGACAGTTAAAGTAAGGGCTCTAATTGGCAAAGAATGGGATCCTACAACATGGGACGGGGATGTGTGGGAAGACCATGTTGAAGCTGAGAATTTTGAATCCTCAGATTCTCAAGGGTTTGCCCCACCTGAGGAAGTAGTACCCTCAGCCCCACCTCTTGAAATAATGCCTTCCCCACATGAGGAAATTAATTTTGCAGAGTCTGCTCACGGCCCACCAATAGTTTCTTCTAGACCTGTAACCAGACTCAAAGCAAAACAGGCTCCTAGAGGGGAGGTAGAAAGTATAGTCCATGAGGAAATTCGCTACACTACTAAGGAGCTTAATGAGTTGGCTAATTCATTCAAGCAGAAACCTGGTGAATATGTGTGGGAATGGATTTTAAGGGTGTGGGATAAGGGTGGAAGGAACATAAAACTAGAGCAGGCTGAGTTTATTGACATGGGTCCTCTGAGTAGAGATTCTAGGTTTAATACGGAAGCTCGCATAGTTAAAAAAGGTGTCAAAAGTTTGTTTGAATGGTTGGCTGAGGTGTTTATCAAAAGATGGCCTACTAGAAATGACTTGGAGATGCCTGATATTCCATGGCTTAGTGTTGATGAAGGGATTTTAAGACTTAGGGAAATTGCAATGCTAGAGTGGATATATTGTGTAAAGCATAATTGTCCACAATGGGAAGGTCCAGAAGATATGCCTTTCACCAGCTCTATAAGACGCAAATTGGTGAGAGGGGCACCAGCACATTTGAAGGGTTTTGTTCTTTCCCTTTTCCTTGTGCCAGATCTTAGCATTGGAGATGCTTCTGCTCAATTAGATGAATTAAATTCACTGGGTTTAGTTGGATTCCGAGGTAACAAGGGCCAGGTGGCAGCATTGAATCGCCCGAGACAAGGTGATTCTAGTTATTATAATGGACAGCGTAGACAAAAGAATGTTTATAATAACATACCCAGTAATGGTCAGCACAGGAGAGGTGAAATTTATAATGGCATGACTCGGTTGGACCTTTGGTACTGGCTAACCAATCATGGTGTTTCCAGGAATGAAATACATAGGAAGCCTACTGCATATTTGTTTGATCTGTATAAGCAGAAAAATTCTCAAACAAATGAAAGAAAGGCTACATTAGATCGTGGTAAACAGCCAAATGAAAGAAAGGCTACATTAGATCGTGGTAAACAGCAATCTCGGCCAGTGAATCAATTTCCAGACTTGAGACAGTTTGCAGATCCAGAACCCCTTGAATGAAGGGGTGGCCAGGTTCCGCTGAGGAAGGATCTTGATAAGACACTCAAAGGTTTTGCTGTTACCCTTTCTCCAGTTCTTCCCCAGAGGGACCTACGGCCTTTTACAAGGGTAACTGTACACTGGGGAAAAGGAAATAATCAGACTTTTCGGGGTCTGCTGGATACTGGTTCTGAGTTGACACTGATCCCAGGGGATCCCAAGAAACATTGTGGCCCTCCAGTTAAAGTAGGGGCTTATGGAGGGCAGGTGATTAATGGAGTTTTGACTGATGTCCGACTCACAGTAGGTCCAGTAGGTCCCCGGACACATCCTGTGGTGATTTCCCCAGTTCCAGAATGTATAATTGGGATAGATATACTCAGAAATTGGCAGAATTCTCATATTGGTTCCCTGAACTGTAGAGTGAGGGCTATTATGGTTGGAAAGGCCAAATGGAAGCCTTTAGAGTTGCCTCTGCCAAAGAAAATAGTGAATCAAAAACAGTATCGTATTCCTGGAGGCATTGCAGAAATTACTGCCACTATCAAGGACTTGAAAGATGCAGGGGTGGTGGTTCCCACCACATCTCCGTTTAACTCTCCTATCTGGCCAGTGCAGAAAACAGATGGATCATGGAGAATGACAGTTGATTATCGAAAACTAAATCAGGTGGTAACTCCAATTGTAGCTGCTGTACCAGACGTAGTTTCGTTACTTGAGCAAATCAACACATCTCCTGGCACCTGGTATGCGGCTATTGATCTGGCAAATGCCTTCTTCTCAGTACCTGTCCATAAGGACCACCAGAAGCAATTTGCTTTCAGTTGGCAAGGCCAACAGTATACCTTCACAGTTTTGCCTCAAGGATATATTAACTCTCCTGCCCTGTGTCATAATTTAGTTAGAAGGGATCTTGATCGTTTGGATCTTCCACAAAATATCACATTGGTGCACTATATTGATGACATTATGCTGATTGGACCAAGTGAGCAGGAAGTAGCAACTACTTTGGACTCATTGGTAACACATATGCGTATCAGAGGATGGGAAATAAATCCAACCAAAATTCAAGGACCATCTACCTCAGTGAAATTCTTAGGAGTCCAGTGGTGTGGAGCATGCAGAGATATTCCTTCTAAGGTGAAAGATAAGTTATTGCACCTGGCCCCTCCTACAACCAAGAAAGAAGCACAACGTTTAGTGGGTGTATTAGTCAGGGTTCTCTAGAGTCACAGAACTTACGGATAGTCTCTAGTTAGTAAAGGAATTTATTGATGACTTACAGTCGGCAGCCCAATTCCCAACAATTGTTCAGTCGCAGCTGTGAATGGAAGTCCAAGGATCTAGCAGTTACTCAGTCTCACGCAGCAAGCAGGCGAAGGAGCAGGAGCAAGAGCAAGAGCTAGACTCCCTTCTTCCAATGTCCTTATATTGTCTCCAGCAAAAGGTGTAGCCCAGATTAAAGGTGTGTTCCACCACACCTTTAATCCCAGATGAAAGGCATAGCCCAGATTAAAGGTGTGTTCCTTAACTCGGAGATTCAATCTTCTGGAATCCATAGCCACTATGGCTCAAGATCTTCAAACCAAGATCCAGATAAGGATCTCCAAGCCTCCAGATAAGGGTCACTGGTGAGCCTTCCAATTCCGGATTGTAGTTCATTCCAAATATTGTCAAGTTGACAACCAGGAATAGCCACTACAATCCACCCCTTGTCAACTTGACACAAATAATATCTCATGTTCACATGAAACAATAACAAGGTTGTAAATACGCCTAACATGATATAACTATCCCTCGTACAATCACAAACGCATTAGTAAATTTACAATGGGCATTCATATTACTTTATAATCCTCGTTTCTGCAACTGGTTACGTGGCCTTAATTGGTATTTATAACTACCTTCCTCTACTACCCATTCTGTATTTCCTTCACCTTCAGCCAGCACCTCAGCAGGTCTTGACTCTTTTCCTGGAGGATTGACCCATACCTTCATTCCTGATGGGTCTGCGTCCTTTGTCATCCTGCTTGGATTAGGCTGTTGTAGTTTCCCATTGACTTTAATCACAGGACATGGTAGTACTAAGAGACGCCCTAAGGGATCTCCTGCACTCCAGACATAATCTTGCTTACCACCATTGTGAAGAGGTAATCCAATTTCCCCATCTTGTAGAAAGCTTTGTGCACTGAATCACCTAATTCATTAAGAAAATCAAGGGCATTAGCTTCTTTAAGTTCGGAATATAGTTTCAACCATGGGTCTTCAAAATTCTCTGAGCTCCCAGGAGGGAGAGAATCTGGAGAGGTTTCAATAGTTGAAAGTGCTGGTGGATCAACAAGCCAATTCCAGAATTTTAAAAGATTCATCCTTGTACTTCTGTTACTCTAGAACCACTCCTGGTACCAGCTTCTGTATTAGTCAGGGTTCTCTAGAGTCACAGAACTTACGGATAGTCTCTAGTTAGTAAAGGAATTTATTGATGACTTACAGTCGGCAGCCCAATTCCCAACAATTGTTCAGTCGCAGCTGTGAATGGAAGTCCAAGGATCTAGCAGTTACTCAGTCTCACGCAGCAAGCAGGCGAAGGAGCAGGAGCAAGAGCAAGAGCTAGACTCCCTTCTTCCAATGTCCTTATATTGTCTCCAGCAAAAGGTGTAGCCCAGATTAAAGGTGTGTTCCACCACACCTTTAATCCCAGATGAAAGGCATAGCCCAGATTAAAGGTGTGTTCCTTAACTCGGAGATTCAATCTTCTGGAATCCATAGCCACTATGGCTCAAGATCTTCAAACCAAGATCCAGATAAGGATCTCCAAGCCTCCAGATAAGGGTCACTGGTGAGCCTTCCAATTCCGGATTGTAGTTCATTCCAAATATTGTCAAGTTGACAACCAGGAATAGCCACTACAGTGGGTCTATTTGGATTTTGGAGACAACACATCCCTCACTTGGGTGTGTTACTTAGGCCTATTTACCAAGTGACTCGGAAAGCTGCTAGCTTTGTGTGGGGCCTGGAACAGGAGAAGGCCCTTCAACAGGTCCAGGCTGCTGTGCAGGCTGCTCTACCACTTGGACCATATGACCCAGCAGACCCAATGGTACTTGAGGTGTCTGTGGCTGATAGAGATGCTGTTTGGAGCCTCTGGCAGGCCCCTGTAGGTGAATCACAGAAAAGACCTTTGGGATTTTGGAGCAAAGCTCTACCATCATCTGCAGACAACTATTCTCCCTTTGAAAAACAGCTCTTGGCCTGCTATTGGGCCTTAGTGGAAACTGAACGTTTGACAATAGGACACCAAGTTACTATGCGACCTGAACTACCCATCATGAGCTGGGTACTATCAGACCCTGCAAGTCATAAAGTGGGACGCGCACAGCAGCAGTCTATTATCAAATGGAAGTGGTATATACGTGATCGGGCCAGAGCAGGTCCTGAAGGCACAAGCAAGTTACATGAAGAAGTTGCTCAAATGCCTATGGTTTCTACTCCTGTTACAATGCCATCTGCTGCCAAGCATGCGCCTATAGCCTCATGGGGTGTTCCCTATGATCAACTGACCGAAGAGGAGAAGACTAGAGCCTGGTTTACTGATGGCTCTGCACGTTATGCAGGCACCACCCAGAAGTGGACAGCTGCAGCATTACAACCCCTTTCTGGGACAACCTTGAAAGACACAGGTGAAGGGAAATCTTCACAGTGGGCAGAACTTCGGGCAGTACACATGGTATTACAGTTTGTTTGCAAGAAGAAGTGGCCAGATGTACTATTATTCACTGATTCATGGGCTGTAGCCAATGGATTGGCTGGATGGTCAGGGACTTGGAAAGATCACAATTGGAAAATTGGTGAGAAAGACATCTGGGGAAGAAGTATGTGGATAGATCTCTCCAAATGGGCAAAGGATGTGAAGATATTTGTGTCCCATGTAAATGCTCACCAAAAGGTGACTTCAGCTGAGGAGGAGTTCAATAATCAAGTGGATAAGATGACCCGTTCTGTGGACAATCAGCCTCTCTCCCCAGCCATCCCTGTCATTGCTCAATGGGCACATGAACAAAGTGGCCATGGTGGTCGAGATGGAGGTTATGCTTGGGCTCAGCAACATGGGCTTCCACTCACCAAGGCTGACCTGGCTACAGCTGCTGCTGATTGCCAGATCTGCCAACAGCAGAAACCAACACTGAGCCCCAGATATGGCACCATTCCTCGAGGTGACCAGCCAGCAACCTGGTGGCAGGTTGACTACATTGGACCACTTCCTTCGTGGAAAGGACAGCGTTTTGTTCTTACTGGAATAGATACTTATTCTGGTTATGGATTTGCCTTTCCTGCACGTAAAGCCTCTGCTAAAACCACCATTCAGGGACTGACAGAATGCCTCATCTATCGTCATGGTATTCCACACAGTATTGCTTCTGACCAAGGAACTCATTTCACAGCCAGAGAAGTACGACAGTGGGCTCACGATCATGGAATTCACTGGTCTTACCACATTCCCCATCATCCTGAAGCAGCTGGTCTGATAGAAAGATGGAATGGCCTTTTGAAGACGCAGTTACAGTGCCAATTAGGTGGTAACAGCTTGGAAGGTTGGGGCAGAGTTCTTCAGAAGGCAGTATATGCTTTGAATCAGCGCTCGATATATGGTACAGTTTCACCCATAGCCAGGATTCATGGGTCCAGGAATCAAGGGGTGGAAAACGGAATAGTTCCACTTACTATCACTCCTAGTGACCCTCTAGGAAAATTTTTGCTTCCTGTCCCCATAACTCTAGGTTCTGCTGGCCTAGAAGTTTTGGCTCCAGAGAGGGGAGTCCTCCTACCAGGAGCTACAACAAACATTCCATTGAACTGGAAGCTCAGACTTCCCCCTGGTCATTTTGGGCTTCTAATGCCCTTAAACCAACAGGCTAAAAAAGGAATAACAGTGTTAGGAGGGGTGATAGATCCAGATTACCATGGAGAAATTGGATTACCTCTTCACAATGGTGGTAAGCAAGATTATGTCTGGAGTGTAGGAGATCCCTTAGGGCGCCTCTTAGTACTACCATGTCCTGTGATTAAAGTCAATGGGAAACTACAACAGCCTAATCCAAGCAGGATGACAAAGAACGCAGATCCATCAGGAATGAAGGTATGGGTCAATCCTCCAGGAAAAGAGCCAAGACCTGCTGAGGTGCTGGCTGAAGGAGAAGGAAATACAGAATGGGTAGTAGAGGAAGGTAGTTATAAATACCAATTAAGGCCACGTAACCAGTTGCAGAAACGAGGATTATAAAGTAATATGAATGCCCATTGTAAATTTACTAATGCGTTTGCGATTGTACGAGGGATAGTTATATCATGTTAGGCGTATTTACAACCTTGTTATTGTTTCATGTGAACATGAGATATTATTTGTGTCAAGTTGACAAGGGGTGGATTGTAGTGGCTATTCCTGGTTGTCAACTTGACAATATTTGGAATGAACTGCAATCCGGAATTGGAAGGCTCACCAGTGACCCTTATCTGGAGGCTTGGAGATCCTTATCTGGATCTTGGTTTGAAGATCTTGAGCCATATTGGCTATGGATTCCAGAAGATTGAATCTCCGAGTTTAAGGAACACACCTTTAATCTGGGCTACGCCTTTCATCTGGGATTAAAGGTGTGGTGGAACACACCTTTAATCTGGGCTACACCTTCTGCTGGAGACAATATAAGGACATTGGAAGAAGGGAGTCTAGCTCTTGCTCTTGCTCCTTTGCCTGCTTGCTGCGTGAGACTGAGTAACTGCTAGATCCTTGGACTTCCATTCACAGCTGCGACTGAACAATTGTTGGGAATTCGGCTGCCGACTGTAAGTCATCAATAAATTCCTTTACTATTTAGAGATTATCCATAAGTTCTGTGACTCTAGAGAACCCTGACTAATACACTGTCCCAAGACAACTTTGGTTCCCAGAACAAAGGGGAGGCCTCTGTAGAATGGACTATAGCCACAGTGCCGTCCCTTTGGAGCTGTAGTAGAGATTAAGGTGCTCTTTAACTATTGCCGTTCAGTATGGCCTCAGAAGCACCTAGCACCGCTATGAGATGTGGCAACCCAGATGCATGAGCAATTGTCCCCTTCCTCTTCTCTTGTCAAGAAAACTAGTCTTCCCACCACCCCCGCCCCCGCCCTCCCAAAAGCTGTAGCTCATTTCTCCTGTCTCCATTCTGTCCACTTTGCTGCCTTGGGAACAATGATTGAAGAAAAATAGACCACATAGAAGCTCTGGCAACTACAAAGTAGCAAAAATTTCCCACTTAATTCTTAGCTTAATGTTAAATTATATAGGCAATGACATTATAAATATATAATGTATTATAAAAACAAATACCAGGAAACAGTCCTTCCTTTCTTTTTGTGTTTTATTTGGGGCTTGTTTGTTTTTTGAAGGAATTATCAGCTATAAACTTCAGCATTTCTGGGTGCATTCCTGCTGGGTTATATAAAGGAGTTACCTTGAGTATTTTTAAAGTCTTTCTTGTTATAGTTGCTTTATATGCTGAGAGGCCCTGTGCTCTAAGTGACCCTGATCTTGTGGCTTTTATTCTCACAGCTACCGAGACAGCCCAGCAGCTGAAGAGAAGTGCTGGGGTCCCATTCCACGCTAAGGGCCGGGGGCTGCTTCGAAAGATGGACACTACAAGTAAGGCTCCTGTGCTCTCAGGGGGTGGTGCTGCCGTTGCTGCCAGGCGGGAGGGTTTGCCTTGAAAGGTAGGATTTTTCCTCACCAGAAAATGCACTTGGACATTAGTCCTGAGAGGGGAGGCCCACGGCTCTATCGTGAGAAGTTGTGCGAGGACAAGCAAGGCCCTGTGCATTATCCTGGGGAAAGGAAGGAGGCTGTGTGTGCTGAAGCAGCTGGTATTTGTTTTTATAGTACATTATATATTTATAATATCATTGCCTATATAATTTAACATTAAGCTAAGAATTAAGTGGGAAATTTTTGCTACTTTGTAGTTGCCAGAGCTTCTAGAAGGCAACATTTGCTTTAGCCCCTCTGTTATCGGTGGCTACCCTCTTGAGTGTCACAGTTATGGCAGGTGCCATGTGCCCAGGGCAAGTTTCCAAGTTAGAGGGCCACACAGTAGTCTGGCTCTGCATGTGCCTGTGTTTATGTGCACTTAGCACTTGTGTCAGGTACAAGAGAGGACTCCTCTAGAACAATGTTCAGGGCCCAGTGGGCAAGATAGCTTTAGAATGAAGGGAAAGCCTTGCCTGGTCCTCCCACTTGGTTCATCTTGCATCTTGGAATACCAAGTTCCCAAAACTCCAAAGCTGGCACATAACTAGTGCAAAGCCTTGGTATGGCTGACCGACCATTCTCCCATTATTACTACAGGGCATGGTTCTTCCTTTGGTATGGCCTGTTGCTGTAGTGTAGGCTCCACCTTGCTTTCTTTGCCTCTGAGGACATTGGGTGGCCCTCCTGAGGGACAGAAAGAAAAGGAATGTCACTGTTCTGAGAGGCTTGGTACTGTAAGGTCACCTAGTTCAAGATCTTTGGCTTTCTTCCTAGCAAAAATGTTAGTTTGGGGTGTTATTACTGGGCAGCTTGAAATCTGGATAGTTCTTGTCCTGCAAAGTCTGGAGGTCTCATTTGTCTTAGAGAGCTGTTAGCATCTATTATCTAGCGTACTCAGAAAGGATGAGTCGTGCACCTTTAGAGCGTCAAGCCTGGGTCTTCCCAACCTTCAGGGATGTCATTAGGCTTGTAGGTTCTGAACTCATGGTTCTTCACCATAGTGATGCTGACAAAGAGCCTGAGTGGTTTTTTTTTTTTTTTGTTTTTTGAATTATTTTATTGTATGTGTATGGCTGTTTTGTCTGGATATATATCTGTGTACGTGTGTGCAGCACTCCTGGATGACAGAAGAGGGCATCAGATCCCCTGGGACTGGAGCTAACGGTGGGTGCTGGAAATTGAACCTGGGTCCTCTGTAAGAACAGCCAGTGCTCTTAACCACAGAGCCATTGCTCCATCCCCTTGAGTTCTTTTTAGCACAGGATGAAATGTGCAAAGTCCACAATGTGGTAGAAGACTAACTTTCTGTGGGGTTTCCCAGAGGCAGCCTTGCTCAAGAGGCTGCTGGGGCCCTCCAGAGACATTATCACTGATATTAGTGTCATTTCTGTAGCCCCTCTCAAAGGCATTCCGAAGCAAGCCCCCTTCCGAAGTCCCACCACACCCAGCGTCTTCAGTCCTTCTGGGAACCGGACTCCAATACCACCTTCGAGGACGCCACTGCAGAAAGAAAGGGGTGTGAAGGTGAGACATCCCTTTTCATGATCCTGCCAAGGCTAAGCATTGATTCTTTGCTCTATAATAAAGTGCGGCATGTATTTATTTTGGCAGCTGCTGGATATTTCTGAGCTGAATACAGTTGGTGCTGGACGAGAGGCAAAGAGGAGGAGGAAGACTTTAGGTGTGTGGATCATTGAAGGTTTGGAGGGAGGACGGGGGCAGTGCAGCCTAATGTGCTGTAGTTGCTTCTGCCAGTATAGAGTGGGGGCATGTGGCTTTTTGAGACAAGGTCTGTACACTGTGGTCCAGTCTGGCCTCGGGCTTGTAGCTTTCCAACTACTAGGATTACAGGTTATAATATCATTTCCTTGCCCTGAGACCTAAGTGCATAGTGCTATTTTGCATTTGGCCTTCACAGAGAATACTTGTGACTTGAACTGGAGCTGGGTCAGAGCCACTAACCAGCCTTTTCTCTTCCTTTATTGGCAGACACAGAAGTGGTAGAAAAGCCCACCAAGGAAGAGACGGTTGTTGAAAACGCTACCCCTGACTATGCTGCTGGCCTGGTATCCACACAGGTAGCCACTGAGATATGTTCTGTATGTGTGTACATGTGTGCAGATATGTATGCATGTATGAACGTGTATGTATGCTAGTAGCTGAAGGAGCCAGAGCCTGACTTGGGCATCGGTTGCGTGTTTGGAACAAATACCTGCCTCATTCTAGGATTACTGCCTGTGGTGTCTCCATACCACTGTTACCTCAAGCTCCTCACTGTCCAGTGGGTATGGTTCCTGCTTGAGGCCCAGGTGCTCTGCAGACCAGGCATGGCATGCATGTGGGAAGGGTGTTTGAGCCAGAGTAGCTCTTTCCCAGGGTTGGTCTGTGGAAATGAGTAGTTAGAGCCAGGTGCGTAGGTTGTGTGTGCGTAGGCAGTGTGGCCGTTCTTGGTATGATCTCTGAGCCCATTTTCTTTGCGGTACCCTTTGCATTGCTTAACTATTTTCCCTAGATGTCAGTTTGGGAACATAGGGTGGTGGCTGTGGCTTAAGTCTGAAGTCCAGCATCACTAAAATCAGGGGCTTATGGTTAGAGAAGCCACTATCCCGGCCCTGGGGATAGAAGTACTTGCCATCTTGCTCTGTTGATGGGCAATGACTGAATGAGGCTGTCCAGGCTACTCCCTGGAAGGTGTACTGAAACCCTTACCTCTGCCTGGAGGAACCATTGTCTCTGTCTTCCAGAAACTTGGGTCTCTGAACAGTGAGCCAACACTGCCCTCCACAAGTTACCTGCCCTCTACACCCAGTGTGGTACCTGCCTCATCTTACATCCCCAGCTCTGAGACTCCCCCAGGTGAGTACCCAGCAGTATGCGGAATCCGTTTTCCCTCAGCCCACATAAGGACTTGCCCTGGGCTTACAGGGTTACTTTTGACCCCTGGATGGAGCCTGGTATACCAACCTGGGAAGCTCACAGGTACTGCTCAGCACCAAAGCACCCGTCCCATTGTCTTCTGATCCCAGGCAACAGAAGGATCTCCTGGCCAAGAAATAAGCCAGAAGTCCTGATTTGAATGAACAAGTAGCTGCCAAGATTGCCACTTTGGGCACCCTGTTCTTTGGGGGTGGGGGTGCTAGGAGGGGAAGCCAAGGATTTTCTCTTCCCAGATGAGGCATTCTGTAGAGGAATGATTCTTTCAGGGGCAGACATAAGCTTGGGTTAGTCATTTGTTCAGGGTGTTGGCTCCACTGGGCTCAGCTCTGTAGGTTGGGGGTTCAGTTTTCCTCAGGACATGTAAGGGTCAGCAGCCTTGCTGAGGCAGAGTGTGCTAGGCTTGGGGAGCAGCTTCCCATCGTCCTGTAACCAGTATCAGGGTATATATGGGTAACATCATACACCAGGACCTAACCAGAGCCTTAGACAACTTAAACTACAAGTCTAGAAATGCCTGAGGACATGGGCTCTGCCTTGCTGGATAGTAGTGCACAGGGCTCATGTCCCTGACTACGAAGGTCAGTAAGGGCTTCTGGGCAGCAGTGATGGAACAAGACAAGAGTAGGTGGATATGGGGTAGTTGTCGGGGCAGGAGAAGTGGAGCTGAGCCTATTGCCTCTCCAGAAAATGGTGCCTGGGGCAGGGAGCCTGGGGACCAAGTAGATTAGTGAAGACTCCCTTTCCTGGACAACTCTTAATAAACCTGCTTTGCCTACAGCTCCACCCTCTCGGGAAGCCAGCCGGCCACCTGAGGAACCCAGCGCTCCAAGTCCCACACTGCCAACACAGTTTAAACAAAGGGCACCTATGTATAACAGTGGCCTGAGCCCAGCTACACCAGCACCTGCAGCACCTACCTCACCTCTGACACCTACTACTCCCCCAGCTGTCACTCCTACTGCTCAGACACCTCCAGTGGCCATGGTGGCCCCTCAGACCCAGGCTCCAGCCCCTGTTCAGCAGCAACCTAAAAAGAACCTGTCCCTCACTGTAAGTACCCTGGCAGGGCCCAAGGCCATTAGATGGATAGCATAGCTTTGCCTGTTTGCAGCCAAGGGGTATTATTCTGTAGAGGAATGATTCTTTCAGGGGCAGACATAAGCTTGGGTTAGTCATTTGTTCAGGCCAATGGTAGAGGCACCCACATCATCTTTTCACAGAGAGAACAGATGTTTGCTGCCCAGGAGATGTTCAAGACGGCAAACAAGGTCACTCGGCCGGAGAAGGCCCTCATCCTGGGCTTCATGGCTGGCTCTCGAGGTACGGTCTGTGCTAATGCTAAGCTTGGGAGGTGCCCCTCATGGGTTGGGGGATGGGTTGCTTGGCCCTAGGCACCTGCCCAGCAGTCCCTGCTCCCTACAGAGAACCCATGCCCGGAGCAGGGGGATGTGATCCAGATCAAGCTCAGTGAACACACAGAGGATCTGCCCAAGGCAGACGGCCAGGGCAGTACCACCATGCTAGTGGACACAGTGTTCGAGATGAACTACGCCACAGGCCAGTGGACACGCTTCAAGAAGTACAAGCCTATGACCAATGTGTCCTAAGTGCCATCTCTGCTGCTGACCCTCATCAGACCAGAGGACAAGGTTTGCTGGTTGTGCTGAGTGACCTGAGCAGATACCGAAGGATGTGCTCCACCCAGCACCTGTGATCCACAGGCTCCTGGGCCCAGCCATTTCTCTGGAGAGTTTAGGCTTATTTTTTATATTCTAATGAGTTAGTTTTCTGTGTGATTAAGATACTTTTTTTTATTCAATATTATGTTTTGAATGCAAACCAAAAGTTACTTCAAAATTTTAGTGCCTGTTCGACTTTTACCTTTTTTATTTCTTCTTTAAAAAAAAAAAAAAAGTACTGGCTGAGAGGGCTTTCTTTCTCTCTCCTTGTGCATGCCCTCCCTCATGAGGTTGAGGGGACCAAAGGTGACAGCTGGAAAGTCTAGGGTGTGAGGGGGGCTATGACCAGCCTTGATGCCACTATTTACCAGGGATTTGTATGTCTTTTGTACAGTTGTAAACATTTCAAACCTGTGTCTGGGTTCTTATTTTCATTGTAAAATGACCTGAGTATTAAAGTTTAGTTTTTCTAAAGAAAGCCCACAGAGCTGTGTTTCAGGCGAGCTTGACTCCCTGCTCTGAGACCAAACCCCTGCATATACAGCTGTCAGAACCTGGGAGAGGAGAGGCAGGGTTGGAGGTAAGGCTACCTGAAAATAAAGGTTGGTAAATGGGTAGAGCAACTGTGGGCACCCAGGAAGTTGTGGAGTCAGACACAGTTACATATTAAATAAGTGTAAGAAAAAGGCCTTTAAAGTTTTTTAATAAAAAAATACTCATTACAGTTTTCCAAACACGATTTTCCACTTTAAATGCTATTCTTCCCCAACTGGTAATTCTCATCTATATTTCAGTATTAACTCCCCCCTCCCCCCAAACTTCAAGTTTTTAAGCCTTCACTATCAGACCTAGTGACAGCACCCAGCATTCCTAAAAGGAACCTGACTTTATATTGTATGAAGTTTAGACACCAATTGGCACATTTAAACTTATTTAATTTCTGATAGGGCATTTCACATCTCAACAGGATACAGTGACACCATGATACACATGGACACAGCATTTTATTCTAACAGTTATCAGCTGAAGTTATTTGGCAACTGACAGGTGTTTGCATTAACTTTAAAACATTTTTTTCCTTTAACTCTTGAAAATTAGGTAGCTCTGGAGGTCACACATCATCAGGTATCACTTGGAAGTCCTCAGAAAAGCCAACCTGAGTGTGCCTGCCTGAGACCCAAGGAGTCCTTACATACTAGTGCCAGGCTGTTCCTTAGGAACTGGCACCTGGGTCCTCCTCACTCGTGCCAGATGCACTGCCCTACAGGTGCCTAGGTCTGAAGTGCTGTGGTTCCACATTCTCCTAGGCCAGTGCTACTGTGGACACTGGCTGTGGATCCTGGGCTGCTGCCACTCTGCAGAAGCATACACACGGGTGTGTGCTGACTAGGGAGCAGCTCCTGCCTGGTTTGGGATGCCAAGGCTCCTGAGTAGTATGGAAGATGGGCAGTTTTCATTTGTTTATGTCACATTAAGGAAGAAGAAACTGGAGTTGATATTCAGAAAGAAACATCTCTGTCAGATTCAGGACACCTATCACACCCAGAGTCACAGCCCTAGGCCTGTTGGAAAGGCCAATCACCCCAGATTTGTAAATAGGTCTTCGGTTGGTTTTTAGAGTTAGTGTTATTATTCATTAATACTTTTAGAAAGGGGAAACTGTCTTAACATGTCCACAATCATTTCCTTCAGAAAGACTATAAAATAATTTGGAACCAAAAATCCCAAGATTTTACTTAAGTTTTTTTTTTAAAGTTAATTTGTTCCCAAAGTGTACTGCAGAATCAGCTCTGCTGCTGTTCTCTTCCGCAGAAGCTACTCAGCTGGTAGGAAAGGATGGTTTGGGACAAGATGGGCCCACCATGGAGCCTGGGGGCCATGTGCATGTGAGGAGGCTATGTGGCCTATCACTACATCAGCCTTTCAAATTGGGACCATAAGTAACAGAACTTTATGAACTAGTCTAGTATTTTTATAGAGCAATTTGAGCCAGATTAAATTCTAAACTGAAAAGTGTTCCTGACCTTGTCCAGTCAAATAGGCGTCTCCAGAGGTAACTAGGCCTGTGCCTATGGAAGCAACAGGCTGCCTGCAAAGCTGCTTCAACTTTTGGGGGACTACTATAGAAGTGCCAAAGGAGTGGTCTCTGATCAGTGCTCACGACATGCTCGGCTTTCGGGTGTCATGACTGATGCTGACCACTAAGAGTACTCAGTCCTGGTTCAAATGGAGACTGCAGTTCTACAAGGCTAGAGAGCAGCAGGACAGCAGTGAGTAGCAAACCTTGGGGACTTAATGGCTAGTTTAACTTTGTGGTTTTTCCAAAGCCATCCATTGTTGATGCATTGTGTGCACCTTCCCTCCCAATAGAAAGAAAGCATGAGGTTTCCTTTCTTGGTGTCCCAAGCTCTCCAAGGCCTGGGAAGGCAGAAGCAAGCCAAAGGACAGACAGTCTAGTAGTCCTTGAGCTGGACCTTTAAAATAAATCACTTAAATCTCACAGGGAAACAGATACCATCAGTCTTGACCACCATGAAACCAGGTGGAGAGAGAACGGGCAACCAGCTTTAGGCTCCAAAAACAAATGCACCAAACAGAAAGCATTAGCCTAGGTTTCAGGCTGCCTTGTGCCACCCCCCCACCCCCACCCCAGATACTGTGGTTACCTCCCTCTGTGCTCAATAGTTTATATCTGCCCGACAACTCAGATACAGTTTAGCTGGTAATGTGTTTTAGCAAAAGTATGTTGGGAATAAATGTCAGAAACATACCAAGTGACGAAAATGTACAAGGTTTTCAGAAGACATTAGAGAAAAACAGGCAAAACAAAGGCAGCTGCTCTGCTCCACAGGCCACACTGCTGTCACTGGTCATGTCCACAAACAGGGAAGCCACGAGAGGAATCTTACAACACCACAACCACTCAAAGTGGAAACAAAGCACTTTGAGGAAAAATTCACATTAATACAAAGAACATAGGCTATTTCAAACAGAAGAATTACCAATCCTGATCGGAAGGAGCCCAGGGCTGGAGGCCCAGTCTGCCCTGAGTAGGTGGGCAGTATGTGAATAGAAGCCTGCACCATCAGGACAGAGCTAATGGTGACCTTTAGAAAATTCTTTGTTTCAGGTAAGATAAAAGCATTTCACATGCCAGTTAATCTTCAATCATAACTTTAATCTAAAATAGAAATGGGAGGGCACCTTGACGCTGGGTCTCAGATTCAAGTGTAGAGGTGGCGCTGTGTAGTAAGGCTTGTTTATCCTGGCCCACCAAGCCTGCCTGCAGCTGACAGGCATCAGTGCAGACGCAGCGCAGCTGCTGAGGATGGCTCAGTGGTGGGAGGAGCTGCCTCCCACCCAAGCAGGCCTATACACAGCGCTAGGAGCTGGGTCCTTGGGGTGGGTGCCGTGCTTGCCTTCCCACTGTCTGCAGGGCTGGCTGCCCCACACCACCCCAGGATCTGACCAAGCGCTATTTGCCATCTGTGACCCTTCGCCAGCACCGCCTTTTCTTCCTCTTTCCTTTTGACTTCAGTGATTCTGGAAAGGGTTTCTCAGTCTTGGTGCTACTTGAAGAGTCTGCCCTCAAGTCATGCTCACAGCAGTAGGACTGCCCATCCTGGGTGGAACGGAAAGCAGTCCCATCTTGGTGTTCCTTACAGAATGAGTTGGGGCAGAGGTGGCAAAATGAGGTAGAAGGTTTGCCACATACATCACAGTGATGCCAAGGACATTCCCACTTCCCTGCAATAAAGCACACTATCAGCAAATGGAAGTAACAGATTCAAAGTTTCAGTATATTCAGGGTGGAGAAGAATGTTTTTTGAGGGGTACTAGGGACTGAACCCAGGGCCACAAGCATGTGCTGTAGCATTGAGCTGATATCCATCCATAGTCTTATTTTTCTTACAAGAGATACCCATCTCAATATGTTCCTCAAGGTGACCGGGATCTTTATAACTAGCCATCCTCCTGCTTCAGCCTTGAGTTGGTGGGCCAACTGGGACATATCAGCATACCTAACTTAAAATCACTTTTTTATTTGGCTAGTCAAATAAATACAAATTAACACAAGAGCCTGCTTTTCATTTCCGTTGCCAGAGAGAAGCTTGTAATTGGTGCTCAAAGGCCAGGCAGGTACTAAGTGCTGCGGACTACAGCATACATCCTGCCAACTGCAGCATCACACCAGACACAGCACACTAACACTAGCAGGTGTCTACTGATGGCAGTGGCCCTGACCTGCCCCCTCCCCATTTTAAAAATTGAGACAGGGTTCCTTTGTGTACCTCTGAATATCCTAGAGCAGGCTGGTCTTGAACTCAGAAATCCACCAGCCTCTGCTTCCCAAGTGGTCAGATTAAAGTTGTAAGCCATTATGCCTGGCTTGTGCTTTGCCTACTATAAGGAACCAGTTTTCTGCTTAGATATAAATCTCTCAAGCTCTTTGTTAGAATTAAGGATAGCTGTCAAATCCACTACAGATATGTAAAGCCATTTCTGGTCTTTGAGTGAAATCTTTGTATTTCATCCCGATGCTATGATCTCTTGAGTATGATGTAGAGGTAGTAAGACACAAAGCCTATTCTATTGTCTTCCAGAGAGCCAAATCTGTGTGGCTCCATCTTAAATAGCAATTCCTGCTAACTCTAATGTCATCTCTAGGGACAGACAGTGCCTGTAAGTCCTTGAGAGGGAGTTAGGTGAGGTGCCTAACAACCAGGTCCTCCAGTCACTGAGACTAGTCTTAGTGAGGCTGCTGCAGTGGAACCTGTCTTTTCCAATATCGTCCTGCCTGGTGCATACCACTTTGGATCTTGGTGCTAATGAAATGACCACTCTACACTGGGCTTAGAAAGCTACTGCCTGACCCCATCCTAGACTTCAGCAGGTCCCCTGGCCTGGAGACATTTACCACCTGACCTTCCCATGAATTTGCAACCTGGTAAGGAAGGTCCAGTCAGTAAAGAAAGTCCTAGTAAGAACAGCAGGCAAGCCCTCTGTAAGTCATCAGAAACTGGCTGGGTGCTGGACACCTACCAAAGGGCCGCTTGCCCAAACCGAGGCAGGATAGGTGGTAGGCCTTGGTACAGAACTTGCGGTCACACAGCACCAGCTGCCCACCATCACCACAGCGGAAGCACTCATCCTCTGACTGCCGTTTTCCTTCACCCTTGGCTCTGCGCCTTCTGGTTTTCTTCTTGGCCTTTTTACCCTTTTCCTCTGATGAAAGGGATGCTGATGTCTAGAATTAAGAATTAAGCATAGTTCTCATAAAATTCAAACTGAAGCAGTAATAAAAAGACAAACTACACAGATGCCCAAAAAGCAAGGTCCAGAGGGACATTACAGATCCCTAGGGTGTTCCAACATAAGGGTGCCTGAGCTAGAAATGTAGCTCAAGGCTGTAGGTTCCATTTCTAGCACCACAAAAGGGTATACTCCCTACACAGAGAAGAAGGTCATGGCCAAGGGGATGATCCACTACACCTTAAGCAACTCCTGCTAAGACAGAAGACACAATATACAGGCTCAATAATGTCATGCATGGGATCTGCTAACAAAGACGTCAGAGTACTGACCTGTTAGGAACTTCTCTTAGCTAAGAATTCAATTATAAGCAGCACAGATAAGGGCAACCCAGTGTCAAAGCAGCTGTCCTTCAGAATATATCTAGAGGATGAGCTCATTCTACAGCTCAGGGTAGAGATGCCCATGATAGCCTTGGCCTTTTGCATGTAAGGGGTACCCCAAAATTCATATTCTCCCAAGGACCTTGGAAACGTAATTTTAGAAGTCATTGTGAATGAAGTTACAAGAGCTAAAGAGATGGCTCAGTGGCTAAGAGCACTGACTGAATTCAAATCCTAGCAACCACATGGTGGCTCACCACCATGTGTAATAGGATCCGATGCCCTCTTCTGGTGTGTCTGAAGACAGTGACAGTGTCCTCATCATATATAAAAAATAAAGAAATTTTAAAAATACAATAAAAATCAACACTGGCACATCAAGTAAGCATGGCTTGCAATCAACTTGAAAGGGACTGGTGTCCAAAAGCTGTAACTCCGGAGAGCACTTGCCTAGCAGGCATGGGCTCTGGGACCTACATACAGCAATGCAAACAACAAAAAGGTAGCAAGGCAGTGGAGGCAATGGTCAAGATAGACACCAACCACATGGAGCCTCAAGTGAAGCAATGCAACACCAGGATAAGGCTTGCACAACCTAAGAAACACCAGTCATCAACAGGAGCGGGAAGGAGGCCTTACAGACTCTTGAAACTTTTGAGCAAACATGGTCCTGTCAATAACTCTGATTTCACCTTACCTGTGTTCAAGACTGAGTCTACGTTCTTGATATTTAAGCCACACATCTGTTGGTGCTTCATTAGGATAATTCTCACAGAAAGTATCAGTGAGGAACTCTTAACAAGTAGCCTACAGTGACAGAGGGCCTCACTGATCCCAACCCACACACTGCAGGGATCCTGCCCTTGTCACAGCAACAGTCTACTGGGAAGAGGTGCTGCTTACTAGAAAGCAGTCTTCTCAGATGCCACAATGGCACCAGCTTCACAGAAAGAAGCTGTCACGCCCTTACCTTTGGTCTGTCTCCAAGGAACCCACTACAGTTGGAGGCTCCACACCGACAGACTGTCTTTTCATTGCCCAAACAATCAAGGTTATAGTTGAAAGTCAGCTCTGTACCTAAAGGAGACACAATGCTTTGTTAGAGTCCCCCCAACCCCCTGCCCACGTCCTCCTGAGGCAATGGATACTAAAGTTGAGAGTTAAGTTTCAAAAAAATGTGCCCCCCCCCCTTTCAGGCACACAGTGGCATAACTCAGAGATTCATCAATTTGCTTCATAAAACAGATATCCAAAACAAAACTTCCAAATTCTTATCCTAGACATTTTCAAACTCAGCCACAGCAAATACCAGCTGTTGCCTCTGCCTATCCATATGGCACTAGACACTTGTAGGACCCCAGTGATGTACCTGCAGGAATGTCACACACAGCAAACAGGCCAACCCGTGTGTCCCCATTCACTGTCCACTTCAGGGTCTCACAATTGGGCTGGCAGCTATGGTTCATGAATCGTGAATAATTCCCTTTGGGGCCAGCATCAATTATGCGGTCCTGTAGGAAAAAAGTCAATGACATTTTATCTTAAAGGGATTCTTTGTGGTGTGAGTTGTTCAACCAGTCCAGAATCTCTTGCTCAGAACCAGAACACAAAGAGAACCCAAGTGAGCACTGGTGAGGACAGTGGGCTGGTACCTATAGCATCACCCCCAGCAACAAATAAGCTAGGAGAAATACTAGTGTCACAGACCTGGGAAGGATAGCAAGAGTCTGTAGGAAACCAGCACTGCCAGGGAACAGCAAACTGCATTACAAATAGGCAAGCGGTATCAACTCCTAAAGAGCAAGGCGGGCACAAGCATAACAAGCTCAAGTTCCCACCAGCTAGAACAATGGGCTGTGTCCATGATGCTGATGCTGTGCTGACACGAGAGGGAGAGGCACAGGCTGACAGTTCTGAAATGGCAATGGGCAGAATCACAAATGTGAGTACACAGAGGCACTGGGAACTAACTCACTGAAATCCAAGTACAACAGAGAAAAAAGAACCACCAATCACAGCCCAGACCAGGAGATGGGCAGGTGGGTATACAGATATACCTTCTCCCCTAAAACCTGTAGAGCATATACATAGCTCAGTAGTTTCTCTGCTCTACAGTGGTTAGTTATGAGGTCAGCCATGTCTGAGTAGGGATGAATCTGTGCCAACAGTATTCCTAGCTGCACCTGTGGACCCCAGAGCACTGTGAGTGGCACACGCTTGGGAAGACTGCCTGTGCCGCCTGATGGGTGCTAACCTTAGGGGTTTCTCTTGGCAGTAAACACTTGGGTCCTTTAAGAAACCTCCAAGGTTTGCACCCATCAGTTGATACGAGAATAGAAAGAGAAACTTGGTGGACATGCCTATAGTCCTAGGTACTTCAGATGCTAAGGAAGGAGATCACTTCAGCCCAGAACTCAGAATTCACTCCAGGAGAATAAAAGTAGAAACATTATCAGCATGAAGCTCAGGGACCAGCATCTTACTATACTAAGCTAACACCCTAGCCAGTTCTCTGTGAGTTTGAGATGACAGATGAACAATCTAGCTTGCTAAATCACACCTTAGCTGTATTTGTATACTTATCAGCTGGTGAAATGGCTCCGGCCATCAAGCCCCATAGCTGGGGGGAGCTTGAACCCCAGACCACACACCCTGGAAGAAGTAAACTGACTTCTGAAAGTTGTCTCTGACTTCTACAAGTATGCCACAGAATGCACAAACACACACAAAGTAAATACATGTTTCAAAAAGTGCATGCAAGTATGTGACTACAGACACGTATGTGATGTCTGGGACAACTGCTTAGAGGTCTGTTCTCTGCTCCCACCTTGTCTATGAGGTAAGTCTGGTTTTTGATATTGTGCCATGTAATCCAGGGTAGCTTACTTGAGAGCTCTCCAACTGAATTTTTCTTTAAAAAGACTTATTATGTGTTGGTATGTCTCTGTGACTATAGGTGTCACATGAGTGTGGTTACTTAGAGAGGCCAGAAGAGGGTGTCAGATCTGATGCTGGAGTTACAAGCAGTTGGGCCTGATATGGGTCATATGAACTGAACTTAGGTCCTTCAGAAAACTATCAAGGTTTGTATACATGTGTGTACATGCATTCAGAGGCCAGTTCAAGCCTGGGTGCTATTTCTCAAAGGCTGTCTTGTTTTTCTCTTTACTATCTATTTATTTCCTTGTTTGTGTGTTCATGTGAGCATGCGTGTGTGCCATGGTACTGGTATGGAGGCTAGAGGGCAACTTTACTGAGTTGATACTCTTCCACCACATGGGTCCTTGGAATTAAACTCAGGTCTTCAGGCTTTCAGCAAAGCACCTTTAACCAATGAGCCATCTTGTTTCTACACAATCACTACTGCTTTTTGAGATAGCCTCTTTCACTGGAGTCTGTGGTTCACCAATTATACTAGGTTGGCACCAATTATACTAGGTTGGTTAGCAACCTAAGGATCCTTCTGTCTCTATCTTCCTTGCATTGGGATTGTAAGAATACGCTACCATGCTCAGCTTTTTTAAATGAAAGCTTACTGGGATATTTATTCATTCATTCATTCATTCATTCTCTCTCTCTCTCTCTCTCTCTCTCTCTCTCTCTCTCTCTCTCTCTCTCTCTGTGGGTGGGTGAGTGGGGATGTATGGATGTGTGGGTGGGTGTGGGTGGCTGGAGACTCTACCACTAAGCCATATGCCCAGCCACATCTTAACCATTTTTATGTGTATAACTAATAGAATATATTTATAGGGGCACCCTTTTAACTCTTTGCTATTTACCTACTCCAGAGAGAACACCTTCTTCTCAAATGCTCAGACTATAATAGGCATGGGTTATCATGCCCAGCCCTTTGAGTGCTTTAATCATCTTTCAAATTATGGTTTTAGACCAGGCATAGTAGCCTGTGTCTGTAATTTCCACACTAGTTGGACTGAGGCAGGAGGATTCCAAGTTCAAGGCCAGCTTGGGCTATAAAGCTAGTTCAAATCAGGGATCGGGGTGTAGTTCAGTGGTAGATCGTAGAATTTGTAGGATTTAAGAGTTTGATTCTCCAATACTTAAAAAGTTTAAATACTTTAAAAGTTGTTTCTTTTTTTGTCTAGAGATCTAAGAGGTCTTTTTAAGAGCTAAACTTAGGGACTGTTTAAGAACACTGACTGCTCTTCCAGAGGTCTTAAGTTCAATTTTCAACAACCAACATGGTGGCTCATGTGATGCCCTCTTCTGGCACACAGGTGTACATGCAGATAGAGCACTCATATACATAAAATAAATAAATCTTTCTTTTAAAAAAGTTAAAATTGGTTTAATTATTGCTCTGAATGGAACATTCTTTTCTGTTCTTTGTAGGACTTAGGATTTTTGACTGAAAACGACATTTGAATCTAACAATACAGAAAGTCTGGCAATCAGATTCTTCTACCTCCTCTGGTCTCACTGAGTTTTGTTCTTTTCTTTCAAATGTTGTTCTAAGCTGCTTCTTCTTCTTCTTAAGTGGGTGATGTCGGTGGCTTTTCTAAGCCTGAGCCTTCTCCAGGGCAGGCACGATTGTGAAAGTCTTAGTTTTGAATGCACAGCTATAAAATGAGGGAAGGCGGAGCTGAGCAGGGGAGCTGAGCTATCCCCACACAGGGTGCAGGAGCATCCCTGGAGCAGTCAGTCAAGCACTCTCCCTCACAGTGCTGACTCTTGCTTTCTGTTTTTTGGCCTCCAGAATCCTAGCTTGCTAGCTTTCCCAACAAACTAGAATGACCTCCTACAGAAGGCCTTCCATGAACCTAATCAGTTTATCTTTTTAATCTTGTATCATGGCAGAGCCTGAAAGAGGACATGCTACTCAGCTCTAGAGCTCTAGGCTCTACACCTTTTGTAAACAATTATTTTAATTCAAAACACAGAACAAAACAAAAAACAAAAACAGAAATAAAGCCACAGGAAAATGAGAAAGCACAATGCACATTACCTGTATAAGTTAGTATTTTGCCATATTCACTATCTCCTGTTTTACAATGTATGTACACACACACACACACACACACACACACACACACACACACCACCCTCACCACCACCACCCTCACCACCACCACCACCACCACCACCACCCTTCAGGGCTAGCTGCTAACATCTTGTTCCACCCCTGTGCACAGGCTCGCTCACTCATTTTCCCTCCTTCCCCTCTACCCCTCAGTTTTTTGAGACGAGTGACCTCCATCTCAAGATCCTGCTGCCTTACTGTCCCAAAGGCTGGGATTGTAGATAGGCATGCACTGTACTTGGCTTCAGTATCCCCTAAGTCTTTTTTTTTTTTTTAAACCCTCTTGTCTCTCTGACACTGACCTCACTAAACGGTCCAAACACCACAGTCTACAGCGAATGGAGTTTAAGAATGGTCAAGTTTCCAAATGGGATCATTGGCTGATGTTCTTGGAGCCATTCCTATTTCTACAGGGGCCCTTTATCCCCAGAGAGCAGAATCTGTTTGCTATGCTCTATTCAAAATGCCTGCTCAATAGCCATTTTCTATCTTGTTTTCAAGATATTAATTATTATTAGTCTTGTCTTTGAAACAGAGCCCCATTTTTCTCCCAGTCCATGTTCAAGACTTCAGGAATGAACAGCAAACACAGGCTTCCCAGGACCATTACCTTGTCTATGGTGAGCATGTAGAAGTGAGTGATGTCATTCTCATGTGCATATTTGATTCTTGCCATACACTCCTCTTCATCAATCAGCTCACCAACATACTCATTAACAAATTCTCCCTGGAAACCAGAAGAATATAATGACTGAGTACATACTGACCATTCTCAGAATCAGGATACAGGACACCATTACACTCAATCAGTCTAGGGTAACGCGTTAAGTGATCTCATAGGTAGCTTATAAATAAAGATTGCCAGTGGCAAGCATATCATGGTATTTATTCTCAGAGTAGCAACATTTCATATTGCTTTCTTCAATGTCTTCCTCTTAGGCACATATATGATCCATGTAAATAATTATTACACACGGATTCCCCCAAAAGGAAAGAGGTTATAAAGAACTTGACAGGCAGGTTCTACAGCAAGACTACATGAAGCAACCAAAGAAGGCTAGAGAAGGGTACATCTACGCAGTCATTTAAAAAAATACACGGCTGACACTAGTAACACAGCTTATGCATTATCCATGCTGAACCTACTCTGGTCATGGACCTTGAGTTTGAAACTACTGGTCCCTAGGTCATGAAAAAGCACTTCAGGGCCAGTCTGTGACAAGGTAAACAACAATTCCACTTGTGTCTCTATGATGGGGATATATTGCAAATGAATCTGATAGCAGAAACAGGGTTAGCAGAAGTTAGTAAGTCTCTCTCACCAAGGAGTTTACTTATTTTTATGTATAAAGGTGTTTTGCCTGAATATATGTCTGTACACCTCATGTGCTTGGTACCTTAGAGGCCAGAAGAGGACAGTAGATTCCCTGGAACTAGAGTTATAAATGACTGTGAGTCACCATGTTGGTGCTGGGAACAGAACTCAGGTCCTTCTAAAGGAACAACAAGTACTTACTCTTAGACACTGAGACATCTTTCCAGTCTTGCCAATGAATTTTTCATTTATCTAATTCATACTGGATTATGCTGAGAAAATGTCAAATAGTAATGCCTCCTTAGCTCCTGCAGGAATGCCTGAGCATCTAACTGCCAGTCTAAAGAAAAGCATTTCACAGTCTCTTTTTTCCTAAGAGGAAAGCACTATAATTTTGACCAAAGACATGCTTCAAGGAAGTTTATTAGTATTAACTCTGATAGCAGCTATGTAATGTTTTAAAACTTTTGTTGTTTTTTTTTTTCTTTTTGGGGGGTGGGGTGTCTCCACTGTGTAGCCCTGCCTGGCCTGGAACTCATGACGTAGACTATACTGGCCTTGAACTCAAGAAACATTTGCCAGTCTTTGCCACATACCAGGTATGTACCATCATACTTGGCTTACAACTTTTAACTATAATAATTCAATCTGAATACTATTTTAAAATATTTTATATAAATGCAAAACAACCCCCCCACACACACAATAAGCAGTGGGCCATTAATTCTTGTGGGGGGAAGGGAGGGCTAGTGGGATGATCCAGTAGGTAAAGACCTTGCCACCAAGCCTGAGGATGGACCTGAGTTCAATCCCTGGGACCCAACTGGAAGGAGAAAACTGACTCCCAAACACTGTCCTCTCATCATACACACACACACACACACACACACACACACACACACACACACACACACACACACGCGCCACAGCACATGCACATCCACATACAGTCTAGTACACACACAATTAAGAATCACTACACACTACAAGAAGAAGACGACACATTACATACTTTTCTGATGTCCCTTTTGGCAACCAGGCCCCACCCTTTGCCATCTGTCTTGATGATCTTGGTCTCAGGGTACTGGCGCTTAGTGAAACACTGGTTCTGGCAGTATTCCCCTGCAGGACACACCTGCGGGTGGCACTCAAACATTAGCATCCTGTTCAGACACTCTGAATCAGAGCCACAGGGGTTCTCATCTGTGGGCTTACAGTTGCACTTCGGGATTTCAGAAATGTCAGCTGTGTAGATCTGGACTTTACCATAAGGTTTATTCACCTGTAGGGGAAAAGCAAGATGTCATGGCTCTACTTTGTAAACAGAGAGCCCTGGACGCTGCACACTCATACTGCCCCTCAAGGACCCACTTGGAGACATGCATCCTACTAACCATCATTGCACTCAAAGACTTAGTTTCTGACAGACCTTCTAATAGCTACAACCTGGATATAAAAAGTCAGCAGCCCAAATGCCACGTTCACTGCTCTGTTGAGAAAACACACACACACACACACACACACACACACACACACACACACACACACTCTCCCTCTCATTCCTGACAGGCACCTTGATATGCTTGTATGGTGGAGGCTTTCTCTCACTCTCCTGTGTTTCTCGGGCTTCCCGCTGAAGTTTGACTTCATTAAAACGAGCTTCAGCTTCTTGCAATGCTAAAAAGTCAACAGAATATAAGACACATATTTCAGTAAATAACTGCGTCTATCTTTTGTGGTCCAGTCATTGCTAAGTACTGTTGTTGGTCTCTAGTAAGCTATAGGCTATGAGACACTGGGAAAGGCAAGTGAGGTACCTAGTGACTATGCACCAGGGCTCCGGCTTTGGCTCTGTCAGGCACTACCCGTTCTCTGTATTGAGCTCTAAGGACAAGGCAGCAGTGCTGGTGCTTGGGACAGAGTGTACTAAGAAAAAAAGTGAACTTCCATTCTCTTTGAAAGCGAACACGCTTTGACAAGAAGCTCTAGTTCAGATCAGCAACGCTTTGACAAGAAGCTCTAGTTCAGATCAGCAAAGATTACATCAACACCCAAAGCTCACAGAATGTCAATGTCAATTTGAGGCCTGGTCATTGGATGGGCTAAGCTGACAGCTGCTGATCTGTCATTAGTGGGCCCAATAGCAGGCCATTATCAGGAGTCAGAAGCCTGGAATCCCACTCTCACCATTTGAAACCGTATTAAACTCACTGGGTTGTCTCTGTCTCTACCAGATCTCTCCTTCCCGATGATTTTCAAGAGTCTTTCTATAGCTATCCATTATTACTAAGACTCCATGAAGCTCCCAAATGTTGAGGTATCAGGGAAAGAGAACAGGTTACTGCTGTTTGATGCCTGATAAACTCTCAGCTGCAAGCAAGGAACCAACAGCTCTCAAGACACAAATCTTTATCTAACATGGCAAATCCCATCAGCAGTGACATAACTTTAGTTCTCCCTGCATGACTCATGGGCGCACTCTAAGCTTTTCATACGATTCACACTCAGTCTGCACCTAGAGAAAATGCTGACTCTTCCTGTGCAATGTCACGCCTCTAATCTCCTGATTCCTTCCTGCCCAAGCCATAATCTGGCTTAACCATACTTTCTATACTCTTGTCTCACAGACTGTAGAATCAGACACAGCGTACCTGTCAATCTGCCTACCCTGACACTGTGTAAGGCACCCAAGGTCCCACTATGTCTTCTGAATTGGAATGAATTAGCAGCTGAGGTCTAACCATGGGAAATCATCTCCAGAGATGCCACACAAAGGCTGGCTATGGAAAATGTCTGTAATTAGTGCTAAAGATAGTATCTTCTAAAAAGCTTTTTGTAGGAAGCCGCCCTCACATTCGCCGTTACAAGATGGCTCTGACATCCTGTGTTTTAAGTGGTAAACAAATAATCTGCGCATGTGCCAAGGGTAGTTCTCCACCCCATGTGCTCTGCCTTCCCCGTGACGACAACTCGGCCGATGGGCTGCAGCCAATCAGGGAGTAATACGTCCAAAGGCAGAGAATAATTCTCCTTTAAAAGGGACGGGGTTTCGCCATTCTCTCTCTTGCTCTCTCTCTTGCGCTCTGGCTCCTAAAGATGTAAGCAATAAAGCTCTTGCTCTCTTGCTCCTAAAGATGTAAGCAATAAAGCGCTTGCACTCTTGCGCTCTTGCGCTCTGGCTCCTGAAGATGTAAGCAATAAAGCTTTGCCGCAGAAGATTCCGGTTTGCTGCGTTCTTCCTGGCCGGTCGCGAACACGTGTAAGAGCTTTTATGCCAGGCAGTGGTGGCGCACGCCTTTAATCCCAGTACTCAGGAGGCAGAGGCAAGTGGATCTCTGCGAGTTCAAGGCCAGCCTGGTCTACAAAATGAGTTCTAGGGTAGCAAGGAGTACACAAAGAAACCTTGTCTCAAAACAAAAATAAATAATTATTATGCCATTTAATAAAATTAACTACAAGCTAATACTGTAAAAGTTAAAAGCTTAAGTATACTTAAATAAATACGTCAGCCTACAAACCTTCTTTTTTTCTAGTATAAAGGTAGAGATAAAATATTTAGTCCAAGAATTTTTTAAAATAGCAAATTTCAAAAGAACAGAAGTTAGGATTAACAAGCCATAAGAGAGTGCCATCTATGCTCCATTGGGAAATCTCCGTACCGTTCTTGAAGACTCTTCCGATCCCTCTGACCCCCTGGTAGCGGCTGCCCCGGTCCCCCTCCATGTATGGGAACACTCGTGCCTGATGCGTCCAGTAATAATCTTTAGACCCAAAGAAAAATACAGGGAATTCTCCAATCTCGTGCTTCATTTTCTGAATATTTGGGGGAACATTTTTGGGATGGCAAACTTCTGCCGGCCACCATCTATTATAAATATTAAAAACAGGATTCACATATTCTTCAGAGTGACAAAATTTTCAATACTTATTACTATAAAGTAGAACAAACACATTTGAACAAGAAGGCTTGTACTGCATACCTGTAGTTACCAAGTTTGACCCAGATGATGTCTTGAAAGTGGAGCTTCTTTCCAGCCCGGCAATCGTTGCAGAACCAGCTACCATCGGGCATCTCGATGTTTAGACAATCGGGGTGAAAGGCTGCTGGGCAGGCCTCACAGCACAGAAGGCTTCCCCCTAAAAGAGAGAACAGGCCAGCCTGAGCTTGTCTCTCCAGCTCAAATTAGGCCTTTTTTTTCCTTGTTTTTTCCAGGCAGGGTTTTCCTGTGCATCTGCCTGCCTCTGCCTGGGCTGCTGAGTACAGGGATCAAAGGCATGCACCACCACTGCCTGGCTAGGCCCTGTCCCTCAGCCTGTAACTGCCACAAACCCAACAGAAGCACAAGTGTCAGTATATCAACCGTGAGTCAACACTCAATGGCATCACTTTACCAAAGTCATCTTCCTGAAGTCTATGTGACTCTTTTACTTCAGAGGACTGAGGTTATACCTTCAGCTACGTGTAGAACAGCACACAGAGCAGAACCCATCCTTACCTTTGGAGCACACAAAGCACCAGCTCACATTGACATGGGTATGGTGCCGCTTCCCCTTCCGGGCAGTGAAGTGGCCTGTGCAGATTATGCTGTTAGAAGCAATCACCGAACATCCTGCTGCCAGACAGGCATCCCCTCCATGATAGGCAACGGGGCATCGGACACATCGCATCATTTTACCTAAAAGAAATAATACCCTGAGGACCACAAATACTCTTGACTCCATGACCAACATCACAACGCCTCAGAAAATTAGAAAATGTAAGATGGAAGACTCTGGACCTATTTAATAACAATACCTTGCATGAAGGCAAAGTTTGAAAAAAGCAGACACCATTTAAATATCACATTCTAAAGCATGGTCAACCAGCATTTCTTAACCTAGTGCTGCTGTCATTTGGGATTTGTGAGAGCCTCTTCTGGGTACCCTACCTACTAGATATTGACAGCATTTTTTCCCTAATATATTTATTGCTAAATGTATCTTGGCAGAGAAGCCCTGTGACAAGGACAAGACTACCTTCTCCAATCCCACACAACCACCCTCATCTTTCACGTGTATAACTTAACTTTAAAATATTTCCCAACTGAGGATGAAGCTCAGTGGTGAAGCACTTGCCTGTATGTGAGGCCTAGGGTTCTACCTCTTGTATTACAAATAAAGGTTTCCCTTATATTTGAAGTGCCTTTAAAAATGAGCAAACAGAATCCAGAGATAGTTCAGGTAGCATGCTTTGTTGGAAATCAAACATTTGGGTGTGCTAACAGATATGGGAAGAATGGAATAGAAACAGGTCTTAAGTTACAGGAAAAAAAAAACAACAACACTTAAATCATCTTATGATGAGTCAGCAGAAATATGGGAGGTATTAGAGACCGCTACAGTTCATAACCTCTGATGACACTTGTTGGGCATCCATGAGCCTGCTTACATTGCCAGTATACCCACACCCACGTTGTAAGAGCAAATCTATCTGTACCTTTTGATGGCCGTGGATTTGAAGGGTTGGAGGCATGGCAGCTCATACAGCTATGGAGAGGACAGCGGAAGCCTCGGCTCTCAAACACAGTGAGAGGGTATTTTTTTACACAGGCTTCATGGTAAAACTTTCCACACTGATTTACCACACAACGTTTCACCTCCATCTTGCTTTCTTTACATACGAAGCATGAGTGAATCCCTAACAAGTGGTCAAAGAAAAGAGAAAGGTACAGAGAATTAAATTGCAGTTCTGAGCAACTAGCACAAGGCAGCTACTTTGGAGCAGCCTGTGTTGCTAAAGCTTCTAGCTGTTTCCAACCTTGATGACTAGTCTAAGCCTTCTTCAGGAAAACCCCAGTCATCAGAGTTCACTGTCATATAATCTCCAGCTTCACTTTCTCCTTCCTGGCCCACTCGCCAACGCAGCCAAGACTTGCTGTGGCTGGAGGAAGACTAGAATCTGAAGTTTGCTACAGCTGCCAGGCTGCCTAGACAGCCTGACCCTTCTTGGGACTAGTCAGGAGGGAGCAGGGGCCACCGTGCAACCAGTCTTCTTCTCACTGTGATCCTAGACTTTATGAGGATTCCTGAGGCACTTAGAGTGGTAATAAACCCCTCGGTTAACTTCTTGCTGAAAATAAGCTGAATTACATGGAGTCTTTGTAAAGAACTTAGAATTCTACAAATTTAGTGTTCTGTAACTGTCTACTAGTTAGCACAATTGTTTGGAGGTGCAATGCCCAACAACTATAGAGCAAGGCTCAGTAGCCCCACAAAAGGGTTTGGAAAAGTACATAGCCTTTTATTTCCTCATTCTAGTAGTCACTGTATCCTGAACTACTTTGCCCATGGATACTGTCATTCAAGTTAATACAGTACAGTGAAAGAGCAGCAACATACACCTTTGAGCCAGTATGTGTGGGATTTGCCACTAGAGAAAGCACAGAAGACTGGGACAAGCAGCACTGACAACCACACATAAACCCCCAGCCTCAGAAGCTGGGACTTACCTGAGGCACATTCGGTGCAGGTGAATCTTCCTTCCGGTCTTCGGGAAAGTCCAAGGCAGGCTAGGTGGAATGCTCCACAACAGGGGCCCTCACACAGTAAGAGACTGCCTGTCTTCTCACACAGCTGTGGGAAACAAAGGGCAGCATGAACAGTCAAAGAGTCCTTTCGGGACTCTCTGCACTATAGGGGACAATTTGATTCCATCTTTGGCATGCAAATGAACATAACCAAAGAGTGAAATACCTAGCAGGATCCCAACCAAAGACTAGGTTAAGTTACACAGTGTTAGTCCCTCAGCAAGGGCTAAGGAAACAAAAGCCCAAAACACAGAAAGATATATTCAGGTTTTCAGCTTAGATGTGAATGTCAAAAACAAAACAAAAACCTAAGACCCATGGCATATTTTCATCATAAACGCCACCTTCCACAGATGGAGACAACAGAGCTGACTTTCAAGCATTTCCAACTATGGACCAATCAGCAGCCCCACATGGATACTGACACTGACCATACCTCACAATGGTGACAGACTAAGGCACAGAAAAGTGAGTAGCTTCCTTAAGATCTCCAACCTATAATCCAGCACAGGTAGGACACTGACCCAGGCCTTACCTCTGTAGGAATGGATCTAGTTACATCCAGACCCATGACTGGCCTACCCAATCCCAATGAAGCAGACAGAAAAGGCACCATATGACTCTAGCACTTTACTTCTTATAGCACATACTTCCTAGTACTATTTTAAACACACACACACACACACACACACACACACACACACACACACGAAACACATCCCACCCACCTAAGAATGAATGTTAACTTAGGCAACTTAATACCAGAATTCTGCTGACAGTCTAACCCTTCCAAAGAGGTATCCGTGAGTAGTAATGGGGCAAAGAGGAAGATGCTGAAAACTCACTCTGCTGTCCTAGGACTTCATGAGACACCCTCACCAATACATCAGACACTGTCTACCCCTCACCTGACACACGTACTCCTTTTTGGCAGCCATTCCTCTTTCAGATTTTTTAGATGAGACGGATGCTTCAGTCTGTGTTTCATCTGCACTTTCATATGGAGACTCTGATGGTTCATCTCCTGGGCTGTCTGAGACCTGGAGATGAAGGAGGTGGACAACAGTTCACTAGCCACAGAAAACAGGTGGCCACATCCTTTGGACACGGCCCACTTCTTGCCCTATCACCCAGTGATATACACCATCACTGGCTTTGGAATTAATAAAACTTGTAAAATGCTGCATAGAGAACTTCAGAAGTGGACTTTATTCTACTCAGTATTTAATATACATATGTATATAAGACATAGTCCTTTAAATGAAGCAACTTATGAAAATCCAATTATCTCTCTTCTAAGTCAACTGATTTCTGGAATATTCTTGTCCTTTCTTAGTTACCCAATGTGTTCAGACCCAAATACCGCATGAATTAAAAAAAAATGTGAAGTTGGAAAAAAAAAAAAAACCCTCACAGTAGCTGTTTCTCACTCTACTGAGGACACTGTGTCCCCCCAGAAGCATGTTGCTCCCTGGAACTGATTCAAGAGTCAGGAAAGTCACTGACACACACTGCAGCCTGATTGCCTTGTCTCTCTTCTCAAAATCTAACATCCCACCCAACTCATCTGCTCTGCCCCACAGAAAGGCAAGAAATAATTTCTGCCTTCTTTAACACTTGAACCTAAGGAAAAGATTTGGAAGAAATGCACCCATTTTCCTGGTTCCCCTCCACTAAACAGAAATTAGGATTCAACTACAATCTCACCCGTGCTGCACAAATCATCCCGTGCTCGCTTGACAAGTACTACCAACTAATGATCAGATGTGTAAAATAGAAAACCCTTTCATCTATCCAATGGAAGTACTTAATTTTTTTTTCTTTATCTTAAAAAGTGTTGAAAATTGGATCTTGGAGATAAAACAAAGCAAAAAACCTATTAACTATGTTTCATGTTTACCTAAAAAAAAAAAATCACAAGTAATTATGTTACAGGCTTGCTATTTGCCAGTGAACACAAAGCTAGACAGTGTAATTAGGCCACATTAAAAAACAAAAATGAACTCACCAGGGCCTCCGGCCCATTGATCTACAGCCTTACTGAGGGGCCTCCCCCTTATCTCATTGACATTATTGGGAGCAATGAGAGAAAAAAACATGCATTTTTTTTTTTCTGATTTGAACTCAATGTTAAAGTGGCATAAATTGCCAAGGACTCCTGTGGCTCTCAGGGGCCACTGGAGCAAGGGGCAGCCTTTGTGTGGTCCAATTCTGGTCTCACTAGACACAGATAGCAACAAGAATGTAATGAAGGAATTAAAAACAGGCCTTTCAATGTATTTTCTCACCTTTTGCAGGAAGATGGGAATAGCATGAGGAACACTAGATTAATGTCACATCATAAGGTCTGTCACCAGGAGGGCTCGCTAGTTGGAACTACAGGGCCCACTACCAATCCCTCTCCCATCAGCTCACCTCCCACTTCTTTAACATCAACATCCAGAAAGAGGCAACGCGAAATGCTCTGAGTTCAAACTCCAAATTTAATACGTCCATCAGATATGAGGGTCACAGGTGGGGGTCTGAGCACTTCTGAGATGAGACAGGAGTAAGTACCAGGGAAGCCCAGGGCCTTAGGAATCAATGGCCACAAATCTTGCCCTGGCTCAGAGAGCAGCTCCCATAGCCACACAAGGATGACCCATTTGACTAATGGAGGACCTGAGTCCCAAAGGGTGTTTAGCACATCATCCATGAGAGAGCCCATGTTCTGTCCACCAACCCACTTCTTCCCTTAGTGTAGATAAAACAAATTTTGAAACTATAAAAGAGAAGGAATGGAAAGAAAGACAGAAAACACAAACCAGTCCTGGGTCAGAGGAAGGAACAGCACCTTTTATTTAAGATTTACAGAAAGTTAGCACGTTTCCACTTGGAGATATTTCCTAAATTAACAAAGTCTGTTTAAGGAAATAAACACTGAATACATATTTTGAATGAAAATATAAATGTTAACGACACACATAAGGCTCGTTTCCTGATTGGGTCTGTTATCCACATACAGAATATAGACCTTACAATATCACAGTTCATGACAGATTGTAGAAGGTCCACCTTCACCACATCCTCCCCCACAAATGGACAAGACCCCTACCCAGTCAAGAGGGTCCCTCAGCTCTCTGCTCAGCAAACCACCTGCAAGTAGAGTCAAGTGTGCGCCTCACTCCAGCTGCAGGCTCCACCTCCATGTGTACCAGGTGACAGCTTACTTGGAGATGCCATTTGTGGAAGTGACATATCACCTGAATGGTCCCAACACAGTCCCAGATCTCAGTCTACAATATCTATGATCTATTCAGTATCCAACAGGATGTATTTGGAAAAAGAAAAATGCAGTGACTGATGGGACACAGACTGTCAAGAATTTTCCTGTGGCTTCCTGTGTCCACCAAGGTCATGCTTGTGGCACTGATTTCCAAGCAGCTTAGTTCCTGACTTTCCAAAGTTTTCTTGAATCTGAAAATACTTTCTCCACTCACTACTTGGTATGTGATAGGACCGAGTTGCCTACCTGCCATAGACGCACATTCCTTTAGGGACAGGAAGTGCAGTCTCCAACTATTACAGGGAGTTCAAGATGGCATTACCAGACATCATGTGACCCAGTAGAAATCTTCCAACCCACTGCCAGGAGCTATGTGGCCATCAGAAAGGCTCGATAAATGCAACTGGGGTTTACCCTACTGTGGCCACAAAGCAGACCCCTGCCCTTCTGTGGGCTGATACACATTGAGTTTTAATTTTTTTTTTTTTTTGACAAAACAAATCCCTTCACAAGTTGAATACTACATCATTTTAAAATACAATTACAGACCTTGAACAGTAAATATTTCTATAACCAACATTATTTTCATGTTTTAAGTTATGCTTTCATAAAGGAAGAAGCATAGAAATGCGTTCACAGACGGTTTTAGATTTACAAATGATAAGAATCCTGTGCTCAGCAGATATAATGGTCTAAAATTAAAAGACTAATCTTCAGCAGGTCTTCCAAGTTAACATCACAGTGAAGTATTAAGAGTAGAATTAAGACAATTTTAAATTAATTCAACCATTTTAAAATCCTAAAATTCAAAATAATTTTTATTAATGTTTGCACAGACTAGAACCCTCCTAGCCACTCCTAATTCAAAGCCAGGTATGAGTTACTGAGGACATGAAAAAGGGGGGAAAAAAATCAAAATACAAAAAAACTTTTAGTCCACAGAATGTCATTGTGCTTCATAGTCATTTAATCTAAAGCCAGCTTCTACATAGTTAGCATAGAGGACAGCAAAGTCTAAGTGAGAGCAGTGGCCACTTAGTCAGAGAGTGGCTGCTCCCATAAAGGCATGCCCATACCCCAAGTTACATGAGTCTCTAAATAGTCTACTGACTCAACCATGTCCCAGTTGTGTCCTCAGAAGCAGCCAGCCCTTGGGAGTAGGCTGTGGGGGAGCCTGGTCCAGCCAGCTGCATCACCAGGCCATGTGTCCTCACCTGAAAGGCTTGAGAACAGAAGAACCACCAGCCTGCCTGCTTCCTTAGCTCAGGTGACTGGCAATGCCCCGGTACCAAAACTAGGATGCCATCTGATCCCAGTTTTGTTTTGTTTTTAAGTAGAATACCCCTGAAATGCTAGCATGTTTAAAATACTGCCAGAGTTATTTGTTAAAAGCTGAACAACTACATAGGCTAGAAAAAATATATATAAATGTGGATATAGCACATAGGGCTCTGACAAGATGAGATATGTCAGGTTACTGGAAGTAAATCCTTGTTAGTTAAACCTCAAAAAGCATTGCCCTTATCATTCCCGAACAAGGAAAAGTGAAAACATACTTTTCTGTGTACTAAGGATGACCATTTTCCTTCACTGGCAGAAAAATTAGTGAAAAAAAATCCTAATATTCTAAGTAAAACAATAAAAACAGTACCTAAAAGAAACAAAGTCAATTGAAATCACCAAAAATGCTAAAATACATAGGAACCAATGTTTCTTAAAACAAATACAAAACCCAGAAAGCTTTCTAAGTCAGTATCAGTAAGAAGCAATAAAAGCTCTAAAGCATGTTAGGAAAGCCCTTCTGCTTTATTCTAGCAAAAGACAACTTGGATTTTTGTCAACTGAAAGATAAACCCAGTCCTTGGAGTTGATTTTTCAAAAACTGGATAATGGATTTATTGATGCTAAAATAAGGTGCTGTACACTACACACCAAAGGGCCCTTGGGTCCCTAACAGAAGTCCACCTGGACAGCAGGATGCAAGGTGGATTAGCATCCTGTATGTCTGAATACATGTGAGACATATGTTACCTTAGGATCAAATGACAGAGAAAGGAAGCAAACTTACTAAGTGTCATGACTCTATGGCTAATCTGTCACTGGACAGACAGTCCCTAAAGAGGGAGCTATGACCTCACGGGACATCTCATGGACAGGCAGTTCCTAAAGAAGGAGCTATGACCTCACGGGACATCTCATGCCCACATAAAGCAACTGAGGCCAACAAAGAACCACTCAGTCAAGTCATTCTGCTCAAGTGAAGCCAAGTGGGCCAGGAGCTTATAGAGAACACACACCAGTGCTGAAACATAGACAGAACAAATCAGTTCTGACCCTCACTCCAGGCTATGAGATCCTTGGGCAGGAGCACTCTGTAATCATTTAAATTGTACATAAACACAGGCATCATTTTTTTTTTTTGAGAAATGAGATGTTTACTTATCTTTATTTCCTCCTTTTTATGGTATTTATGTTATATACTCTTAATAGGTGCCAGTCACCTATATCATCTAGCCAGCCCACAGGCTCCAGATACAACCTTGGGATGAGTACATGGAGTCACAGACATGTGGTCACCAGGTTAGGTTTTGTTGGTTTTTATCTCTTGCTTTCCTTGTGACATGTTCTCTCATTAATGAAAAGGCCCTGTCCCTAATCTGGCTTCCAGCCCCAGAGAACCCTGTTTTAAGTTTTCTGGTGCTTTTGCATGAACTATCTCAACTAGTCCCTTAATTAAATATAACTTGACTGGGAAACCAACTTAAAAATCCATCCACCCATGCCAAAAGCAGGTTGCTCTACAGCTCTTCAGAGGCAGTGGGTGGGATGGATGTCCTCATGCATGGAGCAAGGACCCTCTCCTCTCAGATCCTATGTTTTACTTCCTTGTCATGATTAGCTTTCGTGTTGGTTTTCAGGATATCCTCTTAAAAATACTGAAGTTGTCTTCTGTTGGGAAACACAGATGTAAATAGATATGAATACTAAAAAAAAAGTTCTGAGCTACAACTACACTTAAAGGCATTGTGACCAAAGACAACATTCACTTCTCATCGACTCTGAGGAAAAGCTACATGGAGGGAAAGGTCCATCTGGAGCAGAGGGGCTGATTAAGAAGCACCTGAAGAACCTGGCTGCTGAGCACAGGTCTCTATCAGTTCGTGTACTCCCTGCTGTGCTGTTCTAACAGCTACAATGCAAACCTTTGTACATTCACACAAGTCTTCATCTCTTTAGAATCAGAGTCTTATACAGAAAGCTACCTCCCCTTGCCAAGCAAATATAGTATACAAACAATAGTTTGAAGGAAGCCAAATAGAATCATATGATAATAACTTTGTATGGCAAAAGAAAAACTCATCTCAACAGTGGGCAGTTCAAAAGACCTAAGGCTGGAGGTAGCATTGCTTTTTTTTGACATTTTTATAGAAAATGAAGGAATTCCATGTTAAATTTGTAGCATAATAAATTTGTCATATAATTTTTGTACTCTTAGCAGACAAGCTACTGCTTCTTGCTAGACTCTTTTAAACAAGAATCTCTTTTCTACTCACCTCTTTGAGGAGAGATCAGCCATGAGCTGACACAGAACTCTGCTTATTTACTATAAGACTGGTCTGGGGCAGGAAAATACTACATGGAGGACTTTCACTCTACACTCACTGCAGAATGCTGAGGCCCCTGCTCCTGCCTGAAGGTGAGCTCTGTCTTCCCCAGTTGAAGAACATTTCAGGATCCCCACCTTCGTCCCCTTGCACTCTCTGAACTCAGTAGGCACTAGCTGTGCTGTTCGGTGGTCATCACCCTAAGTTCTCAAGTCTTCACTTGCCATCACAGAGCAGAGTGCCTTCCTATCCGCTAGCTGCTTCCTGTGCACCCACTCAAATTCATCATGCTCTAAGTTCAAATGAAATCCCTTCATTTCTGCCCACG
Source organism: Mus musculus (assembly GCF_000001635.26). Classification (NCBI taxonomy): domain Eukaryota; kingdom Metazoa; phylum Chordata; class Mammalia; order Rodentia; family Muridae; genus Mus; species Mus musculus. The sequence goes on along the minus strand of NC_000071.6, from coordinate 33,872,899 downwards.
ACCCTCTGGGATAGTATCTTTACTTTTGAGAAATCACTTCTTAAACCCAGGACATTTCTACACCATCATATTTCTTCACATACTTTTTAATTTTGTGATCTATATTTAAAATTTTTTTTATTTACCTGAGATCTTTCATGTCTGTTAAGAACAGTACAACTTAGAATGTTCACACTAGGTATTCTGAGGTCATGTCTCTCAATGCATTTGAACAGAGCCAGCTGAGTGACTTACCAGACCACAACCTCATAGTCTAATACCCTACTATGTCACACAAACAGAGCTAGGGTTCTGCTACTTCTGGATTTATTTTTTCCGCACATGCATGATGCAGTCAAGGGGATCATTTTTCATGCCAAAGTAAAATGTATACTTTTGGTTAAAAATAGAATGATGGTGATTTTATTATTTTTATTGTAATAACCATTACTGTCACAATAGTGGACCACTGAGTCCTTGCCAGTGCCAGGCACTCTACGTGTTTAACATGCGTACATTACTTAATGGTTTGGAACAAAAGTATTTCTCAGAAACTTTCATCACAGGTCCAACACTGAGGTGTCTGTGTGGAACGGCCTGGGCACCGCTCAGACACCCCGTGCATAGCACAAGCTCTGCTTCTTGAGTTAAGGGCAAGTGGAGCCTTTCCTCCCATGCAAACATGCTGGCACCTGGGTAGCCCAGCTGGGCATCCAGGACCACAACATTTAAAACATGATGCTGATGTTCGACAAAAGCAACTGATGATGTGGTTGTTGTAAATAAACTGATTATGGTGTCTTCTAGGTATTGGTGACTAGATCAACAGTTAAATAAATGGTTCACCATGATACTATTAATCATATTTTTCCCTAAAAATCTACTGAGTCTAGTGTCATAGTAAAACTGTCAAGTAAAAAAGGACAGAATCAAAACTCTTCCTGCCTTTCATGTGGGAAAACTGGTTTAGTATCTACAATACTGAATACATTTCATTGGCAATGAAAATAGCTGACACAGAACCTTTAATGTGTCCTGCCTGCTCTTTCTTACTGATAGAACAGATGCTGACATTTTCCATAAAAATTCAGTAAGTTATGAATTAGAGGAAAAAATGAGCATTAACAGGATAACCCCTTCAATATGGTGCATTGTCACAGCTCTGGACAGTCTCAATTGAAGGGCCTCCTCCTCAACGGGAACTTTAGATTGATCATTAGAATACGAATGTGTTTCTATTATGAGATGAATGTGATTGATTAAATGGCCTTGATTGAGTATCTTACCTTGGTCTTAAAATTTGTTATCTGTTTTCTTCATTGTATGTGTTTATTAATACCAGTAAAAACAGATTATCACACATCTTCCATAAAATGATTGTGATAGAAATGTCACTTAGTGTATACGATGATGCACCACCTGCAGCAGACATCTTGGGGTATTACATCATTCTAAGTGCAGTACAGGGCGGCTGAGTTCAAGTCCAACTTGACTGATGTGGGCTCCCATAAAAGCTGTTACCAGTGAAGGCGAAAAAAATAAGAATTTGCTCTACTAAGGGAACAAAAAATGAAGTTACAAAACACTTTAATCACATCAATTCCTTCACAGGCCTTTGTCATGCAAGTGTGCAATTTTAATCTCTTCATTGGGGTGATGTAATATCATGTAATTAGTAATTATTCCAATATAAATTTATCATATACATTTTCAAGAACTTAAACTACAACATGTCCTAAAATGTCTTGAATACCAACCCTGCATAATCCTCTTTCTTTCAATTAAGTGTGTTGAAGGGGAAAAAAATATAAACATGCAAAACATAAGTGTCCCAAAGTGCGGAGGAAGTCTGATCCCCAAACAGTAATTTTCACATCCGAACCAGACTCAACAGTCTCCACAGCTCATGTGTTAACAGACACTTAGCACTATACACTTGTAAACTCACTGTGGGGTTTAGTAGTGCTAATGCATACTAGATAAATCTACTTATTTACCGAAAGTTTTTAAATTAACAGTGCAACTCTATAAAATAAGCGATCAAGGAATATTTACATAAACCACACAAGTAACCTAATAGAGAAGGCCTAGAAAGTTAAATCACTTTATTTAAGGATCATAAAGTATACTGTGAGATTTATGTATCCCCTTCAAAATGTAAGAACGGATTTGAACTCAATGCAATTCCTACGTAAGAATGTACTTAAATCTGGTGTTGCAAATGAGCCCTGTCACTAACTGCTCCACCTTAGTCTTTCCAAGTGTGGACTGCTAAGCAGCACCAGCTGCTGCTCTCTGCTCCCCTCACTGCCTTCCCCTCAGTACCCAATACTGATGAGGAGGAATAATAGGGAAACAAATTCAGTAACTCAATAGTTTTCTCTCTCCCATGTCCGACAACAGCGTATGTAAAATAGCAACTGGATAAACAGATCAAAATACAAAGCAAGAAAAACTTGTTTGCAAAATTTTTATAGGGCTTGAATGTAACTCAGTAATAGGACATTTGCCTGGACTCACAAATCCCTGGGTTCCAACCCCAGCACTTTAAAAAAAAAAAAATCATAAATGAAAAGTCCAACTTTAATGCCTAAATGAAAGGGTTTCTGAAGTAGAAACCCTTTCATTTTTAATATGGTTAATTTAAACTGTAGACCATCTTTAATTTTTTTTAAATGCTAGTGTAAATACGGGTAAGAGAAGAAAAATGAAAAATAATTTATATAAAACTAGCCTTTTTCAGTAACATTTTAGACAGAAGCTCAGCAATGAAGTAAATGAGTGCAAATATAAGAAGTCCTTAGTTTTCTACACATAACAACTATGAGCAAGTCCCAGTCCCATGAGTATGAACACTTGAGATTATGACTGAGCTAGTCTGTGTGACTGAGATCCTACTAAACAGTCTAAATTTACATATTTTAGAGTCGTGAGCAACAGAGTTCTTAAGGGTGTTCCTTGGGCCACCCAGGTCCCTAACCATGCAATGGAAGGCTCAGCCCACCACCAATAAAAAGGACAGCAAGGATACACCCAACCCTACTAAGGACCATAACAAAGGCCAGACGAGAAATGCTGCTTTTGATCCAAAAACAGAAAGGGTCCTGTCTAGTTCCCATCTCACTATCCTGTTAATGAAGACCAAGGTTATCAACTCCTTACAAATACTGTAAAAATAAATCTCAAGTCTACACCGAGAAAAAAAACAGAATTACAGAGATCAAAATAACAAAAAAATTAAAAATGGAAAGTAAGATCTATAAAAGTAGTCACTACAATCAAGAAATTAAAACTACCTCTGCATTAAATAAATAAATAAATGATGATTCCTGAATTTGTGGCTGTTCCTTGTTTTTGGTATCTGCAGACTTTAGATTTGGTAATGACATCTACATGCTACACTCCACAGTAACGGCAGCAGCAGCCTATTATAATACCACCTACTTCTCTGCTATCATGTGTTTTGTAAGACCAGAAACACAGGAATTCTAAGTACAGTGACAGTTCTAACTTGCTTCCACACTCACATCTGAGACATGCCAGAACAAAGAACCAGAAACACGCAACGCATGAGGACCAAGAAACCTTTGGTTTTCCCACAGGCTATGAGCCCCTCCATTCCACCAGGGTGGGTGCACAGTAGCATGTCAGTGTGGCCAAGATAGCATGTCCTGGTAGAGCCAGTGTGAATTTCCTTTCATGTGAGAAAACAGAGTTAGGTTTACAGAACATACCAGTTTAAAACAGACTGCAACAACGATTACTCTGCAACCAGATGTATGCATGTGCACCTACACATTCACCATGTGCATGTATGTACTCATATTCAAAGTGCTCAGTCTAAAATAGTGCACCATTTTGTCAATTCTGTGAATTTTAGATGGCTAAGAACACTTTTTAGATGGCTAAGAATACCTGAACCTCACCTATGCCTGTGGAGAACAACGTAATTCTTTAAAGCAGGATTATCACTCACATTGCCACTTGAGTAAATAATGGCCTTCCCATGAACGCCACCGTATCACAATCATCATTATTTTACCTCATGCTCAGTTAAGGATGCAGAAGGAGATGAACTTTTGTTAAACCCAAGTGCTGAAGACGCTGTTGCAGAAGCCCGATTTCGCTTCTTCAGTGGTTTGCAAGCATCAGACAAATTTTTCGTTGCTGTAAAGTAAGTTTATTTTATAAAGTTTAAAATCTTAAACTTCCCACCTCCTTACTGTTTTGAATAACTCCCTCAAGCAAGTAAAGTCCTAAAGATCCTTTAGCTGTCACTAACTTTTTATCATGGAAAACTGACTTTAAAAAAAAGGCAAACTATAGAACGAATCCCACATCCCCATCCTACCTGCCCGCCCCAAAACCAACAACCCAGGCCAATGCAGTTTCCTGCACACCGGATCCCCGACCCACTACAGGATTATTTGACACAAACACTATAATTTCATGCATAAAAAGCCTAGAGTATACTTCTAAAAAAATTAAGTAAAACATTACTAATTTCATATTTTAAAATAGCACTCATATGCTCAAATTTCCAATCATTCACAAATGTTACAAATGCTTTTAAAAATAGCTGATTTTTAAAAACTTGATCATGTTGTGCAGCATAAAGAAAACAGTCTCTAGCCATCATGGCTCATCCTATATTGGAGATGGTGTTTCTATGCTAACATATCAGACAAGTATCTCTAGAGAATCACTCACACACAGGTCAAAAGGTTGCATTTTTTTCCTTTTTACTGCTTAGCTAAGCTGTTTTTCACGGAAAATCCTTTAAGCTGATTTCTTTATCATATGAAATAGTAACAAATAGTTGTGACTTTTACTATTGGCTAGTTAAGTATGAACCATCTAGAGCCTAAATCAGAGTGACAGAATTTATGGTAACAACTCATCTCATAAAGAAATCTGAGAATATGTGGTTAAAATTTCTCTTCTAATAAAATTCAAACTGAAAAATAAAAAAGTCAAGTGAAAATCAGTAGAAAAGTAACTTGAATGATTGAATTCTTATAGTCTACTTGTTAAATCAGTTATTTTTCAATTCCACAAGATCTTCTTTCTCACTTACTTTTGGTATTAGCTTAATTGTTGACTCTCCCGAGTTACCCCTGGATCCCCCCTGCCCACCCCTGCTTTCATTTTCCTTGTCCCTCTCAGGTGCCCACACTAGAGAGTCCCCAAGAGCAGGATCAGGCCTCCCTGCTCACCCACCCAGGCACCCAGAGGAGCCAGGAAGGAGCCTGACCACATTACCTGCCTGGCTCTTGAGTGAGGAGGCTGCCTCTATAGCCTTGTAAGAGCTTGTTCTGGCCGTTTTGTCGGTGATTGTCTCTCTCTGCTATTTAAAGGGCGGCGGGAGGGGGGGGTTGGGGGACAAAGAGAAAGAAATCAAAGGAAAAAAAAAATCTCCTAATGTGAATAAACACAGGCTGCTGAAAATTTACACAATAGAAAATTCTTCCTTTGGAAAAGTACTCCTCACACTCAACAGGACCAGAGTTGCCCATAATGATTTTTTTAAAAATACCCTAAACTAATTCTTTTCTTAAACGTACACAGATATACACATATATACATAAGTAAAATATTTTTAAAATCATTAAAAATATATTCAAAATAAAAAGGGGGCTAGCTAGTTGTAGAAAATGTCTATTATAACCTTAGATTCAATTTCATTAAATAAGTGGATGGATGGATGAATGGATGGATGGAAACTCTGGGCATAGTGGTAAGGATCTGTCAATTTGAGGCCAGCTTGGGCCACATAGTTGTCTCACAAAAATAAAGGTTTAATATCATAAATATTTTGTCCTGGGATTTTGAAAAATATACTTCAATCCAGGCGTGGTGGCACATGCCTTTAATTCTAGCACTGGGAAAACCAAGGCAGGTGGGTCCCTGTGAGTTTGAGGCCAGACTAGTGTATATATAGCAAGTTCCAAGACAGCCAAGGCTATATTGTAAGACCGTTTCAAGTAAGTAAATTGATGGATGAATGGACAGATGGATGGACAGGCAGTAAAAACAAAAATGAAAGGAAAATCTAGTTCAAAAGGTACGGTGGCACAAGCCAGTCAGCAAGCCAGCCAGCCAGTAAAAACAAAAACGAAAGAAAAATATAGTTCAAAATGCCTTCAGCAAGGTATGGTGGCACAAGCCTACTATCCATGTGCTCATGATGGCACAGGCAGAAGGACTAGGAATTAAAAGGCCAATCTAGGCTACAGAGAAAATTCTCAACAAGCCTAGACTACATGAGGTCCTATTTCAAACAATAACAACAAAAACAAAACAAACAAGAACCATGCTTCAACAGCACAGGAACATGGTTCCTAATGGCTGCCTAATGGTTACAATGCCACTCCAAGAGACAGGGACCTCACACAGTACCAGACCGCAGATCTCATTCACTGACACCTATTTAGCCAGAGCAGGTAAAATGAAAGTCCATTGAGAGTACTCACAAAAATTCTGTTTATAGCTTTCTGAATGCTGCTGGCTCACTAAATATAATCAATACATATCAGGAATTGTATACAATATGACTTAGATTAATAAAGACCAGACCAGAGAGACAACACTACTTTTTTAAAGGGTCTCGCTATGTATATAGCCCTGGCTGGCCTGGAACTAGATCTGTCTGCCTCTGCATTCCAAGAACTAGGATTAAGAGCAGACACCACTACTTTTTAAACATGTGTTATTTTCTAATCTGTTTAGCTAATATAAAAAGAAGTATTACTATTTAATATGAATATAGTATTTAAAATGTTCTGATTATACATTCTTAAAGGGCTTAAGTATATACATCTTGGTACTTTTAAACTATTAACTCACAGTAATATTTCACCACTACATAGCCTGTGTGATGGCAAACGAGTCCAACTAACACTTTATGCACCAGAAAAATGGTATAAAACACTATAAATAGAACCTTAAAGATAAAGGATGTAGTTATAGGTAGATAGATTAAAAAATAATTAGATAAATAATAAAGTTTATACTTCAGCAATGTGAGATTTTCTATTCTTCAAAATTAGAAAAAAAAAGAATAAAGGCAATTTGATCAGTGAAAGTTATCAAGCTTTACTCAAAATCATAAAAATATATAACTACTGTGCCACAACTTCTGAAAAATATAAATTCAAATATATAGCACAAAGCCTAATTAAACTCAATTTACCAAAAAGTTAACTAGATCTATTTCAGACAGTTGAAACAAGTGATGCTGACAGGTCACTCTCTCTCCATGTGAGCCTCATGTGGCAGACAGAGTAATGCACTGTTGCTTTGCACACACAGATTTTGGTCACTTTCACTTTCCTTCAGATACTAGGCCTGTTGTCCTTGTGAAACTGATGCTCAAAGCCCTGGGCTCCCTTTTAATCCATTCTGTAGTTTCCTTTTTGCCTCAGTGCTGCCCACAAGGGGTTTCCAGTGAATAAATAAGATCACGAATTACTAACAAAGGAAATAAATTCATATAATCCATTTCCAGTGTCTGTCACAGATTCTTTTTCTTCTTTTTGCAGTGAAAAGTATCTTTAGTGGGTTTTCATATACCTCATTTACACACTGATAATCCTACAGACAAAATGTACTGCCAGGTACTAACAATCAAACTGAAGGTCAAGCTCACGCTACTTGAGCAATCAAGAACATTTAAGAGTCATTTTTTAACACATAAAAAAAAATCATTACCTAAAATACTACTCAAAGGGGCTGGAGAGATGGCTCAGTGGTTAAGAACACTGACTGCTCTTCCGGAGGTTCTGAGTTCAATTCCCAGCAACCACATGGTGGCTCACAACCACCTGTAATGGGATCTGATGCCCTCTTCTGGTGTGTCTGAAGACAGCTACAGTGTACTTAGATATAATAAAGAAATAAATCTTTTTTTAAAAAATACTACTCAAAGCATTTGGATGCTGTTTTATTGAATGAATTTATATCAATAGCTCCAATGAACATGTCCTTTCTTCAGTGGCCTTTTCAATGTAGAAAAAGGGCAAGCCTTACTACTAAATACCACACTGGCAAGAGCCCAGAAAACTCCACTGCCTATTATCTTGTCAGGGTCTCAAGAATTATATAGAATACACGCTCACAGGCCAAAGAAGCCCAGAACATTACCTTCCGAAGACTGTGCTTATCTGCTCTAAGTCTTTTCCTGGGCGCGTCTTCAACATCCACATCCTCTGCAGGGTCATCTGCTCTCTTTGTGTGGCTTCTTTTTTTCCCATTCCCATTTCCTTGGAATGAAGAATGAGAGCAAGGTAAATGCACAGCAAAGAGTCCACATGCTGCTCTAGCATTCAGCATGGAAACCAGACTCATGCCCAAAGGCCTATCCTTACAAATCTAATCTCTTTGCAAAAAAGAACTAGAGACCCACAAATATTTTACCTAAAGATTATTATCTTGGTATTTGCTGTATTTTTAATGTGCTATAGAATTAAATTTAAGTACATCCCAGTCTTTTTTACAAATCCATTACAGTTGGAGACTGTAATACCAGCACACAGGAAGTCTTAGTCTGAGCTCAATACCAGCTTTGTCTATACAGCAAGACACTGTCTCAGGGTATAGGAAAATAAGTATTTATTTATGAACATGCAAAGACAAATAGGATTTAAGTAAACTTTTAAAAAACTACAACTTTGGAGTTAGAAAGATGGTTCAGTGGTATAGAGAGCACTTTTTCTTCCAGTGGACCTGGGTTTTATTCCCAGAATCCACTAAGTGGCTGACAATCATCTGTAATTATTTCAGGAAACCCAACACCTTCTTCTAGCCTCTGTGTGAATATACACACATTCAGGCAAAACACTCAAACACATAAAAACATATCTAAAAAAAATTTTTTTTTTTTTTTTTTTTTGGTTTTTCGAGACAGGGTTTCTCTGTGTAGCCCTGGCTGTCCTGGAACTCACTCTGTAGACCAGGCTGGCCTCAAACTCAGAAATCCGCCTGCCTCTGCCTCCCAAGTGCTGGGATTAAAGGCGTGCGCCACCACTTCCGGCTATGAAAAATTTTTAAATAAAAAATAAACATAAGAGCTATAACTTGCTACTATGCATTCTCTTAAATAACTATTTTTGCTTGTTTTTATTTGTTGAAATAAATTTGTTGATTTATTTTTTTTAATTTGTTGTTTTCCTGTGTATCCTGGCTGTCCTGGAACTCACCACAGAGACTAGGTGGCTTCCTACCCAGAGATCTGCCTGCCTCTGCTTCCCAAGTGGTAGGAATGAAGGGTGTGGTGCTACCACCACCAGGCTTAAATAACAAATTTTTAAGTAGCAAAGTTTTATCTGCACCTGAAAATTAAGCCATTCCTGTTATGCATGTTTGATGGTACCTTATTTTAGGTATCCCTAGAAATATCACTAATATACAATAAAGTATTCAAATATTACTGACTTAGAAAGATATAACGGAAGGCAAAAAAATAAATTCTAGAACCAACTATTTTGAATATATCAATGTTTATTTTGAATACAAATTCTTTATTTTCATTTGCACAACTGTTTATTAGGATTCTATTTATCAAAATTCTGTGTGTGTGTGTGTGTGTGTGTGTAGTACTGAGGATAAACCCCAGAGTTTAAATTCTATCCCCAGCCATCTCCTTACTTTTATTTTGAAATAGAAAAAACTCACTACATTGGCTAGAAATGCCTTAAATCCTCCTGCCTCAGTCTCCTGAGTAGCTGAAATTATAAGTGTTTACCACCAGGTCTCACTATTTAGAAAACTTAAGACCACCGTCATTCTCAAACTCCTATTTAGAAACACAGCACTGACATATCCAGAAAGCCTCAGGAGGAGGCCCATGCCTTGGGTGCTGACAACTGCTCAAGGATGCTCCTCAGGTCTGGGACTCAGGTTACTACTGAAGGAATCAAGCAGTCATAGTTAGCTCTAGGCTAGTATGAACAAGGCCTCTGAAAATTTTTACTAGGCTTTAATCCTGACCACACGGCTGTTGACTAGCTTCAAAGTCTAGTAAGAAAGAGGTCTGTCTACAAAGCTGAGGACACCAGGAACTAACTCACTCAACCACCACTGGAGTAACAAGTGCCATGTGGCATACCCACCAGAGACACCGCAGTTGGTCTGCACTCACAGCTCTAACACTGGGCCACAGGTATTGACCGGCTCTAGGTCCACTGGGAGGTGACTGTCACTCTTTTCCATAAATACCCAGAGCATTGACTACTTTATCTGGGATGAGACACAGTCCTTCCTCCAGAAATCTGAGTTCCCTAACACTGAAGCAGCACAACAGCTGTCGGTGACTAGGAAGTCATGGTTCAAGGACATTTAGGATCGGCACTCACTTGACACAGTATGAGTAGAAAACCATCATTACATATCTACTGACTACAACAACTCCAAATACACTTATTGTTTAGGATAAGCTAACCCTGGCTTCAGAAATGCCTGCCCCTTTTAAGTACACTATCTATACAGAAAAGAAATATTACTTAAGACTTAATATTAGCACACCATGAGGTGAATATGCATTTTTTTAAAAATTCACAAACTCTAAACATTCTTGCCATTTTAAATTATAGCATCTAAACAAATATGAGCAAAAGGAAAATGGGCAATCCTATTCAGAATCAATATAATGAGCTGATATGGAACTCTAGTGTTTAAATGAGAATGATCCACACAGGCTTACATATTTGAATGTGACTGCTATTGTTCCCCAGTAGGTGGAACCGTTGGGACTGATTAGGAGGTGTGGTATTGATGAAGGAGGTATATTACTGGGGGGTAGGCTTTGAGGTTTCAAAAGCCCACACCATTCCCACTCCATTAGGTCTCTCTGCCACAAGCTTATAGATCATAGTTACTGCTCTAGCACCGTGTCTATCTGCCATCTGTCATGATTACCTCCATGGTGATCATGGACTCATCCTCTAAAATGTTAAGTCCCCAATAAACTCTTTCTTCCATTAATTACTTTGGTCATGGTGCTTTGTCATAGGAGAAAATAATCAAGATGCCTAGCAAGTCCCAAATCAAGATGAGTACATTCCATGAGGGGCAGAGCGGCAACTAATATATGTATGTAGTCACAATATCATACTTGGCAGCTATTCTAGGACTACCTAGGACACCTTGGCTTTCATATCTAGCATCTCCAAAACTCAAAACTGTTTCTGTACTTTTACTTAACTTTTAAATATATTATACTTTATTTTTTCATTAACAGGAATATTTTGTTTTGGGTTTTTTGTCTTGTTTTTTATAACTTATGTGTCCAAGTGCTTACACACAACAAACCTGACAGACATTTTCTTCGGTTCTTCCTCACCTTGCAATTGCCCAAACTGGTATTTGATATAATATGTCTTAAAGTTTTCAAACTGAAAGTCTAGAAATGAGATAGCCAAGTGAAGGTCAACCAGTCATCTCACTTACAAGTACTCAAGCAAACAGACCAGAAACTAACTGCTCTTACTGGGCCTGACCCATGTGACTAAGACTGGATTGCTAGAAGTACCTACCTTCCCTTCTTTCCTACATTACCCCTACAAGTACTACAGCCAGAATCCCTACTCTGTATAAACAGTAAAATGAAGGTCTTGTAGACTATCCAAAACACACCTGCATGGGTGATAAGGGAGGGAAACGACAACACAGGCATGGATTTGAACACTCCAAATGTGGCTATACTCTATACATTACACCAAGCAGAATATATAGATGTATGCTTACCAGAGTCTTCTTCAGACTGGGCAGAGATCATTAGGGAAAACTTTGTATTATATCGTGCTTTCTGCTTTTCATTGAGCATGCTCCACTGGGACCCAAGCAATTCTTCAATCTCTTCCCCTGAGGCATCTGGATGTTCAGCTACAACCTATGAACAAAGAAAGGAGGGCAATAAGAACTCTACTCTCACAAAATTCATTGGGAGTTACATAAAATCAAATATAGTTCTTTAGACTTGCTTATGTAGAATTTTTATTCCCACAATTATGTCCCAGAAAATCTGGCTTAACGAAAACTAACAAATAACTAATACAGCCGGGCAGTGGTGGCGCACGCCTTTAACCCCAGCACTTGGGAGGCAGAGGCTGGTGAATTTCTTGAGTTCGAGGCCAGCCTGGTCTATAGAGTGAATTCCAAGACAGCCAGGGCTACACAGAGAAACCCTGTCTCGGAAATAAATAAATAAATAAATAAATAAATAAATAAATAAATAAATAAATAAATAAATAAATAAAGGGTACAGTGAGTCACTAAAACTTTCTAAGTGAAAATAACTGATAAATGATGAGGAGAAAACATTTTCATAAAATCACTAAATCATTTGTTAAGTCACAATTCTATAGGCATTCTTGAAAAAATTAACAGTCAGGCAAGCTGTACAAAAATGTTCCTAGGAGCATGGAGTGAGATCTTGGTTTGTCATCTTCACCAACTACAATAGCCTAACTTCATCTTTCAATCCACGTTTTGGACAGATAAGTCTACAACGAACAAGAGATACACACAATAATCTACCAACAAGCAAGGCCCAATTTTTGTCTAAGGCAGCACAAATCTACACAGGCAACAGATTCTCTAGTTATACAGGATCAATACCTTCAGAGTATGCTCAGAATGCCCCACCCCATCCTCCCAGCAAGGAATATACATTTTCACAAGTCTTCTAAGTAGTTCAGGTACACAGTAATGATTAATCGATAACCCCCAACTTTAACTGCAGATGGCAAAATTCCCAGGAGGTAAATCCAATGGAGTTTAGATCCTGCCTAAGTCTAGAGTGGAGTGGAATTAAGAACTATGTAAGTAAACTCTAACTGCACATCTTCACCTTGGTCTATCTACATTGTTGTCACCATGGTGCCAATCTAGGCTTTCAGTTATAATGCTTAGCACTATAAGGGTTAACTGAAATGAATCTGGGTCCCAGAAACATAAAAGAAGAGTAGAGGAAGTCTTTAAGCATTAATCTTGATTCTCAAGCACCTAGATGCAAAAAAAAAAAAAAAAAAAAAAAAAGCCTAGCTAGAACCTGTTGGAATAAAACTAGCTAGAGTTCCTATTTGTCACAGCTCTGACCAACACATAAGTCCTCATCAAATCTGTTTCAGCTAAGCTGTCAAATTATTGTGGTATCCATTGAGAGCTTATCTGCTATGCTACCCTTCCCACAGAAGGTCTGCCATGGTAACTGACCACAGACTACCGAGTACTTTGTAACACATCAAATTCAATAGTTAGCCATGTTTCCTTAAGTGGGCAGAGGCACACACTTTCTTTTTGGATAAACACAGATGAGATACTGAGGGACAAGTAAATAGGGATATACTATATTCCTCAGACTTTACAGAAGCAACAGGGTCTACGTAGCATTCTACAGCTTGCTTTCTTCTTCAAAATCTAATAAATTTACTTTGGCATATTATACACTACAAGAACATTTACAACTGTAACTGACAATTTTTAGTGTTGAATATTGTGATCTCCTTTGGTGTGATGCAAGGGTGAAATTGTAAATATTTAGGCATGAAATTATAGAAAAGAAACAAAGCACATCAGGAACTGCCAAACTCCTCTCTAAAACAAGTATGATAAAGTATTTATTCCCCACCAGCTTTGTACAAGAATTGCTACCTTTCTCATTTTCTCAAGCCTCAAGTAGCTAACTCCAAGATCACTGTTGCTCACCTGATGACTATATAATAATGAGTCATAAATTCAATCTTTAAATATCTGTCCTTGCACTTGCTGTGCTTCCATTCCTGTATCCTCACTTTCATAGTTAGAGCTCTGGAAGAGCAGCTAGTGCTCTTAATCACTGAGCCATCTCTAGAGCCTCTGTTTAATGTTTGTTTGTTTGTTTGTTTGTTTGTTTGTTTGTTTGTTTGAGACAGGGTTTCTCTGTGTAGCCCTGGCTGTCCTGGAACTCACTCTGTAGATCAGGCTGGCCTTAAACTCAAGAGATCTGCCTGCCTCTGCCTCCTGAGTGCTGGGATTAAAGGCATGCACCACCACAGCCCAGCATTGGCTGGAGACAGAAGCCAGTAGAGAAAAGTTATCCAGCTTCTCCAGGCTCCTCGGTTTCTTCGAGGAAACCACTGTCCCTGTGTTCTCGTCCTACAGGGACACAGCCTTCTCGCTCGTCCTACAGGGACACAGCCTTCTCGCTGCTCTGCACACTGTGTGGTGTTTGTTAGTCTGGCTTGGAGAGTCATAGCAGGAATTTCTTCAGATGTATCCAGTTGAAGGTTCATTCCCCTCTTTTTTTATCTTTTTTTCTCCATTCATTTTCTCTCTCCTTCTCTTTCTGAGAAGAACCGGGTTCTTGAGACAGGGTTTCTGTGTAGTTCTGTCTGTCTTTTGTTTGTTTGTTTGGTTTTGGTTTTTTGAGACAGGATTTCTCTGCATAGCCCTGGCTGTCCTGGAACTCACTTTGTAGACCAGGCTGGCCTCGAACTCAGAAATCTGCCTGTCTCTGCCTCCCAAGTGCTGGGATTAAAGGCGTGCGCCACCACGCCCGGCTCTCTGTTTAATTTTTAAATACAAGCCTCACTATGTAGCACAGGCTAGCTGCCTGACTCTGCTGGCCAAGTGCTAGGACTAAAGGTGTGTGCCACCACATTCAGTTTTTGACTGACCTTTGAAAACCACCCATAATTACAGGGCATGGTAATGCTACACATCTTTAATCACAAAATTCTGGAAGCAGAAGCAAGGAGATCTTTGTGAGTTCTAGACCAGGCAGAGGTACACAGTGAGAACCTGTGTCTAAATTAAAAAACAAAACAAAACTATTCTGTGTGTGCCCATAGAGTCCAGGTATATTGGTCCCTGGGAAGTAGAACTGCAAACATTTGTGAGCCAATTGACATGGGTGGAAAAAAATCAAACTCTAACCCTCTGCATGAATAGTATGGTTTCTTAACCACTGATCTACCTTTCTAGCCTCAACAGATTTTCTAACACTTAATAAACCTTCCATTCCCAAGGAAGATGCTATTAGTTCCATTTTGTCCTTTTTTTTTTTTTTTTTTTTTTTTTTTTTTTTTTTTTTTTTGAGAGGGAAGTGGTCTATGTAGCCCAGGATATCCTCAAACTCAATCATCCTGTATCAGTCTCCAAATATTGCTGATAGTACAGCTATGCATTACCACACTTAACATGGTTTACAGATTTTTTTTTTTAAGATACTACTCCAATATTTTCTCTGGGAAGACTTCTAAGCTACCCTGTAGGGACAAAAATAACATGCTCCATGGTTTTCTTACAATATCCATAACCATTCAGTTAATCAACTCCTTAAATTCCTCATGATCCTGCACCAGGCCATGCTGTCTGACACAAAACAGAGGCTGGTTAAATGTCTATGGATAATATTTAGACAAGAGATATTTTTTTTATTTTTAAATTAATTTTAAATTAGGTATTTTGTGTATTTGCATGTGTAGAGGTCAAAGGACAACTTGGAGAAGATAGGTCCTGTTGAGACTTGCTCCTTTTAACATAGCAGTAGCCATTTTGTATTCAGTCTCCATTTTGCTCATAAGGCGAAATTAAGTTCAGGTTCTCAGACTCTGCTTCCCAGAAGTAACCATCCAGAGCTGACACTAAAGAATGTTAATAAGTCAAAAAGTTATGGCCGAATCACTTGTCCCTGTTATCTCAATGTTCTGAAGTTTCCTTGTTCAGCACCTGTCCACCACCCTTCTTACCTTGGTCAGGACCACTCAGTTTACAGGCTGGCTGATAATACTCTGTCTAGTTAGACAAAACTGCTGTACCACTTCACTGCTTGCCTTTGAACTTCTGAACCTGGTTTTTCCTATAAAAATCCTTCACTGAGGACTAGCTGGTGCCACAATTAGGTTTTCCTTTCTTGTGATCTTGAATGTCCAGTATTATGGTATGTGTTTAATAAACTAGTCTTGCTTAACTAAGATAGGTGTGCATATGGTTTGTGTGGAGATTTCCAGACCCCCAACAGTTCTCTCCTTTTACCAAGTGTATCCCAGGGATCAAACTAGGTTCATCAGTTGGTGAAAATGCCTTAACACACCAAGCCATCTCACTAGTCCAGATGGTATCTATCTCTTTCTCCTCCCTCTCTATGGTTTTGGAGAGGGGAGGTTAAATACCTATGGATAATATTTAGACAAGAGATATTTTTTCTTTTATTTTTGAATTAATTTTAAATTAGGTTTCCAGACTAGATGTATAGTCCTGACTATCCTGGAACCCGCTCTGTAGACTAGGCTCGCCTTGAACTCAAAAGACCCATGAGCCTCTGCCTCCCAAATGCTAGGATTAAGGGTATGTACCGCTACCATCCAATTTTCTCTTTATTTTTTAAATATATATTTATTTTTATTTGTATGAGTGTTTGCCTGCATACATGTATTATAGCACATATGTGCTTGGTACCAAAAGAGGATACTGGATCCCCAGGAACTGGAGTTATTAGTTGTGAGCCACCATGTGGGTGCTGGGGTATGAATCCAGGGCCTCTACAAAAGAAGTAAGTACTCTTAACTACTAAGCCATCTTTCTAGCCCCCAGATACTACTAATTACTGGTGACTTTAATATGTATTTGGAATTCTGAACAAAAAAAAAATTCCATGAAATTAATTAAAAGAAAGATTACAATAAAGATGGCTTCATGACCCACACTATAAAGAGCCTTGGTTCCTTACAAAGGAAATGAGACACAGGCACCAGTGATATATTTTATAATAAAAAATAAAAGTACTTAAATACTTTACTCACTTATATATCATTATACTCTTAAATATTATAGAAATAAATTTTCAACATACTCAGTGCTAACACTATTACAGTCTTTATAAGTGAGCCATGTCAACACTTCAAAACAGTTTAAGAGAAAATGCTCACCCAGAGCTGAATACCAAGGACTAGGTCCAGCTTCCAGCAAAGGGAGGCCCAGTGAAACTCAGTTCCCACTTCCTACAGTTGCAACTTTTTATCCACTTTGAAGGAACATGGTGGCAACCAAGCTGCAAATGGCTGTGTTCCAACAGTAACTGTTACATCTAAAAACTAGACTGTGCTCAACCAGTATACTAAGAAAGAGGATTCTGCAGAGGGACATTCATCAAATTTGGAAATCCTGTGGCATGACAAAGGACTCAGAACCCATCACAATACTTACCTCATCTCTGTGTTTTTGACAAAAGACTAAAAACTGGGCTGCTGAGTCTCCCTTCCTGCTCCGAGGAGCAGAGCCTGTGGACTTTTTCCTCCCAGCAGGAGAGCCTACTCCTCGCTTAGGTTCAGCCTCTGCCATCTTTGGAGGTGTACTCTTGTCTGTGCCAGGATCACCTTCTTGGTTCTCAGCAGAACTAGACCTTTTGGTTCTTCGCCTTCTCTTCGTGGGAATATCCTCTTCTCTCACAGACCCAGGGTCTACAGCAGCCTCTTCACTGGCCCCTGAAGAGTCCACCATTTCTCCCAAAGGTTCTGTAACAATGCCAGCCTCCTTAGCTACTTGAGGGTTGAGGTGCAATTGGTCCCCCACATAAAGGAAGGTAAATTTGGCTTTCCGCTCCTCTATTGACATGCTGGCAGCTTCCTCAGCTTGGACAATGCCCATTTCCCACTGGGCTCTCAATCTCCCCGAAATAGGTTTCAACAACTGGAAAAAAATAAATTATAAATTTTATTGCATAATATAAAAGATGACTCAATTAAAAACACTTTCACATTATAAGGAAAGTCTATAAAAAACCAATTAAAATTTAGATATAACTCAGCTGACAACTATTGTTTCTTTAAACTAGCAATCAACTCTAATAGCTTTAACTAATCGTTTCTATGTCTAAAAGGAAATAAAATCAGAAAATAAATTATTCCTGTGAGTCATCAAATGAGTAAAAGGAAAATCACATACTTGAGTAAAAATAAATGACAAATGTAGGCTGGGCATGTTGGCTCACATTTTTAATTCCAGGGCTAGAGAGGCAGAGGCAGGTGGATCTTAATGCATTCAAGGCCAGCCAGGACTACATAAGACTCTATCTCAAAAAAAAAAAAAAAAAAAAAAAAGGCAAATGACCAACATAAGAAATCACTTAAAGCAACTATAAGGTCACACTAAAGGAGCATCTATCACCTTGATTTTCTCAGCTTTCGTGGGTGCCTGCTTGGCACTTTCTTGGCATAATTTTTCAAATTGTTCTTCTCCTTCAAAAGCAACAAGGCTCTTCTCAAATATCCAAGCTCTTTCTGGGGCATCACCAAAGAACTGTACATGATACTGGCGTGCACTTTTTTTCTGACCTAATTTTGAAAATAAAAAACATGAACATTAGAATTAGAACTTGGGATGAAACTGGGCAAATCTACTACTGCTTTGAAATTATTTCACTTGGTGTTGTTTGTGCTTATTAATCTCAACATGATTTCTACCTTTTTATCCTCAATACACTCCATGCACAAGAAGAAAATCCACTAATCAGAGATACAGAGACAGTACAAAGGAGACTGGGGGATAAAGACACTAAATAAAAGACACTTCCTCTTCCCTCATTCAGTATCTTCTTAGAGATTTTAGACAAGACAAGACTTCAGCAGAAGGGCACTTCCACCAATGCCAAGAGCAGCAGTGAAAGAGCAGTACTGGGCTGGACTCAGTAACCCATCCCATTATTGACTTGGCCAACCACTTCCAGGGGATCTGATGCCCTCTTCTGGCTACCATGGGCACAGTACTTAAATAAGAGCATTCAACCTCAAAGCGTCCCTAAGACCACAACAAACCCCTCAGATATTCCTTACTGTCACTCGTAGCTGCAGGAAGAAGCAACATCTCTCAATGTAGCCAGAGGAATGAGTAAAGAGACTACTAACCCCTAAAACTTCAGATTTTGCTGAGAGTGAAGTAGAGATAGAAACAGGTAAGCCAGTCAAAAGGTCAGATTTCAATAACAAGAGGAAAAGAGACCTTTAGCCTTTATCCTAAAGGAAATAAAACTTCCTGGATAGCTAGAACACCAAAAAGAAAAACCTCTTCATTGCATCTTTAAAGATGCCGCCAGTAAAGTGACTGATGGTGAGTCCTATCCTCTAAAGCAAAGGTGGTAAGGTACCAAAAGTTTTATGTTTGTGGCTATAGTAGCTCTGAATACTATGCTCACATATAAAGCTAACACAAGGACCCAGGACCCAAGACCAGGAAGCTTCCCACAAAAATCAATCAAAAAATAGTGTTCTAGACAGGCTCTCAGGGTAATAAACTTAAAAGTGCAAAGTAAAGACACTGAACAGAGAAATATCCTGTTTGCTAGGAAAAAGAGAGGTATTAATGTTTTCTTATTTTTAGTTATTTTAATATTTTTATTTTATTTTGAGACAGGGTTTGTGTGTGTCGCCCTGACTGTTCTGGAACCTGCTTTGTAAACCAGGCTAGCTTAAACTCAGAGATCCACCTACCTTTGCTTTGAGAATACTAGGATTAAGGGAGTATGCCACCATGCCCTGCTAAGTTTTATTTTTACTATATAATGTATATAGTTATTCTGCCTGTACATATGTCTGGATTCAGTTCCCATCACTCACATGGCAGCTCACAACCACCTGTAACTCCAGTTTCAGGGGATCCAATGCCCTCTTCTGGCCTCCAGAGGTATTGCACACACAGTGCACCTAAACACATTCAGACATTCATACATACAAAATAAATAAATAAAAATAAATAAATGTATGTATATGCACACACACATATAATGAATGAATGAATGAATGAATGAATGAATGAATGAATGAATGAATGAAATGTAAGGCCAGAGAGATGGCTCGGTGCTCGCTGTTCTTGCAGAGGACTCATCTGATCAGTCCACAGAACCCACATAGTAACTGACACTGTCCGTAACTCTAGATTCAAGGGATGGAGTGCCTTCTTTTGGCCTTCTTTATCACTAGATACACACACAATACCCATACAATGCACATACATATGCACAGGCAAACACTCATACAAAATAACAATAACTTTTTCTAAAGGTGTAGTAATGGCTAGGAAATGGCTCAGTGGTTGAGAGCACTTCTTGTTCTTAAAAAGGATTAAGTTCACTGATCAGCACCCTCATCCGTTAACTGACCAGTGCCTGTAACTCCAGTTGGAAATCTAGAGCACGCACACATAGCACATACTTGTACAGACATACACACATAAATAAAAATAAATCTTTAAAAAAAGGTTTAAGATAAGAAATCTAGAAAAAATATTAATATGAGCAGTATTTACTCCTGAAGAAACCTGTAGCATCACTCTAAGAGGTCCCATACCCAGACAACAGACTTTGCAGAGACGAACAGAGAAAAGAATTTACTCAGGCAAGCCTGGTGCTGCTCTTAGGGAGGCAGAGACAGGCTGTTCTCTGTTAGTTTGATACCAAATCTGGTTTATACAGCGAGTTCTGTCAGCCAGAGCTACATGAGACACATTGTCTCAAAAACAAACAGAAATCTGTATCTTAATAAATCAGGTACTGACACAAAACATACCTATAACTGCACATATATATATTATATACATACACAAAGTCTACAGAAAATATCTTAAGTAGTAAGTAAAACAACAGCAAATGAAACTAGACAAAAATACTTAGACTTAAAAGCAATTACCTCTCAGTTGGAGAGAGGGAAGGCAGGAATTAACTTTTCACTGTCGATTTTTCATTAGATTTTTTAAGACTACTTTTTAATCTCTTGTTGATGGTGTTATGTTTTGTTTTGAAACAAGGTCAAACTATGTAGAACTGACTGGCCTTGAACTCATAGAGATTCATTTGTCTCTGCCTCCCAGTTCTGGAATTAAAGGAGTATGCCATCACATTCAAGTACCTTTTCGGTTTTTTTGTTGATACATATATACACAAACATATACATACACATATACATACATGCACGTGTGTGTTTTACGGTGCTAGGGATCAAATCCAGAGTCTTAAACATATTAGGCAAATATTTATCACTCAGTACAATTTAATTTGTTTAGAAATATGAAAGCTTGAAAATACCTCAAGATTCAAGAACAGTGATATAGCTACTGTTAAAATGTCTACACTCTCTAAGACAGCCCAGAGCTCTGACACCACTTCCTGGGAGTGCGATATGTCAGGGTTAGGAGGCAGCTGCACCCAACTGTCACCTCATCTGAACCCCTGCTGTGAAGATATTGCTCAGAGCCTCAAGTCTATACAGAGAGGAAGCAATACGTTGAAGCAACATGGGCCACCTGCAGAGAATGCTGACATCCTCCACAAAGGAGAGCCAGGGAGATGGCTGAAACCACTGGCCCCCTTGCAGAGGACCTGGGTTTAGCTTCCAGCACCCACACATGGCGGCTCACAACTGCCTGTAACGCTAGTTCCAGAAGATCTGAAGCTCTCTTCTGGCCTCTGCAGGCACCAGGCATGCATACATATATAGCCATGAAGATAAAACACTCAAACACATAAAGACAAAATAAATCTTACCAAAAAGATCTATGCTCCTATAAATAACCCTTTATGAACTCAGAGATCATCGGTGTCTGCTTCTTATAACCTATCCTCTTATAAGCAATGCTAATTTAATTAATTGGTCTTGCTTTCCTCAAAAAACAAAAGACATTAAATCAGGAGGACCAGATGGGAAGAAGGGGTAAGATGGAGACAAAATAGAGTAATAGGGAGTGAATATCATCAAAATATATACTTATATATAAAAATGTCATAATGAAGCCCATTGTGTGTAATAGTTACTTTTAAGCTAATAAACTTTCTTTTAAAAAGATTTATTTATTTATTATATGTAAGTACACTGTAGCTGTCTTCAGACACTCCAAAAGAGGGAGTCAGATCTTGTTACAGATGGTTGTGAGCCACTATGTGGTTGCTGGGATTTGAACTCCAGACCTTCGGAAGAGCAGTCGGGTGCTCTTACCCACTGAGCCATCTCACCAGCCCGCTAATAAACTTTTTAAAAGAACAAAAGGACTATCACACAGTTTGGGTTTGCCAACACTTTAATTTTAGTAATGAAAATTAGCATAGGTATGTATCATAATGAAGAAAACTATTTTTTGAAGATTTATTTGTCTATTTTGTATATATGAGTACAGTCACTCTCTTCAGACACACTAGAAGAGGGCATCATCTCTCATTACAGATGGTCGTGAGCCACCATGTGGTTTCTGGGATTTGAACTCAGGACCTCTGGAAGAGCAGTCAGTGCCTTTAATTGCTGGAGAGTGCCATCTCCTCAGCCCTGAAAATCTTTTATAGTATATAAAATTAATATTTTTTTTGTTGTTTGTTTTTTCAAAACAGGGTTTCTTTATGTAGCCTTAGCTGCCTTGTAACTCTGTAGACTAAGCTGGACTCAAACCAAGAGATCTGCCTATCTCTGTCTTCCAAGGGCTAAAATTAAAGTATCTGAATTAATATTGATTTAAATGTTTTAAAATAGTTACTGTCAGGGTGGAGAGATGGCTCAACAGCTAAGAGGACTTGCTGTTCTTCCAGAGGGCCCAAGTTCTATCCCCAGCACTTATATATACTGTGACTTATAACCCCCTGTAACTCCAATTCAGGGGGACCTGATTTCCATGGGAAACTACACTCACATGCACATACATATACATAAAAGTTTGTTTTTTGGTTTTTGTCTAAAGGAAGAAAAAACTTAATGCCTATCAAGTGTGATAAACAACTTTAATCTCAGTATTCAGGAGGCAAATTCAGGTGGACCTCTGCAAGTCTGAGGTCAGTCTGGTCAACAGGGAGAAATCCAGACCAGGAGAGATCCAAACCAGTCAGGGCTATAGTAAAACCTTGTCTCAAAAAATAAAAAGTTAATGACAGAAAAGATAATCCTGATACATCTGTTGACAAAACAGATTACTATAGCTTGGCCCAAAGTTTATAAAATAACGTTTCTTTTTTAAGATTTATTTATAAATTTTATGTGTTTGGGTGCTTTGTCTACATATATACACACCAGAAGGCATCAGATCCCTAGAAACTACAGTTAAGACTGTATAGTTATATACAGTTATATATAGTTAGCCATGTAGATGCCAGGAACTGAACTGAGGACCTCTAGAAGAACAAGTGCTCTTAACTGCTGAGCCATCTCTTGAGCTCCTATTTTTCTTGAAACAAGGTCTCACTATGTAGTCTCAACCAGCCTGAAACTTGCTATGCAGACCAGGCTGGTCTCAACTCAGAGATCTGTCCCTGCCTCTTTACCCTGCCCAAGTACTCTTTCTTTTAGACAGGAGCTTACTATGTAGCTTAGGCTGAACTCAACTTGCAATCCGTTTTTATATAACACCTCCTCAGTACCAAGATTACAGGCATAAATCACCACACTTGGCTTGAATATAATATTTCTGAAGTTCTTTCCTACTTAAAAATTTGTCAGCAGAAGTCTAGAGAAAAAGCTCAACATTTAAGAACACCTGAGTGCTCTTCCAGAGGTCCAGCAACTACACAGTAGCTCACAAGAATCTATAATGGGATCTGAACCCCTCTTCTGATATGCATGAAGACAGAGCACTCAGACATAAAATTCATGAGTAAATCTTTTTAAATTGTCAAAATAACAATTTTCTTTCTTTCTTCTCCTTTCTTTTCTTTTCTTCTTGAGATAGTCTCTATATAGCCCTGGCTGTCCTAGAACTCCCTAATGTAAACCAAGACCAGGCTGGCCTCAAACTCACAGAGATCTGCCTGTCTCTGCTGGAGGCACCACCACATGCCCAGGTTTCTTTTC
Source organism: Mus musculus (assembly GCF_000001635.26). NCBI lineage: Eukaryota > Metazoa > Chordata > Mammalia > Rodentia > Muridae > Mus > Mus musculus. The sequence continues at coordinate 33,849,128 of NC_000071.6, read as the reverse complement.
TCTTTTATGAGGATATTTAACCTATAAGAATTTTATTTGGTGGGAGGGGGGTTAAAATAATAATAATAATTTTATTTGGAAGGTGACAAGATCACTCAGCAGTTAAGAGTGCTTGCTGTTCTTCCAGGGAACATGATTTCAATTCCCAGGACCCACATGGTGCTTACAATTACCCATAAGGGGATCTCAAGCCTCTGGCCTCCTAGGATATTACACTTATGTGCACATAGACAGACAGACAGACAAGCACGCGCACGCACGCGCGCGCGCACACACACAAACACACACACACACACACACACACACACACACACACACACAGAGGCATACACATATATTAAAGATAATAAAAGTAGCTGGGTGGTGGCAGTCTATGTACTTGGAAGGCAGAGGCAGGAGAAATCTATTGAGTTTGAGATTCTCCTGGCCCTTTGAGCTAGAGAGAGGTTTGCCCAGAGGTTTGCTCTAGATTCTGTGGAGCCTACTGAGTTTACAGTAGTCATTTACATACAGAGTTGAGATCTCACAAGACTACCTCAGAGCTAAGTCTGGGAAAGAAGAAAAACATTAAATGCAAGCAATGCCAGTTATGTATAGAAACAAGAATAAGGCACAAAGAAAGTCACATGGACAAAAGACCACAGAGCTCCAGAGACAAAAGATAGGCATCAGCATGCTTAAGGACACCAAAGCCCCAAACTAGGTAAAGTGGCAGCTGGAAAAAAATACAAGTAAAAGATGGCAGATACAGTATTTCAGTAGAGAAAAATACATAAAATTTTTACATTTATTTGTTTATTTATTCTGTGTGTGTATGCTTATGTGCATGCATGTGCACTTCACACTATGCAGTTTTTTCCAGCCACCATTTAAGAACCAAACATCAAACTCAGGTCATCAGGATTGATAGCAAGTACCTTTTTACCCACTGAACCATATTGCCATCCCATGGTAAGAAATTTTAACACAATTGTATATAAATAGACTAAAGATTCCAGATACTATACTATTCAAATGATGCAAAAGTCAAAAGAGTCACTATTTTGAAAAAGAAGTGTCGTCAGCTCAAAACAAGCCCACACATGGCTGCTCCAAGGCTTTATGATGTTCATTCTCCCTCAAAAGAATATACATTTCTGATCTAAAACCTTCAAGTACATCCCAGGGTTCCCAGCGTCCCTTGGGAAGGACTCCCCTCACTGTGGAAAAATTAGAATATCAAAAGTCCTACAAGGAGTCAAAGACAAAACCAAACCACAGGTTCCTCTCCAGCTACCAGCCCCACAGACTATTAAGTATATCTCATTACACAGCAAAACACTACACCCTTAGGTCAGAGGCCAAGGCAAGACAGGCATGGCACCCAGGTTCTCCTTATCCACATCCCTTCCAGTCCAAACTTGCTACCACATAGGGCCCTGTCAATCCCTCCAACTACCTGCACACAGCCAGCCAACAAACCTATGTGTGGCATGTAGGTAGCAATACAATGACCCAGAACCAAATGGGAGCAGGCACACTCCTGTCAGACTTCAAAACTATGGCCAAAGACCAGGAGTCACATGCTTCAGTACAGAACAAAGGACCATACAAGACTGAGTGGTCAGCAGCAGTTCTGGGCCAGAATACCAACCCTGGACCATCATAGCCGTGATTGTCCACATTTCTGAGGGGTACACATGTCAAGAGCATAAACTTGTCCAGCCTAACTCTATGTAACACACCTTACCTTCTTCAAATCAAATTCAAACTTTAAAATAACTTTCCAAAGCCAAGCATAGTAGCATACATCCCAGCACTAAGGGCTGAAGCAGAAGGATCATGAGTTTTATAAGGCCAACCTGAACTACAAGTCTCAATAATACACACACACACATACACACATACACACATACATACACACACACATACACACATATACACACACATACATACACACACACATACACACACACATACACATACATACATACACACACACACACACATACATACACACACACACATACACACACACACACATACATACACACACACATACATACACACACACATACACACACACATACATATACACACATACACACACACACACACATACATACACACACACACACACATGGTCCTTTGTTACTTTTCCTCCCAAATCACTTTCTGTAGGTTGTTCTTATATAATTTACATACTTATTAAATTCTCTCTTATTTTTAACTATTTGCTTTGTATCAATAATACATTTTAAATGTTCTTTAGCTGTTTCATGAGCCAATTTATTCAAGTTTTCTAAATCAGATTATCATTTTCTAGTTTTCTCCCTGCTTCCCAAGCCTAATGAAATAAATGGAGATTTTTTATAATTCAAAGTTAATATTTAAGTAATAATTTTTGTCATAAAACTTGAGGCAAATACAAGGTAAAGAGTGTTTCCCCAGCTAGAGAGATGGCTCAGTGGTTTAGAGCACTTGTTCTTACAGAGGACCCAGGTTCAGTTCTTAGTACCCACATGGTAGCTTACAACCATATGTAATTCCAGTTTAAAAGGATACAATTCCACCTCTTCTGACCTCCACAGGCACTAGGTATGCATGTGGTTGATGTACATGCATGCAGGAAAAACACACATAAAACATAAATAAATCTAAAAAACTATTCTTAAAAGTTATTCACCTGTTAGTACCAGCCCAATCAGATAAACCCTGTATTTCGGAAATGGATATGTCATATCTGAACCAATCACACACCTTAAGCAAAGCTGTAAAAGTAGCTAGTAAGACCACTTAGCAAAGCATGGGAAAGAAACAAACAAATTAGAAAGGTTTGGTGCAGAAGAGGAAGATTGAAAAAAAGAGTCCAAATTTAGTACCTTTAAGTTTGGTATGATTGTGAAGGAGTGGGTCAGCAGAAACCATGCAAGGCCACCAAGGGTAACCTGACACTTTGGACCACACCAAATCACCAACGTTGTATTTTAACAAGAGGTCTCTGTCTCTGCCAGTATTTGGACAGGACTCCTTCTTAACTGGAATCTATAAGTGAACAACAAAAGATAAATATTAACATTCAGTAATTACCCTTAAATTCAATCTTCTATCTATAAAAGAACAAGTATTAATCAGAAATTTAAAATAAAAAGTCTAAGGGTTCAAAACGTAGGAGAGGACTGGGGTATAATTCACTGGAAGAGCACTTGTCTTCATGTTTAAGGGCCTGATCTTCAGAGAATGTTTCCCTTTCGTATTTTAGATTTCACCTTCAATATCAATCGCTTCTCACAATTGCTTCTCTCATTCTCACCTAAAGCATTATCATAAGTCCTGACAAATAACAAGTTCTCAATATTACTAAGTTGGTGCTTTATTCACAGAACCCTCAAAACATTTTGCCCCCTACCCTGGCCACATACATTATCTGATAGTCTTTGAGAACATACACCTCAGTCAACATATTGACCTCCTATGCATAAGCAGAGGCCCTAGCCCTACCATTAGTGTAGAAACAAGTGTTTGCACCTATGCGTGAGCATGTGCTGTAAGTGCTCAAAGCTCTCTTAAGCTCAGTTTCTCCATCTCTGAAACATGGACAAATTGAACATCCTCTCTTAGGGCAATTCCTCCTCTTGTTGCATAATTACCCACAAATCTCACTGGGTGCCACAGATTTGTAAGCACAGCAGTGTTGACTACTAAGATTCATATTATACTTTCAAGAGATGTTAGCTCAAATGGCTGCACAGCATTTCAGTATTCCTTCACTGTGTTCAGTAGAGAGCAATTTTAATCAAATCAAGTGGCAAATGGTATTGTAGCGGTGGACCTGCCTCTACACTACCAAATACATACATACTGTGCTCCTAGAGTGAACAGATCTACAGCGGGACTACCACTAGATTGGGTATCTCTACCGCTACACTAATGAGGAAGAAGTCCAGTCTGTGATAATCATGATCAGGCTTCTCCAAAAAACTCTGAAAGCATTAAGGTTCACTACATCTACAGACATGCCCACAAACCTCTAAATCAGCCCAGGTGATTATGCTGGTCTTTTAAAATATTTACCTTTGGGCAGCTATGGTGGTGCAAACTTTTAATCCCAAATCCTAGCATTTATGAAGCAGAGACAGGCAGATATCTATGAGTTCCAAGTCAGGGCCACATAGTGAAACCATATCCCACTCCCCATCAAAAAAGGAAAAACAAAGATTTACCTTTGGAATTCCATTAGCAAGAATGAAATAGCTCCTCAAAACCACTACTTTTAAACCCTAAAAGTACTTCATGGTTTTAAGGATTTCAAGGAAATTCCAACTGTTCTTTGTAGTAATTCTAAACAAAATCTCACAACTACAATATTAAACCAAATACTCCAACTTTCACAATGCCAACAATCCTTTGAATTTCAACTTACCTGTCTTGAGTTTTCTCAGTAAACCTCCAGCTGCAGCTAAAGATCACAACACCTAGTACTCAGAATGAGCCAGCAGGGGTCTGCCTGGCGCCCTATTTCCTTCCAGCAAGAGCAAGGTCACTTAGCTGTTTTACATGATCTATACTCACTAAAATGTAAGGATCATCCTGCATGTCACTTTTATGACACTGATGACATAAACTATCTAACAGAATGATAACCTAAAGTGAGGGCTTTTCTTTCTCAGCCTTTGATGAATGAATCAGCACATGCCTGCTTATATACAAAGCGCTAGGCTTACACTAAAACCCCAAAACAGGAAGGTGTGTGACATAGTCTGACTGTCCAGGAGGCTAAAAAGACCACTGAGTAGACAGTGGCACATGTAGAAAGCATGACAGCAGTGCTTCTCCATAGCATAGCTCTGTTCCATTATTCACTAGATGGCACAGACTTAGTTAGTAATATTAGTTTACTTTAATATTGTAGTTGTGAAATTAATATATCTCCACTGAGCAGTTAGCCTAAAAATACCTGAGAGATGGAACCCATAAAAACAGTAGACCTAATAAGGTCATGAAAACTGACAGACCTACATTCAGAAATTATTATTCTTGTTGTTTTTAGACAGTCTTATTGGCAACCCTGACTGGCTTTGTACTCAGAGGTCTGCCTACCTCTGTCTCTTGAGTGCTGGGATCAAAGCCTTCTTAGCCACTTTAATCCTGAATGGTTAACCTCACTAGCCTTCTCAAGTGGCACAACTTGTGGCTGTGGTACTTAATGTCCAGATATTTGGAAGCCCAACAACCAACCAGGAGCCAAGCCTTAATCAGTATCACCTGCACAGGACCAAGGCAAGACGGCAACTGCCACCATCAGGGTTGTTTCCCATCCCTTCCACCTACTGTCAAACATTTATGTATTCTACATAGGTCTCATGCACACCATTAATTGTCATATAATCCAACAGAATCCTTCACAAATACCTTTTTATCTGCAGGACTTGAGATCTTGGACACTAAAGCTGCTTCCACAAGGCCCTGCTCCAGTAAAGAGTCATATTTTATGCTCCTCTTCCTGTTCCTCCTAGTCTTATTATCAGATTTTTGTTCGTTTTCTTCTGACTGAGACACATCAGCAGCACCGTCACCACAAATTGAAGATTCAAAGAGAGGTTTCCCATTCATGTATGTTTTGGTGATTTTCAGTTTAATTTCTGGAGAGCCATTTTTGATAGGTGTAGTATTGGGTGGTGTCCCAATTCCTTTTACTTCCTGGGCCTCAAAACACAATTTAGTATCATGAGCACCAGGTTCTCCATTAAAAACACAAGAAGTAAGATCTTTCAACTTCTCTGCTGGAAGAAAGGGGAGCGCATCATGGCCATTAAATTTCTGCATGACCCCCTCCTGTAGGCTGTTAGAAAGTTGAGCTTTGCTGAGGAATACAGAACATTCATGATTCACTTCACAGTTCTGAGTCTTTCCATTTGCACTGCCAAGGATTTCTGGTGTCTGCTTCATCTTCATGCACTTTACAACTTTCTGAACAGAAAGAGGACTTTTTCTGATGCTAAATTCCATCCAGCCTAGATCCTTTGGTTCTTAGAACACTACAGCATTAAAAAATAAATAAAAATAAAAAATAAATAAAAGGAAGAAAAAAGGCAACATATTACATTTTATACCTAGTATAGGTATGTCAGTATCTCTAGTTCTGAAGATGTTGAGTTTTATTCAGTGTTGTCTTTTGAGACAATTTACAATGTTTTATACAATAATTTAGTCTGTACAAAGTAATTTTAATATCACAAAATAATACAGCTGAAAAGACAAGGAATCATTTGTAAAAGGGAAAGTAGTCGGGACAGGTATATCACCACCAACCAACATGGCAGGATGCCTGACTTAAGAGTTTAACCTGTGGGCTAAAGTGGCGGCTCAGTGCTAAGAACACTTACCGTGTTTTGCAGAGGACCCAGTTTCAGTTCCCTGCAACTAAACGGTGGCTCACAACCACCTGCAACTCAAGTTGTAAGAGTCTAACACTCCCCCATCTGGCCTCCACAGACACTAGGCACACTTGTGGTGTATAAATACACAGGCAAAATACCCATACACATTTTTAAAAATTAAAATAATTAAAAATTATGACAGAGAAGCAGTTATTATTAAAAAGTCTATATGTTGCCATACCAAATTAAGGTAGGAAGTCACCTGTCTGGGGCCTTTCTGGGCCAGAGTAAATTCAAAACACTCCCAGATAACTTAGTGACAGTCTAACTCAAAGAAAAAAAGTACAGTGAGTTAGGGATGTGTTCAGTAGTAGGCTGATGGCATATATACACCAGCCCTGGTTCGATCCCAAGTATTAGGGGAAATGAAAGGGAGTAGGAAATCTATAACTAAGAAATGCTGTCTAAAAGTAAAAATGTCAATGGGTAGTCTTTTTTAAATATATGATTTATGTGCACCTGTGTGTGTGTGGGGGGGGGTGTGCGCGCGCACGCGTGCGCATGTAGGAGTGTCCAGCACCCATGAAGATCAGAAAAGGGCACTGGATCTCACAGAATTGAAATTAACGATCGTTGTGAATGTTAAATCGCAACCAAGGTACTCTGCAAGAGGAGCAAGTCCTTAACCACTGAGCAATCTCTCCAACCCCTTAAGAGACTGTCTTAATGGCACACCAGAAGCCAGCTGTGGCGGTGCATGCCTTTAGTCTCAGCATTTAGGAGTCAGAGGCAGGATGATCTCTCTGAGTTCAAGGCCAGCCTGGTCTACAGATATTCTCATTTTTTTATAATATTTTATTATATTACTCATGTATATGTCTGTGTGTGTGTTGTGTATTTGCAGAGGTCAGAAGGTGTCATATCCCCTGGAACTCAAACAAACTCCGGTACTCTAGACAAACAATGCTCACCATTAACCACTGAGCAATCTCCCCAGTCGATGGAGATTCAAGGTCTGTCTGAACTACAAAGAGAGACCCTCTCTCAAAAACAAATTTAAGGCACATTTGAGAAGAGTCAAAAAAATTGAAACTAGATTTAAAATATTCCAACTTTTAAAACAGGGGAAAATTTTGAGGTGAGAATATAGTTTCACCATGCTGAGGAACAAAATGAAGTCTGTATTCCCACCCAGAACGTAAAGAGAGGATGAAGAAGGAAAAAAAAAAAAAAACTTGGGGGGAGGGGATTTCCCAATTTAGTGAAACAAACTAACAGTCAGTTTAGCAAATCCCAAGCATGACAAAAATACAAGGAACTCATACCAAAAATCTAAAAATAAACACATAAGTAAATAAATGTCACTTATCAGACTCAAGTCCAGACTACATTAAGTTCAAGGCCATCCTAAGTTACACAGAGAGTGCCTTTTAAACAATAAGAGCTTAGGCTGGAGAGATGGCTCAGTAGGTATGAATATTATTGGGGGCCAGAGACAGCTCAGCTGTTAAGAGCACTAGCTACTCTTCCAGAGGACCCAGGTTCAATTCCCAGCACCCACACACTGGTTCACAACCACCTGGAAATCCAGTTCCTAGGGATCCTACACGCTCTCTTCTAACCTCTGTTAAAACAGGCACACATGTGCTACAAAACATACACGGAGGCAAAACACACATACACAGAAAGTAAAACAAATCTTTTTCAAAATTAAAAAAAAAAATGTGTGCTGTTCTTCCAGAGGACCCAAAACTCAGTTCCTAACACACACACTGAGCAGTTCACAATTTATAATTACAGCTCCAGAAAGATCTGATTTGGGAAGATCTGATATCTCTAGCCTCTAGGGGAACCTGCATTCACATGCACCAACCCAAACACATAGTAAATGTAAAATATCTTTTAAAAAAATAATAAATAGATAAATCAAAGGTTGGCGGATATAGCTCACTAGTAGGGTATTTGTCTAACATGTACAAGGTTCTAGATTCAATCTACAGCAACAAAACTTTAAAGTATCCATTTAAATACAGAAAAGTAATACAGATTGTGACTTAGCAGAAACCAATGCCTGGAGCTGAAGAGATGGTTCAGAGGTTAAATGCAAGTGCACTGACTGACTGTTCTTCCAGAGGACCCAGGGTTCAATTGCCAGCACCCACATGGAGGCTCACAATCTTCTTACTCCAGTTCCAGAGTACCTAACATCTCCACTAAGCTTCTTAGGTACCAGGCAAGCACATGCAAACAAAACATAATTTTTATTTGTTTTGTCTTGAGACAGGGTTTCTCTGTGTAGCCCTGACTACCCTGAAATTCTCTCTCTGTAGACCAGGTTGAACTAAAACTCAAAGGGCTTGCTTGCTCCTGATTAATCCTGGCAGGGCTCTGCTGGGATTAAAAGCATGTACCAGCACCACCTGGCAATTTTATTTTTTAATTTAAAAAAAAAGACAAAAGAAAAAGAAAAGAAACAAAGACCAGATTCAGTGTATTGAAAGAAAAACAAACTCAACTTTTCATATAGAAAAAATATCCTCCAAGAATAACAGCCAAATACATTGAGAAATACAAACTAAAAGTTGTTACCAGCAGACATGTAAGAAATGCTTTAAAGGAAGCCAGGTAGGCTGGAGAAATAGCCCAGCCAGTAATAGCACTCTACAACTTGTCCTCTGACCTTGACATAGACCTATAGCTACATCGAAAATACAGAAACAGGGACAATAAATTTTTTTTCTAAAGTTCAAGTTGACAACAAGGGGTAGTAATAATAGTACAGGCCTTTAATCCTGATCCTGGCACTTAGGAGGAGGAAACAGGCAGATTTATGTAACTTCAATGTCAGCCTGGTCTACACAATGAGATTCTGACAGAAATAATTCATTAAAAGTAAAACAATATAAATATGCTTATTCCCACAATCCCTCCCCGCTCCCAACAGGAGCTTCCTACTTAGCCCTGGCCTTTAACTAACTATGTAGGCCAAGCTGACTCTGAAGTCAGAAATCCCACCTAGCTTTTTAAAATTTGGTTGTTTTGTTTTTTTACACTGCCAGGAATTGAAACCAGGACTCCATATATACTAGGTAAATAATGTTCTACCACTGAGCTACACCCCCAGGCCAATATGTACACATTAAATAGTCAAAATGGCAAATTTTATACATACATCTCTATGGGAAGTAAACAAAGGAAGACTGCTTTCAAGGAGCTTAAATCTTAAAGAGAATTTTTGTTAGGAAGCCAAGAAGGAATGGGAGAAAGGCAATTTTCAAAGGGATGGCCAACAAAGGAAAGTTGGCATTCAGGTTAAGAGCTTCCTATGCTCAGAGAAAATTAAACAGGACTCCAGATCAACACTGAAACTTCAGAGCATGAAAAATAAGAAAATCTTTATTACTAGCAACCCAAAAGAATAAGTTAGGATGGAATTACTAAATTATTACTGAAAGTTCAGTGAAAGAACTCTTACCTAGCATGTCTAAGACCCTATGTTCCACAAATCTCTAAGACCAATTTTGAAAGGAGAAAAATGAATTGCTGGAGATTGTAAAACTCTGCAGATAAAAGTGATTAACAATCAACAACAAAACGGGCCTATCTACCTATAGTCAATCCCTGGAACCCACATAGAGGTGGAAGAGAGAATCCACAAAAATTGTCCTCTAACATGTGGAAAAAAAAATAACTTCTTTATTAGAACTTTATGCCCAGCTAAAATACTATGCCCAAGAAAGATGAAAGGAATATACCAAATGTGCAGCCGAAGGAAGCTTTACACACGGCCCTTTCACAAAATGCTAGAAGGTACTTTAACAAGATTATAAACCCAGAAGGAAAAAAATCAATCTGCAAAAGTGAGGAAAGCTGGTAATTCTACAACACTTTTTATATTTTAAGATTTACGTTTATTTTTAATTACATATGCATGTGGGGGTGGGTCTGTACATATGTGAATGCAGGTGCCTGCAGAGTCCAGAAAAGAGCAATGGATTCCCTGAAGCTTGAGTTAATTACAGGAGTGTATAGGGACCCAAATGGTGGTGTGAGAAACCAAACTCACGTCCTCTGCTAACTGTTGAGCCATGTCTCTGATCCTCCAATAGGACCTTCACCCTTATACCTGGGTCCAAGTCCAAGCACTATGATGGCTCACAACCACCTGGAACTCCAGTTCCAGGGGATCCACCAGCCTCTTCTGGCCTCAGTGGGCACCAGGCACACATGCAGAAAAATACTCATACACGTAAATAAAAACACTGAAAAAGGGTTATTGAAATGAGATGTGGAGCTAAAGAGATGGATCAGTGGGGTTAGGCTACTTACTACTCTTTCAAAAGAGGACCAGGTTTCAATTTCCAAGATCCACATGGATATTCACAACCGTCATTAACTCCAGTTCCCAGAAATCTGACATTGTTTGGCTTTGTGGGGCATGTACTGTCTTTTATGGAAATGTCTCTTATGTAGTACCTGATTGTCTCAGAATTGATTATGTAGACCTGGTTGGCTCAAACTCACAGGAATTATGCTTCTTCCTGCCAAGTGCAGAGTTAAAGGAAATTCTACATACCTGAAGAGGGGACCCAGCACTTGGGAGGCTGAAGCAGACGGATCTCAGAGTTCAAGGCCAGTCTGGTCTTACAGAGCAAGTTCCAGGACAGCAAAAGCTGCACAGAGACTGTCTTGAAAAACCAAACCAGAAAAAACAAAACAAATGAACAATAACAAAAATAATGGGAGGGCTACAGCTCTGGAGTTGGCTCAGTAAGAAAACATAGTAGTTTTGCAGAGGGTCTGAGTTCAGTTGCCAGCACCCACATTAGCCAGCTCACCACTTACCAAAGACTCTAACACCTCCAGGTACAGACATACATATAATTTAAAATAACAAAAACAAAATTTTAAAAGGACTGAAGTACATGGATAAGCCTTGGGGGCACAGGGGGCTGGCCACAAAAGACTCTCTACTGACTGTCTGAGTGCATAGCATTCATGAACTCATAGCAGCTGTGGTTACCTGAACAAGGCCTAAACAAGACTGGGTAGGCCCTTCGACATTTCATCATGGGTGTTGGAGAAGCTCATGAGGACCCTCCTCTCCTAAGGGACCACTCTAAGTTAATGGTTGTTGGGGAAGGTAGGTGTATCATTTTCTTCAATGATAAGTTGATGCTAGTACCCACAGTTACATACAGAGAGTGTGTCATACACACATACACCCAAAATGAAATTATGAAAAGAACTCAAAAAGTTCTTCACAATTCAAGTTTGTTCTGTCCTGTGCTCATCATTACTATGCTGAAGAACTAACAATTAAAAGGAGTACCAGGATTAGGGCAGCTCTGAGGAACTGGCCCCAGGATCACTGAAGATTGAAGAGAAGAAAAGCTGAAACTAAATACCAAGAATTTAACAGCAAGCAATCTATGAGAGCAAGCAATACTCATGGAAGACAAAGTTATCACAGAACCAAGCTGGAGAAGCCAGCAGCTCACTCAAAACCTCCAGTGCAGGGAAAAGGACTTGGTATTTTTATTTAATCCTATCTTCATCTCACAAGTGTTGAGATTACAGGCATGTGCCACCACTTACCTAGCTGAAGAACAGCAGAAAATTTTTGAGTCATTTTTAGAGAGAAACTCTTGTGTACTATGCACAAGCATCACATGTCAATAAAAAGCTGATGGCAAGTTAGCAAAAGGCAGGAAATAGAAGGCAGGTGTTCTAGTAGAGAGATAAGAACTCTAGGAAACAGTCAAGCTCAGGAAGAGTCACCACGGGAACTCTGTTGAGATGGACGTATGAAACTGAGGAGGGGTAACCAGCCATGTGGCAGACATAGAATCATTTAAACAGGTTAAATAAGTTACAAGCTAGTCAGGGAGCAAGCCTAGCAAATGGCCATAAGCATTAATTCATTAATAAGCTTCTAAGTATGATTCTGGAACTGGGGTTCAGGTGGGAAAACTCATGCTTACAATCATTACTTACTATTTTAGAGAGGGTCTCTGTCATTATTCTAACTTGATAAACTTGTGAAAATTATGAATTGCGTCTTGAAGGCTCATTAGAAACAAAAGTTTTTTGAGTAAGACCTTGTCCCTGGTTCTACATTTCTACCTCCAGATAAGTCTCGGAGGCTCCTTTGGCTGAGCATGAGGTGACAGACAGCTCAGAGAGTAAAGTGAGAAAAGTGCTTGCAGTACAGGTCTAAGAACCTAAGTTCAGCCACGCCGTGGTGGTGTACACCTTCAATTCCCCACACTCAGGAGCCAGAAGCAGATGGATGGATCTCGAAGCCAGCCTGAGAGCAAGTTCCAGGACAACCAGAACTACACAGAGAAACCTATCTGGGGGAGGGGGGGTAGGATAGACAAAGAGAAGGAGAGAGGGAAAAGAACCTGAGTTCAGATTCCTAGAACTCAAGAAAACATAAATGCAGTAGCACACATTTGTAATCAAAGCACTCCTACACTGAGGGAAGGCAGAGCTAAAAGGATCTCCAGAAGCTTGCAAGCCACCTTGCTGCTGTACACAGCAGCAAACAAGAGACTGTCTCAAATAAGAGAGAAGGTGAGGACCAAAACCTGATCTGTCCTCTGATTTCCATATGCTTGCTGTGGCATATACACACCTTACACACCCATAACAACAATTAAAGAAAATGAGGCTATGAATATGAAAAGGATGTATATAGGGAAGGGGTTTGTTGGGAGGAAAGGAGGAATGATGTAATTATAATCTCGATTTTTTTAATTATTTAAAAAAATAGTAATGGGTCTGGGAGGTATAGCTCAGTGGTAGAGAACTTGTCTAGCATGCATAAGGCCCAGCTTCTATTACCTGCACAAACAATAAATATGGTCCAAAAACCCAGAGCTGGGCCCTGGATTGATCTCCAGTAGACACCTGCTTCTGCTTCTTCACTATGAGTTAGCCCACTAACTCAGAGAGATCCTTGAAAGAACATATAGAGATCCCTGAGACATCAACAGCACAATGGTAATGGAGAAACAGATTGGGGGTTAGACTCAAAAGCTAGATACTAAACAAAAAGCAGTAGTATTTATTTCAAATAAGTTTTAAGTTGGGCATGGTGGCTCACTCCTATGATCCTAGCACTTAGGAGACAAAGGCAGGGGATCTCTGTGAGTTTGAGGCCAGCCTGGACTACTTATTGAATTATAGAACAGCCAAGGCTAGGAAAACAAGTGTGGTTATCATATACATACAATCTCAGAACTTTCGAGGTTAGAGACAAAAGGATCCCAGTTTCAAGGCCAGCAGACCAGAGTACTTGAGACTGTCTCACAAAAAACAAAACAACCAAAGGAAGAAAATGAAGGGAAGGGAAGGGAAGGGAAGGGAAGGGAAGGGAAGGGAAGGGAAGGGAAGGGAAGGGAAGGGAAGGAAAGGGAAAGGGAAAGGGAAAGGGAAGGGAATTTCCCTACATGCACCTTTCTTAGTCTCATTTGTAGGCTTAGATTTTCCAAAACCTACTTTTAATAAGAGTACTCAAAACACCTCATGAGTCTGTATCACATGACATGTCCAGGAACTTCCACTTCACTCGTCCTATGAGCTCTTACTTTTGGTAGTGCTGCTGCTTCTGCTGAAATACATTTCTCTTAGATTTTTACAGTAAGCTGCCAGGTATTAGACAAGCTTCTCACTCTCATGACAGCTGACACTTATCTCAGGCTACTGTGTGAATGAACAGGAACAAATGAGCAACAAGAAGCAGACAGAGGAGGAATGCCCCCAAGGATCCTCTGGTTAGACACCAGACAGTACTCAGCAGTATCAAAGTCATATTCAAACAAAACGCTAAGGTTCTAAGTTGGCCATATTCCTCTTTGCCACCAGGCAAGTTTCTTTTGTGATCTAGGCAGAGGCTATGTCACTTTTTCCTTCAGCCCACATGTACTGCATACCTCTACATATAATTCAGTTCTAGGGATACAAGTGTGAACACAAGGCAAGTATCCTACCTCACAGCCGAAAAGGCAAGAAAAAAAAACAAATAAAGTCATTACTGCAATAGTGGGGGGGTGGGGGCAACAGCTTAAAAGAATAAAGAGAGCAAAAGAATACAATTTGATTCATTTTTATGTGTATGGGTGTTTTGCCTGCATGAGTATCTGTGCACCACCTGAAGGCCTGATGCTCACAGAGGCCAAAAAGAGTATCAGATCCCCTGGAACTAGTCACAGACAATTGTGAGGTCATGTCACAATTCTCTAAAAGAGAAGCTAATGCTCTTAAGCACTAAGCCATCTCTTCAGCCACATAATTTTTTTGGTTTGGTTTAGTTTGGGTTTTGAGACAAGGTTTCTCTGTGTAGCCCTGGCTGTCCTAGAATTCACTCTATAGACCAGGCTGGCCTCAAACTCAGAGATCCAACAGCCTCTGCCTCCAGAGTACTAGGATTAAAGGCGTATGCCAGTACCACCTGGCTTAACCATATAATTTTTTAAAGATTTGAGTGTTTGCCTCATATGTGTGCATGAAACACATATATGCCTGATGCAAGCAGGAGCCAAGAGAGTCGGACCCCCCAGATCTAGTTACAGACAGCTGTGAACTACTGTATGTGTGCTAGAAACCAAAACCAGGTTCTTACCAAGGGCATAAGTACTTGCCACCTCTCAAGCCCCACAATTTTATTTTCTTAAGATTTACTTTTATTAATATGTGTGTACTGAGTCCACATATATGTATTGGAATGTATGGTCACTTTCATGTGCTGATACACACACACACCTATGCATACTTATAGAGACCAAAAGAGGGCTTCAGTACTCTCTCATAACTCTCTGTCTATTCTGAAGTAGAGTCTCTTCTCAAACCCTAGGCTCATGACTAAACGAAGCTAGAAGCCAACAAGCTCCAGCAATTCTCCTATCTCTACGCACCTCAGCAAAAGAGGTGCAGGCATTGCAGGAAATGCTCATGTAGATGTTAGGATCCAAACTCCAGCCCTCAAGACTGTGGAGAAAACACTCTTAATCACTGAGTCATCACTCTAACCCAAAGCGTACGTTTAAATGAAGGTCTCATGTGAGCTTAAGAAAATGGTATTTAAGCAAAAGAATCCAGCAAATTGTTATTTCTCAGCTGGTTTCACAAGCTCTAAACTAGTCAATGTAAATGTTTAATAACATAATACTTTAACCTAGTTAGTGAAAGATACCTCCATCCATTTGACTCTATCAAGAAAAAGACAGAAAAAAACTTCAGAGTCACTACTGAGATTGCTTCCTTATTTCATTAACCTAAAAAACATACCTTAACAGTTTTACTCTAAAATGTTTCATACTTAAGGGCTAGAAAGTTGGTTCCACGGTTAAAAGCACTTGTTCTTAAAAAGGACCCAGGTTCAATTCCCAGCACCCACATGAAGGCTCACTACTACCTCCATGGGCACCAGGAATGAATATAATACACAGACATACATGCAGACAAAAACATTCATACACATATTTAAAAACAAAAACAAAAATATGAACTGGGCATTGTGGCGCATGCCTTTAATCCCAACATTTTGGAAAGCAAGTGGATCTCTGAGTTTGAGGCCAGCCTGATCTACAGAATGAATTCCCCGACAGCTATAAACCAACACCCAGTCTCAAGAGAACAAAAAATAAAATAAAATTACTTTCCTACTTAAACCTCATTTCTCCATATAATAGTCACAATGCCAGCTAATCAATATCTTTTACCAGGTCTAACATTGCAATCTCCTACCAAGCTTATCAAAAACTCCTAGGTATCAGAACTATAGCTTGCTAGACCACAGAGGCTGGACCACGCTCCAGAGTTCATGTCTCAGTGACAATTTAGGATGAAACTGAGGAGTCTGCATTTCTAACCAGTTCTTGAGTAGATTGATACTTTTTGAGAACCACAAGTTCAGATTATGGTACAACAGCAGACCCAAACATTTGTTACATGGCTCTCACTGAAGGACTTCTTTCTTGTTCATGGTCCACACTCATTTTTTTGTTTTGTTTTGTTTTGTTTTGTTTTGTTTTTTCAAGACAGGGTTTCTCTGTATAACCCTGGCTGTCCTGGAACTCACTTTGTAGACTAGGCTAGCCTCAAACCAAGAAATCCACCTGCCTCTGCCTCCCGAGTGCTGGGATTAAAGGCATGCGCCACCACCGCCCAGCAGTCTACACTCATTTTTCTCCTGATTAGAAAACAGGAAAATGGGGGTGGGTAGGAGCCTCAGCAGTTAAGAGCGCCTGGCTGCTCTTCCAGAGAACTGGGATTCCATTCACAGCACCCACACGGCAGCTCACAATTACCCCTATCTCTAGTCCCAGGGGAATCCAATGCCCACTCCTGGCCTCTGCTGTGCATTGCATACATGTGGTGCACATAAACGCATACATATAGAAATAATGAGTGAGTGAGTGAGTGAGTGAGTGAATGAATGAATGAATGAATGAAATGTTAAAAAGAGATTTTAGTCAGGCAGTGATGGCACATGTCTTTACTGTTAGCATCAGCACTTAGGAGGCAGGCAGATCTCTGTGAGTTCAAGGCCAAGTCTGCAGAGATTTTCAAGGCAGCCAGGGCTACACAGAAAAACACTGTCAAGAAAGAAAGAAAGAAAGAAAGAAAGAAAGAAAGAAAGAAAGAAAGAAAGAAAGAGAGAGAGAGAGAGAGAGAGAGAGAGAGAGAGAGAGAGAGAGAGAGAGAGGGAGGAAGGGAGGGAGGGAGGGAGGGAGAAAAGAAAATGAGAAATAAGAAATGATAAAATAAACATCATTTTTTTAAACTTTCACTCAAATAGGCAGGTAAAATAGTTCATTTGGTAAAGTGCTTGCTTTGCAAGCATGATCACCTAAGATCCCCAAAATCTCTTAAAAAGATAAGTGTGATGGATGATGTATGCCAGTAATCCCAATACTGGGGAGAACCCTTGGGGCTCACGGGCCAGCCAGTCTAGCCAGAACAGTAAGAAATTCTCAAAAAATAAAGTACAGGCAGGTATAAGTGGTACAGACCCTGGAAGGCAGAATTGGAAGTCTTCACAGAGAGTTCCAGGACGAGTGTACAAAGACACCCTGTCTCAAAAAGAGGCAGAGGGACTGGAAAGATGCTTCAGTAGTTAAGGACACTTTGTTCCCACAGAGAAGCCAGGATTGGTTTCCAGCACCCACATACTACCTGTTAACTCCAACTCTAAGGGGTCCAATGCCCTCTTCTAGCCTCCATGAGCACTGCAAGGGTGTGGTGCACAGGCAAACATGTAGGCAAGCACCCACAGACAGAGAATAAATGAATACTAAAAATGTTTCCAATTAATGTAATGAATAATCAAGAAAGACAACTGATGTCAACCTGTTATCCATTCATACACAAATACATACAAAACACACACAGAGAAGACTGTGATTTGCCTGATCTGATCAAATATTAAAAAGAAAATAAAATAAAACTTATATTTTGAAGTGCTATGCTGGGCTGGCAAGGCAAAGATGCTCCCCACCAAGTCTGCTGACCTAAGCTCAAACCCAGGCTGCACATGGTCAAAGGAAGAGAGCTCTCTCCTACAATGGGTTCCACACAGGCAACCACATGCACTCAAAAAAACATAAATATACACACACACATATAAAGGATATACTACTTTCCCCTTTTTATTATTTAATTTTATGTGTGTGGGTATTTTGCCTGCGTGTTTGTGTACCACATTCATGCAATGCCCATGGAGGCCAGCAGAGGACATCAGATCCTCTGAGACTGGAGTTAACAGACATTTGTGAGTTTGTGGAAGCTAGGAATTGAACTTAGGTCCTCTGGAAGAGCAGCCAGTGTTCTTAACAGCTAAACTATCTCTCCAGCCCCCAATGTGCCACTTTTCAATAACCAAAGCAAATCACACAGCCACATCAAGTTTCAAAGAGATGAGATGTTCAAACATATTAGACACACAAAGCAGAAAAAAAAATGTCTAACCTAAACAAACACAGTAACTATGAGCTATTATTATACTCTTCCCACCCAGCATGGCAGCACTAAACACTGTATCCCAGCACTAAGGAGACAGAAACAGGAAGATATCTGTTTGAGTTCAAGGCCAGCCTGGTCTAGATATCAAGTTCCAGAATAGCCAGGGTTACATAACCAAGACCCTGTCTCAAACAACCAAAAAACAAAACATTCATCCCATCACCTCCGTCCATAACCCTCTAAAGAATAGGCTTTCCAAAGCACATACATGTATGATACACATATCACCTAACTCCCTTAGGACATTTCTAGAACCTAACCTTTCATTGCCTCCGGATGAAAATCCTCTCCAACATCCCATACATCTGCCCAGTTTCATTTTCTATTCTAATTATACTAGACTTTTCTGCTCCTATGATATGACCTCCAGAATATGTATTCTTATCCTGTATTGAGCTGACACCCAAAACCCCTTCTATTTCTGCTCCAAATCAATCCATAAGGAAATTTTTCCTGATGCCATCCCTAGTAATATACCTAGATCTTTCCTTCAAGTGTTACAGTTTTTGTTCTGAGAATTCTGAAAACATAAAATAGCTCGGGCAGAACCACATACTCACACTATCATCCACTAAGCCAGTTCTTATCTAACCACACACTCATCCTCTCTCCTGTCAAGAGTGTAAAATAAATCCCAAACCACAAATCATTGTTAGTAAATGTTTGTACAAAAGTTTAAAAAATAAAAATTCTAGGCTGGAGAGATGGTTCAGAGGTTAAGAGCACTGACTGCTCTTCCGAAGGTCCGGGGTTCAAATCCCAGCAACCACATGGTGGCTCACAACCACCTATAATGAGATCTGATGTCCTCTTCTGGGGTGTCTGAAGACAGCTACAGTGTACTTACATATAATAAATAAATCTTTAAAAAAAATAAAAAAATAAAAATTCTTGTGTCGCTTATAACAACTCTATCAGAGAATTTTTTTAAACTTTTTTTCTAACAAATATAGACATTATTCCAAATTCTTTTTATTTGGAATGATAAGGCTAGAGTCTGAACCCAGGGGCTCTAAAGCTCGATTACTGAGCTACATCCTTAGCACTCAGTACTCTAATGTCTGGTATTTAGTCATGTCTTTTGTTAACCAGACACAGATGCAAATAAGCCCTACACTCTGTTAGTGTAATTTCAACCTCTTGTCATCTACAGTCCTCTCCTGTCTTTCCCTAGAGAAGAAGAAAACAGTTGTTAGTCTTGAGGTTTCTGTCCTTACTTCTGCCATTGGCAGTCCTGACATAACTGAAGACATTCCTCTCTCCTCAGTAGTTTTATCAGCTGTTAGACATGGATATTTCATCAAATTTGAGGTTGATTTTTTTTTTCTTCCAAGATTATCCCACAGGTTTTATTTTTTTTTTCTTTTCTTTTTTTTTTTTTTTTTTTTTTTGGTTTTTCGAGACAGGGTTTCTCTGTGTAGCCCTGGCTGTCCTGGAACTCACTTTGTAGACCAGGCTGTCCTCAAACTCAGAAATCTGCCTGCCTCTGTCTCCCAAGTGCTGGGATTAAAGGCGTGCGCCACCACCGCCCAGCCACAGGTTTTCAAAAACAAAATCTTTTGTCCTTTTTTTTCTCCTGCTCACAGGTAGGTCCCTAAACTTCATGGGATAAAGGATAGGATTCCAGCTTGTTACTGTCACAGGGCTAATCTCAGTCATTTCTTCAATAAAGAAGTATTAGAATGCTGGGGAGATAGCGCCAATTGGTAGTAGAGTGTTTACACAGCATACAGGAAGCCTGGGGCTCAATCCCTAGGACCACATAAACTGGATATGGTGGTATATACACCTCTAATCCTAGCACTTGAGAAATGAATGCAAGAGAACTGGAAGGTCTAATAATAATAATAAATATGAATATTATTATTGTTTGTTTTATGTAAGATATATGTTAATTATAGGCCAAACCTACTCCATCTTGGGACTGGCCTCCATCTTAAAGAAAAAAAGCCCGAAAACCTGACCTGCAGCAGAACCATGGTGCAACCATGCACCCATATGCCATGTACCCATATACCATGTACCCCACAGCTTGTCCTTGGCCAGAGTTACTGCCTAGCTACTTCCTAACAACAGTTAATCAAAGATTAGTCTGATTGTTTCAGATGTACTTTCAGACCATTTGTGATTGTATACAGTCTTGCTTCAGAGCACTTACCTGCTGGCTTATAGTCATTCATTCTATTAGATGCTTGCCAGACTGGACACCCTCTCCCTGGCTTTTATTTTCCTATAAAAACTTGTCCTGCTGAGGTTCGAGGCTGATCTGCCTTCCCTTCGCCTCCTGCTGTATCAGGGTTGGGTTGGAGGAGAGCCCAAGACTGAGCTTACAATAAAATAAAGAGACCCTAATGCTATTACATCAGAAACGGCTCCTTGGTGGTCTTGGTGGTTCATGAACACTTCCTGGCACAACATTAATAAGTGGCACAGCACAGCTGCCTTTAATCACAGAACTCAGGAAACAGAGGCAAGCACAGGCAGAGCTTAAAAAAAAAAAAAAAAAGCCTTGCCTGGAAAAACAAAACAAAACAACAAAAAAGTGGCACAGGGCTGGGCAGTGGTGGCGCACGCCTTTAATCCCAGCACTCGGGAGGCAGAGGCAAGCGAATTTCTGAGTTCGAGGCCAGCCTGGTCTCCAGAGTGAGTTCCAGGACAGCCAGGGCTATACAGAGAAACCCTGTCTCGAAAAAAAACTGAAAAAAAAAAAAAAAAAAAAAAAAAAAAAGAATACCTGCTCTCATATGCACACACAAATTATTATTATTAAAATAAATAAGAAATGAATGGCAGGAGAGTTGGCTATGGTGGTACATGCCTACAATTCTAGCACCTGGGAACCTGAGCTAGATCAGTCAATCACAATTTGAAAGTCAGCCTGTTATAACACACCAAGTTCCAAACCACCCAGGGTTACACAGCAAGACTATTTCAAAAACTATAAATAAATAAATAAATAAATAAATAAATAGGAAATGAGAGTCGTAAGTACAAAACTGTAATGGCCTTTGCCCCTTCTACCCACTTACAGATAGGCTAAAATTTTTTCCTGAGCAGCAAAACAATAATTTTCCAGGCCCTTCAAAAGCCCAATCATTTTCACCTAAAGCATAGTGACTTAGGGCAAATTACTTAACTAATATCTTTGAAATTTCCTGCTGTGATGTTAAGATGAAATAAAGAAGACTTACAGGGGCTGGAGAGGGAGGGGCTCAGTGGTCAAGAGGTCTTGCAAAGGACTTGGATTCTATTCCAGAATCCAAATGTAGTTCACACCTATGTTAAACTCCATCCCAGGGCATCTATCTATCCAGTGTCCTCTTCTGACATCCTTGGCACCAGTCACTCCCCTGATGTATCTATATACATGCAACCAATACACTCACAAACATAAAATACTAAAGTAAATCCAAAAAATAAAAAAAATAAAAAGCATGGAGGTGGGAGTACAGCACAGAGACAGGAACAGGTGGATCCCTGAGTTCCAGGTCAGCCGGGCCTACAGACAAAAGCTCCAGGACTACACAGATAAACTGTTTCAAACAGAAAAAAGAAAAAATAACAATAATTTGCAACTCAAAAATTGTGTAGAAGGACCAAGATCCACATGGTAGGAGAACTGACTGACTACTGAAAGTTGTACACTTATCCCTACATACCAACCACAAGCCACATGTCATACATACATACACACACACACACACACACCCCTTTCTAAGCTGTATAGAGCAAAACTCTACACCAACACTAACCTCTAATCTTTAAAAAGGAAGCAATACAAACCTATTTCTAATTGAAAAATAAAATCTAAACCCACACAATCCTGTGAAATAGACATTCTTAGGAAAGTATCAAATAATACCGCAAATCTGACTCCATTTGTTAACTGAGTCCCTTCTACACCTAGGTAGTAAAGATACCAAGGTACCACCAGTCAGGATCCTCCCTTTGAAAAGCCAACGAGGACGATATGAAAACCTGGGCAATGTGCTGGAGGCCCTACACAATACCATGACAAATCTGGCACAAGTACAGTTGGTATATCTGGGCTTTTGTTCCAGATATGCAACACCAGTGAAAGCAAGCTTCCCAGAGACAAGAGCTGAACCATCAAAAACCACCACAGGGGACTGAAGAGATGGCTCGGCAGTTAGAAACTTGCTGGTCTTCCAGAGATCTAGGTTCAGTTTCAAGCACCAAAATGGGGCTCACAATCTAACTCCAGTCCCAGAGATCTCACAATGCCCTCTGGGCACACACATAATGCACTCACAAACATGCACACGAAACACCCATACACATAAAATAAAATCTAACAAAACAAATAAACAATAAAAAAAATTTTAAACCACACTGAAACTCCAGAAATAAACCAGGATTATCTTAAATGAGGTGGGCAGCATAATAATATAATCTTGGGACAACAAAAGATTGACTAGAGGACAGAACAGGAAGACAGGGAATCCTCTAGACCTAGAGATTCTACTGAGTAGCAAGGAACACCAGGATAGATAGAGGGTACTTTGCAAAACAAAGACATCAAAGCTTCCTTTCAGAGAGAACAAAGGTAGGTCACAAAATAGGCCCTTCTTCCCTCTGGTTTACAAGGTAAAAATGGGGCCAGTATTAACCAATTTTCATACTGTAATTACCATATCTGTGCCCCTCTCCTCTTTATCTTTCCAGCCTGTAAAAACCACATCAGGGGTCCAAATGACAGCTCAGCAGGTAATGATGCTTGCCACCTGACAACCTGAGTCTGATTCAAACAGCCCACACAGCGGACAAAGAGAACTCCTGAGAATTCCTGCTAACTGTCCTCTAACATCCACATGCACACCATGGCATGAGTCTAGGCATGAGCACATACATGCACACACACAAATAAGTAAATGTAACTTTAAAAAAAAAAAAGCTGAGCGTGGTGGCGCACGCCTTTAATCCCAGCACTCGGGAGACAGAGGCAGGCGGATTTCTGAGTTGGAGGCCAGCCTGGTCTACAAAGTGAGTTCCAGGACAGCCAGGGCTACACAGAGAAACCTTGTCTTGAAAAAATACACATCAGCTCTTCCTCTGGCATCTGTCCTTTCTTCCTATCCCCACCTCTTATCATATCTACTACTCTATCCTAGTCCTGATCTGCAGGCTTCCTCACTGACCTCTCCCACCAGTCCTTGGCTCTCCTCTTTCTCAAGTATGTTCACACAAACTCCTTCATCAACATCACTTTATCATCATCATATGAGCACTGAATGATGGTTCATTCAAATCACCAGTGCATATCTGCCAGTCTTCAGATATCATTTTAGTTACTGAGGATGAAAACTAAAAGACCAAATCCCCACCTACACAGATATCAATGGAGACAGGAAGGACAAGCAAAACACATTGAGCTATGGAGAAAATGCTAAGACTGAATGAAATGCCAGACAAGTGTGTTTGTTTTTTGAGACAGGGGCTCACCATATAGGCCTGGCTGATCTAGAACTCACTAAATAGGCCTGACTGGTCAGGAACTCAAGAGATCCTACTCCTGCCTCCTGAGTGCTGGGATTAAAGGAATAAGCCACACCATACACAGGATCAAGGGAATATTTTAAACTAGTAAAATGGGTAAAAATCTCTGAGAGGTAAAAATCAAGTCACACAGACACTTGGAGAATACTACAGACAGAACAAACAGTATTCCAGTGGTCTAAGGCACAGTGGGACTAGTGTTTAGAGCAAGCAAGAGGTATAGCTAAAATAGTAATAGAGACCAGGAAAAGATGAAGGAAGTCACAAATACTGAAATCTTATCTACAAGAGCCTTCCAAAACAGGTTGCTTCCAAAATAGAGGCTTCCCGTATGAGGCTCAAGTTAAGACGTCACTGAAGGAAGAGTGAGTCCATGAACACACGGCAGAGCATGTATAAGCTGGGAAAGAGTAATAAAAATTAACCACTCAAAGGCTCAAGAGGAAGCATGGACAAAAGAAGGTAAGATGGGCTGACAAGACGCCTAAGCAAGTAAAAGTGCAATCCTGGTGCCCTAAATTCAAACCCTAGACCCCAGAGTGAAAGAAGTCGTGAAAACTGTTTACTGACCTCGTGCACACAGACAGACAAATAAATAAAAGACAGATGGGGGAACCAAAGAAATTACATAGTGGTTAAGAGGGCCTGCTGCTCTTCAAGTAGACCTGAGTTTGATTCCCAAAACCCATGTTGAGAGGTTCATAATCACCTCTAACTCCAGCTCCAGAGGGTCAGATGCTCTTTCCTGGCCTCACTGGGCACTGGCATGCATGCGCGCGCGCGCGCACACACACACACACACACACACATAAATCCTAATTTTAAAAAATTTAAGATTAATTCATTACTTTATTTAAATGAGGTGTATGTGTGTGTGTGAGAGAGAGAGGGAGGGAGGGAGGGAGGGAGGGAGGGAGGAAGGAAGGAAGGAAGGAAGGGAGAGAGAGAGAGAGAGAGAGAGAGAGAGAAAGAAAAGAAAAGAAAAGAAAAGAAAAGAAAAGAAAAGAAAAGAAAAGAAAGAGAGAGAGAAAGAATGAGAATGAAAGTGAGACCAAAAGAGGGTGTTAGATCTCCTGGGTCTAACATCAAAATCTTTTTCTCCCACAATGTTCAGTATAAATAACCATTCTTAGAGAAACTAATAAACCATACTGATAGTTTGTAAACATGGGAGTAATCTAGTGCCTAAGTGATTCCTTTTGCTTTTATACCTTAAATTCATTTTGCCTAGCCTAGTGATACAGAGAAATAAACGAGAAACAATAGACTCTTGCTCCTCCTTATTTGTTGCACTTGAATACTTGCAATGTTTCAAAAACTATCTCCATTTAGCATCAGCAAAAACTAGCAAACTGACCCCTCAGCTACCACATACATTTGTTTATCACAGCTAGGAGAGATCAGAGAAAGGAAAGCCATAAGATTGAGTAAAATCATGCCTACAAGAGCCTTCCAAAACAGGCAGGAACCACAGGGCTTGGTTTCTAGAATAAAGCTCAAGCTAAGATTAAAGAGGGACCTCAGCTCAACTCTCTTTCATATTCAGCTTCCTGGAACTTTTCTCTTCCAACATGGCTTAAAGAGAGGCTAACAGGTCATATGCTAAGAGCAAATGGGTTGCTTATCCTAAACTATGTCCACTTAATAGTATTTAACTGAACTTCTGATGTGAAAAAGTAAAAAGCAGAAACCAGGGTGCCCAAAACTAACAGAGTACCATGTTCAAGAATTTACCCAAAAGGTGAAAAAAGCCATTACAAAGCTGTATGCTTGCGATGTAGAATAATCAGTGGCCCAGACCCAACAACAACTCCTTCTGGAGTGAAGACAGATCACCACAAATTTGGGGAGAGAGATACTCTGATTATACTGAAAAAGAGTGCAGCCAGGAGACTAAAATACTTATATAAAATTGTATGTATTCTATAGTCTTTGAGCAATTTGCCAGAAAATAAAACACAATATTGGAATATGTAAACATAAAGACTTCATCAGACTAAAGATGTAGCTCAGTAGTTGAGAACCTGCCTAATGCTCAAGGTCCAGGGCTCAGTCTTTAATAGATACACACAATACCTGGGCATAGCCCTTCATGCTTCAAATTTCAGTACTATGAGGACTGTTCAAAGTTCAAGGCCATCCTAGTCTATGCAGTAAGTTCTAGGCAGCCATAGTAACTTACCAAGACCCTGTTTCAAAAAAAAAATCTGTTTTCAATTATCATTAATTAAAGCACTCACTCAAAAAAGTTATTTGAAAGAATTAAAAAGCATAATAAATTCAAATTATATTCATCGGCTCATTTTAGCACAATTTTTTTTACACGTGCTATTACTTGGTAAGGAAACTCAATCCCTACAGCTCATATTGGACACTTTAACTAGCATTTCCTATCTTTTCACCAGCACATCTTAGTCTAATTCCATCTACATTCATGTTTTACACTGAATTGTCAAAACTGTAAAAAAAGGAAGTAACTAATTAGTTCCCATTCTGCCGTGTGAGTAAACCTTTTTAAAGCCTGAGTACTTCTTGGAAGGATGTCTGAATAGATGAAAAGCTAGACTCCTTCCTTAAGGAACCCACAGGGTCTCTAATGCCTGACTCACTCTGCAGTTCTGACTTAAGTCTTCTTTTGGTTCCTCACATTTCTGCAGGCAGTGGCTTAACAGCCCTGTATAGCGTGGTTGCACAAAAATAACCTAGTACTCTCACTTGTAGTCTTACTGTTTTTCTCTTTGTCCCTACAAACTTCGAGTTATGCCAGTTTATAACATTACAATGAATATATCACATCTGTGAACACATGAGAATTGTCCATTACTTTTTTAAAAATTCACTATATGCTGACTCTTAGAATCAGAGGCCAAAAGAGGAGGATTTTTGTTCTGAATATGTAAGAGTCATTCACAAAAGCTTACAGAAATTGGCAAGCAAATATTAAGTCCACACACTTTGAGCCATCAAACCAAAAATGAAGGCTGCTGGGCAGAGAAGAAAATGGAAGGAAAGAAAAGGAAATGACTCAAAGTAAGCGAATGTACAAAGTGTGAATCCTCTCCATCTCTAGCCAACAGTTATGATTTGAACTCAGGGTGCTGGGGAATGGGAGAACACACAGAAAGAGCTGTGTTTACAGAACCTGCTCTCTCCATGCTACTTTCTGTATTTGTGTGTGTGTGTGTGTGTGTGTGTGTGTATTACATCGACTTAAGTACCAGAACTTAAAACATGGAAAATATGCCAGTTAAAAGTCTCAGCTTCCTAAGTGAGATGTTTCCTAACTTTCTATAGTGATATCTTATTTCAAATACATAAAATAGAATTAACATCCACACACGATCTTAGAATTAAGTCAATGTCTTTAAAAGTCAAGGCCTTCAAAGTCTTGAATTAAACTGGCAGTACTTAGGAACTTCTCTAACCTAATTCTGAACTCCCGCTGGTCTCTTTACAGGGTCCGTTATAAAATACACACCCCTCCAATTATCTACCTGAAAATGATTCCCGTCAGACCATCCGATTTCATACCGTTTCGTCGTCAATGTCAAACCACGTCCTGAGCTGAGAAGGAAGAAAAGCTCAATGTTGCGACGGGTCCTATGCAACAACCTCATCCATTTTCTTCTCACCGAAACTCAAACCGAACATCTTTTAAATGCCGAGATTTAAAACCAAGGCAGTAGCCAGCCGCTTGGTCGTCACGGTCCGGCTCGCCGCGCCCTGCGCCTTCTAGGCTGAGAGCTGCATCCCAGGCGAGGGAGCGCGCCCTGTGAGGCGCGGCCACAGCCCCGGGCGGGTCCGCGGGTCCAGCCTGCCTCGTCTCCACCTGCGAGGCCCGGCAAGGGCCGGCGACCGCGGCGCCGCGCTGACCAACGGCCGGCGTCCCAAGTGTCAACGCCGGACGCTTCCGCACACAAAAAGCGCCCCTCGGTCCACCCGGCCGCCCCTCCCACCGTGCCACCCGGCCCCGCGCCCTGCGCCGCACAAAGACTTGCTCGGCCCGCCGGGCGCCGCGGGAACAAAGGCGGCCGCCCGCCGGCCGGGCACAGGTGCAGCCCCGGCCAGCGGGCCCAACATGGCCGCGCGCCCGCCGCCCCGTTAGCCGTCGCTGGCCGTGCGCGTCCGACCGGCGCTTCAGGCCCCGTTTTCCCAGCCTTCCGATCCTCCACCCTCGCCTCAGGCCGCGCGTCCTCCTCCGGCCTGTCCCCGGCGCCCGGCCCTCAGCCCCTCAAGCCTCCCCCTCAGCCCTCGGGCCTCGATCTCCCGGCCTCCCGGCCCGGCCTCCCTTCCCCAGCCAGCGGTTAGTTCCCGCGGCGGTTGGCCGGCGGCCCCAGTGACCTACGCTGCAACGCATCCTCCGGCTGCTGTCCGGCAGCGGCTGTCCGGCGACGGCAGCGGCGGCGACAGCGGACGCGAGGCCGCGGAGGGCAGGGAGGCAGGAGGGGGCGGCGGCGGCGGCAGCGGCGGGCGCAGCGCGGCCAGGCCGAGGCTCTCCGCGCGCGGCGCCGACCCCGCCCCCGCGCCTCCCGCCCGCCGCCGCAGCCGCCGGGGCCGCCGCCGCCCCCAGAAGCCGCGGGAAAAGTGCGCTTTGCTGATTGGCTGCCGCCTCAAGTCGCCCGCGGACCGGGCTTTTCAAATCCGCGCCGGGGCCGCGCGCGGAGAGCGGCAGGCGGCGGGCGACAGGGCGCGCGTGGTAGGCAGCGATCCCGAGCGCGGGTGTTGGGGAGCTCGGCGCGCGCCCGCTCCGCTCGCCTCCCGCTCCCGCTCCCGCTGCTCGAGCGGCGCGCGGGCGGCGGCCAGCTCCGCAACCACGGCGAGCCACGGCGCGGTGACGTCACGCCCGCCGCCCAATCGCCGCGCGCGGCCCCGGAGCCCGGCGTGGGCGCGGACGCGGGCACACGGCCTCGGGCAGAAGAAGAGCGCGGGAGGCCGCGGCCCCGCCCAGCGTCCCGGCCTCGAGCTCCAGCGGCTGGCGGGAGCAGCTCGTGGCGCGCCGGAGCCTGCTCGCCTCCCTGCGTGGACAGCTGGACACGGCGGCTTGGAGTCGTCTGCGGGCGGGGCGCGCGTCACTGGTAGCGTTCGCTGGGCGCTCCAGGTTCTGAGACGCCCGGTCGGGCGGGCTGTCAACAGCCCAGGAGAATCACTTGTCAAAGATGAACCGCTTGGTGTCCTGGGAAGGCATCGGGAGGCAGAGTCTCCGGAGATGCGCTAGCTGCTACGGCGGGCGGATCAGAACGCAGCCCCAGCGAGTCGGGGGTAGCTTGCGTGCTTTGCGAAAGCGCGTGCGCGTGGCGCAGAGTCGGAGAAGTGTGATTAGAGACGGGAGAAGGGCGGTGGTCCTGGGAGGTCCCAGTTGCTCTTTATGAGTTAAGTCTCTAACCTTTCAGGAGGCCAGAAATCTGGGCTTTATCTCCTGGAGTTTTCTAGATTAAGCCAGCCACAGAGTGTTCTCAGCCCCCTGAGGACAGCCCCCAGAAGCATCGGAGCATAGGACTGAGGCAGGCTCCCTTTCGGACCACTGACTGCTTGTTGCCCACTGCTCCCTGCTGTCAGCGCTGTGCCTGCCACTGCTTACTGTTGTCAGGTTCAGTGGTGTCCAGACTCCAACTCTGGGTGCTGACCTAGGACTCAGCCCCATCCCTTTGCTGTATTACTAAGGACACTTAGCTTTTCACAGCCCACAGACCTCTACCCCTATTCCTCGGAATGTTCCTAGTCTAGTGCTTTGGATCGAAAGGGGTGAGAAAAAAAAAAAAAAAAAACCTTCAAGCCCAGGCATTGTCCATGAAGGCCTGAAACCCTGAGACTCTTAAGTCCAGGAAAGGCCTGGGGGCAGGATTGCAGAGATGAGCTGGAGCAGACTCAACTGCTTGATACTATCGGGCCAGCCGAAGGCACACTGGCTCCAGAATACTTTCCATCCACACACTATGGTGAGTCAGGCAGGATGTGTGTTACACTGAGATGCTTAGCCAGTGCTTACCACGTGCTCCTGGAACAAACTCCTCTCACAGTCGGGAATAAGTCTCCTCTCTGTCTCACTAGGCCCACTGCCTTATTCCCTCCCCAGCACCTTTCAGATCCCTGCAGCATGTGTGAGATACCATGTAGCTTACTTAATGCCAGATCTGTTTTCCAGAAAACCCTGCAGTTCTGTAAGGAGCGTGTATTTGAATTTTCCTGGATGGTATTTGGCGCTGTTCTCTTCCTGTTCTCTCTGAGCTTTCATAAGCCCACTTCCGTACACAACCTCACCCAGGGGCTCCTGACTATTATGTTCTAGTACTCCCAGGCAGAAAAGGGGCCTGGATGGGACTCCATAGGTAGAATCCTGAGGAGAAAGCAATTCATCCACTAAGGTTTGCATACTTCTCACAGCAGGCTCCCAGACCATCCAAGTCAAGATTTTCAGTCTATAGGTCACTGTTTAGATGCTCTGGCAGTCTCGGAGTTCTGAGACTATCAGAGGAGATACTCTCTTGGAGAGAATTTGGCGGGACTCAAATCCCAGGTGGACCCTGAGTGGAACAGCAACAGCACAGCTAACTTCTCTTTGGTCTCTCCAAGGCTTGTCCCTTCTCTAAAGACTCCACATTCGAGCTGTATTTTCCTGCCTGGAGCCTGGAGTCCTGAAAAAGCTCAGTCTGCTCTTCTGCTGCTCCATGTGTCCACTTGTCTGCCTGCTTCTCCAGGCCTCATGGAACTTTGTAAAAGCTGCTGCCAAAGATAGGCCCAGGCCCCTTCGTCAAAAAAAAAAAAAAAAAAAAAAAAAAAAAAAAAAAAAAAAAAAAAAAAAACCTGAGACCCCCTACTATGCCTAGGGTCCCCTAGGGGCCAGGCTCATTGCTGTTTCCATGGAGATGTGTGCACTCTGACCCCAGTCTTTCTCTGTCCCAGGCCAAATAAAGAGGGCTTCCAAGTGGAAATGCAGCTTGGGCTGCCCCTCCTCCCATGCCCTAGGTGGCCCCGGTCTCCAAAGAGGGGCTTGGGGAAAGGCCCGGAACCAAGGCAGAACCACGAAGGACCTCCTACTCCCAAACTCCCCAGAACCGGTCATTCTGCTTTCCAAACCCAAGAGTGACTTCCCCAGGCCTCCAGCTGAGGTCCCACCCAGGCAAAGGCCACTGGAATTCCCTAGGAATGATCTTGGATTCTTGGGCAGCACTGCAAGGCTTTTCTATTTACCTAGGGTCCCTATCAGATAAAAACTACACAGGACAAAGATGTGGTTAAGAACCCTCTTCTCACAAGCCCTGACTCAGAGGCCTAAGGTATCTGTCACTGGGGTCCAGTTGTTACTTCCAGGTACAAACCACCAGCCCAGAACAGCTATAGACCCCATCTTTCACCAAGGACACTCCCTAGGGTGATAACCCATCAGAGCTCTTGAGACAGCCAACATCCAACACTGGGTATCGTTCAGAAAAACTACACCTTCTTCCAGCTCTTAGGTGAGAGACTACTTTTTGTTCTAATTTTTAAAAAAAGATTTATTTTATTCTTAATAGGTTATAGCGGTACATGCCTTCAACCCCAACATTTGGGAAGCAGGGACAAGCAAGTTTCTGTGAGTTTAAGGCCGGCCTGGTCTTCAGTGCTTGTTCCAGGAGACCCAAGGCTGTCAACATAGAAAAATTCTGTCTTGAGGAAAAAAAAATATTTTATGTGTACGCGTATGGGTATCTATATAAGAGTGCAGGTGCCAGAGGAGGCCGGAGGTTCTGGCATCTAAAGCTGGAGTCATGGGCTGCTCTCAGCCACCTGTTGTGGGTGCGGAGAACTCAACTGAGGTCTTCTGTAAGAGCTATATACAATCTTAACCACTCAGCCATCTCTCTCGCTGTTTATTTTTATTTTTTAATTTTACACATATGACTGCTTTGCCTGCCTGTATGTAATTGTGCCATGTGCATGCCTGGTACCTGCAGAAGTCAGAAGAGGTTGTGTAGAAATAGAGTTAAGATGGTTGAGGACCATCATGTGGGTGCTGGAAATCAAACTCCAGTCCTGTGCAGTCCTCCTTCCTTTTCATTTGCTCACTTGTTTTGTTTGAAGACAGTCTCACTATGTAGCCTAGGCTGGCCTCTAGCGCTCACACATTCCAGGGCTGAGATCACAGATAAGCCCAGCAGGCCTGTCCCCAAAGTCTTCTGTGATACCCTTCTAGTCTTAGCTGGATCCCCGCTCTAGGTGTTCATCTTCAGGTAGTTTTACCTTTGGATTTAGACAGCTGGTTTCCTCATTGTTGGTTTCTTAGACTGCACAACTGAAAGTTAGTGGTTTACAATTGTAAGGATGGAGCTCCAGAACCTGGGTGGGGCTTTCCTGCTGCTTCCCAGCTACCTGGTGGTTACCTACAATCTGCAGCTCCTGTGAACATCATGACCTCTGCTTGTGTTTTCATGCGGCCTTTTCTAGTCTGTCTATCCCTGATTCTGATTTTTCTTCTGATGACTACAGTAGCCTACATCTGCCAGGGCCTTAATTTCCAAGTAAGGTCACAATGACAGGTTCCCTGGTTAATTATTGAAAATACCTTTGAAGGAACACAATTACACAATTCAAACCCATGGTTAGTCAGGATGTTGGGACTCTGTAGAGTTGTGGCCATAATCAGTATTGTTTCTCTAGGCCCCAGAGGAAAGGGTGACAGATAAGGGCCACACCCCGCAAGCTCTAACTCTTGCCTGCCTGTTCTTACTAGAAGAAGGGTCTGGTATGTGCCATCCCAGACACACAAAGTATGCTCACTTTTCTCAAGCACGTGGCCTGAACAGTGTAGGGCACAGACAGGCCAAGCAGCAAACTCCTTCAGTTTGGTTAAGGAATAATGGAGAAAGGCCTATGAGATGTGAGGACACCCACCAAGCCACAAGAACAACTTAAGGATAAGTGGGGACCTTAAGGGAACAGCTCTAGCCGTGCTAATGAATCAGTCTCCTACACAGGTCCCACCACAGGGGTTCCACCGATTTCAGGCATTACCATTTATGGTCTGCTCCACCCATCACCTGGCCACACCCTTTGAGAGAGTGAAGAACAGTTCTTTCAGGTCAAACTGTGTGTGGGCATTCCCCGCGGCCCACTCACTGTTTGATTTTGCAGTGTTGGATTACTTCAAAGAAGGGAGCCTGGGCCTAGCTCCCCTGCTCTGTCCACAGAATTGCCACAAGCTCAAGGATCAAATCAGAGCAGGGCCTGGGACCAGCACTGCCCACTCAGTCTGTTTTGCTTAAGAAATGGAGTTCAGGGCTGGTGACTGCTCTTCTAGAGGTCTTGAGTTCAAATCCCAGCAACCACATGGTGGCTCACAACTATCTGTAATGAGATCTGATGCCCTCTTCTGGGGTGTCTGAAGACAGCTACAGTGTACTTACATAAAATAAATAAATTAATTTAAAAAAAAAAGAAATGGAGTTCAATGCTAAAATAGCACTTCTTTTTTTGTTTGTTTGTTTGTTTGTTTTTGTTTGTTTGTTTGTTTGTTTGAGACAGGGTTTCTCTGTGTAGCCCTGGCTGTCCTGGAACCCACTTTGTAGACCAGGCTGGCCTCAAACTCAGAAATTCGCCGCCTCAGCCTCCCAAGTGCTGGGATCAAAGGTGTGCACCACCGCGCCCAGCTTGCACTTCTTGAGGCAGAGGCAGGCAGATTTTTGAGTTCCAGGCCAGCCTGGTCTACAGAGTGAGTTCCAGGACAGCCAGGGCTACACAGAGAAACCCTGTCTCGAAAAACCAAAAGAAAAGAAAGAAAGAAAGAAAGAAAGAAAGAAAGAAAGAAAGAAAGAAAGAAAGAAAGAAAATGACAGGGAGTTAAAATCCATACTAGCAGAAGGAAGATAACTAAGCCCCTCCTAATCTATGTGCTGTGAGCCACATTTTTCCAGACTAATGAGTAGCTTCAAACATTGAGTCCAAAAATTGAGATGGCTGGCCTGTGGATAGTGATTCAGATCACCCAGCCTGCCCCTCCCCTACCCCATCCAGGGCAGATTCCTGTGTTGCTCTTGTTTGGTTAGTTTCATTTTTGTTGTGTTTTATATTTTATTACATTATATTCAGTGCGAGTGTGCGTGTGTGTGCATGTACACTATGGCGAGCATGAGGAGGAGGTCAGAGGACAAGTAGAAGGAGGCAATCATCCCTTCTATTTGGGTCCCGGGAACTCTGGTGCTCAGGTACCTTTATCCATTGATCTCTCTTGGCCCTTGGTTTGTCTTTTAAGACAGGGTCTCACTATGAAGCCTTGGCTGGTCTGGAACGTACTCAGTAGACCAGGTTAGACTGGAATGCAGAGATCCACGTGCCTCAGTTCCTCAAGTGCTGGGGTTAAAGACTAAGCATCACCACCACCCAGCTCTTCTCTCTTAAATGTGTTTATGGGGATGGAGAGATGGCACAGTGGCTAAGTCACATACTACTCTTGCTGAGGACCTAAGTTCAGTTCCCAACACCCACGTCAGGCAGCTCACGACTGTCTGAAACTTACTGGAGAACCTAACACCTCTGCCTTCAAGGTACAGAGACACACATAAACATAACTGAAAATAATCAAAGTAGCCAGGCAGTGGTGGTATGTTAATCCCAGCCCTCAGGAGACAAAGGTAGACAGTTCACTGTGAGTTCATAGTCTACAGAGTGACTGGGTTATAGGACAGCCAAGGCTACATAGAGAAACATTATCTCAAAACAACAATAAAGATGGAGAATCTTCATGAGCTCAAGGCCAGTATGGTCTACATACTGAGTTCCAGGACAGCCAGGAATAGAGAGAGAGACCTGCCTCAAAATAATAATAATAATATAAAAATTATATTTATTTAGCATGTGTAAGAGTGTGCACACGCGTCACAGAATTCATATGGTGGTCAAAGGACATCTTGTAGAAGTCAGTTCTCTGTAAACCGTGAGTTCCCTAGACAGAATTTAGGTCATCAGTCTTAGCAGCAGACACTGTATCCACTGTGCCATCTTGCTGGCCCAGGAGCATCCATGTTTTCCATTAATTTATTTATTCAATTTATATACCAATGTAAGCCCCTCTTCCCCTCCCAGTCCCCTCTCATATAGCTCCTGCCCCTGCTTCCTCCCCTTCACCTCTGAGAATGGGAGGTGCCCCTAGGTATCACCCCACCCCACCTCAGCACATCAACTCACTGCAGAACTAGGCACATCCTTACCCACTGAGGCCAAAAAAGATGGCCTAGTTAGGGAATGGGATGCATAGGCGGGCAACAGAGTCAGGGACAGCCCCCACAGGAGCTTTTTTAATTTTAGATTTACTGAAAAGTTTTGTAGGTAATAGAGTTCCTTCACCTGTTTTTTTATTAATGACAACACACTGTACCTCTAGAGTACCTTTCTCAAAACCCAAAGACCAGGGCTGGTGCATCTCAGGGGTAAACATTGGCCTCACATGTAAAGCCCTGGATTTCATCTCCAGCACCCAGAAAAAAATTAGATAGATTTGGCCTGTTACTGTTTACTAAATACCAAACTTGACTCAGAGTGTATCTGTTTTAGCATCACTTATCTTTGTACCCTTATGGGTTTTAAGAGCTGGGTGTGTTGGCATCTGCCTATATCCTAGACCTTGGGAGATAGAGGAAGGAGAATCAATAATTCCTGGTCAGCCTCTGACCAGTTCTTTGATGCTGGCTGTCACAGAAGCCTGTCCTAGACCAGCGGTGGCACGCTTTTAGGTGGGAACCATGTAGCTGCCATGCCCAGAACAAGGAACTAACTCTATGAGTGAGCCTTACTTTCCCAGCCACTTGGAGCAGAAAGACCAAGTCCATTCAGGGAGCTGTGCTCTCTCATGAAGGCAAGGGCTAAGAAAATTGTAACTTAATTTTTTAAATCTATTTTTAAAGATGATTCACCAGAGGTAGTGGGAAAGAAAGGATAAAGAGGAAGTGGACCTGCTTAGGAAGGTTCTTTGAAACAACTCCCATCTGTGTTGTCTGGAAATTGGCAGTTCAGTTCACAGGTCAACAGCGGCAGCTCAGTCCACTCACAAACACTTCATTGATACAGCAGCAGTCCAGTTCAGTAGAGTCAGGTTTGCAACAGCAGTGGCACTACCTTACAGAGACAGGCCTCACCTTCGGCTCTAGTCAGCAGAAGGAACACCAGAAGTTCTCAGCTGTGCCTCTCTCAGAGAAGCGAAGATCAACAAAGACTCAAGAGCCACAGCATTGCACAGCTAGCTCTATAAGCCATCCTAGCTCAGCCTCCGTCACAGTCCATCAAGTCATATTCCAAACATCATGTGTCTTCCACGTGTCTTGCCTCAGTACATGCGTCTGTCTGAGCTAACATCACTGCCAATCAACCTGAGTCCAAAGAAGGGGCAAGAAACTGCAGCAAGCCACAGCACACCACTAGAAGTTTTTTTTGGTAAGTTTCTCCTTGGAGTCCTGACAAATGCAGCTCAACTATGTAATGTAAGGCAGACCAATACATGCCTGTTGTTGGCAAAGATTCCATCACGTATCCTTTCACATGCTTGCTTTAGCAGAACATCCTTTCTCCTGTGTCTGCTTCAGCTAAACATTCCTTCATAAGCCTGTCTTAGTCTTTCAGCTTTCACCTGTGTGCACTTCAGGAAAACACTCCATGTTTGCCCCAGCAATACACCATCCAACACAACTTTCCAAAGAACCCTTAAGTTTCCACTGCAGAATATAGCTCAACAAGAGAGAGCTTGCCTAGCATGAGTGAGGCCTTGAGTGGAAAGATCCCCAACACTGATTCTCAGCACTGAAAGCAACTGAGACATTTCTGAATTGGGCTGCAGTTGTGCACAGTGGTAAGGTGCTTGTCTTTTATACATGAAGGCCTAGATTTAATCCCCAGTACCACCAGGAAAAGAAAAAAAAGATGGTGAGGGGAACATTGCTAAGCTAAAGGGCAGCTGGAATCCACAGAGGGCACAGAAAGAAAGGGACAGTGCAGAGAGGAACTGAAGCTACCCCTGTCCTCAGCTGAGAAATGGGTTGCACATATTGAAATCCTAACAAGCTAGAAAGACTTTGCTCAAGCATCATTAATGTCCTTAAATTTGGCTGAAACCAAAATCATTTCCCAAGTAATGGTATAGCTTCTTGGAGCAAAATACTGTTTAGATTCACATAGTCTTAGTTGCCCATTGCTATATATCACATTACCCCAGAACTTACTGTCTTGACACTACAGTAAACAACTATATGACTTGCAGTTTCCTTGGTCACAATCTGAGTAGTAAGCCTGGCAGGTTGGTGGACACCTTTTAGTTCTAGCACTCAGGAGGCAGAGACATGTGGAACTCGTAAGTTCAAGAGAATTCCAGGACAGCCACAGCTGTTAGACAGAGAAACCTTGTTTGAAAAACCTTAAGAGGTGGCTAGAGAGATGGCTCAGTGGTTAAAAGTACTGGTTGCTCTTCCAGAGGTCCCAAGTTCAATTCCCAACAACCATATGGTGGCTCACAACCATCTGTAATGTTGACTGATGCCCTCTTCTGGCATGCAGGAGTATGTGCAGATAGAGCACTCATGTATATAAAAATAAATCTTTAAAAAGAAAAAGAAAAACCTTAAAAGAAAAAAGGAGTAATCCGGTGAGGTGGCACATGCCCTTAATCCTCGTACTAGACAGAGGTAGTCATGACGTTGAGGCTATCCTGGAATATAGAATGATTCCAGGTCAGCCAAGGCTATGTAGAGTGTAGCTAGGAATCTAAAAGAAATAAAGGTTGAAACCTGAGATCTAGCCTTATCATTTAAAAAAAAAAAAATCGTACTGGCTAAACATGGCAGCTCTCCCATTGTGGATGTGCATACCTAGAGGCAAGTATCCTTGAGCCTACCTGAAATACCCAGCACAGATCAAAAATGAGTTCTGACAAGATCCACAAGAGAGACAGTTTGTAGACGACTCTCAGAAAGTTAGGCTTATGAAATGTCTTAGACTTTCCACAGAGATGATCTGACAGAGCGTATCAACCCAACTTTTTTTTTTTTTTTTTTTTAAGGCACTCCACTGTGGCAACTGAGCTGCCTGCTAAGGGTGGAAATCAGCACTTCTCAGAGCAAGAAAACGACTCAGAGTTGTCTGTGTCCTTCACAAAACAAGAACATAACCAAATCCTTAAGCATACAAAAGAAAGAGGAAATAAGGTCTTAATAAGAAAACAATACAAAGCAGTAAAACCAGGCCTGAAGCTAGCTAGACACTGCAGCTGCAAGCCTGGAATCACTACACCCGAGGAGCTGAAGCAGAAAGCTTGTAAGTTTGAGGGCTGCCTTGGCCACATAAGAACCTGTCTCGGGAATACATAAATTAAGGCTATAGAGGTGACTTAGTGATTAAGAATACTTGCTGCTCTCACAGAGAACTGGGTTTGGTTCCCAGCACCCCATGGCCACGCACAACCATTCTGAACTCTGTTTCCAGGGGATCTAATGCCCTCTACTAGTTCTGTGGGCACAAAGTATGCAAGTGGTACACACATATGCATGATCAAAACATGCATATATATAAGATATTTTTAATAGGTAAACATTCTGAAGTCTTGTGTTTTAGTCAAGGTTTTTTTCCTGCACAAAACATCATGACCAAGAAGCAAGTTGGGGAGGAAAGGGTTTATTAAGCTTACACTTCCATTTATTGCTGTTCATCACCAAAGGAAGTCAGGACTGGAACTCAAGCAGGTCAGGAAGCAGGAACTGATACAGAGGCCATGGAGGGATGTTACTTACTGGCTTGCTAACTGGCTAACTCAGCTTGCTTTCTTATTAGAACCGGGCTCTACCAGCCCAGGGAAGGCACCACCCACCCTTGATCACTAATTGAGATCCTAACAGCTGGATCTCAAAGAGGAAGGCATTTCCTCAAGGGAGACTCCTTTCTCTGTGTCAAGTTGACACACAAAACAGCCAGTACAATTGACCCCTTGTCAACTTGACACACCAACATATCACTATTATGTCTCAACTCTTACTTACTTATTCATTCCCAAGTTTTAAATAACTTTTAAAGTCCCACAGTCTCTACAAATTTTTACACATTAAAAATTTAATCCCTTTAAAATCTCTAATCTCTTTTAAAATTCAAAGTCTTTTTACAATTCAATGTCTCTTAACTGTGGGCTCCACTGAAATACTTTCTTCCTTCAAGAGGGAAAGATAGCAGGGCACAGTCCCAATCAAAAGCAAAATCAAACTCTTAACTGTCCAAAGTCTGGGATCCACTCACGATCTTCTGGGCTCCTCCATGGGCTTGGGTCACTTCTCCAGCCATGCCCTTTGTAGCAGATACCTTGTCTTCTAGGCTCCAGCTATCTGTACTCCACTGCTGCTGCTGTTCTTGGTGGTGATCTCATGGTACTGGCATTTCCAAAACACTGCAACTAGGCTTCACCAATAGCCTCTCATAGGCTCTCTTCATGGTGCCAAGCCTCAATTCCTTTGCATGATCCCTTCAATCCTGAGCCTGCACCAATTGCAACTGAGACTGCACCTTCACCAATGGCCTTCGCTGGGCTCTCACAGTGCCGAGCCTCAGCTGATCTTCATGGCCCCTTCATGCCTTCAAAACCAGTACCACCTGGGTGACTCTTACACATTACCAAGTTCTGCTGCAGCACGAGGTACAACCTTGGCTATCTCTGGAACACAGCTTTTTGTGCTCTCAAAAAACACTTCCCAGAAGATTTCGCCTCAATGATGCTGGTCTCTTCTTAATCACCACTAATTTCTTAGTTCCCGCTAATCAGCATCAATAGTCCCAGTAATGCAAAGGTTTTACTTTAGTAGTTCTGGTATCTTGTTAATCACAGCTGATTCTTCAGCCCCAGCTAACCAAAACCACAGAATATTCTCAATCAAAATAGCAACATCCCTGATAAGAGTACTTAATCTTCCCTCTGAAATTTCACAAGCCAGGCCTCCATCCTTTGCACTGTTCTCAACATTATCTTCCAAGCTCCTACACAACATTCCACAGAGCTCTTAACACTGAATGGATCTTCTGGCCCAAAGTTCCAAAGTCCTTCCACAGTCCTCCCCAAAACATGGTCAGGTTGTCACAGGAATACCCCACTGTGCTGGTACCAATTTGTCTTAGTCAGGGTTTCTATTCCTGCACAAACATCATGACCAAGAAGCAAGTTGAGGAGGAAAGGGTTTATTCAGCTTACACTTCCACACTGCTGTTCATCACCAAAGGAAGTTAGGACTGGAACTCAAGCAGGTCAGGAAGCAGGAGCTGATGCAGAGGCCATGGAAGGATGTTACTTACTGGCTTGCTTGAGTGTAAGCTGAATAAATCCTTTCTTCCTCAGTTTGCTTCTTGTTTTCTGCAGGAATAGAAACCCTGACTAAGACATCTTGTTGCTTTTTTTTTTTTTAATGTGTGTCTGTCTTTGTATGCACATTCCATAATGCATTATGGAGGCCAGAGAACAACTTGTGGAGTCACTGCTCTCATTCCACCATGTGGGTCACAGGAATCAAATTCAACTTGTTAGGTTTCATGTCAGTGGCTTTGTTAGGTGCACATCTTAATCCCAGTGCTCCAGGGGCAGAAGCAGGAGGATCTCAGAGTTCAAGGCCAGCCTGGTCTACAAAGTGAGTTCCAGGACAGCCAGGGCTATACCAAGAAATCTTGTCAAAAAAAAAAAACCACAAAAAATAAACAAACAAACAAACAAACAAACAAAAAAAAAACGTGGGCTAGAGAGATGACTCAGTGGTTAAGAGCACTGTCTGCTCTTTCAGTGGAGCTGAGTTCAATTCCCAGCAACCACATGGTGGCTCACAACCATCTATAATGACTTCTGATATCCTCTTTTGGCAAGCAAGTGTACATGTAGATAGAGCACTCATAAATATTATATAAAATTTTAAAAATTAAAAAGAACCCCCCTCCCAGCCAGGCAGTGGTGGG
This sequence comes from Mus musculus, assembly GCF_000001635.26. Taxonomy (NCBI): domain Eukaryota; kingdom Metazoa; phylum Chordata; class Mammalia; order Rodentia; family Muridae; genus Mus; species Mus musculus. The sequence continues at coordinate 33,808,293 of NC_000071.6, read as the reverse complement.
GCACACTTTTAATCCCAGCACTCGGGAGGCAGAGGCAGGCGGATTTCTGAGTTTGAGGCCAGCCTGGTCTACAAAGTGAGTTCCAGGACAGCCAGGGCTACACAGAGAAACCCTGTCTTGGAAAAAAAAACGGAAAAAGAAGAAGAAGAAGAAGAAGAAGAAGAAGAAGAAGAAGAAGAAGAAGAAGAAGAAGAAGAAGAAGAAGAAGAAGAAGAAGAAGAAGAAAGAAAGAAAACCCCCTCCCCCCTCCCATCTGTATTTTCTTAGTGGTTGATGGGGGAGGGCTTAGCTGATTGTGGGTGGTACCATCCCTAGGCTGATGGTCCTGGGTTCTATAGGAAAGCCGACTGAGCAAGCATAGAGAGAAAGCCAGTAAGCAGGATCCCTCAATGACCTCTGGATCAGCTCCTGCCTCCAGGTACCTGCCCTGTTTGAGTTCCTATCCTGACTTCCTTCAGTGATGGACTATAATGTTGAAGTATAAACCCAATAAGCCCTTTCCTCTCTCGTCTACAGAGGAAGTTCCAGGACAGCCAGGACTACACAGAGAAACCTTGCCTTGGGGGAAAAAATGTCTCACTTTGTAGCTGTCCTAGAACTCTCTAAGTAGGCCAGGTTAGCTTTGAACTCACAGAGAGACTTGCCTGCATTTTTGCCTCCTGAGTGCTGCCAAGCCTGGCTACATTTGTTTGTTTAGTATGTGTGAGTGTGTGTATGTACACACTGCTTGCATGTGAACATAAGCAGCATACGTGAGTGACATGGTATGCATATAGAGGTTAAGGACATTTTAAAGTTGTTTACCACATGTGGATAATACATGCCCAAGATCCCAATACCCAGGAGGCTAAGACAGGAAGATCAGGAAGGACTGCCTCAATTAGCTACCTGAGACCATCTCAAAAACCAAAATTAATATTTTCCCCAGCTAATCTTTCTTCTAGATGTGCATATGCCCTCTATTTCACTGTGCCTCTACCCACATTTCCTGTCAAATGCCGTTAGGCAAATCCACCTCTACCTGTTTCATACCATTTATAGGGATGGCAGCCCCTAACCCTGCAAAGTCCTCCAATGTGATCTCCAAGCCCTCTCCAGCTATACCCCTCCCTAAATACCCTTCTTTCTATGTTGTTGGGATATCCTGCCCAGTTTGTCCACCAATATAAGCACTGGAAGGTTATAGCTTTTGGGAAGTATTGAGAGGAGGAAAGAAAGCTCTACAAAACAGAATCAAAAAAGTTTTAGGGCTGGAGAGATGGCTCAGTGGTTAAGACCACTGACTACTCTTCCGGAGGTCCTGAGTTCAAATCCCAGCAACCACATGGTGGCTCACGACCATCTTTAATGAGATCTGATGCCTTGTTCTGGTGTGTCTGAAGACAGCTACAATGTACTTACATATATAATAATAAATAAATAAATCTTTTTTTTTTAATTTTGTAGAGCCGGGCAGTGGTGGCGCACGCCTTTAATCCCAGCACTTGGAAGGCAGAGACAGGTGGATTTCTGTGTTCGAGGCCAGCCTGGTCTACACAGTGAGTTCTAGGACAGCCAGGGCTACACAGAGAAACCCTGTCTCGAAAAGAAAAAAAAAAGTTTATAGAGGTAATCTATTGTGCAGTGTGTAAAAGCATTCATCTGTCAATAAAATGCTGATTGGCCAATGAGCTGAGTCAAGGGTAGAAGGTGGGACATCTGGCTGAGAAAGAGAGGAATTCTGGGTTTGAGTCAGGAGCTAGGTGACTTGCCTGGACACAGAGGAAGACTGATGCATGAAACTTAGGACCAGGTAACCATCCACATGGCAGGACATACACTAGAATAAGTGGGATAATCATGTTATGAGCTAGTCAGAGAACAGGCCCAAACTCATGCCCTAAGCATTTATTCATTAATATACTTAAGTCTCAAGAGTTGGTATTTCTAGAAACAAAAGAGGCCAGGTGGAAAAGCCCAAAGTTACAAAGGTTAAAGAGGATTTTTTTGTTTTTGTTTGTTTGATTGTTTCCCCTTTTGTAGTTTTGGTATCCTACTCCAGTAATCCCAGCACTTCTGATGACAGAGTAAAGTGGCAGTTTGGGAATTTGGGCTTTTTTTTTTTTTTAAACACAGAAATATAAGAAAGTGTTTTTTGTTTTAGTAGTAAGGTATGGGGTTGCTACAGACTATCCTCAGCAGCTGACAATGATTTGCCTCATGCTCTGGCAGAGGTGTGGTATTGCCAGCTGCAGATAGTTTTTGTGATTGTATGATGTTTGTAATCCTGAAAACTTTTCAGAGGGTATATAAATGCTAGGGACCCAAGAAGCGAGGCAGGGGGTGGGGTGTTGTTTAGGCAGGTTGGTTGTCATTTGTTAATAGTTGTGCTCAAAGAAGAAACAAAAAGAAAGAAATTAGATTCAGTGGTTTCTCCCCTCTATCCTTTTTCTCCTATCTAGGAATAAGGGTTGAAAATAGGGAGATAAAAGGTGGAAAAGGAAGAACCCACAAAGTAGCAAAGATCACCTACAAGGAAGGCCATTTCTATTAGTGAAAAATGAATTTTCCTAGCCCCTTGCTCTCCACCATCAGACTGCTAGAGTCTCACAATTAAGCTTAAGTTGTTTATAGTTTAAGAAAAATAAATTAAGGTCTAAGAAGTTATATTTGGCAACCTTAGAATTGCCAAATATATATGAACTGTACATTGACTCACTCTGTAGACCAGGCTGGCCTCGAACTCAGAAATCCTCCTGCCTCTGCCTCCCAAGTGTTGGGATTAAAGGCATGCGCCACCACTGCCCAGCTGTGAATGTAATTCTTACTTGGTAGTTTTCATAATTGTTTTTTATTATGTATAGTTTGTTGATATTGAAGAAAGAACCTTTATTGGACTAAGAGGGGGAGATGTCAGGATTTTTTAATTTAACTTAATTGTGTCTTATTTTATATGCATTGGAGTTTTGCCTGATCTTATTCTGTATTATGTGAGGTATCAGATCTTGGAGCTACAGACAGTTGTGAGCTGCTGTGTGGGTGCTGGAAATTGAACACAAGTTTTCTGGAAGAGCAGTCAGAGCATTTAACCACTGAGCCATCTCCAGCCCCCAGAGGATGAAAATACACTGTATGAAAATATGTTTCTTCCTCGCCTGCCTAAGGCACTTCTGGTTGGTTTAAAAAAAAATCTTATGGCCTATAACAAAAGGCAGAATAGTAAGGCAGGACTTCCAGACAGAGAGGACTCTGGGAAGAAGTCAGAGATTCACCTCTGAGACATGGAGGAAATCAGACAGATGAAACTGATGAGAGGTAACCAACCATGTGGCAGAACCTAGATTATTATAGATTGGATAATTGAATTACAAGCTAGTTGGGACCAAGCCTAGCAGAGATCTCCATGTCATTATTCAGGAGGAAGGGCAGGCATAGAAAATCCCATCTGGTTACAAGATACATTTTTGCATTAACATATGTATGGAACGTGTGGTGTGCACAATTCAGCTAAAGATGATTCTCTGCTCTTTGTTTGGACATGGAAGGCATCTTTCTTTATAAGTCAGGTCCCATGCTATATGAAATGATGGCATGATAAGTCCTGAGGACTCTGTAGCCAACAAGATCTGTTGGCTATGTAGAGATATTCTCATGTCTCAGCCAGCTTCAGAGCTATTCCCATGAACAGGGGTCAGCATTCATGTTACCTGTCCTGTTGCTGTTCTTGGTTTCTTTCTTCATGTCAACAGCCAGGATTGTCAAGAGGTAACCCCCTCCCCGATCAAATCTGATCTTTATCAATTTTGAAGAAATCCATAGCTTTTAATCTTCTGTTGAAACAAAGACAAAACCTTTCCCTCAACACAACACATTTCATGCCTTCCATTCTGAAGGTATCCCATTTTTTTTTTGTTCATCTAATTCAGCAGGTCTTTCTAAAATCCACTGTTTCTTTTTAGCAGCTGTGCTACCTGTCTCTGACATTTTTAAAAATTCAAAGTCAATTAAAGCATTATTTACTCTATCTTTGGGAGATCCCATATCCCTCTCCTGTTCAATGAACAACTCTTCCAATGTGTAATTTGGTCTTTTTGCAATTGTTTGACCTATAAGATTGTAAGATGTATCTGTAACAGGTTTTATGCCATTCTGTCTAAAAACTTGTATTTTAATAGATATATAAATTGGAGTATCATTAGCTTTAATCTGCAAAGGCATCTCCAAGATAGCTACCAACACCTATAATAAATGTGAAATCTCAGAATCAACCTTTTTAGAACTCAAGGCAGAAGCCCATTGGAATTTTGGGTATGTATCCATAGTATGATGTATCAACATAAGTACATATTGTAATTTTCCAAACTCTATATAATAAAACATATAACTTATTGTGTGACATTGTTCTGAGGTGGCATCCTTAAACAGAATCTGTATTCTTAACTCAGCATAAGTTTCTTTAACTAGGAATTTAATAGGCTGCCAATCTGCAATCTCATCATAAGGTGACACTGTAGGCTTTAGACTGGATTTCTCTGGAGATACTTTATTCTGAATCAGAGAATTTTCCAATCTTTTTTCTGTTGTGGACGGACACACACACACATGCACACACATAGCATAGCTGTAGCCATTTTGTTCCATGTCTGCCAGCTGTTTCATATTGTTGCTGGAATATGCCTACCAGTCATTGACAGAAAAATAACTTGACTCAGAGCAGTGTCATGCTAACCACATCCCCATTATGTTCTGCATATGCTGCGATTTGTTAATATTAAGGAACTCCACAAAGCTTTCCATAGGACCCATCAAGTTAAGGGTCAATATGAACTGTTATGTCTAAAATATCTTGAGTCAGAGCTGACCACCAGACAGCATTTCCTGGACCTACATGAGTTCATTGTGGGTTTTGTGGGTTTTTTTTTTCCTTTATAAGCTGACAAAAAAAGATGTTAAATACTATGCCTCAGCCCCCACATTCTGAGATATGGTCCTGATTGATGAATATTAAGGTGTGTGTTGAATAAACCATCCTTGTCTGACTGACTGAAATCAGTGTTTGTGTGGTTTGTGGATCAATCCCTAGACCACACATTTTTTTATTGCTTCCAATCTAGCATTTAATTGTTTAGTATTTTCCTTCCCTAGGTCTGTTTTATTATGATCTCTCATAAAAAGGATATATAAAATTGCAATCATTACTAAAAATATAATTATTTGTATGCTGATAATCATACAAAAATTATATAGGGTTCTAGTGCCATTTTATACAGTGTTTCCCTTTTTTAAACAAAACAAGATTTATTTATTTATTTTATGTATATGAGTGCTTTATCTGCATGCATATCTACATGCCAGAAGAGGGCATCAGTCCCATTACGGATGGTTGTGAGCCACCATGTGGTTGCTGAGAATTGAACTCAAGACCTCTGAAAGAGCAGTCAGTGCTCTTAACTGCTGAGCCAGTGTTTCCCTTTTTTTTTTTTTTAACATGGAAAATATTCTCTTTTTTACTATTTCTAAGCTTCTCCTTTATATGGAGACTACTTTATTATGCACATTTATGGAACATTTTTACTTATTTTTCTTTCTCCTTCCTTTGGAGGCTTTGTTTTGTTTCTCTTTTTCCCACATCCTTTTGAGACTTATTTCTCTTTCTCACTCCTTTCATTGGAGACTTTATTTTACTTCTCTTACCACTTCCAAACTTGATATTTATCTCTATATCTACGCTTAAACTCTCAGTTTTGGGGCTTGCCAGTTACTACACTTGATCAGAGGTTCATCTGTGATCTGACTTCTGTTCCTGCCTTGTGCTTATTGCCATGTGCTTACTGCTTGTTTGTTGGTTTTGGTTTTGGTTTCTTTGTATACTTTTCCTGGCAGGCCTTCTACCCTGACAAGCTTCTCCAAAATGCTGCCTTCTGTACATATGCAGGGATTTTTGTGGCTCAGCTAGCACACAGCACTGGCTCTGGTTTTGCCCACTTGGCTCTGTCTAGCCCTTCTTGCTGGAGTGGCACAAATTGACTTCAGCCGCTCTGCTGTCCCAGATTTGGGCAGAGGCACAGTCTCCCTCAAAGTGCAGTCAGCTTTGGCCAACTGCTGCACCTTATGCACCCCACTCCCACCCCGAGCTTGCAGTTTAAGTACTCTCGTGCATCCATGGGGCCTGGCTAGTGGTACCCTGGCCATCTAGATCTCTCAAGCACATGCTCCAACCCTTCTCTGGAGCTACGCAGCACTTGGGAGAAGCTGTTACTACTTTTCCCTGAGACTCCAATAGAATAGCTAACTTTTCTCTCACCAGGGGTTTCTTAAAGAAGCCAAGCATTAGGCCTCTAGAGGTCTTCTCTGTCTTCTGCTCCTTTTCTGCTGCTCGTTCACTGGAAAACCACCTTCCACCTGGTACATTTTCTAATACCTGAATCTTTTGTCTGACTAGAATTCTGAGCTGTCTTTTGGATGTCAACATGTGGGCCTTTCTATGCCCACCCCAGTTTCAGAATAATGACACCAAGGCTTATATTTATTTACAGTGCTTTTGGCATTATGGTAGGATTGCCTACCACTTGCTCATAACTCAATTACACCATTATACTAATTTAAGTTCTGCAAAATGGCTGGTTTGTTACCTCATCACAGTTTCATATTTCTGACTTCCTCCGAGTCTGGGTGACAAATTTCAGGTACTCCTCTTTTTCCCAGAGTTCCTCTCTCTTTGCCAAACTTCCACCTTACTATTCTGCCTATTGCTATAGGCCATAGGCTTACTATTTTAACCAAATAGATGATGCCTCAGGCAGGCAAGGATGGAGAGAAACACATCTTGAAACACTGTACAAAAAGATCATTTCCAACATAAGTAAAAAGCAATAAAATCTTTGTTGGAACTATTCGTGCAAACTGACAGTGTCTTATTCTTCCTTTCATAATTAAATCAGAAACCTGTAGGTATAAATTTTCTCAACCTACTTTAATAGGCATTCAGTCTCCTCTCTGGCTCCGCCAGAGGCAGTGGGAGAGAAAGGTTATCAGGATATGGGAGAACTGGACCTGTTCAGAAATAGCTCTTGGAGGTGATTCCAATTCTGTGTGTTTTCAGTCCAGTCCACTAGCAAACACCAAACACAAATCAGCAGCTACAGACCAGTTCACTTAGCAGAAACCACATATGAACCAGCAGCTGCAGTCCCAGTCATTCAGCAGGCACCACATATGAATCAGCAAGAGCAATTCAATCCAGAAGAAACATTGAGGCTCACCAACCAGCCCGAGTCCTCCACAGAAGCTGCAAGAAGCCATGGGAACCTCAAAAGAAGTTCAGTGACAAGTATCTCTCTATGACGTCACCATAAGTGAAGCTCAGCAAGGCCAAACATAAAGTGAACCAATATATTCATGTCATCAGTGAAGAATTACAAGGTACAGCAAAGTGAGCCAGTGCTCGAGCTCCCACTGTCTGTGGAGTCATCTCTACTCCTTATACTCATCATGCATCCTTTTACATGTCTGCCTTAGCAAAACATACCTTCCACCTGTGTACCCAGCAAAACATCATTTGACCTAATTGACTTCCCAAAGAAACCAGGAGTTTCTACCTCAGAAACCTTTTCTATATAAGCATTTAATTTTTTACTGTTTGTGTGCTAAAATATCCATTCTAAGATATAATCTTCTCTATGCATAAAAATTCCTGTGAGAGAATGAGTAGAATGCAAAATAATCATAATACAATCAAGCTTAGGGTTCAAGCTATCCACATGTACATTCTGTAATCTCTTTCCTACCAGAGGCAATTTTTCAGTTTCAGCTGATAATTTTCTTGGACTATTTAATTCCAAATCACCTTGTAAAGTTTGAAATAAATTACTTAACTCTTGAGTAGTTAACCCAATTATGGACTGTAGTCAATTAGTATCTACCAAGAATTTTTGAAAATCATTAAGAGTTTGTAATTGATCTTTTTTGATCTGTACCTTTTGTGACTGTGACTGGATTTTTTGTGTGTGTGAACCTAAACTATATCCTAGATAATTAATAGAATCTCCTCTTTGTATTTTTTCAAAAGCAATTTGTAATCCTCAACAAGCCAAAATTCTCTTTACTCCATCTTTTTCCTAAGTATCTGTATCAGAATCAGCCAGCAAGATATCATCCATATAATGATAAGTTATAGATTCAGAAAACTGTGTATGAATTGTTTCTAATGACAGTTATACAAAATACTGACACAAGGTGGGGATGTTTAACATTCCATGTGGCAAGAACCTTTCAATTTTTTAGTTGGATTTTCATGGCTAAATGTAGGAAGGGTTAAAGCAAATCTTTATCTTGTTATTCAAGGGCTATCTTTTAAATCACTGTAGTAGGCTGTAGGCGTAGGTTTTTTTCAAAACCTTTTGTTTGTTTGTTTTTTGAGATAGGGTTTCTCTGTGTAGCCCTGGCTGTCCTGGAACTCACTTTGTAGACCAGGCTGGCCTCGAACTCAGAAATCCACCTGCCTCTGCCTCCCAAGTGTTGGGATTAAAGGCATGTGCCATTGCTGCCCAGCCCTTCCTGGACTTTTTATCCTTAGGGTTACTCTTTTTGGCTATGCTAGTGATCTGGGCACCAGCAGCTGGGGGACCAGAGGCAGCAGCAGTAACGTCAGACTTCTTGGCTACAGTTTCCTTCTCTTTTGTATCAGGCTTCTCTGCCTTTTCACCTACCGTCTTGCAAGACAGGAAAGAGAACTGATTCTGGCTTTTCTATGTCCAGTCTAGCTCCCAAATAAAGACATGGAGACCTGGTATATTTATTTTAAAAGCTTCTTGTACTATAGCTCAGTAGGGTTCTCATCTATTCTAACCCTATTCTAACCTGTCTAAATCTACAGCCATGTGTCTCACTAATTTCCAACTTACTTTTGTCCTGGCTGTTCCTGTTCCATTAGTGTCCTCATGGTGACTCCCTTGGTAACCTGTTCATGGTAACTCATCTGGTGAATTCTCTCTCTTTCTGGTCCCTACCAGAGACCCTCTCACTGATCAGAAGTCCCACTCCTCCTCTCCTGCCAACCTATTGGCTGATAAGCTCTTTATTACTCAATCAGAGGTGATGGAAATTAATTTTTACACAACATTAAAACAGAAGATGTTCCAATAATAAAGACAATGCCAACATCCAGACTGCAACCAGATCCCTAGACACAGTAATCAGCATCTGAATACACAGTGCACAAAGCCATCCCACAACATTCCCTCTTTTAGTTCAATAAAGGCTCTTTCTCTTACATTAATAATACATATAATAACAATTATAAAACCTATCACATAAAATTACATTCACAATGTCCAATCCATTTGTATTGGGCAACCTTGGAGAAAATACTGAAATCTATCCTAACTTGGTGCGTTCACAGCTCTGTACTTAAATCACTTTCTATTATAACTTGCATTTAACAACCTAAAAAATATCTTTTTAGGCCTTAAAGCAAAGAACATTTTTTTAAACAATTTTGTGGTTTGACTATACTTGACCCAGGGAGTGGCACTAGGAGGTGTGACCTTGTTGGAGTAGGTGTGGCCTTGTCAGAGGAAGTGTGTCACTATAAACAATGAGACCCTCCTCCTAACCACATGGAGACAATCTTCTCTTGTTTGCCTTCAGAACAAAATATTGAACTCTCAGCTCCTCCTGTGCCATGCTGACCTGGGCACTGCTACACTCCCACCTGAACCTGTAAGCCACACCAATTAAATGTTGTCCTTATAAGAGTTACCTTGATCATGATATCTGTTCATATCAGTAAAACCCTAAGACGGAAGTTGGTACCAGGAGTGGGGTATTGTTTTGATAGGCCTGACCATGTTTTTGTTTGGAGGAATGTGGATTTGGGGACTTTGAATTTAGGAAGCAGTAGAATGCTTTAAGTTAGGGTTTAATGGGTTATCCTAGTAGGAATATGGAATACTTTGTTGCTGACAGTGATTTGAACTGTGGAAGCCTGGCTCTACCGGTTTCAGTGGAAAAGAATTTTAGTATGAGGCCTAGAGATTTTTTTTTTTTTGATATTTTCGTGAAGATGTAGTTGCTTTTTGCCCTTTTCTGAAGAGTCTGCATGAGGCTAAGTCTAAGGTGAAGAGAATCAGATTAATTGCATTGACAAAGTAAGTCTCAGAAAAGTGCAGCATAGACTTTGCCCCTTGGTTTGCTCTCATGAAGAGCATTCTTATCAAGCATAGCAAGCTTAAAAAGAAAAACTACAAAATGTATGGTTCAAGTAATAAGGGGGCACAAAGATGGGGCTGAATCTCTGTTCAAGGAGATAAAGAGATTAAGGAAGTAGTGATCTCAGGGCAAGATCCCACCCAGCTAAACTTATTGTGTTTGCAGTTAAACAAGAAATAGTTTGGATTTTTAATCTGGAATTAACTACAATCCAAAAATGATCATAATCTTTATCCTGAGTCTGGAAGACACAAGCCTTTGATCTAGATCTTGAGGAATAGTGGCCATGAAAAACTTAGGCCCAGGCATGGTAGTACACAGGTACACAACATTTAATCCTAGGAGACAAATCCAAGTATGTTTCTGAGTTCAAGGTCAGTCTGTAACAGAAAATTCTAGGTAAAGAAAAGCTTAAATCCAGGGATGGTGGTACATTCCTTTAATCCCACAACTTAGGAGACAGAACCATGCAGATCTGAGTTTAAGGTCAATCTACAGAGTAAGTTCCATAACAGCCAAGCTTAGGCAGTGGAGGAGTTGGAAAACAGAAAGCAGGCAATAGAATAAGGGGGATTATGTTTCAGCCCCAGCAAGCATCTGCAGCTTTGGCCATATGGCTCTGGCCTTAGAGTCCATAATAGAAGGGACTACTGGGACAATTGATGCCAGTAAGTTGGAGCTAAGAAATAAGTGGTAATGAAAAGACCTGTATCCTCAAGTGAAATCTTCTGGAAAGTGTTTTCTGGGATCACAAAGAAGCTGTGTTCCAGAGATAGTCAAGGTTGTACCTTGTGCTGCAGCAGGACTCGGTAATGTGCAAGAATCACCCAACTGGTACTGATTTTGAAGGTATGAAGGGATCATGGAAAGCAGCTGAGGCTTGGCACTATGAGAGGCCAGTGAAGGCCTTTGATGAAGGTGCAGCCTCAGTTGCAGTTGATGGCCCAGGACTTCATGTAAAGAAGTTGAAGTTTGGCATCATGAAGAGAGTCTATGAGAGTCTATTGGTGATGCAATAGACTAGTTGCAGTAGAAGACTCCAGTGAATTAGAGATGCTAGTATCATGTGATGAACACTAAGAACAGCAGCACCAGTGGAGTGGAGTCAACTGGAGCCTAGAGTGCTACAGAGGGCCAAGCTCTGTGACTCAGGCCGTTAAGAGAAGCTCAGAAGATCATGTATAGAATAAAAAACCTTAAGTTGAGGTTGACTTAGAGACCCCAAGATGTTAAAGATGCCAGAGCCACGGGATACCTGTCGAAGAAAGCTGCTAACAGGGAGTGGAACAAGCCCAGGAGAAAAGTTTGTTGCACTCAACAAAGACAAAAAAGGAGTTGGAGACCTGAAGACTGCTTTGACATCAGACATGGAGATACAGAGTTTAGAGTTTGCCCAGCTGGTTTCTTGTTTTGCTTTGGGGATTACAGTTAAGTGATTGGATGAATCTCAGAAGAGACTTTGCACTTTGGACTTTTAACATTGTTGAGACTGCTATAGACTATGGGGACTTTGGAAGTGGGAATAAATGTACTTTTTATTATGCTATGGCTAGGTATGCCTCCCATAGACTTTTTGAACAAGCCTATAGTGCCCAGAGAGTTGAATGTGGTGGTTTGAATATGCTTGGCCCAGGGAGTGGCAATATTTGGAGGTGTGGCCTTGTTAGAGGTGTGTCACTGTGGGAGTGGGCAATGAGATCCTCCTCCTGGTCACATAGAAGACATTCTTCTCCTGATTGTCTTTGGAACAAGATGTTGAACTCTCAGCTCCTCCTGCAACATCTGCCTGGGCATTGCCATGCTCTCACTTTGATAATAATAGACTGAACCTCTGAATCTATAAGCCAGCCCCAATTAAATATTGGGCTTATAAGATTTGCATTAGTCATGGTGTCTCGTCACAGCAGTAAAACCCTCAGACACAACTTAAGCTTAATTTTTATTAATTAAATTAAATTAAAATTAATTAATAGCTAGACTTTAACTATCTTGTCTTCAACATCATCAGACCTGAAAAGAAATAAATATACCTGAGAAAATAGGAACTGCAGAGCAGGCAGCTTCCAAAACTATTGAAATGATTGAAACAGCTGCCTGCCTGAATAGTCCTCAAAGTTTTCTCTGCAACAGTGGAGCATCATCTTCAGCCTTCTGGGCCAGAATATCTAACAAACTTTTCTGTGAAGCAGGAATTATGAAGGATTTGCCTACCTTGTCCTTGTAAAGCTTGGCAGTTGACTTCTTCCATGCCCTGCATGTCCAGTTTTGACAGCATGCTGTCATTAATTGAGGCAAAGCAGTTTCTTGGTCAGTGCTAGCCTGACACATAGACACAAACTCCATATGAAGGTTCTTCGCAGATCATCATCTTCTTTGAAGTGGAACAGAGGTGCTGACAGGAGCTGACATGTCTCACTGTCAAAAAAGCCTTTTATAAATAAAACATCTTTAAATGCCATATTCTGTAGATCTCTGAAGTTTTAAAAGACCATCTATCTATGTATAGCTGAATAAGCAAAGATTGCTTGTTTCTAGCTCTTCATTATCTGCTTAAATCTGACAACATCTACAGAAGGCTAAAAACTACTTGTTTTGTAATTAACTAAACTATTACCTAACAGGACCATAAGTTTGATTGACTCACTACCAACATGCATTTTTAACTTACCCTAAACAGTTTATAATAGTCACCTTCAAGGACTAGAACTTCACATTGCTTTTTGTTTGTTTGTTTGTTTGTTTGTTTGTTTGTTTGAGACAGGGTTTTTCTGTGTAGCCCTGGCTGTCCTGGAACTCACTCTGTAAACCGGTCTGGCCTTGAATTCCTGCCTGCCTCTGTCTCCCGAGTGCTGGGATTAAAGGTGTGCCCCACCACGCCCAGCTCATATTACATTTTAAAATGATTTGCATAGGTACAACACCTTGAACAAGAGTTGAAACACACACAGTGTTGTAACAAAAATAATTTTAAATGTATATCAACATACAAAATGCCATATCAATGTAGAAATATTTGGCTTGTTGATTTTTTTAGTTTAAAAATAGATTCAGTAAGCCACCCTTTTATCCTATTATTCTTATATCCCCTTTTTTTCTCTTATCACTTTACCCCACTTTTCACATAACATTAGATAGGAGAGAAAAAAGAATAGAGGAAAGAAAAAGAAAGAAATCTCTGAATCCAGCCCCCTTTGGTTTGTTTCCTCCCTGACCAAGACCATTAACAACTGGTAACCCAACCAGTTTCCTTTAAACAATGACAAACATTCAGCCCACCCAAAAACCAAAGCCACCCACCCAACATTTGAATTTGCTTCCTGCTGTCTAGGGGCAACATTCTCTTTTGGGGTCCCTAAGAAAGTTGAGATTTTGGACACATCTTAGGAAAGCTAGCTGTAACATTTGCTGTCTCTTGCGGGCGCCTGACTCGCCAGCAAGAACGACGCTGCAACAGGATCCTTCTGCACATGTTTATTGGGAGAGCTTGATTGCAGAGGCGAAGAGACCCCAAGCCCAGAAATGGTGCTGCTTATATAGGCCTAGGAGAGGCATGTCTCACACCCGGATTGGTTGTGCTTGGGTTATGCTTACCACCTCATTTGCATGCCTACATCTGATTGGTTAACTTGTCTCTTATCTGATTGGTTAACTTGTCTCTCATCTGATTGGTTAACTTGTCTCTCATCTGATTGGTTAATTTTGGTTAGTTCTCAAAACCTTATCTTGGCAAAAAAACTTTACTGCCTATGTATGCGTGGTGGCCAGCAGTAGCCAGCGCCACCCTGCAACAGCACATGTGGCTTCCCACAGCTGTCCAGTAGCTGTGATGGGAAAGTACAGGGAGTAACTGGAGTCCTAGCTGGAACAGTCTGGGAGTTTGGACCATCTTAGCTCGTCATTTTGAAGTTGTTCTAGATTCAGATTCTTGAGGAAACAGCCATTGTTGTAGTCTGTGCGGCTGGATCATCTGGGCTACCTATCTTGTCTTCTTTGGTGTCTGGTTCTTTTGGTCTGTAATCATATAAACCTTCAAAGTGATATATATTTTTGCATTAACACATGTATGAAATGTGCAGCGTGAACAATTCAGCTAAAAATAATTCTCTGTTCTTTGTGCAGTTGAAAGGTGTTGATGTTTATACATCCATTTGGACTGTATAGATAACTATAATATAAATTCCATGCATGTGATATAGAAGGATGCCATGTAATAATTCCTGAGGATTCTGTACAAAGATTTATTGGCTATACAGACATGTCTCAACCAGTGTCAGAGCTGTTCCCATGTAGAAGGACCGGCGTTTGTGTTACCTGTTTTGTTCTCTTAGTGTCTTTCTTCATTTCTGTAGCCAAGAGTTTCAGGAGATCTCCCCAGTAAAATCTGATCTTCATCAATTTTGAATGAATCCATAACTTTTTATTTCCTGTTAAAACAAGATCTATACTTCTCCCCCAATGCAACACATTTCCTTCCTTCCTTCCTTCCTTCCTTCCTTCCTTCCTTCCTTCCATCCTAAAGCTAAGATATCCTTAAAATAAATAGGATGGTTTACTTCAGCAGTTTTTTCCCACAATCCAATGTCCCCAGCAGCTGTTGGTTTTTGCTCATTAGCATCTAAAAATTTTCAAGTTGATCAAATATTATGTAATCTACCTGTGGGCATCTTTGTCAGTCCTTTCTGTTTATTAGGCATCTCTTTTGAAGTATGATTAGATCACCCTATAACTGCTTGTCCTGTAGGATTGTGCCATATATCTGTAAGATGCTTTATTAGGAAATATGCAAAAAACTGTTTTATTTTATTAGAGGCACATGCTGAAGCATTGTCAGACTTAATTTTTACAGGTATTCCCATAATAGCTATAACTGCTAATAAATGTGTAATTACAGAATTAGCCTTTTAAGAACTTAAAGCAGTGGCCTGTTGAAATCCTGAATGTGTCTATAATATCGTGCACATATGTTGTGTGTAATTTTTAAAAACACGCTATTGCCTTTTCTGGGAGCTAGGTCAGCGCTCTAACCTCTCCTGGTTCCCTTTGCTCCATACTTCTTAGCCCAGGATCAGTCGCAACCACCCCACAAACTCTCGTAGCTTTGTCAAGCCACCAGCTACCACCCCAGCTTCTCGCTTTCTCTGCCCACCTTTGCTCTGCAGATGAAAAACACTTAGACAGAAAGCCGGGCGTGGTGGCTCACGCCTTTAATCCCAGCACTTGGGAGGCAGAGGCAGGTGGATTTCTGAGTTCGAGGCCAGCCTGGTCTACAAAGTGAGTTCCAGGACAGCCATGGCTACACAGAGAAATCCTGTCTTGAAAAAACAAAACAAACAAACAAACAAAAAAACCAAAAACAAAAAACACTTAGACAGCTTTATTACTTTAGAACTTGCCAGGTAGCACAATTGCTAGGAACAGAATCTCCTGCCCTAAACTTATCAGCTAGTTTATGTCAGCCAGCCTCTGCCAGTGGTGGAGGCAGCCAGTTCTAACTTCCCCAAGATCTTACTTGGTTGTACTATGTTTCTCCTTCCAAAGCCTGGCTGAAAAGTCCCTGCTCTTTCCCTATGTCTCTCTTTTTCTCTCCTGGGACCCAGAAGTCCGACCTGTCCCTTCCATCCAGCAACTGCCTCCAGGCCTTCTTTACTGACACAATCAAGAACCAATTAGGGAATCAGCACCTCCCCTACGCACATACTTGAATTTTCTAAAGTCTGTAAAAATGAAACACATCCATTTGCCAAATTTCTTTGTGTACTTTTGGGATACTTTCTCCATCTATTAGAGTTTGGTTATAAAAGAACAAATAGGGCATTTTCTTATAATTTACTTAGCTTGTTGCCAATTGATATAAAAATCTTTCTTTAAACCTTTTCTGTTAACATAGTTTTTTTATATATAAAATCCTGAGGCTTCTAGCGCATTTTTTGTTCAAGCTGAAGTGGAAACTTAAGGGTTCTTGGGAAGGTCGGTTGGATGGGGTTTTGCTGGGGCAAACACTCAAAGGAATGTTTCATTAAGTAGGTACAGGTGTGAAAGGCTAAGGCAGAGTTGTGAAGGAACATTTTGCTGAAGCAGACACAGGAAAAAAGATGTTCTGCAAAAAGCAAGCATGTGAAAGGACAGGTGATGAAAGATTCTTTGCTAATGACACGTATGTATTGGTCTGTCCTACATTGTGTAGTTGAGCTGCATTTGTCAGGATGCCAATAGAGAGAAATACACCAAGAACCTTCTGGTGGTGTGCTGCAGTTTCTTGCCCTTTCTACAGACTTGGACTGATGCCTGAGCCAAGAGCTGTGCTGAGGCAAGACCCATGGAGGAAACGTGATGTTTGGAGGGTATAAATAGGACTCAACAGACAGTGATGGTGGCTGAGCTAGGCTTCCTTATAGAACTAGCTGTGCAATGCCTGTGGGTCTCCTTGATCGTCATTGATCTTCACTTCCCTGAGAGCTGCATAGCTGAGAACTCCTGGTGTGTTTCTGCTGGTTCCTGCTGCTGACTTGAGCCAAGGCTGAGGCTTGGCTGTCTCTGCTAGGTTGTGTCACCACTGTTGCTAACGTGACTCTTCCAAACTGGACTGCTGGTGTATCTGTGAAGTATTTGTGAGTGAATGGAGTTGCCACTGCTAAGTTGTGAACTGAACTGCTGATTTCCAGACAACACAGATGGGAGTTGCTCCAATGACCCTTTGTAACAGGTCCACTGCCCCCTACCCCGCCACCATGTCCTTTCTTTTCTGCTACCTCTGGTGGATGGTAGGTTACAAGGAAGGTTAAAGTGTTTAAGAACCATCATTAAAAATAGGATTTGAAAAAATTAAAGTTACAAATAACTGATTAATTTCATCATTATCTTGTGCTACAGGGCCTAGAGGACCAATGTGTTATATACAATGAGTGATTTCTATTTCTGATTACTTGTTGTTGAATAAATAGTGAAGATAATTCTGAATCATCTGGAATAAATTCAGTGGTTTTAATATGTAAAACAAGCTGAAGTGGAAATTTCTAGTTTCTTTGGAAAGTTAGTTATGTTAGTTATGAAAGCTAGTTAGTCTGTCTAAAGCAGACACAGCTGAAAGGATGCTTTGATATAGCAAACACATGGAAGGACCTGTGATGAAAGAGTGCAAATATGACCCCGCAGACAGTGGGAGATGAGCACCGAGCACTGGTTTGGTTTGCTCCGGCCCGCTATTCTTCACTAATGACACACATGTATTAGTTTGCCTTACATAGTGTCATTGAGCTCAACTTCTGGTAACACTGCCATTGAAAGAAGTTTGCCCAAGAACTGTTTGTGAGGTTCTGGCAGCAGTTTGCTGCTTCTGCGGCCTCAACTCAGGCCTGTTCAGCCTACAGTTCCTTCAGGATTGAATTGCAACTGCCAGGTCGTGTGTGCTATCTTCCTGCCTAGAGGACTGGTCTGCAGCTCTTGAGTCATATGTGGTGTTTGCTATGGGACTGAAATCCTGCAAAAGGAGATCAACCTGGCCCCCAAAGAACTATTGCTGAACAGGTCCACCTCCCCCATATTCTAATAAATTTTCTCTTACACTCAGTCTGCTGAGTGGTAGGCTAAAGGAGAGGTTGAACGCTTATTAAAAGTAGGCTGCAAAAAATTTTTGCCTACAATAACTCATTCTGCATATTGAAAGCCAGTAACTATATTAAGAGATTAAGGAAAATCTAATAATACCATAAGAATGGCATATAGCTCTAATTTTTTAACTGAATCATAAGGGAACTGAGCCACTTTACTTATTTTTCCTGATTTATAACCTGACTTTCCTGTTTCATTTGCATCCGTTTAGAATGTAGAGACTCTAGAAAGTGGTATTCCTTTTACTATATGAGGGAGAATACAAATTAGTTCTTTTTATAAACTTAGGTCTCTTACTTTTGGGATATTTGTTGTTAATCTCTCCAAAAAATGACTGCAAACTCTTTGCCAGTTTTCATTTTCTGCCATAATGAAGCAATTTCAGCACTAGTAAAAGATACCATGATTTCTGCTAGGTCTATCCCTGCTAATAAGTGTCATTTTTCCTTTCAGAATCAATTTGGAAACTACATAGGACTTTAATTTTTTTTTAATTCTGTGTGCTGAAAATATCCATTCTGAAAGACAATCTACTTTCTGCATAAAAGGCCTATGGGAGACTGAATAGAAGGCAAAGTAACTAAAATACAAGCCACCTTTGAATCCAAACGGTCCACGTCTGAAATAGAAACTTAAGGGTTCTTTGGAAAGTTGTGTTGGATGGTGTTTTGCTGGGACAAACACATGAAGGAGTGTTTAGCTGAACTGGACACGAGTGTAAAAGACTGAGGCAGACTTGTTAAGGAACTTTTCACTGAAGCAGACACAGGAGAGAGGATGTCAGCTAAAGCAAGCACATGAAAGGACATATGATGAAGGATTCTTCACTAATGGCACGCATGTATTGGTCCATCTTACACTGCATAGTTGAGCTCCATTTGTGGGGACTCCATAGAGAGAAATGCATCAAAAAACTTCTGGTGGTGTGCTGCAGTTTCTTGGCCTTTCCTTGGTCTACCACCCACCAGAGGTAGTGGAGAGGATACAGGGGGAAGTGGACCTGTTTAGAAAGGTTCTTTAGAGCAAGTCCCATCTGTGTTGTCAGGAAATCAGCAGTTCACGGGACAGCAGCATCAGCTCCATCCACTCGCAAACACTTCACGGATACACCATGATTTCAGTTCAGTAAAGTCTGAATAGCAAACACAAATCAACAGCAGTGGCACTGCCTAGCAGAGACAGCCAGGGCTCAGCCTCCCCACGAGTCAGCAGGAGGGACCAGCAGGAACACCAGGAGAAGTTCTCAGCTGTGCCTCTCTCAGAGAAGTGAAGATCGAGGAAGAAATGAGACCCACAAGCATTGCACAGCTAGCTCTATAAGTAAGCCAACCCCCCCCACACACACACACTGTATGTTGAGTCATTTTTATACTCTCCAAATATCACGTGTCCTCCATGTGTCTTGCTTTAGCAAGTGCATCTGTCTCAGCTGACATCACTGTGTCAATCAGTCTGATTCTGTGGCAAGAAACTGCTGTACACCACCAGAAGTTTTTTGGTGCATTTCTCTCTATGGAGTCCCGACAAATGCAGCTCAACTACACAATGTAAGGAGGACCAATATATGTGTGTCATTAGTGAAGAATCCTTCATCACGTGTCCTTTCACGTGCTTGCTTTAGCAGAACATCCTCTCTCCTGTGTCTGCTTCAGCAAAAAAGTTCCTTAACGAGTCTGCCTTAGGCTTTCATCTGTGTCTACTTCAGGAAAACACTCCTACATGTGTTTGTCCCAGGAAACACCTTCCAACTGACTTTCCAAAGAACCCTTAAATTTACACTTCGTTGGGGAGTCACAGGATGCTGATTCATAGGATAATCAAAAGCAAACCTGAAGTAAATACCTGGATTGATATGTAAAATAAAAAAAAAAGACCTGAGCTCTAGATCTGCAAGAGATGAGCTATCCTGAGAACTGGTTGGAGAACAGTCTTGAGCAGAACATAAAGAGAAAGCAGATGTGTGTGTGTGTGTGTGTGTGTGTGTGTGAGAGAGAGAGAGAGAGAGAGAGAGAGAGAGAGAGAGAGAGAGAGAGAGAGAGAAAGCAGAACAGATAGAAAGCAGGCTGGAACGCTGTCTCAAGCAGAGCATAGGTCACCAGCTTCAACCCCGATTTAATGTAGCAGTGAATTAATTAAACCACTTTGACTCCAGGTGGGTCACAAGTGCGCACTGCACCTGCCAAGAGCTCTCTGGATTCACTGACACACACACACACACACACACACACACACACACACACACACACACCAGCTAATTTTTATGTCTTGAATAGCTCAATGACTGGGCATTTCTAAATCTCTTGGTGGCTAACATACATTATCCACTCCAACTTTCCTTAGTCAACCTGCTAAATCAACATTTCATCTCTGCTAACCCAGACTCAATGGGGAGTGGCCCCTTGGGCCACTTTCCCAGATCATCTTTCTGCTTCTCTGTCATGGCTCTTCTTCCACTTCCCTCTCTCTAGGTCTCTTGCCTACAATATCTAAAAATCTGGCCCCTTTCTCCCTGCCCAGGCAATGGCTGTATGGCAATTCTTTATTATCAATCAAAGCCAGCTGGGGGGCAGGACCCTCAGGTCTGGAAGCATAGTTTTTTGGGAGCCAAAATAAGACAAAGCATTAGAACCAATTCCCAACAATTTAACTTCGAGTCATTTGTTTCACTGCTCCCAGACATACCTTTCCCAGAACCCCTCTCCAAGCTGAGGCTGGTCCTTGGCACTAATATATTTTAAAGCTTAGGCCTTTTGCTAGGGCAGTCTTCCAGTTACCATTTAAACTTAATCTGACTATTCTAACCTGTAACAGACCACATGGCTAGTTCATTCCCTCCCTCCTCTGTTATAGTCCATCTCTATCTGCCTCTGTGCCCACTTTATACTCTGCCTCATCCTCCCTTGCATCACTCTCTGTGCCCAGAAGTCCCATTCTCATACTTCCTGTCCCAGCTACTGGCCATCAGATCTTTATTACAACCAGTCCGCAGTGAGACAATACCTAATACATCTCTTAGATTGCCTATAGCCAGGTAAGGAAGAGCAAACATTTACAAAAGTAAACCCAGTGATGGGCCATAGAAAAGAAATTACAATACCAGAATCCTACCAGCACTTAGCTCTCTGCTGGTACAGAATCAACAATTGAAAATACAGACACACACGATAATACAATGTAAGGAAGTTCACCCCAACCTGTTCTCATTACTACTTTTTTTATTGGATATTTTCTTTATTTACATTTCAAATGTTATCCCGTTTCCTGGCTTCCCTCCTGTCTTAGTCAGGGTTTCTATTCCTGCACAAACATCATGACCAAGAAACAAGTTGGGGAGGAAAGGGTTTATTCAGCTTACACTTCCATACTGCTGTTCATCACCAAGGAAGTCAGGTCTGGAACTCAAGCAGGTCAGAAATCAAGAGCTGATGCAGAGGCCATGGAGGGATGTTCTTTACTGGCTTGCTTCCTCTGGCTTGTTCAGTCTGCTCTCTTATACAACCCAAGACTACCAGCCCAGAAGATGGTCCCACCCACAAGGGGCCTTTCCCCCTTGATCACTAATTGAGAAAATGCCTTACAGTTGGATCTCATGGAGGCATTTCCTCAACTGAAGCTCCTTTCTCTGTGATAACTCCAGCTGTGTCAAGTTGACACAAAACTAGCCAGTACAATTGACCCCTTGTCAACTTGACACACAAACACATCACTAGTAAGCCTCAACCCTTACATTCTTATTCATCCCCAAGGTCTAAATAACTTTAAATGTCCCACAGTCTTTACATATTCTTAAAATTTCAATCTCTTTAAAATACCCATCTCTTTTAAAATCCAAACTATTTACAATTAAAAGTTTCTTAACTGTGGGCTCCACTAAAATAGTTTCTTCCTTCAAGAAGGAAAATATCAGGGCACAGTCACAATCAAAAGCAAAAATCAATCTCCAACCATCCAATGTCTGGGATCCAACTCACGATCTTCTGGGCCCCTCCAAGGGCTTGGGTCACTTCTCCAGCCATGCTCTTTGTAGCACACGTGTCGTCCTCTAGGCTCCAGATGCCTGTATTCCACTGCTGCTGCTGCTCTTGGTGGTCATCTCAGGGTACTGGCATCTCCAAAACACTGCATGACCCCTTCAGTCCTGGGCCGTCAATTGCAACTGAGGCTGCACCTTCACCAATGGCCTTCCATGGCCTCTCACAGTGCCAAACCTCAGGTGCTCTGCGTGACCCCTTCATGCCTTCAAACCTGGGTGACTCTTACACATTACCAAGTCCAGCCACAGCACAAGGTACAACCTTGGCTATCTCTGGAACACAGCCTCTGTGCTCTCAAAAAACCACTTCCCAGAAGATATCACCTCAATGATGCTGGTCTCTTCTTAATCACCGCTAATTTCTTAGCTCCAGCTAACCAGCATCAATAGTCCCAGTAATGCAAAGTTTTTGCTTTTGTAGTTCTGGTATCTTGTTAATCACAGCTGATTCTTCAGCCCCAGCTAACCAGAACTACAGAATCTTCACAATCAAAACAGCAATGGCCCTGAAAAGTCTCTTTAATTTTCCCTCTGAAATTTCACAAGCCAGACCTCCATCTTCTGCACTGTTTTCACCATTATCTTCCAAGCTCCTACACAATATCTGACAGAGCTCTTAACAACGAATGGATCTTCAAGCCCAAAGTTCCAAAGTCCTTCCACAGTCCTCCCCAAAACATGGTCAGGTTGTCACAGGAATACCCCACCATGCTGGTACCAATTTGTCTTAATCAGGGTTTCTATTCCTGCACAAACATCATGACCAAGAAACAAGTTGGGGAGGAAAGGGTTTATTCAGCTTACACTTCCATACTGCTGTTCATCACCAAGGAAGTCAGGTCTGGAACTCAAGCAGGTCAGAAATCAAGAGCTGATGCAGAGGCCATGGAGGGATGTTCTTTACTGGCTTGCTTCCTCTGGCTTGCTCAGCCTGCTCTCTTATACAACCCAAGACTACCAGCCCAGAGATGGTCCCACCCACAAGGGGCCTTTCCCCCTTGACCACTAATTGAGAAAATGCCTTACAGTTAGTTGGATCTTATGGAGGCATTTCCTCAACTGAAGCTCCTTTCTCTGTGATAACTCCAGCTGTGTCAAGTTGACACAAAACTAGCCAGTACACCTCCCTCCTGGAAACCCCCTATCCTATCCTCCCTCCTCCTGCTTCTATGAGGGTGTTCCTCTACCCACCCATCCGCCTCCACCTCCCTGTCTTTCATTCCCCTATACTGGGGCATCTATAAAGCCTTCCTAGGACCAAGGACCTCTCCTCCCATTGATGCATGACAAGGCCATCCTCTGCTACATATTCAGCTAGAGCCATGTGTACTCCTCTGTTGATGGCTTAGTCCCTGGGAGTTCTGGGGTGGGGGTCTGGTTGGTTGATATTGTTGTTCTTCCTTGCAAACCCCTTCAACTCCTTCAGTCCCTTCTCTAACTCCTCTATTGGGGACCCTGTGCTCCATCCAATGGTTGGCTGTGAACATCTGCCTCTGTATTTGTAAGGCTCTGGCAGGGTCTCTCAGGAAACAGCCATATCAGGCTCCTTTCAGCATGCACTTCTTGGCATCCACAATAGTGTTTGGATTTGGTAACTGTGTATGGGATGAATCCCCAGGTGAGACAGTTTCTGGGTGGCCTTTCCTTCAGTCTCTGCTCAACACTTTCATCTCCATATTTGCTCCTATGAGTATTTTGTTCTCCTTCTAAGAAGGACTGAAACACCCATACTTTGGTCTTCCTTCTTATTGAGCTTCATGTGATCTGTGAATTATATCCTGGTTATTTGGAGCTTTTGGGCTAATATCCACTTATCAGCAACTGCATATCATGTGTGTTCTTTTTCAATTTGGTTACCTCACTCAGGATGATATTTTCTAGTTCTATCCATTTGCCTAAGAATTTCACGAATTCATTGTTTTGGAGTTTTTGTTTGTTTGTTTGGTTGGTTGGTTGGTTTTTTGTTTTTGTTTTTTTGTTTTTTTGAGGCGGTTTCTCTGTGTAGCCCTGGTTGACCTGGAACTCAGAAATCTGCCTGCCTCTGCCTCCCAAATGATGGGATTAAAGGCGTGCACCACCAGTGCCCGGTGAATTCATTGTTTTTAATAGCTGAGTAGTACTCCATTGTGTAAATGTACCACATTTTCTGTATCCATTCCTCTGTTGAGAACATCTGGGTTCTTTCCAGCTCCTGGCTATTATAAATAAGGCTGCTATGAACATAGTGGAGCATGTGTCCTTATTGCATGTTGGATCATCTTCTGGGTATATGACCAGGAGTGGTATAGCTGGGTCCTCAGGTAGTACTATGTCCAATTTTCTGAGGAACTGCCAAACTGATTTCCAGAGTGGTTGTACAAACTTGCAATTCCACCAGCAATGGAGGAGTGTTCCTCTTTCTCCACACCCTCACCAGCATCTGCTGTCACCTGAGGTTTTGATCTTATCCATTCTGACTGGTGTAAGGTGGAATCTCAGGGTTGTTTTGATTTGCATTTCCCTGATGATTAAGGATGTTGAACATTTCTTTAGGTGCTTCTCAGCCATTCGGTATTCCTCAGTTGTCATTACTACTTTGGCTTGGCTTTGCTTTCCTCCTCCTCCTCCTCTTTGGTCAGGCAAGTGTTCTTATTGGTGGAAGTTTCTCAGCTTGGCTAAGAAACTTCAGTTCTTTGGTTTAGGTCATCAGCCCTTTCAGGGAATCCCTACACTTGACTTAATTCTGTATCTGATGCCCACAATGTACATTACCGTGTGCACAAGAGAGGTTCCAAACGTCTTAGGAGATTCTCTGCCACCTGAGTCCTGAGATAGGGATTCTGGCCTACACTGGCCCAGCTTTTAGGTTCTGATTCAGAAAATGACCAGATAGGTTACTTCTTCCCAATGGGCTGTGCTGGGATACTAGTGAAGCGTCCTCGCTGGGAGCCAGCTGGAATTAGGACTTGAGCACCTGTTCATCAGAAAAAAAAAAAATGCATTAACCTCATACTGAAGATCTTCACCTACTATTCTGAGTTCACTCCCACAGGAACGTAGAAGGAACGGAAAAGGCATTCCACAAAGGCAGGAGGTGGAAAGCAGTGAGGGAAGTCTCCAGGAACGGTCTGGTGTCCCTGGGTCGGGATACAGATCTGTGGAGAGGGTGGCTGCTCTGGAGCACCAGAGTGTGTATAGTCCTGGGTTTCCACAATCCTGAAGCCTGCCATTCCAGCCACCACCCTTTAAAGAAGAGGATGCTGCCAGGTCTATTTTGGAGTGGGCAGGGGTGGCTGTGAGCTACCATAGAGGGGACCTGCCAGGAGTGCAGCCCACTACTAAGGTTGCTCGTCCTGACGCGAAGCAAGGAGGTGGGACCAATTAACAGCCTCGCAGAGTTATGTTCCCTACCCACCACCCTTCCTTAAAGTCCCATGAGCCATCTGCTATGGGCTAGTATAATATAGGGCTTAGTAGTTATGAAAATAGATGCCAGTTCTTTTGCCGCCTCTGTGCCCGCAGCCCCAAATCAGAAGCTAGGCACTGCTAAGATGCAAGAGGAACTCCAGATAGATCTGAGCTCATCAAGAAAACCCAAGACTCGGCGCACGCTGGGACTTGTAGTCGGGAGAGGCAAGCCTCCCGGATGCACGCTGGGCCTTGTAGTCTGTTGGGCGGGCTCGCCCCTCACCTGGCCAGGGCGGGTGCCGCAGGGCCAATGGGAGCCGTGCCGGCCAGGCCTGTTCCGCCCCGCGCCTACGGACGTTTGTGCCGGGACATGGCCGCTGCGGATGCCGGGTCCTTGAGCTGAGCGCTTGCTGCCGGAGCCAACCTCTGCCGTCAACCGTCCGCGCGGGCTGGGCCCAGGCGCCGGGACGGCCAAGATCCGCCGAGGAAGCTGAGGCAGCTATAGAACGCCGCCGCGGCGGGCGCATGGCGTCCATCTTGCTCAGGAGCTGCCGGGGCCGGGGGCCTGCCCGCCTCGCGCCACCTCGGGCCGCCTCCCCGCGGGGTAAGCTGGTGCTGCGCAAACGACCTGTTGTGGGCGACCGGGAGCCAGCGCGGGACGCCCCCTTCCGTGCCCCGAGGCAGCGCGGCAATGACAAGCACCGGGCCGCTCTGAGCCGCTTGTGCTGGACAGCTTCCTGTGACCTTAGTTGCCCAGGTCGCCGCAGGTCACTGCTGCCGACCGAGGCGCTGAGAAAGTTCCTTAGGGCCGTGGCTTCCCTGCCGCTCCCCTCGAAGATGAATCGAGCCCTGTCCTGCCCTTTGGCCAGTTCAGGCTTGGAAGCCAGAACTCTGGGACAAGGAGATTGGGTTGTGGTTGATGCCAGCTTAGTGGGCCACTCCCTGGGGTGGGGTGGCTGATGACCGTGCTTTCCAAGGAAACTTATATGTGTCCTATTTGTAAGGTTGAAACAGCCTGTGAGAGTGGGACCCAAGACCTTATGGTTTCTTGGTAGAAGTACAGTTCTTGTCACCTTAACAGTATTGGAGAGTCGGGTATGGTGTGGAGCCAGGCATGGGGGCACACACCTTTACCCCCAGCACCCTGGAAACAGAGGCATGTGAATCTCTGAACTCCAGACCATTTAAAATTTCAGGCCAGGCAGGGCACAAGATCCAGTCTTAAAAACAAACAGCAAAACCAGTTAGGATGCGTGGAAAGAGCAGAGTGTCCCTGGGTTTGGTGTGGTTTTTCAAGCTGTCTCTGCTATAAGCGCTGTCTACCTGTTGACTTGTTCAGGATACCATAATGTACTTCTGCCTTTTCTTATTTCTCTGGCATGTTTATGGCTTTCAAATTAGTTGATATTGTGTGTGTGTGTTATTATTCCAGGCACAAGAATGTTTTCTTTAGTTAACCCAGTTCCCTTGGAACAAAAATGCTGCTTCCCTGACAGTGGTTAGACTCCTGTCAGCTGGTTAGATGTGGAACAATAGAGCATTACTGGGTAGCAAGCCCCTGCTCTCCCTGTAATGATGTGCCCAGAGCCAACAGGCACAGGATGGACATCCTGACTTTTTAGTCTTAGAGGATAAATTGAGGCCAACTTTGTATCAAAGTGTTCTTTATTCTTGAGTACTTACCTTCTTCTTCACTTTTGTGTGACATACTTTATTCTGATTTTCTCGTTATATTTTTCCATGGCACCACATTACATTTGTCCTTTTGGCTCTTCAAGTTGTAACCGTTTCTCAGGTTATGTTTGCTTTCCATGACCTTGACAGTTTTGAGGAGTGCTTAGGTCAGGTGTGTTGTAAGATTTCTCTTTTGGTGTTCTGCTGATGGGTTCCTGGAGAGGTTTTAAGTGTGCCTTGCTCATCTCATGAAGCCAAGGCCCCACAGCTACTCTTGTTGATGTTGAGTTGACCTGGTTCCCCAGCGGAAGTGTGCTTGCCAAGTGTCCACCCTGAAGATCCTTTCCTTTCCCCTTTCTGTGCTGTTCTTGGTGAGAGGAAGACACTTGGTATGTGGAAGCGGGATTGAATGATCCTGGGGTGTGTGGGAGAGCATCCAGTCTAGAGGCTACCATGCCATATTGTAAACCTGTTAGGACTAGTCAAGGCTCAGGTAGGCAAAAGAGGACTGGCTTGGAGTGAGACAAGTTCCTGCAGCTTTTGACAGCTGCGAGGTGCACTCGACCTGGAGGCTTTGCATGAATGCCAGGGGAAGGACATTGCTTGGGAAGAAGTAAAGGTCTCCTGGAAGCCAGGAGTAAATCAGAAAATTAGGCAAAGACGTTTAGTCTTTCTCCCTGGGTCTGACACTCCTAAAGCTTTGGGAGTGATAGATATCAATGGGTTTGTTACTCATAAGGAGCTCTTTCTACCTGCCTGAGAAGAGAAGTGGGGCCTCCAGAGAGGCGGGGAGTAGAGAGTGGTCAGTGGGCCCGAGGAAAGAATACTGCAAAAAGAACCTGCCTTGTTCAGGTCTCTCCTGGTCATATCCCATGTCTCCTCTGACTACTCACTTGTGTCCTTTGTGATAAACTGACTTTGCTGGGTCCTGTGAATTGTTCTAGCAAATTATCAAAACCAAGAGTATTTTAACCCTTCAAATTTATTATTTTATTTTAGATTTTAAAAATGTAGGCATTCTTGTGTGTTTATGTGGGAACGTGTTCTCTATGTGTGCAGGTGCCCATGGAGGTATTGGAGTACAGGCAAATAGGAACCAGCCAGTATGAGCATTGGGAACTGAACCCAAGTCCTCTGCAAGAGCAGCAAGTACTTTTAACTGCTGAGCAGAGAGCAGAACTGCAGGCAGTCTGAGCAGCTATAGTGGAATACCTGTGAGCCTATCACCCTGGATGGCATCAATAGTGGAGCAGGAACAGCCTTCAGATTTGGTTGGGAGGGTGGGGGTGGGGACCCAGGAAGGGAGCTGGTAGGACAGAAACATCAGAATAAGATCTACCCAGGCTGTCTTCTGTGTGCTGTGGGGATGATTCTGAGCCAAATCCTATAAAACTAGGATTGGAAGGGGCAGAGAGGAAATTGTAGGCCTCTTTGAATTAAGAAGAATCTGGAAAGGTTTGTGTACTTTAAATGTAACAGTTGATGCTTATTCTTGTAAGAATGTAGCTGAGGGCCAGCTAGAGGCTGGGTTCTTGTTTTTTTGACCTGAAAAATCCTAGGACCCATGTGGTGGAAGGAGAGAACCAAATCTTGAGAGCTGTCCTCTGACCTCTGAACGAGTATATATGCAATAAATAAATGTGAAGTAAAATTTAAAAACAGATGATTTTATATTTAAAACAAAAAACAAACAAACAAAAAAACCCATGTAGTCAATATCAATTGCTTATGGTGGTGAGGGAACAACCAGAGTTTAGCCCCAGTGCTACCAGACCCTAAATGTGACCTTTTTTCCATAGAGCCAGAAGAGTTCCCTCCTGACATAAAATGGTAAATGAACGTCTTTAGTGCTACTCCCATTGCATGGAGGATTGGGGCAGCGTGTTACCTACTGCCTTGTTGGCCCCTGCTATTGCCTGAAATCAACACAGGCCATGTGGCCCCTTTGAGAATGGGACCTCTGGTCCCCACTGTGCTGGAAGCCTGTGCTCTGCTTCCTTCCTGCCTCACATAGCAATGTTGTGAATAGACTCTCAACTTCATGTCTTAGGAGAATTAGAGTGGATTAGGGAAAGCACTGAGAGTATATTTCATTCCTAGTGTTTTCCAGGCATGGCCTCTTTTAAAGTTTTGCTTTAGTTATATTTAGTGTGTGTGTGTGTGTGTGTGTGTGTGTGTGTGTGTGTGTGTGTCTGCCTGCCTGCCTGCCTGCCTGCCTGCCTGCCTGCCTGCCTGGATATGCCATGGCAAGCTTGTGGAGGTCAGAAGACAACTTGTTGGGAGTTATTTCCCCTACCATGTGGGCCCTGATCATGAACTCTGTGGTCTTGGTGGCAAGTGCTTTTATCTACTGAGCCATCTTGCTTGCCCTGTAAAGGCTTCTTAGCACTTGCTAGTTCTCAGTTCTTGTCCTTTGGAATTGAGGTTTGGTCTGTAGGACTGTTTGTTAGGAGTCAGTGTGCCCTTCCCCCTGCCTGCCAGCAACTGTAGCTGGAAAGGGCCCCGCGTTGGGAGAGCCCACCTTCCTCAGTGCTCCCCTGTAGTGCTCCTCCCTGTGGCTCAGCCTGAGACCCATTTCCCAAACTGGGGCGATTAAATGCTCTGTCCCGCCATGCTCTGAAGCCCACCGTCATTCACAACAGTCTCCCAAAAACCTCCCATTGGGGTTCCATTCAAATCTTCAGAGATGCCTGTTTGACACCTGTTTGCTTACCTTTTCTTTGTTTTTGTTGTAGGTAGTCTGAGGGATCGAGCTTGTCTCAGCTGTACCAGGACCCTGGGGTTGACGAGCCGTGAGTAAGTAAGCCCATGACTGAATATGTCACTGTCCATGTGTGCTGGAGGCTGCAGGCTGTGTACCCCATGACTGAATATGTCACTGTCCATGTGTGCTGGAGGCTGCAGGCTGTGCACCTGGACTTTGTCAGGGAACTGACAGCTTCTTCCTCCTTATTTCTTGGTTTTGTTTCTTTTAAATCCCCATCTATTTATTTTGATGGTTATAACCATATAATGTTGGCCAGTTTTAGGAGAGTTAGTACTTATAACGCCAGTAGCAGTTACTGGCATGTTGGTATACTTTTGGTTTTTTATTTATTTATTTTTATTTTATTTTATTTGTCTTATTGGTTTTTTTTGTTTTTTTGTTTTGTTTTGTTTTGTGAAACAGAGTCACCATATATAGAATCTGTAGCTTAGACTGGCCTTGAATTTTTGACAACCCTCCTGCTTAGCCTTCCAGTTACTGGGTTTACAGGTGTACTTCAACACATCCTGCCTGACATCGTCACATATGTAGCTGGGTTTGGTGTAGTCATCATCACTATAGTTTTGTCTATTCACAGTGACTAATCTCCCATGCTCACGTACCTATCGTCTTTATTGACTTTCCATAGCCTCTTGCCTAATCCTTTTCAGCTGTTTGTGGCAGCATCACGATTGTTGAGACTCTGTCCGTGACCAGGCAGACCTTCCCTTGAATACTATGCTCTTTCAAGGGTACCTGCCTCAGGGATGTTCACAGCATACTCCTTTCCCCACTCTTGATGCATAATAAGTATGGTGTATTTAGCCCACAGGAGATGGTGACAGCATCTCAAATGAAGCTTTGGTGGCATTGCAAGGCCAGTGTCATGGAGCTTCTTGAAGAAAAATGGCTCCCACACTCCCTGTTGTATGTAGTCTTGGACTTCCACTAGAGTTGCTGTGCTTCTTGGACTGTGTCCTGCACCCTGAGTCTCTACCTCGGCCCTCTACCTCAGTCTTAACCAAAAGGGTAGGGTCAGGAGATACCCTTTGCTATCCGCTCAGATTACTGAAGTATGTTCATCTCCTCCTGCTTCCATATCCTGGTCCCTGTCTCTGGAGAACAGGAAACCAGTGTTACTTTCTGTGCACTTCCCTGTCTCTCCAGTTTGTGGTCTCTGGAGGTTTTGTGTTCACTTAGAGCTGTAAGTAATTACTTGGCTCTGCATCATAAGTAGTGCTGCTTCTTGATACAGATTTACTTCCTTAATTTAAAGACAAGTCAGGGGGTTGGAGAGGTGGCTCAGTGGTTAAGAGCACTGACTGCTCTTTCAGAGGTCCTGAGTTCAATTCCCAGCAACCACAATCATTTGTAATGGGATCCAATGCTCTCTTCTAGTATGTCTGAAGACAGCTACAGTGTATTCATATACATAAAGGCTGGCCTTGAACTCACAGAGATCTGCCTGCATTTGCCTTAGCTTCTGCCTCCTGAATGCTGGGATTAAAGACATGCACCACCACACCTAGCTTCGCTTCCTTGGCTCTTCCTGGTGAGCTGGTGAGGCTTTGGGGTTTGGGAGAAGTTGAATTGGATTTGGTATGGAGTCTCTGGGTTTTGTTTTTGGTGGATTTTTTGTTGTCTACATGGTCTGGTTGGTTGGGTTGGTTTGTTTTGTTTTCAGAGTCTAGTTTTACAAAGTGCCAACACCAAATGCAGATCTGTGGGTGCTCTGTGGACTCAGTTTCCCTGCATAAGTCCGCAGAGGTGTGGGTTGCAGGTCCTGTGGTTTATGACTGAAGTGGCCTAGTGTTATTATCCCTTGTTGCAGGCAATTTGTACGGCTAGCCCTGAAGTGCACCATTTGCCAGACCATGCTTCCAGTCTGAAAGAAATGGAAATGTCATGAAACCTACCAAACCACTGGAGATTGGCAGCTTTCTGTTTTGTTTTGTGGAGTTGGGACTAGGACCTAAGACCCTGGGCTTGTTAGATGTGCACTCTACCTACAAGCACATCCTCAGCCCCAAGAGTAACGTTTCATTTTGTTTTTTGTTTTGTTTTGTTTTAAACAGAAGGTTGGCCCTTGATCCTATTTCCTCATCTCCAAGATTTTTGGTTAGAATAGTGATGGTAGTCAGGCTGGTAGCACATGTCTTTAGTTCCAGCAGAAGCAGGCAGATCTTTATGAGTTCTAGGCCAGCCAGACCTATTAGTCAGATCCTGTTTCCCCCCACTACCCCTTTTCCCCCCAAAAAATCCTTTTCCCTTCTCTTTCGGAAAAAGCATCATTTGTTAGGTCCCGACCTTGGCCTCTAAGGCAGCTCCCAGGTGTGGTCTGCCCTCACTCTCCTTTTCCACCGTCCTGCCAAGCTCTTGCTCCTGCCAGTCTATGGTAATAGTTTAGTTCGGCCACTTCACATCACTG
This sequence comes from Mus musculus, assembly GCF_000001635.26. Classification (NCBI taxonomy): domain Eukaryota; kingdom Metazoa; phylum Chordata; class Mammalia; order Rodentia; family Muridae; genus Mus; species Mus musculus. The sequence continues at coordinate 33,776,229 of NC_000071.6, read as the reverse complement.
TGTTTGCTTGCTGCTCAGCTCACTTGGTAGCACAAGTTCAGGTTATGGCTGCAATCTTGTTGGCACCAGCAGTACCAGTCCCAGTGCCTGTGACTCTGTAATTTCAGGGCCTGCTTCAGCAGGAAGCTCTGCCTCAGGCCAGCTTCAGCCAGGCATACAGCACAGCCACCTCAGGCCATCTTAGCAGACCTCGTCATGGGCTTTCTTTATCTACCCAGCTGCTCATTCTTACTTTAAAGTGTTCTCATTAAGAATATATGCTACGCCGGGCGGTGGTGGTGCATGCCTTTAATCCCAGCACTTGGGAGGCAGAGGCAAGGCAGATTTCTGAGTTCAAGGCCAGCCTGGTCTACAAAGTGAGTTCCAGGACAGCCAGGGCTATACAGAGAAACCCTGTCTCCAAAACAAAACAAAAAAGAATATATGTTACACCTGTCAAGTACCTTTTTGGCATTTAAGATTTTTAAGATTCATATTAGAATGTAAAGAACTGTGCTTTATTCATTTAAAAAAATTCTTTTCTGTGCTGGGAATCAAAACCAGGTCCTTGTCCTGCCAGGCGGGTGTTCTCCATCCCAGGCCTTGTTTGGTGTGAGACATCTCATGATGTGATCCAGGCTAATCCCAAACTCCACTCTGCCTCCCAGTCCCACCATGCCCAGCTTTAACTTTTTTCTTTTAACTATTTTGGACCTTTGCTTTAAAAGCTAATAACTATGAAGTTCTGTTGAGCAGCTTACATATTTTAAAGCAGCACTTATGGATGAGCAGCAGAATCTTTCATTTTAGCTACGCAGTGTAAGAAATCTTTGTGTGTATGCATATTGTAATGCACTTGAGTAAGCACTTGTATGTGGGTGCTAGTATGTGCATGTGGAAGGCACAGGATAACATGGACTGTCTTTTTTTTTCCAACAGCTAGTATTTTATTCAGATAGTAGTCCTGTTACACATGATCCAAGTGCATTCAAGTAAGAACTCAAATCAGAAATTAAAGATTGGTCTCCAGACATCATAGCCAACAATGCCACGTTTGCTTGTGGTCTCTCTGAGATAAAACTACATCCATACCTCAGTGGCCACCAAACCATTCAGCACAGCTTCCTTAACTGTAAGGTGTTTGAAGTTACCAGTTTTAGCACTTTGAGGTATTTTTTTCACGCTCTGAATAGCTGTAGGGATTTCACCAGGGGTTGCTGGGAACCAGCTCAACCTCGGCGTAGTGCCAAAATGTGGCCAGTCAAGGCTTCGAGTCAGTCACGGCAGCGGCCACCATCAACGGTGCCTTCTCCAAAAAGTTATGGATGACCTTGGCCATGGTCTAAGGTGGAAGGAAGGTACCATGGACTGTCTTCCTTGACCATGCTCTCAGTGGATGTGGAGTTTACTGACTGTGCTAGGCCGGCCGGCCAGTGAGCACTAGTGGTCTGCCTTGTCCCTCTCTCCCCTGGAGTGGGATTGCAGGTGCACACCACTGTACCCAGCTTTGACACCGGTGCCGAGGATCCAAACCCAGCTTCTCAGGCAAGCGCTTCACCGACTGAGCCACCTCTCTAACCCGTGCAGGAATTCTTGAATCTTGGAGTTACAGAGATGGTTCATTGGCTATGAATATTGCTATTCTTACAGAGAGCCCAGGTTCCATTCCCACACAACCAACTTCATTTCATAGGGTCCAGTGCCCTCCCTTGTCTTCTGTGGCCACCTAACATGCACATGATACATAAACATGCAAGCAAAATATTGCACATAAATAAATCTTAAAAGGATTCCTGAGTCTAACTCACAGAACCCTCAGAAGGGTTTTTTTAAAAACCCTTGTTGTTTTTTAAAAAGAAAGAAATCTTGAGTCCTGGAGGTGACTTGTAATGGGAAGGTACACATTGGTATCAATTCATTGTGTGTGTTTGTTTGTTTGTTTGTTTGTTTATTTATTTGTTTTGTTTTTGAGACAGGTCTCTTCTTTGTAGCCCAGGCTATCTTAGAACTCACTATGTAAACCAGGCTGGCCTCAAATTTAGAGATTCACCCTCCTCTGCCTCCTGTGTGCTACAATTAAAGGAGTGCACCACCATGCTGGCTGTCTGTCTGTCTACATGTTTATATTTATATACATACAGAGTATCTATGTGTATGAGTGTGCATGTACCATCATGTGTATTTCCAGTCAAAGAACAACTTTTGGGAGTTGATTCTTTTCTTCCACCTTATAGGTCCCGGGGATTGAACTATGGTCTCCAGGTTTAGTAGCAATCACCTTTACCTTGAGCCTTCTTGCCAGCTTCCAGTATTTGGTTCTTCAGTGTATGTGTGTGTGTGTGTGTGTGTGTGTGTGTGTGTGTGTGTGTGTGTGTATACATTATAATGTAGGCGTGGAGGCCAGAGGACAACTTGGTGTAATGGATCTTTCCTTCTGCCATGCAGATCTCAGGGGTGAATTAAGTCATTAGGCTGGCTAGCTAGCAAGTGCCTGTGTCTGCTGAGCCATCTAGCCTACTCTACATTTAGTGCTCACAGTGGCAAAATTTGCTCTGGGAAATTATACCATGCTAAGGGCATCCCTGCAGAGCATAAGCCCAGCATATAATGACGTCTAAGCTCAGAGTCTCATGTCATGAGCTGGAACCAGGCACTTTACTGTTTTTTATGTGTCATCTAGTTCCTCAGCCAGGAAGCAAGTGTAGTCTGATGTGGTATAACCAAGTCTCTAAGTAGACTTGTCTGCACTTCTGGAATCAGGTCTTGATTTTGGAAATTTACTCTGTTAAAATTACTACTCTGTTGTTCTTCCTTTGTGCTGAGGATGACTTGACTCTTAACATCACTTCCTGAAGAACAGAGTGGCTTATCCTGGTTGGTGTCCTTTCTGTCTAGGCCTCTCATGTGGCTGCTAGCTTGCTTTGTGCCTTTCTAGGGGTAGCCTGTGTTTAGAGGCTCTGGAGTGGCTCAAGGAAGTTGTTCTTGTGGGAATGGCCTGTGGGCATACCTCTGACGTTTGTATAATGTTTATTAGAGTTAGAAACACTTGACAGCAGAAGAGGTATCCGTGTCCTCCCCTTCCACACCACCCGTGTATGTGTGTCTGTGTGTGTGTGTATGTGTGTGTGTGTGTGTATGCAAGTGTGTATATGTATGTCAGTCCGTGTGCCCTATTCCTGTTCTTGCCTGCCAGATAGCTGAGAATATGTAGCTGATAGCGTAAGGATCATACAAGCTCATCCTTTGTAAATACTCCTTAGTCTTCCTGATCCTACACAAAGGCTGGACATTGAAGCTGGGCAGGACAAAGGCTCAGGACCCTTATATAAACTATCACCCTTGCTAAGATTCCCAGCTTTGTAATATATGTGGATGGGTGCTTTGTGTTAGTGGTCAACCACCCTGCCCAGTGTCAATGTGTATGTCTCTCTCTCTTTTCTTAACATTTACTTACTTACTTACTTATTTACTTATTTTGGGGGGCAGGAACATGTATATGGGTGAACCTATGCTATGGTGCATATGTGGAGATCAAGGACAAACTGTAGAAGTCAGTTCTCTCCTCTACTGTGTGGACCTCTGGGGGATTGAACTAAGCATGAGACTCGATGACAACCATCCTTACCCACTAAGCCATCTTGCCAGCTCCAGCAGTCTATTTCTTGTTGAAATATTGCGTTTGATTGGTGCTGTTTCACTCCATTTGGCAGGTGATTTTAAAATGAGAAAGGTAAAAACCAGAGGAAGTTGGAGAGGGACAATGGAAGCTGGGCCCGTGGTCCAGCCCCTGCACTAGTGCTAGTTGAACACCAGCAGCACCAACATTAGTTCTGGATCAGTAGAAAGTGTAAGAATATTATTATATCCTTTGGCCTGGGGTGGAGCTTAGTGTTTAGCACTTGCCCTAGCACGTGGGAGGCCTGGGTTCTGTTCTTAGGACTGCCAGACAAACAAAAAAACCTTATCCTGTGACTTGCTACTGTTTGAAATGGCAAAACATTACGCGTTAATAACAATAGTTAGGAGCCTGTCTGAGGCGACAGTGATGGTGGCTCAGTGGTGCAGGCCTGATCCCAAGCCTGTTGACCTGAGTTTGACACCTGAGAGCCACGAGATGGAAGGATGGACTCACCCTTCAACAACAACAACAACAAACTCTGACTTTAAGAGCAAGATCTTGACCCAGCCGTTACCCAGAGTGCTGTGTTGCCTGCTTCATCTTTGTATATGTATGTGTCTTTGCCTTGGCTTGTTGGTCCGTACACCTGCAGACATCAAGCCTTCTGTGGAAGCCACACTCTTCCTCACTGAGGATGGGAAATTGATGTTTAAGTCTGATGATGTACTTGTCCCATGTGCAGAGCTGTCTTCCCCTGTATTTGGAGGTGAGGCCAAGCAAGGTAAGGTAGGAAGTAGGGCCTGCATCTCTCTGTTGGTAAGTAGCTGCGTGGCACTCTGGAGCTGATTGGACTCTGTCTTGTTCCATGTGGCCTCACCCTGAGTGATGTAACACTGTGGTTCAGGAAAGAGTTGATTCAGGGGTCTCTTCACAGCCTCAAGATTGCAGAGCCAGGGAAATGCAGAGGTGTGGAGCTATGGAGCGGGTGGGAATTGGAAAGAGATTGACAGCACTTTACAGGACCCCAGGGAGACAGATTAAGAGGACTGGCTTACATGCTCACAGACACTTTCTTGTTGTCTTCACTCGTCCACAGACATGTCTGTACCACTCTTCTCTGCTTGCTGTAAGATCAGTGTGGGCTTATGGTCTGTGACAGAGTACAAAGTTGGGGTTTGGGGAGTGCTGTAACCAATGATGGCACCAGAGCTGAGCTTGCAGCTGGAGCTTTGGACCCCAGTGAGTCCCATGCTTGGATTCTTTGTGGGCTGATGGTGCTCTTTGCCAGCTTTCACTGGACACCACACACTGAGCTGAGGCCATGCATATCACTGATCTTACATGAGCCTGCCTATGAGGGGACTGTAGCTCTGGAAAGTCATACCATGCTTCCCATTGCCTTGACAGGGCCACCACTTTTGGCTCCCTTTGTGGTAGGTGTATTTTAATATGAGATTACAGAGGAAGCTCCTGAGTTATGACATTATTGCAGTTATAGCAAGTGGGCCAACATTTTGTGTGTGTGTGTGTGTGTGTGTGTGTGTGTGTATGTGGTGTTGTTGCTTGAGACATGGATTTTACTAAGTCAATACTGGCTCACTGAATTGCTCTGTAGCCCAGGGTGTTTATTGTGTGTAGCAGAGGTGCATGTCATGGCACCAGGATAGAAATAGAGGACGTTTACTTACAGGAATTGGTTTTCTCTTACCTGTGGGTCCCAGGGGTCTAACTCAGGTCGTCAGGCTTGGCAGCAGTCATATTTATTCACTGAACCATTTCACAGCCCAGAGCTGCAGCTTTTAAGCCTACTATGGACAATCTACTTCAGAGCTCCAGTCCTCACACGGGAATCTAGCCAAGTGCTAGAGGCAGAGAAAGGGGGTTGTGGGAACCCACCACAGATCTCTAGAGTAAATTTGGAGTTTGTGGCCGCCTAGAGATGGAACTGTTAATCACTGGTAGGGAGAGGTTGCTAATGTACATTTCAGACCTTGAGGAGGACTGTACAGATCGGTTGTTTATGTCAAATGGTAAGCTCAGTGCTGACCGTGGCTCCGTGTGGGCTCTGGAAAAGGCCTTGCGGTATAACTCTCAGCTCCGGGCTAGCTAGGCACTATCTCCTCTGCAGTTGGTCTTATTTGTCATCACGCTGTGAGTGGGCACTACTTGGGTTCCAGGCAGCCCTGTGAGCCTGATCCAGTGTGGACAGAGAAGTCTAAGGTTCTTAGCTAACAGCTTCTGGCTGTGGCCTCACCTTTTTTAGGGCCATTATGTAGCCTTCATTCTGGTGAAGAGGTGTAGGCCTGATGACATATGTGCCTCTCATCCCTCTGTGGCAGGTGTTGGATAGGTACGTTCCTCAAAGAGTATACTAAGGGAGAAGTGGACAGAGGTGGGGCGTCATGCTAGAGACAGGTAAGGGATGGGCCCTGGACTCTTCTTTGGGATTTCCCTTTTACTCTAGTGCCTTCTGTCAACCAAGAGTCACTTGTTGAGAGAGAATATCCAAACTGAACAGACTCTTGACTCTGTACCCCATATCCTCAAACCCTACGTCCCGTGCCAGGGGTTAGGTAGAGTCTGGTCAAGCTCTGCTGTGTGTACATGTCACACTACTGATGTGTGTCTTGGGGGACTTATGAGTTAGGCCAATGAGGCTCAGGTCCTAGCTTCACATGAAGCCCTCCCAAAGGCTCCCTCCAAGAAAGCAGGTACTTACATACTTCGATCCACCATGAAGTATAGGTTGATGTTTGGTGCTGAGTGGTCAGATAGGTGGAAATTTCTCATTGCTGCTTTTGTGTTTTTTTCCTTTTCAAGGAGTGTTCTGTCTCGTTGCTGTACTCCAGCCCACCCTGTGTACCTCTGCTTCAAAGGTGAGCCCCTCAGCTGTTGGACTCAGAGGCCTGAGTGCCAGGGCACCGCAGCAAGAACAACATGGACACCTGCCTCTGCAAGGCTGGTGGTTACGGGACCTCAGTACCTTCCTGTGCGCGGCTGGCACTCATCATCTCCGCTAGGAGAGGACTCTGTGATAGAGAAGTCCCTTAAGTCCTTAAAAGACAAGAATAAGAAGCTGGAGGAGGGCGGCCCCGTGTACAGCCCGCCCGCGCAGGTGGTGGTGAGGAAATCCCTCGGGCAGAAGGTACTGGATGAGCTGAGGCACTACTACCATGGCTTCCGCCTGCTCTGGATCGACACCAAGATCGCTGCCCGGATGCTCTGGCGCATCCTCAATGGCCATACGCTGACCCGCCGGGAGCGCAGGCAGGTATGGGACACACCCTGCTCCTTTGATCTGCTGCAGGTTATGCTCTACTCCTCTGGATAAAACGTCAGTGGAAGTTTATAGAAACATAAGCCTAGCTCATGCTACAAGTGAGTTGTCATGCCAGTGCTGACACACTGTCTCCTCCGTTGGTGATTTCCTGCAGCTTTGGCGTCTCTGTTTCTGCCTCTAGTTTCTTTTCGGAGACACTGTGTCCCTCTGCAGAAGTTTCTTAAAGTTATTTCTTTGGCTCTGTGGGTCTGGTATGTAATTCCTTCTGTCCTTTAGCTATGAAAAGACCCTTCCTGAGACTAGAGATATGGCTCAGTCATTAAAAACACTTGCTGTTTTTTCAGAGGACCTGTATTCAATTCCCAGCACTTAGATAGTGGCTTACAACTATACTGTGTGATACCAGTTTCAGGGAATCCCATACCTTCTTTGGGCCTTGCAAACCAGGCACACATGTAGTACCCTTACATACATTCAGGTAAAACATTTATACACAGAAAATAAAAATAAATCCTAAAAAAGTAGGGGTCGGGGTAGGGGAGTCTTAAACCAAATACGTGGTGGCTGTGCCTGTGTCCTGGCCACCTAGGAGCCTAGAACTCAAGGATCTCAGGTTACCTAGGTAACCCAGTGCTATTGCTTTCTGTCTGCTGTCAGCTGAAATAGTGTCCTAGCCGACAACTGGGCTGTTGTGTGCATGGGATTTTACTTCTAGAAGTGCTGTGTGTGTGTGTGTGGTGTGTGTGTGTGTGTGTGTGTGTGTGTTGGCTTGTTACCATCAGTTTTTTTTTCTTGGTAGGATCTTTGTCCTTTTTGTTTTGTTTTGTTTTTTAGTTTTTAGTTCTTCCTTTTAAGTATTTAACATTTCTGAATATCTTTCACTCCTAAAATGAGAATTTCTATTTTCTAATATTCGTGGGAGATGGGTTCATTCTTTATTGTGGACTTTGCCCATGGTGAGTGACTTGTGTGCATGTATGTGATTCCGTATGGTTTTTGTTTGTCTTTTTCTTTTTCTTTTTTTTTTAAGACATGGTCTCCTGTAACTCAGGGAGCCTCAAACTCACTATGTAGCTTATGTTGACCTTAAACTTCTGATCTTGCTTCCACCTTCCAAGTGATTATACACCTGTGCCACCATGCTTGGCTTATACAGTGCCAGGGTGGATTGAACTCATGTGTCTTAGTTGGTATTCTGCTGCTGTAAAGAGACAGCTTTTATAAAAGGAAACATTCAGTTGGGGCTGGCTTACAGTTTCAGAGGCTTAGTCCATTATCATCATGGCGGGGTGCACAGTGGTATGCAGACTCTATGTCCAGATCCACAGACTGCAAGAAGATAGAAAGAGAGAGAGAGAGAGAGAGAGAGAGACAGACAGACAGACAGACAGACAGACTGGGCCTGGCTTTGGCTTTTGGAACCTCGAAGCCCAGTGACACACTTCCTATAACGAGGGCACACCTCCTAATCTTGAGAAAGTAGTGCCACCCTCTGGCGACTAAGCATTCAAATATCTGAGCCTATAGGGCCATTCTCAGTCACCAGGCAACCACTCTACCTACTGTGCTACATCTCAGCCCTGCTTAGTGATTCTGTACTACTTTCAAAGGAATCTTAACTCTGGGAACCCTGGGTGAAGTCGGTGGTAAGCCATCTTCTCCGTGCTGTACGTTTCTCTCTGGGTGCTGGGAGACCCGTGGGGCTGTGTAGGATCACGCCTAGGTGGGGGTCTGTGTCTGCTCTTTGTTTCTAGCTCTTGGGGATTTCCCTAACTTATTTTGTGGGCTTTAGTTTGATTTTTAAATAAATCTTTTACTTTCAAATGTAACCGTGGACCTTTATGCCTACCTCAGTTCCCACGGAGACTATTTATAAGCTTTTGACCTTATAGCTAGGCATTGTTACCCACCTGTTCATAACTCAATTATCCCCTTTATACTAATTTAAGTCCTGCCACATGGCTAGTTAACTGCCTCCTTCCTTCCTGGCCTGCTTCTTCCTCCGTGTCTGGCTGGCTGAATCTCCCGCACCTGGCTCCTTCTCAGTATTCTTCCCTCTGTCTGGAAGTCCCACCTTACTATTCTGCCTTCTACTGTAGGTAGAGTTTTTATTTTAATCATTCAGAAGGTGCCTTAGGCAGGCAAGGAAGGACAGAGACACATCTTTACACAGTGTAAAAATACATCACTCCAACAAGATAACTTTAGATCCATAGAGAACTCTTAGCAAGTGACAGTGCTGTGCTTGGACCCTCCACCTCAGTCCCCTCATGTTTCATAATGGTCATGGCTTAGCTTTCTACTTGGCTAATATCCAGACTTGATTCAGTTTTCCAGCTTTCCCACTGATATTCTTTTCCTGGTCCACGACCTTAACTTGTACCCTGTGGGTGCCACTACTTTGTGAGGAACACTAGCTGTGTCCTGAATCCCAGGCCCTTTGGGGGCTTATTTAGCATTTGTATGCCACTCAGGCAGGCGACTCTTTATCCCTAGGGTAGAACATCACAAGGCATCTGGCCCAGGTAGCATTGCCTCCCCTTGTAGGACACAGAAAGCCCATCTACAGCTGATGTCCTTACAGTACCTATGCCCACCCAGCCTGGGCTTCTGCCCCCGCCCCACCCCCACTCCCCGCCACGCTCACTGCTCACTGTGCTCCTGCTGGTTTTCTGTGTGCAGTCAGAACGCACGTTCAGAACAAGCGCTGGTCCTCCCCAACCCACTCTTGTATGTCTCTGGGAAGCCTCTGCTGCTGTCAACTCAGCAGAATGGACAACCTTTGCAGGTGCTCAGGCTCAAGCTGTGGCCGCCCTCAGAACCTGTGTTCTTCCAGGGTGCTTAGGAGTCACCCAGACTCTCAAACAGAGCCCAGGTCCAAGTGGTTCATACTTCCTACCCTTCTTGCCATGCATTGTGGGCAGAGGGGCCACCAACTGCACCCCAGGAACAGCTGTCCTTTTAAAGAAGTAAGATGTATACTGGCGGTCCTCTTCCCAGACAAAGGCAACCTCTGAGCGGCAGTCTGACCATGTGGTCCAGCCTTGGCCTGACCTTACTTTCTCAGCCCAGCTGCCCCGTGTTAGATCCTGGTGTGCTTTTGTGCTGTTCAGAAACCTGCTCTCTCACCTGGTGATACCTTTGCATTGGGCAGGCTGAGGCCCCTTCATGGGCAGTGGGCCCATGCTTGTGTATTTATTATAGCCTGGTCAGCACTTGCAGATGCCTGCTGAACCTGCATAGATTGGAAGTGGTAGTCCAGGTGTGGTAGTGCACACAACTTTAATCTCAGTAGTTGGGAGGCAGGGACAGGAGGCTCTCTGTGACTTCAAGGCCAGCCTGGTCTACATAATGAGTTCCAGGCCATGAAGGGCTACATAGTGAGATGCAATAAACAAAAAATAAACAAACAAATGAAAAAAGAAGGAAACTAGAAGTGGTTGATGCCATAACACACGTGGGCATTTATTGTATCTGTGTTGTGTGTGTTTTTGAAGTAGGGGAGATGCTGTCACCAAGTTCTCATGAGCATGGTAAGCCATCCCCGTGGGAGCTTAAGACATACCAGCGCTCCTACAAGGGTATGAGACCTCTACTCTTCTGGGTATGAAAATTTGGATGGTGCCCCTATCCTACTCCCTATTTGAAGCTGGAGAAATGACTTACAGGGAAGAGGATTTGTTCTTGCAGAGAACCTAAGTTCAGCTCCCAGCACTGGTATCAGGCAGTTGTCTCTCAACCACCTGTAACTTCTACCTTGGGGATCCCTGTACCTACTGCTGGCCTCTCTAGAAGCCTGCACTCACACGAACATTTTCCCATATACACACACACACATCAATAGCTGTGTGATCATATATATGTATGTACATGGCTCTGGTTTCTCAGTCCTTACAGCTCTATGTCACTTGTCCACCGGCACTTTGCACGCCAGTAAAGAGCTAGCTCAGTGGGCTGAGTATGTTAGTGGTAAAGCACGTGTTTAATGTATATACAAGAGGCCTTGGGCTCTTTCCTGGCACACACCGAGAAAGAAAAAAGAAAGCTAGCTTCTTGATTTGCTTTTGCATTGAAGTCCATCTAGACACTGATGTACTAGGGTCACATTTTTTAACAATATCAAATATGTGTGTGTGTTTAGAAAACTTCTTTTTGTTTTATGTGTATGAGTGCTTTGCCTGTATGTATGTGTGTATGTGCATGCCTGTATCCTCAGAGCCCAGAGGAGGACATCAGATCTCTTAAGACTGGAAGTACAGATAGTTGTAAGTTGCCATGTGGATGCTGGGAATTGAACCTGCGTCCTCTGCAAGAGCAGCAAGTATTCATAATCAGTAAGCCATCTTGCTCCCCCTGTTTACCTTTTTATCCCCTTAGACGGGGTTTTACTATGTAGCCAATGCTGTCCTGGAACTTGATATATAGGCCAGAATGGCCTTGACCTCATAGTGATCCATCTGGATCCACCCGTCTCTGTCTCTCAAGCCAGGACAAAAGGCTGCACCGTTACTCCCACTGTGTAACCCAGGCTGGTTTTGAATTCAAAGTCCTCTTGTTTGTCCCTCCCAAATGCCATACCATCATTATGCCTGGCTCCCCAACCCAAATTTATTCTTCTCCTTCATTTGTGTTTTTTTTTTTTTTTTTTTTTCGAGACAGGGTTTCTCTGTGTAGCCCTTGCTGTCCTGGAACTCACTCTGTAGACCAGGCTGGCCTCGAACTCAGAAATCAGCCTGCCTCTGCCTCCCAAGTTCTGGGATTAAAGGTGTGCGCCACCACTGTCCAGCGAAATTTTATTCTTTTAATTAAAATATATGTTTTTTGGGGCTGGCGAGATAGCTCAGCAGTTAAGAGCACTGGCTGCTCTACCAAAGGACCCAGGTTCAATTTCCAGAAGCACATGACAGCTCACAATTGTAAGGAACTCCATTTTCAGGGGATCTGACACCTCACACAGACCAATGTACAGTCAAAACACCAATGTACATAAAGTAAAAATAAATCATAGAAAAAAGGAAACAATGCATGTTTTTTATGTGTATTATATATACCACATGTGTGCAAGAGCCCACAAAAGTCAAGTCATTGAGAAATGATTAGATTGTCAGGGCTGTAATCTAATGCACTCTAACCCTAGGTGGAGGAAATGAGATAAATCACTGGAGTCACTGCCCTTGTGACTCTGTCTTTCTCTGCTTCCTTGTTGTTGCCTCCTGGCTACCCTGATGTGAGCTTCTTTGCTCTGCCAATACATGGGTACCATGATGGGTGGAAACTTCTGAGACCATGAGCAAAGATAAATTCTTCCTTTGGCTGAATTGTTCTCTCAGGTGTTTTAGTCAGTTATAAGAAAATGTGTTAATACAGAATGTTGATACCAGAAACAGGGGCATGCATCATTAACCCTGACCCTGCAGTTCTTAAGCCTTTGGGATGGTATAAGGAATAATTTGTACAGAGCTTAGTGAGTGATTCTGTCAGGAGCTCAGAAGACCAAAATTCTGACAGAAATATGGCCAGTAAAGATCATGTAGTTAGTCAGGGGCTAAAGTATTTGCTGTAAAGCATGAGGCGGAGTTCAGATTCCTGGCACCTGCATTAAAGCTGGACTTGGTGGCACATATCTATAAACTCTGGGGTTGTGGAGACAGGCAGGATTTGGGACCACTGGTTAGCCAGCACAGCTGAAACATCAAGCTCCAGGTTCAGAGATGGTCTCTTCAAACATTAGATGGAGAGCAATAATGAACGAATGACACCTAATGTCAATTGTGGGCCATGGCACACACATGCATGCCACCAACATTAATTTTCAGTTGGAAACAGGACTTGATTGAGAATTGGGCTAGAGGCCATTCATGTTCTATTCTGGCAAAGAACTTGTCTAGATTTCATCTGTGTCTTCAAACTGTGGGAGCTTGAGTTTAAAGTTTATAGACTAATTTTTGCAGTGGAAATTTCAAGAAAAACATAGTCAGGATGTGGAATAGTTTATTCCTAGATGTTTTTACCAGATTTATAATGAGGTTCAAGAGCAAAAAACTTGAAAAACTTGCACTTGGGCCAGAAAACCCAGTAAAAAGTTGCAACTAAGGATGACTGAGACCATGGGGCTGGAGAGATGTCTCAGTGGTTTAGAACACTTGATGATCTTGCAGAGGACCTGTATTCAATCTCACAACCATCTCTAACTCCTCTTAGACACCCTCTTTTGACCTCTCTGTGAACCAGGCCACACATGCTGTGCCTACCTACCTACCTACCTACCTACAAGCAAAACATTCATACACATAAATAAATCAAAATAAAATTATACATAGAGATTGGAACCATTAAAAATAAGCGAGTACTTTCTAAGATGTTAGAGCATCTAAGAAATTGTCTAGACCATGGCCTGTAATAGACTCCACTATGGAAAATTATAAACTCATTTGAAGGACTTCACAGGCCCCCTACTTGTAGGGGGTGGTCCAAGACATCTTTCGAAGATTGTTATCTTATCTAAATTGTCTTCTTTTGAGCCTGTTTTGTTTATTTCATGCTCTGTGTATCTGGTGACCTGTAAGTTAGTACCTATCCCTTTTATTGAAGGCCATTGGCATGCAGTTTGGATTCTAAGAGAGAAATAGGTTTCTGAAGTATCTGCCAAGAGCTCTCGAGTCACCTCACCATGTTGCTCAGTTTGTAGTGAGGGTGGGAGAAATACCTCTGCCTGCTCTGTCACTGCTCATGAACCCACATCTTTGCAGTTTCTCCGGATTTGTGCGGACCTCTTCCGTCTAGTGCCCTTCCTGGTGTTCGTGGTGGTGCCCTTCATGGAATTCCTGCTGCCTGTAGTTGTGAAGCTCTTCCCCAACATGCTGCCCTCTACATTTGAGACCCAGTCTATCAAGGTAAGGAAGGGCACAGGGACTTTGAGTACACTTGAATGAGTCTAGTCTGAGGACTGGGGACATAGCAAAGCAAGTAAAGAGATACTTGCAGGAAAGCACAAGGTCTTAAACTTAAATCTCTGCAGCCATGTAGAAACCAAGCAGGGTAGTGCACCGCTAACCTCAGTGCTCCTATGACAAAATGTAAGGTAGAGACAGGACAGTTCCCAAAAGATGGGGTGCCAGCTAGTCACAAGCAACAAAGAAGAAACCCTGTCTCAAACAGGTAGATGGTAAGGACCAAGGTATCCTCTGATCACACCCAGTGTCCACACTCATGTAAGTCAACATACACATACACACACCAAATAGAAAATGAGTCTAAAATTCTATCCAGACCTCCACACACTGTTTCATATGTGTCACTGGTTCTTTTATGAAGCACCAGCTGAGTCGAGTGATTGATCAGACCAAATGACCCCAGAGGTCCCAAAGCCTCACTGTATGGCCCCTGATGGAACAAGTTTACCAACTTCTGCTATTGAGGTAGGGCTAGGGATTCACATGAACCATTTGAGAAATATTTGAGTATATCTTACTTAGATTTTGTTCCTTGAAGGGTATGGCATGTGGGAGACTTTTCTTGCAGTGAGCAGCAGTCTGAGCAGGCTTTGAACCTACTTTGTATGGTAGAGACAGGTAGTGGTGGCGTGCAGAGGGTCCGAGTAGGACTAGAGTATAACCTTCACTTTGCTCTCACAGGAGGAAAGGCTGAAGAAGGAGCTGAGGGTGAAGCTGGAGCTGGCCAAGTTTCTCCAGGACACCATAGAGGAAATGGCCCTGAAGAACAAGGCAGCCAAAGGGAATGCCACCAAAGATTTCTCTGCATTTTTCCAGAAGGTGCAGTACTCCCCGTGTCACATGATGATTCAAATGTCAAGCACTATGAGTCTTTTCTTCCCTCTTCCTTCCTTCTGCCGCTGCTACCGCCGCTGCCACCACCACCACAACTGCTACTGCTGCTCCTCCCTCCTTCCTCTTCCTTTCCCTCCTCCTCTTCCTCCTTCTCCTCTTTTTTTTCTTTTCTTCCTCCTCCTCTTCCTCCTTTTCCTCCTCCTCCTTAGCAGACTCAAGCCCCTAGAACAGAACTTAAGCTAACTGCCTACTCCCTGTGCTCATTCCCTCTCACGGGAGCTATAGGTATATACAAAGGTGGCCTCTTCCTGCCACTGAGAAATGGGGTTGTGGCATGAGATCTTGGGTCACTGCCCCACAGCCCTGATGGAAAGAAAACAGCAGAGCTGGTCCC
Organism: Mus musculus; assembly: GCF_000001635.26. NCBI lineage: Eukaryota > Metazoa > Chordata > Mammalia > Rodentia > Muridae > Mus > Mus musculus. Next base: position 33,761,170 of record NC_000071.6, on the reverse strand, counting down.
ACAGCTGGCACGCCCAGGCTCCTGGGAGACTGCAGCCTGGATGGTGCTGCGGGTACTGATCCTCTGTATAATGGTGCAGCCCAGGCTTAGCTGCCTGAGGCTGACAGCTCCTGGGAGAGCTCGGAGAGCAGTAGGTGGTCTAGAGCTGCGTCTGCTCGCTCTTGCTTCCGTCCAGCTGGGACCAGAGGTTAGCTGTGGGGACAGGAGAATGCATGCTGAGTAATACTTGGGATTACTTCTGCAGATCCGGGAGACAGGGGAGAGACCCAGCAATGAGGAAATCATGCGTTTTTCCAAACTGTTTGAGGATGAACTGACCCTGGATAACCTCACGAGGCCTCAGCTGGTAGCACTGTGCAAGCTGCTGGAGCTTCAGTCCATTGGCACCAACAACTTCCTGCGTTTCCAGCTCACCATGCGCCTGAGGTCCATAAAGGCTGATGATAAGGTGAGGTGGGCCAGAAGCCTCCCCTATTGTAGGGCACTGTTCTGGCCACTGTGAGGTTGACACTGTCTTTGTGTCTTGCCCATGTGTCTTGGTTACCTTTTCAGTCTACAATGCTCAGTCTTCTCATTTTTCTTTTTTCTTTTTTTTTTTTTAAGATTTATTTATTTATTATATGTAAGTACACTGTAGCTGTCTTCAGACACTCCAGAAGAGGGCGTCAGATCTTGTTATAGATGGTTGTGAGCCACCATGTGGTTGCTGGGATTTGAACTCTGGACCTTCGGAAGAGCAGCCGGGTGCTCTTACACACTGAGCCATCTCACCAGCCCCCCTCATTTTTCTTTTACATTTTCTTGTCATTCCTTTTTCTTACATAGCTCAGGCTAGCCTAAAACTCACTAAATGACCCAGGCTAGCCTCACATTTTTGGCAATCCTCCTGCCCTACACTCTTGATTGCTCGGATTACAAGCATAAACCATCAGACCTCAGTTTTGTTCTGTTTGTTTTGTTTGTTTCCCCCCTTGGGAGAATCCATAGCCTCCCCTGCTATGTAAGCACCCAGACTCCTGAGTTTTATCCTTCTTAATAGCGTTCTCACGCCCGGCCAGGAAGAACACAACAGACCAGAATCTTCTGCGGCAAAACTTTATTGCTTACATCTTCAGGAGCTAGGAGCGCAAAACCCCCAGCCCCAAAAGCGAAAGCCCCTTCTATAATCTTTAGGAGCCAGAGCTCCGGCGCGCCAAAGCGCAGAGCGCGCTCTATTGTTTACATCTTTAGGCAGCGAGAGAGCGCAGGGCGCGCAGAGCCAGAGAGATGCCAGCGAGAGAGAATGGCGGAAAACCCGTCCCCTTTTTTAGGAGCGTTATATTTCGCCTAGGACGCATCACTCCCTGATTGGCTGCAGCCCATGGCCGAGCTGACGTTCACGGGAAAGGCAGAGTACAAGTAGTCGTAAAATACCCTTGGCACATGCGCAGATTATTTGTTTACCACTTAGAACACAGGATGTCAGCGCCATCTTGTGACGGCGAATGTGGGGGCGGCTCCCAACATATCCTCAGCCCTCGTTTCCTTTTTTTTTTTTTTTTTTTTAAAGTTCTTCACATTTTTATTCTTTGTGTACAAATACTAGCATGATCGGTTCCACTTGGTAGTAGTCAGTCGAATCCATTCAAGGTTGCTTAGTCCAACTTAATGAAGCCTATGTCCTTCGCGTACTGCCGGAAGCACTGGCGGCACATGTTCAGCCTGTATTTGCGGATCAGACCATGGCGGTTGGAGCAGACACGGCAAGAGCGGGAACCCTGGCCGAACTTCCGTGGGTGACTCCAGTAGAGCTGCTGGTGACCCATCTTGCCTTCAGACGCCCAACGAGGAGAAAGGGTTTCCTTTTTTTTTAAGTTGTATTTTATATGTGTAAATATTTTGTCTGCATATGTCTATGTGTACCATGTGTGTGCCTGGTGCCCCCAGAGATCGGAGGGGGGCGTGTCTTGGGAACTGGGGTGATGGAACTCAGGCCTGCTGAGATGCCTCTCCAGCCCCACTCACTTTTCTTTTTTACATTTTTTTCGTCTTCCATTTTTCATGCGTGTGTATAGTATTAATGTGTATGTTTGTTTGCATGTGTCTGGGAAAGGTGAATGTTTGAGTGGGTTCACATGCATCTGGAAGCCCAAGGAAGATGTCAGGACTCATCCTTGATTGTTCCTCCATCTTGCTCAGTACAGCAGTCAAACCCATAATTACACCATGACTGACTTCCAAGCCAGCGTGCTTTGAGGAGTCTCTGTAACCCAGGCTAACCGCCAGTTCACTAGGTAGTCAAGATTAGCATTTAAATCTTTTTTTTTTTTTTTGTTTTTTTTGTTTTGTTTTGTTTAAATCTTTTTTTGTTTGTTTGGTTTTTTTTTTTTTTTGTTTTTTTGTTTTTTTTTTTTTTTTTTCGAGACAAGTTTTTCTGTGTAGCCCTGGCTGTCCTGGAACTCACTCTGTAGACCAGGCTGGCCTCGAACTCAGAAACTCGCCTGCCTCTGCCTCCCAAGTGCTGGGATTAAAGGCATGCTCCACCATACCCGGCTGCATTTAACTCTTTTAAAACAATTTTTTAAACATTTATTTATTTAGTGTGTCTGTGTGTATGCACACAGGCATGGGCATCTCATATATCTCCCTCCCCATCTGTCTCTCTGTCTATCTATCTTAAGGCAGGCAAAGGCTCTTTACTTAGCCCTGGCTGTATTGGAACTCTCTCTGTATACCAGGCTGACCTCAAAACTCACTATGTAGACCACGCTGGCCTTTAATTCACAGAGATCTACCTGCCTCTCCCTCTCAGGTGCCAATATTAAAGATGTATTATCACACCTGGCCCTATTTTTCTTTCCCTAACATATTAATCATAGTTCACATTCAGTGTCATAGGTTGGGGCATCTGGGGTCTTTGTCTTTGCTGACCTTCTTGGTTTTGCTTGCTTGCTTATTTTATTTTTCTGAAATACAGGAACTGAGTGTAATGGCCAAGATTCTTCTTTCAGGAAGAACTCACTGAGTGAGCAAGCCCAAGGGTTAGCTACCTCCACCCTTGCCAGGATGGCCTTACTCTGGGAAGGTGTCAGGGAGCTGACAAAGAGCTGACTTCTGTCCTCAGCAGGTAGTAAGGGACAAGTGTCAGGTGGGAGCAGCAGGGGTCCTATGGTGTCACTGGGAACTGTGTGGGAAACAGTAACAATAATGAGGACTTTATGCCCTGGCAGCCAGGGTGTCAGCAGAAGTGGGGCAGGGAGTACAGACAACCCTGTAGTCCTGCTGGACGAGTGTTTACCTTAGGGAGTCAGCCAATGCAAAGTGAGGAGTCTGTGTCCTCACTTGTCTTAAAATTCATCCCTTAACACACCAAGGAGCAGTGTGGAGAGACACCTTTGATATATAGCAGCTGGACCACAAGGAACCTCAATGAGGAGTGGGATAGAGAGCACAAGAAACTAACTGGTGCTGTGCCTTTGTTCCCTGTGGAGAAGCAGCCAGGGGATGGTTTTGACTGTAGGATGTGAAACAGAGAGGTCAAGGTTTGTATTTGGTTGAGGAAACCAGGTACCAGAGCGACTATGTCTGTTAGCTGCAAAATCGTATCTATAGCATCTGTAAAAGAAGTGGTACCCACCCCACCCCAGCATCTGTAAAAGTGGTACCCCAACCCAGCAGTGTCAGAGGAAGCCAGTGAGGCTAAAAATAGAATTCCATCCAGATTCTTCTGCTGTGTATCCATGTGTCTAGACTTGATTGAAAATTCACCTGAAAGGGCAGAGAGATGATTCTACCAGTAAGTCACATGCTGTCTTTACAATGAATGTGTGTTTGGTTCCCAGCAGTCACATGGTGGGTCACAAGCATATGTAGCTCCCGTGTCAGGAGCTTAGCTTTGCTTGCTTGCTTGCTTCCTTCCTTCCTTCCTTCTTTCCTTCTTTCCTTCCTTTCTTTCTTTTTTTGTTTGTTTTCCTTTTTTGGTTTTTTGAGACAGGCTTTCTCTGTGTAGTCCTGGCTGTCCTAGAATTTGCTCTGTAGACCAGATTGGCCTCAAACATAGCAATTCACCTGCCTCTGCCTGCCGGGATTAAAGTCATGTGAAAATCTCCAGATTTTCAGTACCCTCTTCTGACCTCTTTAGGCACCAGGCACACATGTAGTATACATACATATGCAGGCAAAACACTCATACACATAAAATAAATATGTTTTAAAGTTAAAAAGGAAGAAAAACCACTTGTCAAACCTAGAACCAGGAGGAGGTCCATAGGTTGAGAAAGGCAATGAGCAGAGAGAGGCCAGTACTGAGAGATAGGTAGGGAAACTAGAGAGATTTTGTTCTTTGTTTTAAGGTAGTAGTCTAGCTTTGCTGTTCAAGCCAACATTAAACTCAGATTTCTATAACCACAGCACATCACTGCCCAAGCTTCTGATAGAAACCTTGAAGCAGCCGTTATATGGATGTTTAAACACACTTTACAACTGAACTAAGTGAACATCTGCTCAAGCCACACCAGAGGCCTGGCAGTAGGTGCAGCAGCAGTAAGAGGGTGGGACAGTGGACAGGAGCTGCCTCTGACAGTGGCAGGTAGAAGCCAGTGAACACTGAGTAGCACCACAGTCTGTTCGCAGCACAGTGTCCAATGTTTATGTTAAAAGGATCCAAAGGAATGGAGAAACGGGTGGCCAGGACCAAAGAACCTGGAAGAAGTAATGACCCCAAGCTCCCCAAATTCATTTATAATTCATAATGTCACAAATGCATTTGTGACAGTAAGAGTCAGAGTAAGCTGGGCAGTGGTGATGCACGCCTTTGTTTATCACAATGCTCAGGAGGCAGAGGCAGTCGGAACTCTTAAGTTGGAGACCAGCCTAGTCTGCAAAGTGAGTTCCAAGACAGACAGAACTAGTCGGGCATGGTGGCGCACGCCTTTAATCCCAGCACTCAGGAGGCAGAGGCAGGTGGATTTCTGAGTTTGAGGCCAGCCTGGTCTACAAAGTGAGTTCCAGGACAGCCAGGGCTATACAGAGAAATCCTGTCTCGAAAAACCAAAACAAACAAACAAACAAAAAAATACAGACAGAACTACACAGAAACCCTGTCTCAAAAGAAAGAGAAGGAGAGAGAAAATGAATGGAGAAAAGAAAAAGATAAAAAAAGAGGGGAATGAACCTTCAACTGGATACATCTGAAGAAATTCTTGCTAAGATTCTCCAAGCCAGACTAACAAACACCACACAGTGTGCAGAGCAGCGAGAAAGCTGTGTCCCTGGAGGACGAGAACACAGGAACAGTGGTTTCCTCGAAGAAACCAAGGAGCCTGGAGAAGCTGGGTAACTTTTCCCTACTGGCTTCTGTCTCCAGCCAATGCTGGGCTGTGGTGGTGCACGCCTTTAATCCCAGCACTCGGGAGGCAGAGGCAGGTAGATCTCTTGAGTTTAAGGCCAGCCTGATCTACAGAGTGAGTTCCAGGACAGCCAGGGCTACACAGAGAAACCCTGTCTCAGACAAAACAATAAAACATTAAAAAAAGGAATAAGGAACAACCAAGACATTCCCAAGTAAAAGAGCACAAGAATTGTCACAGATTCCTTAAAGAATGGCCAGAGACAAGGGAGACTGCTTAGTTGGTAAAGTACCTGCCATACAGGCACGAAGACCTGCATCGGATCCCCAGAATTCATGCAAAAAGTTTGGCACAGTGGTGTGTGCCTGTAAGCCCAGCACTGGTGCAGGTAGAGACAAGTGGCTCCCTGAAGCTTATTGGCCAGGCAGCCTAGCTAACTGATGAGACTCGGGTCCCCAAAGAAACACAGTACAAGCAAATGTACACATGTACGTACAACACTGTACACACATACAAATGCCAAAGGAGTTTTCCACACAAAATGATTATACAGTACAAGATGAGACTTTGGAGCATCGGAAAGAGACAGATAGAGGAACTTTGAGTGAGTGTGACCAGCCTTTGTAAATTAACCATTCTATCTATCCCGTAAAAAAGATACAAGCCATAGCCTAGATTGGGCAGGAGCTATTCTAACTTACTTTCCAGCCATTATGTCCCTTGTCACTTGCTGCTTTCCCTGCAAGGTTTACATAGTGTCCTGTGAGGATCTGCTTGTCACCATTGAGGTCAAGCAGCTGTTGAGAGCCAGTATTTAACATTTGAAAACAAGCATCATCAGACCAACCCACTACAAGCCTTCATTACTACTTTCTAGTAAGCGGGAGGTGTGCTGCACTTGTGACGTGGTTCTCTAAGAGAAGAGAAAAGAGATAGATGAAATGACCAGATCAGGAATGGGAGAAGGCAAAGGAAGTTGAGCGTCTGCGCAATTGCTCCACTATGTAAACTGTAATAAGTGTGCACTATATTCCCACACAGTGCTGTAGAGGCCAGAGGGAAACAGGCAAGAAAGCTATTGCATAGTAAATAAACTGGAAATGCCCCTCCCCCCCGTCTTACTGGGAAAACAGGTGAGCAGGATGATCCACCCAGCCTGGGGGGGTTGCCCATCCGTCAAGAGCCACCTTAGATGACCACAGCAGCCAGATGTGTCCTTGGGAACTCCAGAGCTCTTACTATGTGATTTCTGTGTGTTTCCACATGTGTGACATTCTTTAACAAGTCTCAGTGTATACAAAAGGCAGCTAAGGGATCCTCATTCAGGGGAATATGGCTCTGTCCTGCCTATGTATGGATGTGTCTGAATATCTTAGAAAATTTAGTTCAAAAATGGAGCAGTGGTGCAGTCAATAGCACAGATTTACAATTATAGGTGTGGCAGGCTGAGGAGTTGACAAGCACAAGGTAGCACCCCAGTGTGTACCTCGCTTCTCTCTCAGCCTATTGCTTCCTCTGGGTCTCTAGGTCTCCTGTGTTTCAAATCAGAGTCACAATGACCTGTGTAACCAGAGACAGAACAACACCTCTGAGTATGAGGCCAAGGTGTCGTCAGGGCATCAGGCCTCTCTCGCTCAACATTGTGGGCAGTGAACTGCAACCATCTCTTGCTACTTAGCCGGTTCTTCTTTCTTCCACCCTTCTCCACCCCTTTTCTTCCACCCTTTCAACCTCTTAACACTAGGTGGGAGAGAAAAAGGGGTAGCAAGGAAAGGAAAGAGATCTCTGAGTACAAAGTCAGAGATTGGAAAGAGAATGATATGATTAGACTACTTTCTGCTGATTAGGGGCATCAAGTTCCTTGGGACTAGTTTGATCTTCACCATCAGAATATCCAATTTCTCTCTTACTCTCTCTTGCTCCTCTCTTGTTCTTGCTCTGCTTTCCTGCCCCCTCTCTGTCCTCTTGTCCCTTCCCCCCTCTCCACATCCTCATGGCCTGTCTCTACTTCTCATCTCCTTCTCTTCCTCCTCCTCCTCTTCTTCCTCTCTCTCCCTCCTCCTCTTCTTCCTTCTCTCTCTCTCTCTCCCCCCCTCTCTCCCCCTCTCTCTCTGCCTTTCTCTACTATGCTCTTAACTCCCCTCCCTATGCCCTGAATAAACTCTATTCTGTACTATTAAAAAAAAAAGAGAAGAATATCTAGTTTCTTCTTGTTGTTTCTCCTTTGCACACCACTACTTAACAAACCATGACTAACAAACATCCCTGCACCTCTTGGGGCCCTAACATTTATATACTCTCTGAAAAGTCCTCAGAATTCCAAATGTCACACAATTGCAGAAACTATCTGCAGCTGGCAAAATCACTCCCCTGCTCTAGCACAAGGCAAGTCAGAGTCAGCTGCTGTGGACAAACTGAAGCAGCCATATACCCCACACCTGGGATTAAAATAAAAACATTCTTATAATATTTCTGTGTTTTCTTAAAGAAACCAAAATTCCTGGATTGTCACTACACTGAGCATTCTGTGGCAGGTCCTGAGCAGGCAGTGCTGGGCTGGTTCTGCTGGCAGGACAGAGTTCTAGCACGGGAGGAAGCAGGTCTCCCCTGGCATCTTCTCTAGGAGGTGCATACATAGAGGTGGCATGTCTGACAGCCTGGGGTTAAGTCTAGTCACGGTGTGTTTTCAGGGCCCTTTTCTTTTCTGGATGTCTCAAGTCACTTGAGACTCAGAACCTGCTCTGGTGGCACTATTTTGTCTTTTTTTTTTTTTTTTTTGGAGGGGGGAGGGGTGCCAGGGATAGACCCTTAAGTCTCAAGGCACTGAGCTATACCTCAGCCTAATACCTCAACAAAACATATCAGAAAAATGGCTGCTGCTGCTTCTCCTCTTCCTCCTCCTCTGCCACCTTCTCCTCCTTCATTTTTAAAATTGTATGTATATGAGTGTTTTGCCTACATGTTCACCACACTAGTGCCTGGTGCCCATGGAGGTCAGAAGAGGCATCAGACCTGGAACTGTAGTTACAGATGGTTGTGAGCTACCGTGGGGTGCTGAGAACCAAATCCAGGGCCTCTGCAAGAGCAACAAGTGCTCTTAACTGATGAGCCATCTCTCCAGCCCCAGGAAAATGGTTTCTAATTTAATAGTTTTCCCCCAGTTGTGTTAACATCAGTGTCATAGATCTGGAATGATCTTGCAAAGCAATAATTGGCTTACTTTCTCTTCCAGCTGATTTCTGAGGAAGGGGTGGACAGTCTGACTGTAAAAGAATTGCAGGCAGCATGTCGAGCACGGGGCATGAGAGCTCTCGGTGTCACAGAAGACCGTCTGAAGGGCCAGCTGAAACAGGTATGTGGCCTCCATGGCTGGCTGGGGCAGGTGCATAGCTTCTTCTTCTATTGGGAATCATCTACCTTTGCTCCAGACCAGCACAGGCTTGCTTGCTTGTTGTTGTTGTTGTTGTTGTTGTTGTTGTTGTTGTTGTTGTTTTGGCTTGGTGTGGGTTGGGGTGGTCTTCAAACTAGAAAAGCCTCTGAAGTTGGGGTATGACCCAAGTAAATGCATATCTGGCACAAATGCCCAGAATTCCATCCTTGCTCAGTGTAGAGAGTGTACACACACACAGAAGCCTGAATGTGTGGCACATTTTAAGACAGAAGGATCAGAGTTTGAGGCTGGCCTAAGCTTTAGAGTAAGACTGTGTTGCAGAACAAACAAACAGTGAAAGAAATAGGTGAGTTGAGATACTACCTGCTTAACATGCACAGGCCCTGGGTTGGATCTCTAGTGCCATATTAGCATGGTTGTACACATCTGTAATCCTGGCACTCCAGATGTGAAGGCAAAGTAATCAAAAGCAAGAAAACAAGATTTTGTTCTGTTTTGGTTTTTTCTTTTGTTTTTGTTTTTGAGACAAGGTTTCTCTTTGTAGTCCTGGCTGTCCTGGAACTTGCTCTTTGCTCTGTACACCAGGCTGGGCTTGACCTCAGGGGTCCACCTGGCTCTTCTTCCTGAGTGCTGGAATTAAAGGGGTGCACCTTTACCGACCAGCAACAATCAGAAATGTAAGACCTTCTACAACTAAAAATCAAGTTTCAGGCCACATTGCATGCACCTTCTCAGCTCCCCTGTGCCTGGCCTTCTCTGAGTGGGTGCTTGGTATGTGACACTGCACTCGACCTCAGCTTGAGGTTCCTCATGCAGCAGCCCCTTGCATGTCTGTGGCAGTAGGTAGCATTTACAGCCCGTCATCCTTCACATCAGAAGGCTTAATTGATATGACCCATGAGCCTGGTCTTCCTCCTAAATCAGATACCCAACTGTCCCGTGTTCTGTCCACATGTGTAAGATGAGTGGGTACCCACTGTCCTGTGTACTGTACCCACCCTCCACTTAACATATTTCTGCAGACCTTTCTTACCATTTGTCTTCCAAAGGCTTCTTCACCATATGGATTCTCGCCACACACCAAGGCTGTGCTTATTGGTGAATTGGGAATCCAAGGTTGTGGTCATCTTTGCTTCTGCCTTCACGCTGCTGCTGTTCAGCCTTTTCACACATCCTTAGTATTTCTTCTTATTTTGGTTTTCAAGATGAGGTTTCTCTGTGTAGACTTAGCTGTCCTGGAACTCCCATCTGTAGATTAGGCTGGCCTCGAACTCAAAGATCCGCCTGCCTCTGCCTCCTGAGTGCTAGGATTAAAGAAGTGTCATCATACTTGGCTCCTTTTATATATATATATATATATATATATATATATATATATATATACATACATACATATATATATATACATACATACACATATATATATATACATACACACACACACACATATATATATATATATATATATATATATATATATCAAAGGTTCAAAGTTACTTTATTCTCAGACTTGGATTTATTTATTTATTCATTCATTCACTCTTTAATCCTTTTTTATAGTCCAGACTTCATCCCCCAACTGCTCCCCGGCCCAAGAGGATGTCCCCATCCTCCCACCCCTACCCTCACCAGACCTTCCCACTCCGTGGGGCCTCAAGTCTCTCGAGGGTTAGGTGGATCTTCTTGCACTATTTATTATTCTTATGTGTATGACTGTTTTGCCTGCATCTATGATTATGCATCACATGCGTTCTCATACCCTTGGAAGTTAAGAGAAGGTGTTGGGTCCCCTGGAACCAGAGTTATAGACAATGGTAACCATCCACGTGGGTGCAGGGAACAGAACCTAGGTCCTCTACCAGAACAAGTGCTCTTAACAGCTGAGCTGTTTCTCATCTAGTGCCCTGTGTGTGAACAAAACATAACAGCCTTTTCTGTCCACTTGAGAGATTGTCTTGGTGTCAGTGAAGCACCCTGATAGGCATGAGCTCATGTAGACCTGCACATAAGTGTGAACTCATTTTCTGTTCTCATGTGGAAGTCAGAGGACAACTGCAGAAATCTGTTCTCTCATTCCACCTTTGGGATCTAGACGTCAATCTCAAGTTATAGTCTGCAAACAAACAAATGTATCAAGCCAGGTGTGGTTTTGCCTTTAATCCCAGCACTTAGGAGGCAGAAGCAGGCTGGTCTCTCAATTAAAAGCCAGTCTGGTCTACATAGTGAGTTCCAGGGCAGCCAGAGCTACACAGAGAAACCCTGCCGTGTCGTGGGGTTGGGGGTGGGATGGCTCTACTTGCTAGACGATCTCATCAGCCTTCAGCTTGTTTTTACATAGTGTTGGAGGTTCAGCCAAAGGCTACACATATGCTAGGGCAACACTTTGCCATTGAGCTACAGCCTCTGCCCTCTAAAAATTTTGTTTCTTTGTTGTATGAAACCAGGTCTTACTCTGTAGCCGTGGCTGTCCTAAAACTTGCTGTATGGACTAAACTGGTCTTGAATTCACATAGATTCACTCACCTCTGCCCCTTCCTTCTCAAGTGCTGAGATCAAAGGTGTAAGCCTGCCCTCCAAAACTCAAAAAAGAAAGTGGGAACATTTTTCTAGGAAAGGTCTCATACTATATGCCCCAGGCCGGCCTCAGATGTCTGGGTATCCTCCTGCTTCAGCATTTCTAAAGTTATTTTTATTTCTGTCTAAACACCTGGGCCACTAAGATAGCTCCAGGAGTAAAGGTGCTCCACGTTTGACAGCCTGAGCTCCATCCCAGAACCCATGTAATAGAAGGGAAGAGCGACTCCCAGACGTCTCTCCCTGACTCAGCTCATGTGTCTCTGTGGCATGTGCTGCCACCCCCTTCCAAATAAATAGATGTAAAGTAAACGAATAAGTTACAAATAGTAATAGGTACCATATAATGAATGTGTGTATCATACTCTAGGCCTGTTTTTATTTTTTAAGTGCCTAGGTTGCCATAGATTGTGTGATCCTCCTGCCTCAGCTAGGGCAGGGATTACAGGTAAACACCACCATCCCTGGGCCAGTCAGTGTACCAGCCTGTGTTTAAGCTCAAAGCACACTAACCATTCTCAAGGTACCTGGAGCTGATGATCAGTTATTCAGTTTACTGACGGGCATGCATGTGTATACTTTATATATATTGGGTATATTTTTAATGTTTATTTTATGTATGGGTATTTGAATGCATACCTCATGCATGCAAGTGCCTATGGAGACCAGAAGAGGGTGTTAGGTCCCCCATAACTGGAGTTAGAAAGAGTTGTGAGTGGCCATGGGAATGTTAGGAACTGAACGCAGGTCCTCTGCAGAAGCAGCAAGTGCTCTTTCCAGCCCTTGGAAGATATTTTTGAAATACCATCTTTGGGAAATGCCTTTTAGTGACTTATTGAACCGATTTGCTCCAGTCATGTTTGCTTGTGGCACCCAGACTTTGTATCTCTCAACTAAACAGAGCCACAGAAGGAAACAGGTGGGCATCCATCACCTTGCAGGAGAGGTGCTGGGGCTGTGGGTCAGGCAAGGACAGCATGCCCAGTAACTGCGCTTTCCTTCCAGTGGCTGGACTTGCACCTGCATCACGAGATCCCCACATCATTGCTCATACTGTCCCGGGCCATGTACCTCCCAGACACCCTCTCACCTGCTGACCAGCTGAAGTCCACCTTGCAGACCCTTCCAGAAATTGTGGTATGTATTGTCAGAAGACCCTTTTGACTCCTTATCTCTGTGGGCTTGGGATGAGCCCCTCACCTCCACAGCTGTGGGAGCTCATCCAGGAGCCCTTGGATCATCAGCTTCATCAGCCTCTTCATCAGCGCCCTGGTTTGTCTCCTTGCCCAGCCTCCTATCTAGTACAATCTCAGGCATAGCAGTTCCAAGGTGGCGTATCTGAACTGATGCATTATATTTTATTTTTCTCTTATGCTTTAACTCATACAGTCCCCTATGGGTGGGGAACCTTACCCTTCGAAGCCTTAAAACCTCTAAACGCGGGCGGTAGCATGCCATTGTGTACTCTTGTTCTGTATGAAGTCTGGGTGGTAACATTGCTCAGAGAGAGGTAAGGGAACTTCAGATCTGGCACCTCAGGCTCAGTACAGTTACCTTCTTTCTCCTTTCCTCTGAAGGCAAAGGAGGCCCAGGTGAAAGTGGCCGAGGTGGAGGGCGAAAAGGTAGACAACAAGGCGAAGCTGGAGGCCACACTGCAGGAAGAGGCCGCCATCCAGCAAGAACACCTGGAAGAACTAAAGAGAGCCTCTGAGGCTGTGGTAAGCAGCCTGCACTGACAGACAGACACTCTGTGGGAGCCAAAGCTGTCCCAGCCAAATTCCTTAGAGCCTGTCTTGTAGCTATGTATGTGGCTCTCAGACCTATACCGTCTTTCTCTGCCGGGGTCAGAGTGGTTCAAGGGCACAGGAGTGCTTAGCTGTAGAGTCATAGCTCTCAGGGACAGTGCAGTAGAAGACATGATGTGACTTCTAACTCTCTGGTCACCATTGGCATAGGAGGGGCGAACTTAGCAACCAAGCAGGAATCACCAAGGGACCCACCTCAGGGTTGTTTTCCTGCCAGTTGCTGACTCCCCATGACTGTGTTCACTCTTGGCTTCTGTGGTCTCAGAAGCTGCAGGAAGCTGTAATGTCACTGGAGCTTGGAGTTCAAGCCTAGGTTATTCATGTGCATCGCTTCACCTAGACTCAGTCCCTGAGGTGGAGCAACAGGCTCAGACTGAATCTGTTGAGGTGGCCTCAGGTGGCTGGCTCATCGTGGGTGGAGGAAATTACTGCTGCTGGATAGTGATCAGTCATTCTCCCGATCACTGCAGAGTATTCCAAGTGTGACCTGTCAGGGCGACATGCTGAGTGTGGAACCAAAGCCAGGTGACCAAGGTGACAGTGTGGTACTGCTTGCATTTCAGAAGGACATCCAGCCAGAAGTAGCGGAAGCCACTCTCCCTGGGAGGCCAGGGCCTGAGCCTCAGCCTCCAGTGGATGATGTGATCCTGCCCTCAGAGGTCCTGACGGATACGGCACCTGTACTGGAAGGTCTGAAGGTGAGCTGCATGACCAGGGCACGAGGAGCACTGCCTGTTTTTCCATATGACCCAGATTTGATTCAGGCAGCTCACAACTGTCTGTAACTCCAGTCCAGGGGAACCAATGCCCCCTTCTCTAGCCTCCTCAGGAACAAGGCAGACATGTGGTACATAGATATACATATAGGCAAAATACACCTATGTACATACTCATAAACAATCTTTTAAAAATGTAAGATAGCAGCTGGGCACTGGTGGCGCACGCCTTTAATCCCAGCACTTGGGAGGCAGAGGCAGGCGGATTTCTGAGTTCTAGGCCAGCCTGGTTTACACAGTGAGTTCCAGGACAGCCAGGGATATACAGAGAAACCCTATCTCAGGGGAAAAAACAAACAAACAAACAAACAAACAAACAAACAAACAAAAAAAACAGGGTGTCTTTGTGGAGCTCTGGTTGTCCTGGAACTTGCTCTGTAGATCAGGCTGGCTTCAGACTCAGATAATCTGCTTTTCTGTGCCTCCTGAGCATTAAAGGCCCTTCATCCAGGGTTGGTGAGGATGTGGAGGGCCTGGGTCACTTTGGAAACCACTTTAATGGTTCTCTAAAGTAGCAAACTTCTACCCTAGCATCAGCTGCTCTACACCTATTCACAGACATTCATAGCAGCTGTCATTCTAGTTACTAGAAGCCACTAAGAAGGGGAAGGCCATTATGGTGTTGCTGTCCAGATTAGACATCAAAATAGGTGATTTGATAAAAAGTAGCAGAGCTGGTAATCCGTCTCCTGTAACGTTCTAGAAAACAAAGGCTGTCCGAGAGAGCAAAAGGCAGGCCAATCTCGCCTGGGAATGGAATCCTGGGGAATATAAAGAAGCATTTGGGAATAGCCAGCATAGCTCAGGGCTGTCCTCAAGCGCTTGCCTGTGTGGTATGAACAGAAAGGCTTTCAGCATTTAGAGAAGAGCGGAAGCTATTGTTCCCTGGACTTAGGTTTATCCACGTCCTCGTTTCTCTCCAGGGTGAAGAGATTACCAAGGAGGAGATTGACATCCTCAGTGACGCCTGCTCCAAGCTGCAGGAGCAGAAGAAGTCCCTGACCAAGGAGAAGGAGGAGCTGGAGCTGCTCAAAGAGGACGTCCAGGACTACAGTGAGGTGGGTGGATATGCACCATTGTAGGTAACCAGCCTAATCAGCTGCCCTGGCCTACACGGAACAGGGTGTAAGTAGATAGAGATAGCGGTCAGAAACCAGGGGTCATGGGAACACTTAGTCACTTAGTCACTTAATGCTTGAAATCATGCTTTCATTCAGAGCTCTCCATGTTACTTCTTTTTTAATCTAGTGGTTGTCCCTCCCTTCCTTCTTTGCCTCCCTCCTTTTCTTTCTTTCATAATGCTAGATAAGTGCTATTCCACTAACTACATCCTCAGCCCCAACATTCACTGTTTTCTACTCTGAGGTAACAATACCATTATCCCCACTCTACTTGAAAAGTAATGATTTAGAGATTGTTGGTAAAAATCAATTTCTATCTCTCCTCTTCCCTGTGGTAGTCTCCTCTGGTTATGTGACTTGTCCACCAGAAACCACATTTTTCACCAGACAAGGCAGTGCCTTATTCCCTCTGCTCCTCACCCTGCTTTTAGCCCTGTGACCTCTGACCCATATAAAGAAGGCAGTGCTTAGGCATCCTTGAGCCTTTGTATTTATTCATTGCTAACTACAAAGGAAGTTGAAATTCAGAATAGATTTTAAAAGTTTGAACTTACAAAAATAAATTAATAAGAATAAGTTTGTGCCGGGCAGTGGTGGCACACTCCTTTAATCCCAGCACTCGGGAGGCAGAGGCAGGCGGATTTCTGAGTTGGAGGCCAGCCTGATCTACAAAGTGAGTTCCAGGACAGCCAGGGCTACACAGAGAAACCCTGTCTCGAAAAACAAACAAACAAACAACAACAAAAAAGAATAAGTTTGCATGAGAGAAATAAGACTCTGCAGTTCCTGAGGCTGAATTTAATTCTTCTGTTTGGTTGCTTTCTGTTTTGTGGAGCTGGGGGTCAAGCACAGGACCTGGTGCATAGTACCTTGTACCACTGAGCCCCGTCCCAGTTCAAATTAACGACTTAATGTTTAAGTTCAAATTAATGTAGAGCCCTCCCTCTTTTGGGGGGTAAACTTTTTAAATTAGGACTTACAGGAGATCAAGAAGGAACTTTCAAAGACGGGTGAGGAGAAGTACATAGAAGAATCTGCAGCGAGCAAGAGGCTGTCAAAGCGAGTGCAGCAGATGATCGGGCAGATCGATGGCCTGATCACACAGCTGGAGACCACTCAACAGGATGGCAAGCTGGGCCCCAGCCAGAGCACTCCAACAGGGTGAGTGGGCCTCTAGTCCCAAAGTGTATCTCCTTGACCTCTACCTGCCCACCTCACTTAGGGCCAGGGGCAGCCAGGATTACAAGAGATCTCTGCTCTCATTTTTCCTCCCTTCACAGCTCAGTTTCTGTATCTCCATGCTTGTTTTACCTAGGTAGATCAGACCTGCCTCTTCCCTGAATTCCCATCCTTTTGAGCTTTTTGAACTTGGTTCCTGGTTCTTCAAACTGTCAGGCCTTCTCCTGATTCATCACTTTTCTCTGTGTGGCCCTGGCTGTCCTGGAACTCACTCTGTAGACCAGGCTGGCCTCGAATTCAGAAATCTGCTTGCCTCTGCCTCCCAAGTGCTGGCCACCACTGCCCAGCTGCTTCCCCACTTTTCTAACCCTGGTATAACACCATTGTGGACAGTCTGCCTTCCTGAGCAGACACCAGCAAACAGTGTCCTGACCATAGACTCCACAGTGAGGCAGATGGCTACAGCGTGGCTTCTACTCTAAGTCCTGGAATTGGTTGCTGACAGACTGGAAGACGTGGTGCTCCCCACTGTGGGGAGATGCACATGTGTGTGGTGCCCATGGAGGCCAAAAGAAAGTGTCAGATCCCCTAGAGCTGGAATTATAGACAACTGTGAGCCACCCAACATGGGTTCTGGGAACTGAACTCAAGCCTCTGCAGGTACAATAATTGCTTTTTACGATTGAGCCATTTCTCCAGCCTCAAAACTTTTTTCAGGTGTGTGTGTGTGTGTGTGTGTGTGTGTGTGTGTGTGTGGTATGCATGAGCATGTGTGTGAGTGTGGTATTTGCATATGTGCTATGTTATAAGTGTGTGTGTGTGCTGGTATACATGCTTATGTGTACATGGAGGCCGTCAGCCTTCAAGCCCATGATCTTCCTATGCCTGCCCCCACCCAATAGCACTGTGGTAATAGACACATGTGTGATCACTACCAGGTTTTTACATGGGTTCTGAGGATTTGAACTCAGGTCCTCACATAGTAGAACACTGACAGCCACTAAGCAACCTCCCCAGCATCCAAGGATGCTTTCTGTAAGCGCCCATGCTAGCCTTGCATCTTGAAGGGAAAGCGGCTTAGGATCTCACTGTGGGAGAAGTCATGCTGATATTTCCAGTTCATGCATGGCTCCAGTGTCAGACCTTATGGAAAGAGCTGTGGGTAAGGCATGAGAGCAGGTACCTGGCCAATGTCACATGCAGATTGCACTCCCCAGGGAGAGTGTCATCAGCATCACTGAGCTCATCAGCGCCATGAAGCAAATCAAGCACATTCCAGAGCACAAGCTCATCAGTTTGACCTCAGCCCTGGATGATAATAAGGACGGCAATATCAACATCGATGACCTTGTCAAGGTGAGTCAGTGCGGCTGCGCCAGGCCAGCCCGGCTGCTTTCCTGTTCTAGGGCCCAGGGGTTTGTGGGGGGGCTGCTTATTCAGAGCTGTACGGCGATCAGGAAGGGCCTGGGGAAATGGCTTAGTCATTGGTTACAGGTACTAGCTGCTCTTCCAAAGGAATAAGGTTCAATTCCTACCCCCACAGAGCAGCTCACAACAGTCTGTAACTATAGGTGCAGAGGATCTGACACCTTCACAGACACGCCAAGGGGCAAAACAACAATGTACATAGTAAAAATCAACAAATCCTTTCAAAAGGAAGACTGTTGGGAAGTCAAGTTTGCAAGCCCAAGTGTCTTAGCCCTTTGCTCTCATTTGAAATCACGCTGGAATTAAGTTACTAAAGTTCCAGACATACCGGTGAGATAAGAAAATGCCCCTGCATGCCGCCTTGGAATCTTTCCACATGTACTGTGGGACCTTGCATCCCTATTGGATCTGAGGAACAGGGTCAACACCTCTGCCAGGATCCCTTTGGGGCTGCCTGAAAGATACTGAGTAGGTAGAGTTAGTAGGAATAGTAGCTAAGCTCCAGGGATGTCAGCCGAGAAGACCTGAGTCCAGATCCAGCCTCTAAGGGAAGCCTGGGCTCCAGCCTGCAAACTGTCATGAACCTACTGAAATTATATGTTATGGTCTTGAGGGAAAAAAGTTTGCCACTGTCATCTTGGTTCTCAGTACACCTGGCCAGCTTGTGATTTTTCTTTATATAGCCAGAACTATAGGTTAATTTCCTTTAGTTCCATTTTAAAACAGGCACTATCAAACATGCATGTGCTATGGGAACTGGTGCCGCACCCTCGCTGTGAAGTCTATAACTCTTGGAGGTCTGAGCAGCAGAAAGAACCAGATACCCATAGCATGCAGTAAAATGGCAAGTGTCCAACCTAGAGGATGGCTCAGAGGGGGAGTCTCCCGGAGCTGTTGAGGGACAGCAGGTGACTGCGGTGGTGGAGCCCCTCCTAAGTCTCCCTCCTCTGTGTGTAGGTAATCGACTTGGTGAACAAAGAAGATGTTCAGATCTCTACCACCCAGGTAGCTGAAATTGTGGCCACACTAGAGAAAGAAGAAAAGATAGAAGAGAAAGAGAAGGCCAAGGAGAAGGCTGAGAAAGAGGCCGCAGAAGTGAAGAATTAGAGCTGCCAGCTTCTGGCCCACAGGTCTGCCTTCATCATGCCGTGCCAGCCACAGGGGCATGACACACAAGAGTGATTGCTTTGAGGTGATTCTTAGTGGCAAATCTAATATTTTGTCTGGAATAAATCAGAAACTTCCATAATGAAGCAATTTTTAATTTTCATCATTCCACGAAGATTCAGTCTGGCTGGAGCCGGAGAGGGTGGCTCTGTGGACTCATGCTCTGGTGTGGTACTGAACGGCCCTAAGCCTTGGGTTAAGGTACAGCTGCCAATAGGATCATAGCCCTACACTGATCCCTAGCTTCAGACATGGCTCTGGCCAGGCTCAGTAGGAAGGCATTTCTCTGTATGTGTCCTTCCTGGATCAGGATCTGAGCGAGCCTCCAGCCTGTGAGAGGCGAGGGAGAACCAGCTGGACCTCAGCACCTGTGTGGAGCCCAGAGCATGTGTCTGCTATGTGTCCTCATAGGCCTTGGGCTAGGAGTTAGATAACACAGATGCAGGCCACTCTGCTCTGAGGACACTGCCGTCAGTCCAAGGGATTGAGATTCCCGATTGCCCATGTACATAGATGTGTCTGCTCACGCCTTCACAGTTGTCATAACTGCAGGTCCCTGACAGCAGTGTCTGTATCCTGTATGGATTCCGAGACATGTTGACTAGCGCTCTCTTGAGTTCACCATTGGTCACCACTTAATAATTCTTTAACTGACTAGTACTGACTTTTCATACATGACCGTCTGCCTAATTCATGAGTAATTCCTAAATAGTGGGTGACATACATTGAAGAAGCCTTTGAAAATGAAATCTTTTCTGTTGGGCATTCACATTGCTGAGCAGGCCTTGGGGATAGAACTGACATCTGCAACTTGAATATACCTGAGGCTTTGTGTGGCTTGTAACAGAAAATTCAAGTCCTAACCCACAGGGCAATGTGCAAGATGGGGCTTCACAAGGGAATCTCTGTATGTTGTAGGCTCAAGGCTCCAGCTTCTTTAGCACAAATG
This sequence comes from Mus musculus, assembly GCF_000001635.26. Taxonomy (NCBI): domain Eukaryota; kingdom Metazoa; phylum Chordata; class Mammalia; order Rodentia; family Muridae; genus Mus; species Mus musculus. The sequence continues at coordinate 33,741,453 of NC_000071.6, read as the reverse complement.
TTCATGGCTGTGCTCCAGCCACCAAGAAGTGAGGAAGTTGTACTGTGATGCCACAAAGCTTTCAGAATGGTGTTCCCTGCCCGCCAACAGTTCACTGGCACCCCTCTAAGTGGACAGTCTAGAGCTCTTTGCCTTTCTCATTTGGAAATGGCTCCATGGACAGGCCAGGGCTGGGTGTCCTGTGGCCTCACCACCACCTTCACATTGTAACCCCATCCTTGGAGCGCAACGGGAGGAAGATCTTAAGTTCAGCTTAGGCTACTTAGCAAGTCCCTGTCCAGGGGAAAAAAAATCCTTGACTCCAGACAGGATCTGGAACATGTACAGAGAAGCAGTGAGCAGAATGGGACATTCTCAGTTTCTTGAAACTTCTTTCTTAACTGTTAAAGGAAACATTATGCTAAGCAGGAATAAGGTGATTCTTGCATGTAAACCTGTGCATAGTAACAGCAGAAGGAGCCTAGTGGCTCCGTGGTTAAATCTGAATCCTGGTGTCCCTACGAGGACAAGATTATGGTTGCCAGGTGTGTCCCCACAGTAGAGGGTATCTCCTATGACCAGCAGTCTGGAGCTGTCCTGTGTCTGCCCATCGTCTTCATCCTTTAGTGTATTACTGGGTACTGTCAGTGGCCTGTACTGTCTGCTGCTGCCTCAGGAATTCCCTACTGTACCTCTACCCTCCACTCTGGACTCTGTCCTTGCAGGTCACGCCATCACCTCACTGCAGGACCTTAGCAAACACACGTGCTAGGTCTGCCAGTGGATGCTTCCCTTGGTTTTTGGAGTTGTCCTCACATCTGTTTGCTTAACTGACCTGGGTCAGGGTTAGAAATAGCAGATCCACCAGGCAGTGATAGCAGTGTGCGCCTTTAATCCCAGCACTTGGAAGGCAAAGGCAGGTGGACAAGCAGGGCTACACAGAGAAACCCTGTCTCAAACCACTACCACCACCACCACCCCCTTAAAAAAAAGAAATGGAGGATCCAGGACTGAGACCTGTACTCAGACTGAGCATTTGAAAGCTGGCTGTATTTCAACTGTCATTCTGTCCTGTACCTCAGCACTTGCCCAGGGTGTACGTTCAGGAGCTGACATGTCTGCACCTGTTAAATTAAGGGTTCAACCCAGGAGCCTGGCGTTTCCTCTCTCCACTCTGAACCACCTTCCCACCAGGATCTGGAGAGCTGGCACCTAAATTCCAGGCTCCTTTTGGCCTATTAACATCTCAAATGTGAAGGGTACCATACAGTTCTTAAAAGCCATTCTCATGGTCTTAGGCTGCGCCTCCTAGTACCATGGTAGGGGAGCAAGTTCTATACCCTCTTCTGTCTTCCAGGGGTCCCAGTGCCTCCAGCTAGATCATGTGTAGACATCTCCCATGTTCATGTAACAGCGCAAAGTGATACTTCTGAGCCCTGAGCAATCTATTCAAGACATTGAGTGGAAACTCAGACCACCTTGAGCTCTAATGATTGTGCTGTGGTCACCAGGTGTGTTTTCGGATTTTAGTGGGTCTTGACTCTCCCCTCAGCCCCTAGGTGAGTGCCAGCTCGCATTTGGGGGCTCAAGCCTTGGTTCCAGGCTCATGACCTGTGGGACCTATCTGAGGAAGCCCATGTACCCCCATCCTGTGCTACAGCCCTGTTTTATAGAAGCTGACAAGGAAGGACTTCTTAGACCCTAGGCTAACCCAGGGCCCTGCGGGGCTAGCAGGCAGCATGATGTTTTCTAAACACCTTGATGTAAGAACTGACTGAATAAAGTGCCACTGATGACTTGTCTGCTGTACAGTGGTGTGTCCAGGTTGGGTGTTCCCACACCTAACCAGGCTCTCTTGGCCTGCCAGCGCTCAGACAACCACAGAACATCACCTCAGGGCCGAACCTTTCCTTAGGAGCTGTGCGGGGTGGACAGGAGCTAGGACCTTGGCTGAGGAATCCCAGGGAAATGTGGTCTATGCCCACACAACATCTACTATTCAGTCCAGAGACAGGATCCAGCCATGGGACTTGAGGAGGACAGTGTGCCTGGTGGGAGCAATTCCCCAGGTCCCGCCATGGTACTTGCTTTGGGACCTTAGCTGGGAGGGGGGTCTGGGTGTTAGGATAAAGTCACAGTATCCCCTTCTGAGCTCATCAGTGACTGCTGCCCAGCCCAGGACACCAGAATGTAGTGTGTGGCCTCCTGGAGCCATTCTTGGTGCCTTCTAGAATGCTTGATTGAGGTCACATTCGTCCCCAGGCTCAAGAAGTACAAGTCTCAGGGCAAGGGTAGGAACTGCTTGTTGGTGAGGAAGGACAGCCATTTAAAGGGCACAGCACGGGGGCTGGTGAGATGGCTCAGTGGGTAAGAGCACCCGACTGCTCTTCCGAAGGTCCGAAGTTCAAATCCCAGCAACCACATGGTGGCTCACAACCACTTGTAATGAGATCTGATGCCCTCTTCTGGTGCGTCTGAAGACAGCTACAGTGTACTTACATATAATAAATAAATAAATCTTAAAAAAAAAAAAAAAAAAAAGAGCACAGCACGCCCACTTGCTGTATTGAGAACAAAGCTAATGTTCGGATGAGGTAGACTTACACAATAAACTCAAGCCCTGTCCCTAAGTCACTCTTGAGGAAAGCTTTGTGTGCCCGAGTTTCACTGAAAGAACAGGACACTTGACACACAACTGGTTTCTTCCCTTCTTGGGAAGATAATTCTCTTTTTTATCTGTTTGGCCTGAAAGTATGCATGTGTAACATGTGTATGTCCAGTGCCCACAGTCCAGAAGGTGATAGCCCCTAAAACTGGAGTTATGGATAGTTGTGACCATTATGTGGGTGCTGGGAATAAAGCCAGGTCCTCTCCAAAAGCAGCAAGTACTCTAAATAGATCACTGAGTCATCTCTCCTACTCAGAAGATAATTCTTGTTGCTGGTCCTCTGAACACTAGGATCTACCCCAACCCAGAATAATAGCCAGCCACAGGCCAGTGGCAGTAAACAGGAGTGTCCTGGGAGCCAGCCTGTTCCTGGTACTAGCCAAAGCAGGCCAAGAAACCATCCACCATCATTACCAACCATGTTGAAAAGGCAAGGCAGTGGAGCAGAGTCCTCCAGAGAAGACTAGACAGCAGCAGGTGTTTGATGACATAGAGCCACACATACTATATCCTCCCTATGCAGTGGCCGCCCAGGAAACCCTGGTGGTGCAGCAGCCTGACCTGGCCCCTGACTCTCTCAGGACCACTCCTGTCCCTGTGGACCAACCCCTTGGTGCTAGCTTTCCCTAGATCTAACAAGAGCCCTGGACTTGAAAAGGGCGTCCAGATTACCATACAAAGCTATGCTCAGCATGGCACTAGAGGGCGCTACAGGCTGGCACACAGCTCTCTTGGGTAATTGAGCTTGTTTCAGGGATAAAAATGCATCCTCCTAAAAAAAAGAATATATCCTCCTGGTGCCACGCCCCTACACATACTTGCACACACGTGCTCGTATATGCACACACGCTGTTCTGTAGGCTTTAGTCAGATCCTTTAGCTGCCTTCTGCCTGGTCACTATCATCATGTGTCTGTGTGGCTCTGAGTCCCTGAAACTATCTGGTGCCCTTCAAGAAGTTCCTGTGAGTAGCCAACAGTGCCAAGGCCTATAGTTTCCCCTAAAACCCAGTACACCTCACCTGAAGATCCTCAAGCTCCTATTTCAGTCTAGAACCAAGACTCCAGCCATCTTGACTTACTAAAAAAAAAAAAAAAAATGCCCTCACCTATAAGGTGGGCCTGATCCTAAGAAGGGAACCTAGAATGGACATTTATTCAGTCCCCAGGTCATCTCCCAAGGTTAGAAAGTATGACAGACAAAATGGATATAGGAAAGAAACCCTAAGTTCTATGTTGTCCTGGGACTCATTGTGTAGACCAGCTTTGCCTTAAACTCAGAGATTGCCTGGCCCAATGCAGATTGCTTAAACCAGGGGGTTTGGCTACCTGCCTTTTCCCCAGAGAACTTTCAAATATAATTAAGCACCTTCTGTCCTCATGAGATCCCTTCCCTGTCAGGACAGCCAGGGGACCGAAGAGACCCAAAACACTTCCTCCACATACATATCCACAGTCCCCTCCTATGGACACAACTTGCTTGAATCCTGTCCTTGGCACCTCTAGACTCTGATAACCCGGACCAATCTGCCACTTTAGGCCACAGAAAGGCACCCCGCAGTCCAGCTGTCCTTGCCCTGAGAAAGAAAAGCAAGGTCCCTTGGAGCCTGGGACCAGTACCTTCTTCCAGGGACCAGCCAGAGGCTGCTCATTCCCCAGGTGCTATTATCCCACCTCCCCACCTGTCCCCACAGGCAACAAGGACACAGCTGTACCCGTCTCAGAACAGAAATCGAGGCACTCATGGAACCAGTTATCTCTTTATTTTTTGGAAAGTAAGTTGGTTGTGTTAACAAAACCACATCTGCCAGTGTGGGCTGACAAACCATGTGCTAGGCCCCAAGAAAGTCACCCTGAGCCACTGTCCTGACCCTGCTGGTTGACAGGCAAGGGACAGCCACCCAAGCCTAGGGCCCAGTGACAGTACAAAAGTAACAAAATTGCATTCACCACTGTCTCCCAAGCTTTGAAAGGTAGCAGTCTAGGCTATAAAAGTCTAGAAGCACTGCATAGGAAGTGTTAAGCCTACAGCAAAACAACTTGTAAAAACTCAATAAATTATAGATAGATAAACTTGTAACAGATAACTATTAACATCTGAACCTTCTTGCAGGGCCAGCCCTTCCCTGGGCACAGGCTCCTGCCTGGAATACATAGCAATTAGAATAATCTGTATGAAAAATACCAGTTCACCTTAAAATTTTTAAACATCTCCTAAAGAAAGTTCCTATATAAATCTAATCCCCCACAAAAGAGGGCCAAAGGCAACAGAAAATGCTCCCTGGAGCCAGCTCTGACTAGGAGAGCCATTCAAGCGCCAAGGGGCCACGGCCAGCCTGGTGGAGGCCAGACGCACGTTCTCAGCAATTCCCTAAATCCAGCATGAACCTCTTCCGCTGTTAATAAGTTACAACTTAAGATGGCTGCAATACCCTGGGACTAAACGCTATGAACCTGGGGTCGGGGACTGGCGCTCTGGGGGTTGATAAATAGCTTTACAAATATACAGGTCCAGTACAAACAAAACTGCCGTGCCAGAAAAGCCCCTTGCTTCTCAGCCTGCTCTTGCCAGTTTCCTAGTGAGACCCATGGAGTATCTTGCTCCCTTGGGCCTCAACTTTGCCTTTTTCCATATAGATATTCTTATATATATGTATGTATATATTTATATCATACACAACATCTATTTATATAAATGTACATTTTCCTCTGGAATAAACCTTTCTGATAGACATTATGCCCCCCCTTCAGGTACCCGTAATTTGTCTCTGAGGGGCAGGGTGGAAAGCAGGCAGCCTGGAGATGTCGAGCTATGACACCCCCAGGCACAAGGTGCCATGTAGGAGAGAGGTTTGCCACACAGAGCAGAGCCTCCCTGTAGGCTCAGCTTGGGGCACCAAGAAGGCCAAGGCCCACTCTGGACATGGAGTCTAGCCCTCTCCACAATGGTCCCTGGAAGGTAGCAGTGGGAAATGAGAGGGCCAGAACCCCAGGGTTGCACAGGGTGGGCCTCTTACATTCTTGTTTGGTGCTCCTGGCCCTGGCCAGTCAGGAGATTACTCTACAGCAGTGCATGTTCCCAAGGGGCCTCTGCACCCAGGAGCCAAGGATAAACACGCAGGAAGTCTTGTCTACTGTTGGCCCATTGCACTGGGCTGGCTAGGGTCCACTGCACACCAGCAGTAGCAGGGCGGGCTAGGGTCCGCGTAAACATTGCCTGGGGCTTGGTCTGTGGGACTGTTGGCCCTTCACGTCCGAGGTCCCCCGTTACTGGGTGGACCTGGGGGTAGCAGGTCATGGGTGAACACCGAGTCATCTCCGGACGAGCTGGAGCTAGGCGTGTCCTGGCCACCTGGCGAGTACTGCTCAAACGGCACGGAGAGGTCCAAGTACTCCTGTTTGGTGGACATGGTTGTCAGGACTGTCCCTTTGCATTCACCCCCTTTTATCCCACGCCATCTGTGTTCAGGCTATGCCCCCTAAAGGCCAGCCCCGCCACTGGAGCTCCAAAGAGCAACACTTAAAATAAGCAAGGCAGCCACAGAGGGGGCAGGACTGAGGGACACTTACGTCGGTTGATGTCACAGTGAGGATGCGGTCTAAATCCTCTACCAACTGCTTGAAGGTGGGCCTCTGTGAAGGCACCGCATGCCAACATTCCCGCATGATCATGTACCTGCGGCAAGTATAGCTATGGCTCCCTGGCCTCCTGCCCACCCCAACCTCCCTCCAGGCCACCAGTCTCCTACACATTCCAAGGGCCCTGGTAGGAATCCTGCCACCCCAGGGACTGGACTGTAGAGGAATGAACAAGGCTCACAGGTCATGTGTGCAGCTGGCTGGCTTGTCCATGCGGTGGCCCTCTTTCAACAGCTTGAAAAGCTCTTCCACTGGGATGCCAGGATACGGTGAGCCCCCCAGCGTAAAGATCTCCCAGAGGAGGACACCAAAAGACCAACTGCAGGGAATTGAGGATAGAAGGCCTGTTACCCCTGGCCTGTTACTGCAGCAGCCCTGTACCAGGACATACCACTGATGGGCAAAGCAGGGCACTAGGATAAAGAGAAGCCAGGGCTGTGCTGGTGGCCCAATGAGCGGACCAGGACCCTGAAGACTGCAAAAGTGCAATTTGTATCTCTTCTCTCTTCAGATCTCCCTACCCCCATCCTATGTAGGGACACATACACATCACTCTGGTGGGTGTAGACTCGGTCAAAAAGGGCCTCTGGTGCCATCCACTTCACAGGTAGCCGGCCCTGGGCAGAGGGAGAGGTGTTGGCTCTCGGGTGGGGCCTCCTGGAGGGACCCTTCACCCCCACCATGCAGGACCAGGGCTCACATTTGTGGTCTTCTTGTAGTAGTCCAGGTTGTGCACATCTCGAGCCAGGCCAAAGTCCGCAATCTTCATCACATTGTCCTCGGTCACCAGGACGTTTCTGGCAGCCAAGTCTCTGTGAATACACTGAAGAGACAAAAGGAACCTGAGATGACCATTCCCTAGCTCAGGCAAACGATCACCCGGTCTTCCACTCAGAGAGGCTCCACCTGGCCTGGTCCCTGTCTCTGCCCACCTTCTGAGAAGCCAAGTATTCCATGCCCCGTGCCACCTGGTAGGCACAGGACACTAGATCCTTGCAGGTGAGCTGTTCCTCTGGCAGCCTGCAGGCATCAAAGGAGTAGTCCATGCCTGGAGGCCGCCGCGCCCGAAGGAACTCCCGGAGATTGCCCTTGGCTGCGTACTCCACCAGCACATACAGGGGCCCTGGAAGCACAGGCACCTTAGAGATGCTGTCAATCTCCAGAGCGCCATCCACCAGTGGGCCCACCAACCACCTGACCTACCACCCTGTGTGCACGCCCCCAGCAGGTTAATGATGTTCTTGTGCTTGCCAATCATTTTCATCATCTCCATCTCAGATACCAGGTCCGACAGGTCCTTGTCAGTCGCATCATCTGTGCCGGGAACAGAGGTGTCAGCTGACAGCCCCACAGCCCTCAAAGGCCCCTCTACTTCCCTCCCTCCTCACCTTTCAGCATCTTCACGGCCACGGTGACAGGCTTGGCAGTACGGTCCTTGTCGATGCCAATAGCTTCTGCCATGACCACCTGTCCAAAGCAGCCTTCTCCAAGAGGCTTACCAAGTGTCAGCCTGACCATGGAAACAGAGGCAGTGAGTGTGTGCCCAGCACCCCCAGCCCTCATGGGTCATGTACCACTGTATCTCAGAAACCCTAGGGGCATTTGCTCATGAAGACAAAGAATGACCCCTCAAACCTCACCCTGGAGTATCTCGGGGATACCTCCAACAAGGCCCTGCCTAGTAGCTACCTAGCCCCCAACCGCAGAACCCCCACCAGGTATATACTAAACCCCACCAAGTACATACTGTCCCTCACCACCACTGACCGGGTCCTGGATAGCTCCCACTTGGGGTCAGCAGGCAGCTCAAGTTCAGAAACATTGGCCAGAACAGGACCTTCTCCTGAGGACAGCCGGGCAATCCGGACAAGGGGTGTGTTGGAGTTCATAGAGGAGTTAGATTCCAAGGACACCTGCTTGGGTCATCAGGACAAATTGGTACCATACAACGTGGGTGGGCTGGGCATTGTAAAAGGGGTGGGGTGGTAGAGCCTCCAGGATGGCAAGGTCAAGCCTATGAGGCAAGGTGTGGAGCCAAGAAAAGGGCTAGCTGCTCGGACTTCTATACAGTGGTGACTTAAGACTCCTAAAAATGTTTTGCACCTCAGAGAAAACCTGAGCTCCATATGGAGATAAGGAGGCATCAGCCCACCCAACCACAGAAACTATGTCCCGGGCAGGCCCCAGGCCCTGCTGGGACTCTAGGAGACACGAGGCAGGACAGGGAGCTCAAAACCTGGTATCTACTTTCTGTTACCTGTCGCTTAAGCGGGAAGCGAGAGACCTTGTGCACGGTGGGCGAGCCCAAGCCCTTCTTTGGGGGACTGCGCAGGCGGCAGAGTATCACAGCTGCCACCACCAGGATGAAGAGGAAGAAGACCACCCCGTAGCTGAGGACGCCTGCGTACACGCTGCCAGCCTCATCAGTTTCCATCAGCTCCTCCTCAGCTGCAAAGATACAAATTTTGGGGCCTCATCCAGCCTTTTCAAGCTTTCCCCCGGCCCGGCCGGAACCACAGGCCCCAGTGGGGGAGGGAAGGGACCTGGGATACTTGGAGAAGAGGGGCTGATGGCCCCCCCACTCGCCTTGTAGTATAATCAAAACACATCTGAGAGCCAGCAGGGGACACGCCCAGGAGAGAAACCCAGCAGAGCCAGAAGCACCCACACCGCTACCCAGGCACCCAGGAAATGCCAGAGCCTCAGATCAGGACTATGGGGGGCCCTGCTAGAGAAGAGGCCCTTGCAGGACCAAGACAGGCAGGGCAGATTCATGTTTCCACACCAAGCACAAAGCCTGGGTGAGTTTCACAGGATGGGCCCCCTGAAGTCCCTGGCAGCTTTGGCATGTCCTGAGACAGCACCCTAAGAGGACAGGTGCGGCATGAGCAGCAGCAGAAGCCAGTACCTGGCAGCACCACCAGCCACGCAGAGTGATGGGAAAACCCAATAGAATTGCCCGCCAGGCAGGTGTACTCCCCCGCGTCCTCAAAGGTGACATTGTGCAAGGACAGAACCTCTAGCTCCTTGTCGGTGGTGTTAGCGCCTGCAGTCTACAAAGAGAGAACAGAGCGCGATAGGCGAGTGCCAGCACCTCCCTTTGGGTACCATAGCAGTTCACATGGAGATGATCCAGCCAGGCTGCAAGGAAAACGCCGCCGCCACCACCACATCTTCGGCCACCACCATGGCCCTGCCACAGCCACAGAGGCCCAGGGCCCTCTGCCTCCTGCACTGAGGCAACCGAGCCTGAAGCCAGTCCCTCCACCAGTGGCGAGTCCTCTGTCCCAAGGTGAGCAACAGGCAGGTGGGCAGCACGGTGCCACACAAAGGCAGCATGCAGAATTAGTGCAGAAACAGGAGAGATGCAGACGAAAAGATGGGCCAGACAGATGGATGGACAGGAAGCCAGAAGGCATCAGCCAGCTGGAGATGGGTGTAAGGTCGATGCTCACACACAACGCAGGACGTGGCCCCTAATAGGCTCTACAGATCTTCTGAGTATGCAAGTGGGGGATGCAAGAGAACAGCACAGGCCTTTGGGGAGGGGGCGCTGAAGCAAACAGTCAGTCAGTGGTAACTGGGGGCTACCAGTATTGTTGAGGCATCACAAGTAGAGTTGGAGTCACAGGCAGGGTCAAGCAGGGCAGTTCGTGCAGGGCATGCAGGCAGGTGCACGGCTGGGGGCATTGAAGCTGGAGCTCAGCGTGCCAGGCAGGCATGGGACAGAGTCGTTACCTGCTTGGGGCCCGTGAACACGCAGCCAAAAGGCCTTCTCAGCCACGCCTATGAAATTGGTGGCTCGACAGAGGTACTCGCCCCCGTCCCGCTCCGACACATTGGCCAGGCGGAGGCGTGCGTCTGCCTCCACATTCTCACTGATCCAGGACTGCGGGGACAAGAGACTGGGCTCAGGCACACCCCGAGCCAGCTCCGGAAGGACGGAAGGATGTGAGGATGAGGCAGGGCAAGGGAGATTCCCAAAGATGGGCTGGGCAGCAAAGCCTGGAAAGCCGCCTGGAGAGGAGGCACGTCATGGCAGTGGTGGGCGTGGTTTCAGAAAGAGGCCTTCTCTCCATGTCTGTCACCACAGGTACACATACACGCTTACATACACGCACACACAGAGAACGGAGGAGGCGGGGGTTGGGGGAAGGGGAAGAGAGAGAGAGAAAACCTGTAACCCACAGCCTCTAAACTCTCACCCCAGGGATCTTTTTAGGGCAACTAGCTTATTCTCGTGAACATCCACGCCCACAGTGTGAGACGCATCAGACAGGACCCCAGTGGCCTCTTTCTCAACAGCCAGGGTTCCTGTTCCAAACAATCCCTATTCCTTTCCCCAACCAGACCTCCTTGTCTCTCAACAGCTGTTTTCTTTGGGCTTCCAGTATCGCAAAGTCCTGAACTCGGGTATGGAACTTGCTACAGGCAGAGGGAGGGGCAGGACAGAGCCAGTGCTAAATGCAAGCAGATGACACCAGCCAATCCGGGCCAGCTGGAGAGTGTCTAGCCAGTCCCCTGGGGTCCAGAGGGTACTAACTCAGCAGTCATCCTCCTGCCCTGAGCCACCATAACTGTTACCCAAGAGAAAACTTCTGCAGGCTCAGTCCTCGGAGCAGACAAGTCCCACAGCAGGGCACAAGTAACACAGAGCCTGCCTAGAGCTCAGAGCAGGTGACATGCACTGGAACTAAGCTGCCCCTTCTCAGAAGTTCCAATACCTTGGTAAATCCCAACATATCCTTCAGCCAAGAGGGACATATGGGCCAAGGCCAGGGCTGACCCAGCTGATCCACCCACCCTGCCAGCCACCAGCCGGGGATAGAGCCTACCTTGAGTACAGTGACGTAGGGCGTGCCGTCAGGGCCCACCTTGCTGCCGTTCACTTCCACGTGCTTCAGCCACTGGATGTGTGGCTGTGCATCGCTGTACACCTTGCAGTGGAACTCCACGTCACTGCCTAGAATGGCTGTCTGGTTGGCCGGCAGCCCAGCCTGCAGGATGGGCCGGTGTGGGGAGCGCTCTGCAAGAGGCAGTCAGGTCAGGGCCAGTAGGGCCAAGGGACCCAGAGATGCCCCTTGCCTTAGCCACCCGGCCTGGCCCTCACCCAGCACATCCAGTGTGTATGTCTGCCGGATGCTGCCAAACTTGTTCTCAACTACACAGGTATAGTTGCCACGATCGGAGGGTACCACACTTTCCATGACCAAGCTCCACTGCTGGTGCCGGAGCTGCAGGTAGTTAGTCTGTGAGTAGATGCAGACTATCCCTTGTCTCCAGCCCCTGCCCCCAGGCCCCTTTCTTTCCCAGACCTACCTTGATGCCCCCAATGCGATGCTCCCCTCGGAATTCTTTGCCATTCTTCAGCCAGGAGATGGAGGGGGTAGGGTTGCCAGCAGCTGGGCAGCGGAAGCGGACAGTGTTTGCGGCTGGCACAGCCAGCAGTTTCTTATCCATTCGCTCCGGGCGAGTCCAATAAGGAGCCCCTGATGGCAGAAGTACCCATAACAGCTGTAACCAGTGCCTTCCAGAACCTCCCCTGCCTGCCTCTAGCCTGTTTACCCTTCTGGATTCAGAGTCCTTTGCTTTGCCTGAGCCTGGACACTGCATTACCAGTTGCCCTACTCTCAGATCTGAATTTATCTCCTCCTCACCCTTGGGTGCAGGCCCACAAGTGGAGGTCCCCAGATCCCAGTAGGATGCAGATCCTAGAAGGCCTAGGCCAGGTCATCCCACCAGTCTGCAAACCCCAAGCCAGCCTCTGCAGTACCCAGGGCCTGGCCTGCTTCCTTTAGGTCGCGCTTTCCCCCCACTGAGCGCTCTGGTTCCTCTGGGCTGGGTGGAGGAAGCCACCCTGCTGGGACTCCTGAAACAGCTGAGGGACAGAGCAAGGATCCAGGACAGACTAGGGAGGCAGGCCCCTTCTGCAGTGACCTCACTACACTCTACCATAGGACCATGTGCATCTGTGGGTGGAGGAGCCACAGCACAGGGGGAGAGAACCGTCTGCATACGCTGGTGAGGGAACCCTCCATGCTGAGCTGCCCTCCCAGGCTCCCAGGGCGGCCATTAGCTTGGCACACTCAGCGACGGCAGTGAGCCAATGCTTCCCATGCCCAGGCAAGGTCCAGAAGATGACCCTTTAGTCACCTCAGAGCCGAAGCCCACGTGGGGTGTGTAAGCACTAGATGCAGCCTGGGAAAACCAGGGAGGCAGAAGTGGACACAAACTCAGGGCAAGGCCACTGGTAACATGGCTGGTGCAGGAGCCAGGGGAGGGGAAAACTGGCTTAGAAATTTTGCTCTCAACAACCTGGTAGCCAAAGGGGAAAGGGAAATGAGAAGCCAAATGACTCCCCAGGACAGGAGCCTCTGTTGGCGTCAGTGCTAGGTTCCTGTGTCGATTCCACTCTAAAATCTCACACAAGCCCCTGTACCCACTCTCCTTGCCCCCACACACCAGAGACTCAGTCCTGTTTTCCCACCAATTTTTTTTTTATTCCACTGGAGGACACCTTGTCCACTCTTCCCCAGAAGTCTCCAAATGGCCCAAGTACTCAGTCTGCATAGACACACACACACACACACACACACACACACACACGTCCTCTTCACAATGTACACCTCAGCACACACAAGCACTGTCCCCTCCTGCCGGCCTGAACCAACAACCACCAGTGCCCTTCATCCCTGGATCTATTGTTCCTCAGCAACAATCTGAGCTGCATCCCTGGCTATCCTCACCCCTGTGGTGCCCCGTCCTACTAGAGTCAATAGCAATGTCCCTGCAGACCAGCCCTGCCTCCTCCCTGCTCCTGGAGCACTGTCCTCTGGTCTACCCACCTGTAGCAGTGTTCCCTTCTAACCACCAGAGAGGCATCCCGGCCCTGACCAGCTCAGTGGCCATAGACTCTAATCTCACCTGTGTCTTCAGCCACGTCCTCCCCATCTTCGTCATCTCCTGAGGATGGAGCATCTGCAAGTTCCAAGTGGGGGTTCTGTGATACCCCTATATCCAAAGACCTGCTGCTTCCCATATCTGAGGTCCACCACTCTCATACCTTTAGGATCCTGCCTTTACAAGGCCATTCATTCAGATGGCACCTACTTAGGGGTACCCCCTCCTTTCTATCAACAGCTATCAACATCTTAGGCCAGGGATGCTGCAGCCACCCAGCCCAGGAGTGTCCTGATCTCCTTGGCTATACAGCTGTTTCACACACGTTGCAGCACCACCCACCAAGCACTTACCTGTTACACGCACACTGAAGTGGCACAGCACACGCCGAGTGAGCCGGTGCTGGCAGCTGTAGACCCCTGCATCTTCGTGGGAGGCATTTAGCACTTGCAGCCTCTGAGGCCCCACCAGGATGCGGTGGGAGGCCACCAGACCTGTACCATCCTTAGCCCAGACCGTGGGCCCTGTGGGGGCACCTCCAGGAGGATGGCAGCTCAGCTCCACGGTGTCCCCACTGCCGAAGGCCACCTGCTCCTGCTGGCTAGGTTCAGGCCCTGGAACCTCTGTGGAGTAAATGGGACACTATGAAACAGGGTCTCCAGAGAAGCATGCTGGAGACCCAGCACTTCACTTTGCAAACACACAAGCAAGGGCTGTATGTAGGCAGGTGAGGGATGTGCTCCTGGAGCCTGGGGGCCTGCCAGACAATGTTCAAACCAGGGGTGGAAAACTGTTTTCGTAAGAGCCAGTGGGCCCCAGCATCTCAGCTCTGTCAATCATGGGCTAAGGCTTCTGGCTCTGCCCTACAGGAGGAAGCTGTCTTCCCAAGATGATCTGAAAGAGGCACAGCCCTCCTGATACCTGAATCATCTTTAAAGTGCCAAGAAGGGTTTCAGACAACTCTGTGGTACAGCACCTACCCAGAATGCCTGAAGCCCTGAGCTCAGCCCCACACCACGAAAAAGTCACCAATTCTCCTTCCTCTGATCCTTCCACCATTTGGAAATGTAAAATCAGCCCTAAGCTCACAGGGAGGCACAAAAGCAGGTTGGAGACAGGCTGTCCTTCCCTGGACTTTGGCTCAAAGCTCAGAGAAAGAATAGGGAGCCCTTTCAGAACCCTCTTTGCACCCAACCCTCATCTTGGCTTCTAAACCAGTTTGGATAGAGAGCCAGGGAACAGAACATACTTTAAACAGGAAGAGAAAGCTAGGTATGGTGGCTCATGCACTCAGAAGTCTGAAGCAGGAGAATTGCTACAAGCTCAAGGCCAGCCTGGCTACTGTCTTAAAAACAAAATCAAAATAAATGGAAAGAGAGAAGACAACATGAGGTCATACAAGAACATGGGTGAGCAGCCCTTGCTGGCATACACCCCTAGGGCTGCTGTTCATAGGAGTTGTGCACCTCTTGAGACCAAAGTATACCAGCTAGGGGATGCTTGGACAGTCCACGCCTTGCAACACCCATTTCACAGATGAGCCAGCTAGGAAAACATGGACACCATTCTGGTCTCTTAGGCCTCTAGTCAGTGGGCTATGAGACTCCTGAGTTCACAGGTTGGCTGAGGACATGGGACCCCCATTTCACAAATGAGGACTGGGGGGAGGGGGACTGTCTGAGTGGGCATGTGAGCCAAGTAGAGCCAGCCACCCACCCTGAGGGCTAAGGAACTGAAGCAACATAGCTCCTCCACTAGGCGGACACAGATAATACACCTCTGCCTTGCCCAGGTGCTGCCCAGCTCATGCGGTGGCTCAAAGACTTCACCCTCAGGGACGTACCACCAGCTGGGCTATCTCCTCCAGGCCTCCCTGCCAGAACCTGACAATGCCCATCACAGGGCGGCTGGGCTTGGGGCCCAGGACAGGAGTGGGTGGTCCTGCTAAGCAGACCTCCTTCCTCAGATCCAGCTGGACTGGCTATAATGTCACTTGTCATTCCGCCGACGCATGGCCTAGATTCAAGGCCCAGCTGTCCACTCTGGCCACACCAGTCCTTAGGCCCAATTCTGTCCATCCCAGAGACAACCCACAGGCTCAAAGTCCACCAGGATTCTGACAGACAGAGGGAATATCCCTAAAATATCCCCAAAGCTCATGTCCTTCAGAGCCCCACAGTATTAAGCTGCCCTATGGAGGTCCCATAGCCAGGGGCCTAACTGTCTTGACTTCCAGTTCTCCAATCCTGCTACCATGTCCTATGGGGACCACCCAGTGCTGGAAGCCACTTGAGTTCTCCCTCCACAGAAGGGCAAGGACAGGCTGGTCAAGAGCCTCAGTCCAGGCCTTGGCCCAAAGGCAACAGCCAGTTGGTTCCAATTTGGTCTGGGCAAGACAACCGCTCAAGCCATGCACACAAGTATTTGCTTTAACCGAATCCAAAGAGGGACTGGAAAAGAACATGGCAGCTCCCAAACCAGACCCTTGGAGAAGCAGATGGCTGGAGGGGAAATGTTCAGTCAGCTCAAAGAGCTAACCTTTGATCCACCCATCCATCTTGTCCATTAGGAGCTAGGCGAAACCAGACACCTGGACTTTGGGGGCCTTGGGTAACAACATCTACCAACAACCACCATTCTAGGGTCACAGGGCGTAGAGGAAATTATGACCTGAGTCAGGTAGGGATAAGGGAAGGACAGTGCTTGAGACAATGCAGAATATGTAATATTGTATTCTGAGGCAGTAGAAGCAATGCCCTGGTCAGAGGAACTCCCACACCATCAGCCTCCAGGTGTGCACCAGTAACTCCCTAGGCCCCATCAACAAAGGAGCCAAACGCAGCACGCAAGCACTGGTACTTCTGTTGTGCCCTTTAAGAGGACAATGTCCCTACCACATGGATCCCATAGCACCTATCCCCATTGCTATATGGTACTAACATGGACCTAGGTACTGTAGGCTCACTGTTGCAGGCTAAGGGACACTGTATCCCAATCAAGTTGTGCTGGGCGTAGAGCCTCCTAGATTGTCTCGGTTTCATCCACTACAGCACAAAGTGCAAATCCCAACTTGCAGACCTAAGGTCCAGAAAGCCCTGGTTAAGTGTCTAAAGTCTGTAAAAGGGGTGTAGGAATGAGGGGTGCCTATGCAGAAGCCCCCTGAGTCAAACAATGGAGTGAGACCACAGCTGCCCAGCTGGAGGAAGGGCTGCATCCACTGCCTGGAGGAGCTGACAGCCTAGGTTCTGTTGTTGAGACGTACGTGCGCACTACAAAACCAGCATCAAATCCAACCCTGGTCTGAGGTTGGTCACCCTAAAGAACTCGACTTGGACTTTGGAGCAAAACCAGGACACAGATCTGAGTGACACCTGCTTTGATAGTGAACACAGCTGGTGTGGGAGGTATGGCCAGGTGTATGAGGAAAATAACCCAAGAGAAAGGAGGGTGCCTGCCCCAAGGGGCCTTGAAGCCAAGGGTCTCTTGCCTGCCTTCCTCCTCCCCATTCCCCACCATCCCACCTTGAGACATTCCAGTTTCCACAGTTTATTATAAAAGTCAAGAAAGGAAGAATGAAAGAAAACTCCAGAGGCTGGGCGGGCTAATGAGGGCTTACCGGGGATTATCTGGTTTAATCCCCCCAACAACCCTGCCATTACCAGTCCTCTGTAGCAGGACAGGTGAGGAGACTTAGGTTCTAGGAGAGGACCCAAGCCGAGGCAGGCCCCAACCCCAAGTGGCTTTGTTCACAGCTCAGTAATTTCTCAACCGGGCAGGCCACCTCTATCCAATACATCATCTACCCCCTAACACACCCTGGGTAACTAGTTTTCCTTCTAGGCCCAACTACAAAAGGGGGTGGGGGGAGAGTTCCAGGTCCCAAGTAAAACCTGAGACCTGGAGGACAAGGGGATTCTAGGCTCAGCATAGGAGCCAAAGCTTCAGGGTCTAAGATCAGCCCAGGTTAATGAACCACTGGGAGGGCCAGCAGGGCTCAAAGTCCAGCCTTGCAAGCAAGGTAGGGTTGGGGGGAGACAAGGAAGGTGGAAGGCCCTGCTTCTGCAAGCCGGCCTGGGGGTCAACTTCTGGATCCCCTAAGGGTTACTGTCTCCCACACTAAGCACACCAGCAGGGCTTGCCTCACCAAGGGTGGCCAGGTTAGGCCGGTACCTAGCCCCGCCGCACAGCCCTTGACCCCAGCCAGCTCCTGCTTGGTAATTTATGTTCCTAGGGAAAGCGCCAGCCCGGACCTCTGTAAACTTCACCAGGTCTTTGTATTTTTACAGCCCGGCCCATCTCGTTAAGGAACCGGATTAAGTTTATTGGCCTATCAATTCCCTACCTGTCTCACAAGCTCAAACGCAGAAGCGAGGGGCGGGCGATCCCACCGATCCCGGGCGGCCCGGCTCAGCTTCGGTTCCCGCAGCAGGGTCGTGCCAGGAGGCCACCGTCACTGCCTGAGGCACAGAGAGGGTGTGCGCTCCGCCCCGCCGCCCCTACCCGAGCTCACTGACACCCGACGCAAGAAGTAATATCTTCATCTGAATACACATGCTAATGTGGTCTCCTCGCGGGCCATTCGGCACCCGGGAAGCAGGGCAGTCCTAGCAGGCGCTAAAAGCGCGCGCTGACCTCCCGACCGCCTCTGTCACGCCGCTGAAAGACACGCACATTCAAGTTCCCGGCCCACTTTCATTCATAAAAAAAAAGAAAGAAAGAAAGAAAGAAAGAAAATGACATTGTTCCAGGAGGCTGCAGCCGCTGGAGAGAGGGGCGCGGGGGCGCCGGGAGGGGCACACCGCCATCTGCCTCCTCCCGCTGCGCCCGCCGCACTCGCACCTCCCCGAGAGGCCGCGCCGCCATCAATGCGCGGTTTGTGGCCGCCGAGGTACAAAGGAGCGGCTGTTCGGGCCTCAGCTCGGGTGGGGCGACAACTTACCGAGCGAAAGCCTCCCTTCGCGCGGCCTCCCGCCAGACCGCTGCTCTGCTTTGCCACGCTGCCACCGGGCACAGCCGGGGGCCGCGCGCGTCGCACCTCCGGGCAACCAAGGGACGCAGAGCGGACCGTGGCTCCCTTTCGCATCCTTGGCCTCCGGGCCCCGTTTGAGGGCATTCAAGTGTCCCATCGGACTTTGGTGGCCAGCGGGACTACCTAGGCGGCGCCAAGATCCTGGGACAACCGCCCCTCATCTCCCAGCGTGCGGCCTGAAGGGCAGTCTGTGCGCGCCCCTGGGAACCGACCCCTCAGGCCGCCTACAGGATAAGAGGGGAGCAGCCGCACTGAAGCTGTCACCTTGTCATGCGAAACCCTGAAGCTGAGCTTTGGCTGGGATACTACTATCCACCCCGCAACGTCCAGCCTTCCTTTAGCTGAAGCAGAGGAAGAACTGTTCCGGGAGAACGGCTGAATCAATAACAGGCATTTTTCCTCCTCTCAAATTCGAGAAGCAACAATAGGAATCGTGGGAAGTCAGCTCGCGCGCCTTCCCAACGCCCCTCTGCCTGGGACCACCGTCACGGGCACCGGTCCACGTGACGCCTCGCACTTGGGTGGTGGCTCCCAGCCTACAGACACCCCTATAAACTGCCGCGTCCGAGCTGACAGCGATCTGCGGGGCAGGGGACAAACCTCGGCGCACTAGCCCCTGTGGTGCTAATCAACCCGACGCCCCTTCCTCACCCAAGGGCTGTTCACCATTGCCAAAGCCCCTGTGATTCAGGGCCGGCCCCCAGAAGAACACCTTGGGTCAGTCCTTACCTGCCGCTCTCCGCACAACTCGCTGCTCTGGACCAGGAGGCTCGGAAGTAGCTCCAGCCACGACCGCCACGCAGAACACTAGCACGCAGGCCGGGACTACCATGGCTCCAGAGCGGGGGCCGCGGCGTCCTCAAGCAGCGCGCGCGGGCATGCTGCAACCCCCCACGCCCGGCTCCGGCGCCGGTGGGAGAACGCCTCTGTGGAGACTACAGGAGGAGAGCACTGAGTTACTCCGGAGGGCAGCGGGGAAGCGCGGCCTCGCTCCTGAACCCCGACCCCCGGCCGCCCCGCCCGCCGACTCCTAGCTCTCTCCCGGGCTGCCTGGCGCCGGCCGCCTCCTCCCAGCCGCGGTTCCTCCCTCCTCCTTCCCTCCCTGGTTGCCGCAGAGCCCTCCCAGGACGGAGGCAGTAGCCGCAAACTTTCCAGAGCGGGAAGCCCGCGCCTTGCCCCGGCCTCGCCGCACTTACGAACCGCTCCACTTCCCGCATATCTCACCCCCTGACTGCTTCTGAGCCCGCCCGGAACCTCCGAGTGCCAGCCGAGTCCTTCACACTAACCTGGCGGCCGCTAGAGCCCAACTCACCACGCGCGGCTCCGTCTCTCGGCCCGCTTTTCCAGGGTCTCCTCTGTCCCAGTGGCCGGCCGCCCACCACTGAGTCCCCCCGCCGGAGTGGATCGCACGGCGCCAGCTGCTCCCGCCACCCCCGCTGCCACAGTGCACTGAACTGGGGCTGCCCGGCGCGCAGCAGCCCGGGCGGGGGTTGGGGGGTGCTCCCGCCACGCCCCGAACACTCCCCTTCCCCGGCGGCCAGGGGGCGGGAGATCCGAAGAGGCGTGGTCAGGCGGGGGCGCCGGGCGGTCCCAGAGGGCGTGGGAGCCCAGCTGGGGCGGAGCAGGCGAGGCAAGGGTCGCACGCTCGACCCCTTGAAGCAATGCCGAGCTCAGGACTGTCTACCAGCACGCTTCTCCCTCCAATAAAGCTGTGCTCAAGGGCTCAGAAGGTTGACTTCGGTGGGGGTCTAGGTGTTAGGGCGTCTTCACAGTGAACTGGCCCCCTGAGCTGAATGAACCCTGTGCAAAGAGCACTAAATCCTCAGGTACAAAGCCTGACAGTTCCAGGAAGACAAATACAAATACGTGTGAACAGGTCTTCCAGTGAAGGATGGAGCAGAGTTTACATGATGAAAGACCCAGGGATTGCACCCTAGAAAAGACGGACACGCTGCTGTATTTATCAAACTAACCAGCTGCCTGCATCCTGCTCAGGAACGATGTCCACACTTCCCCAAGAACACACAGGTTTTGGAAGAAACTTACCCAGCCTCTCGGAATAGCGAGAAGAGCTGGGGATACAAAGCAGGGGAGCCTGCCCTACCCTAAGGCTGCCTGAACTCCAACCTATGGATGTCCTAGCACAGCACGCCCATCATGTGGGACACATTCCATCTGGGGAGTGTCACAATGACAGCTGGTCCCTGGAGGATCAGCCTGGTCACCCCATCATGCTGGCAAGCTGTAGGTCCTGCCTGGCAGAACTTCTGTAACAGCAACCACCCTGTGACTGATGGCCTCTCTACCCTCACAAGGCAGGGAACCTTGTCTCACTTTCAGACAAGTTCCACAAGGTCTGATGAAGCCTATGGGAGCCAGATACATGGGGACCTGGCTCAGTGCTTCTGCCCAGTCTGGCTGTATGTGGCTTGAAGAACTTAAAACTGCTCATGGGGGGGGTGGGGGGGGGAATGGCTCGTGGGTTACGAACACCTTTCACTGGCTTACTCATCACCCTTATCTTTCCCAGATAGCTGAGCAGGGAAAGCCCTGGCCCCAGAACCCTCATGCTCTCATCCCTGTGTGTCCACCCTAGAGCTGGGCAGCTCTGCCTACTGTTACTCCTGCTCTGGCCAAGGACCCCTCCCTGCAGACTGGCTAGAATCCAGTCCTGGGTTCCCATGGCACCCCCAGGCAGCTGCCCACAGGTCCTCTCCCAGGATGCCACCCCAGGGGGTCATAGCAGACATTCTCCCCTAATCTATTGGCAGATTAGTTATCAGTAAATGAACCAGAATGTGAGCTCTGACCCCTATTTCCACGCCCTTCGTCTGGAGGATTTATCAGAACCCTCCACACTCTGTAACTGGGAGCTGAGCATCCATCCAAACAGCAATACTTCTTTATTTCTGAGATGACCTCCTTGTTAGAAATACCCAGTCAGGAATCTCAG
Source organism: Mus musculus (assembly GCF_000001635.26). Lineage (NCBI taxonomy): Eukaryota > Metazoa > Chordata > Mammalia > Rodentia > Muridae > Mus > Mus musculus. The sequence continues at coordinate 33,720,287 of NC_000071.6, read as the reverse complement.
GCCAGTGTTGGTTGTTCTCTGAACCCCATGGCCCAACAGACCATCTCTCTCAAGCTACCTTGTTTTCCAATGGGCTACACATGCAGGAAAGAGGACTCTAAGCAGGGTACTCCCACTCCTCTGATCCTCCCCCAACCCTGTGGCCTTACACTGGCCAGCTCTTGTAGACCCCTGCTCAACTGCAGCAGTGGGGGGGGGGGAATCAGCCCCCTTCATTAAAAATGAGCTGTGTGGTGTTCACAACTATTCACAACTTGTATTCCTTTTTTTTTTTTTTTTTTTTTTTTGGTTTTTCGAGACAGGGTTTCTCTGTAGCCCTGGCTGTCCTGAAACTCACTTTGTAGACCAGGCAGACCTTGAACTCAGAAATCCGCCTGCCTCTGCCTCCCGAGTGCTGGGATTAAAGGCGTGGGCTACCACGCCCGGCTACAACTTGTATTCCTGTATTGAGCCGACTTCCAGATTAAAATCTGGTTGTCTTAAATTTACTTTTTCAATTCAGGACAACAGAAGTCTGAGGTCAAGTTGGGCTGGCTGTGGGCCCTGAGTAGGCTTCTTCCTGCCTGTTATAACTCTGGGGCCTGCAGGCATCCATGGCTTACGGTCATCTCAGTCTAGTCTCTGCCTCTCCCTTCCCATGGCTTCTGTGCCTTTTCTATCCTCCCCACGTCTCCTGTCCTGCATAAGGACACTTGTGGTTGGATTTAGAGTTGTTCATAAAGTGAAGATGGTCTCACCTCAAGCCTCTTCCCATCGTTATGCTTGCAAGACTCTTTTTCCAAATAAGGTCACATTTGTGGATCCGGGAGATAGCACAGAGACCTGCCTTTGGGGGAGCTACCTTCTGCCCACTACACACCTGGCAGTTCCTGGTCCCTTGACATCATGTACATCCTGATATGGCCTGGGTGTTAATAGACTTTCCAACATGGCTGCCACTGTCTGGTGGCCCTTACATCAAAGGGGCATAGCATTTCTAAGACTCCACTGATTCTGCAGGAGCTAATGTCAACATGATCCCTGTGTTCAGCCCGAGTAGCCGCAGCTCACTTGCCTTGCCCTTGATACCGGGATGTAATTCCTGGAAGGATGGTCTGTTTTCAGTGGGATTTTCTTATATGAAGTGATTCTTCCCAAGTCAGTAGGTTCAGCAGGAGTTCACCTGCTTCTCTGAGACCTACACAAGATGAGGCTGAGCCCACCCACCATTCTGTCATCAGTGCAGGATGGTGCCAGCCCTTAAATCTCCATGATGCTGCCTCTCACTTGGCCACTATTTAATCCCAAGCCCCTCAGTTGAACTCCAGGCTATTGTTATAATGAGGATCTGAGGAGGTGGTTCTCTTTGGCCCATGACAGAGTTCCAGGGGACAAGAGTTGGAGCCTGCCAACAGCTAGTGCTGATGACTGGGCATTTCCTAATGATCAAGTCCCCTTCCATGCCTATACCTCCTGCCCACTGCTAGGGGACCCACCAGCTTTCCAAGGCTCACATAAATGGAGCCTTCTTCAGTGAACATGAGTTGAGAGCAGAGGCCAAGTCAGGCGTACTAGGGATAGATAGCTCAGGGACTCAGAGCTCAGTAGCTTCCGCTTTCTGGGGCCTATGCTGCTAAGCAACAAGGAAAGAGACTGCGGTGAGGCACCAGCTGCGCCTGTCCTGGAATGGAATCCCTCAGGCTGGCAGTAGGTAGTCTGAGATTTGCCCTTCCCTGACCTCCGCAGCCAGACCAGGGCTGAGGCTGTGAGATGGTTGTGAGAAACTGTCAGCAGAGAGGAGCTGGGGGTGGTTCTCCTGGTCAGACCTGAAATCACAACTTACCTCTTACCCACGGGATTTCTGGCAGGTGGCAGCTACTATAGGCCACAGTGGGCCTGGAACCCAGGCAGAGGGAGCCATGGGAGCCTGCTAAGGTTACACTCGGGGAGAGTGCCTGGTTCAACAGGGGCAGCTGCCCATGAGGCTGAGTGCAGGGATAAAGGGAAACTGAGCACCAATGGACTCCATGGCCTGACTTGAAGGGCCAAAGACTTTCAGAGACTAGAGCTGCTCTGTCTCTTCCTAGGAGTCCCCATTCCTTCAGCTACTGAGAAACACCATTACTATGTGCCCACAGGCTCAGGAGCCAGTGCAGCACCATGGGGAAGGGGCTCAGAACTCTGTCTTAGAGGACCGGCCTGACCGGCTTTCCCCAAAGAAGAAACAGGGAGCAGGTTTGAATGGTGATGCAACTGTGAAAGTGTGTGGGTAATTTGTGCCTTTCAATTTCATTCTCATAATTTGAGGATTAAAATAAAAGTACATTTGATTTGCCCATTATAATATAACCAAAAAAATGGATTTTTATTTATTTATTTTAATATTTATTTATTTTATATGTAAGTACACTGTAGCTGTCACTACACTCCAGAAGAGGGCATCAGATTTCGTTACGATGGTTGTGAGCCACCATGTGGTTGCTGGGATTTGAACTCAGGACCTTTGGAAGAGCAGTCAGCGCTCTTAACCGCTGAGCCATCTCACCAGCCCAAAGATTCTTTTTTTTTTTTTTTTTTTTTTTTTTTTTTGGTTTTTCGAGACAGGGTTTCTCTGTATAGCCCTGGCTGTCCTGGAGCTCACTTTGTAGACCAGGCTGGCCTCGAACTCAGAAATCCACCTGCCTCTGCCTCCCAAGTGCTGGGATTAAAGGCATGCGCCACCATGCCTGGCTGGATTTTTTAAGAACATGAACAAGAAGAGAAAATATTCCAAAAGCCTTCAGCCAATACTAGCTACTATGTAAGATCCTTAATTTTAGCTGTGACCTTCCTGGCAGGTTGAGTGAGAAGGGCAATAAGATGAATCATGCATTGGGAGCCTGGGTGTGCTGTGATATTCCAGACCACACTTGCTGGCCTTTTTGCCCCTGGGTTCATTCAGACCACTAGACCTCAGGTCCTAACTTTTTTTGGTCTGGAAAATGTGCCTGGACAAGTAAAGATCAGAGACCAGAGCTGTGGAGAGATGCGGGGTAAGGGCAAGGCTACCAAGCTGACAAAGACGAGCTACACAGCAGAAAGCTGGAAGAGCTGACAAAGGGACAATCAGGGTGCCTCGAAAGCCCCTAGGAACAGCATGTGCACAGGGCACTGCCTAGCAGAGAGGAGGTGAGGCAGCGACAACCCGAGGGACTGGCAGGGCCAGGCCGGTAGCTGCTGAGCCGTTCAGAAAATCTATTTTCCTAAGCTCTTGGCCTGAAACCTCAAGTGTATTTTCCTTACGTTTTATTTTTTCTTTGACCCCAAACTCTGGTAAATTTAAGGGAAATTTAATTATGGTGTTTTGGGTCCATTTACACTTAAACCCTCTCGGCATTTTTTCCAGGACCCTTTTGCAGTTCAGCATGCCTTGGGAGCCTTCTAAATGAATGTTTTATTTATTTTTTTTTGAAAAGGCCTTGCCCCCCTCCCACCCCCCAGGACTAGCCTTCCTGCCAAGAATAAACAAGTTCTAACTCTGCAGGCTCCAGCAGAACTAGGAATCTAGGCCCCAGGGCCCAGCAGCCTTTGCCACACCCTCTTCCTCCACCCCAGTGGCTCTCTATTACACTGCACCCTTCTCAGTCACTGGCCCCTCCTGGCATCACCTATGGCAGTCTTGCTCTGTCCCCCTCTACTGGTTGGCCCTCTCACTCATCATCCCTGTGCGACCTTCAGCCAAGCATTCAGCTCTATTCTCTAAGTTTAGAGCAGCCAGCTGGGGCGGCATGTGTGTGCGCGCGCAAACACCTGCACATATGCTGTTAAGTTCTGAGTCCTCCCGCAGATGACTTGGGTTGGGTAATCCAGGTCCTTGTGTGTTCAGAACGTGAAGTTGGTAGTCTTGTTGGTTCCTGAAAGAACCCTCACAGAAGCTCCATTTGACAGATGGGGAATAAGGAGGCACTGTCCCAGTTACTCAGTCACCAGAGGTGACCACATGGCTTCCAGAGATGTTTGAACTGAGCTTGGGAAGAGTGCAATGGTTAGGGAGCTCTCAGAGCAGTGGAGACCTCAGCAGCCCTGAGCTAGGTGCCTCATTAGCCTGAGGAAAGGGACCAGCCCACCCACAAAGCCTGGTAAGACTCTGGGGATGCTGGGGGACCCTGGAGGATGCAGGAGATGCAAACACATAGGCTGCTTACAGCTGATTGGAAGAGGTAGCTGTTTGCAGTGAACTTACCAGATAGAGGCTGCCAACTCACGACCCATAGCCACTTCAGGAGCCTCACTTTCCAGGAGTGTCCCAGCTAAGATCTAAGGGTCATAGGCCTAAATCTCAGCTCCTAAGTCTCCAGCAGAATCGAGCCGTGCCTATCACCTGGGTCTCTGCCCCAGTTCACAAAGCAGGCATAGTGGACCTGAGAGTTGAATGCGGGGGAAGACAGAGGTAGAGGCCACTTCCCTCTTCAGTCTCTTCGGTCCACATCTGAAAGTGCTTCTACTGTCTGCTGGACTCCACTGGAGGCTGACTGATGCTTAGGTACACAGTGGTGTCTGTCTCTACCCCATCACAGGCGGGAAAGCTAAGGCATGTTCTGTGACTATCTCTTTTCTCTGAGAAACCCTTTTCTTAGGGTCTTTTTATAGGCTAAACAGAGTGTTCACCTGGAATGTTTCTACCCAGAGGGCACATGTCCTGCAGGTACATTAATAGACCTGAGGAGTGGGCAGGCAGTTGCTCCTTAGACACCTGTCTCCACATGACTCCCAAGTCCTTGTTGACCTTGCTAACTATTCTGGTCATCCTCTTCTCTCTGAGCCACCACTTGCTCCCAGCCTCCAAGGTCCCAGCATTGAGTAGGATGGACAGGCAGGGTCTACATCCCCTAATAGAGATGTCTGTGCTTCTGGAGGCCCTCTCCTCCTAGCCACGCCCATTGCCTGCCCCTCGCCCTGGCTGCTGACAGCTTTATTGTCCACTGGCCTGGCCTGCATAGGGACTGAGGGTGAGTTGAGTCAGCCCTCTGGGGTGGGAAGGCACTGACCATGGCTGAGGCAAAGGTTAGGAGTCTGATATGGGGTTCCCAGGCAGTGTACACACCCCCAACAGTCCACATATGTGTCCATGCTGACCTCTGCTCAAACTAGGCTGTCCTTCTGGCCCCAGCTAGGGAGTAGAGGATCCCATGACCTCTCAAGCCCAAGTCAAAGATGCTAACAGCGGATTAGAAAGGGATACAGAAAGTTTAACTCAGAGGAGCAGGGTCAAGGGGAGGCCTATCTGTTCCTGAGGTGGGCACTCCACACCCCTCTCCTTGGAAACTGATGGGCCTCAAGTTGTCCTGCCAGCACAGCTTAAGAACCGTGCCCCAGCTCCACAGTATGGCACATACCTTTAGTCCCAGCACTCAGAAGACAGAGGCAGGTGGATCTCTGTGAGTTGGAGGCCAGTCTGCTCTACAGAGTGAGCTCCAGGATAGCCAGGGCCACACAGTGAAACCTGTCTTGGGGAAAAACAAAACAAACAAACAAACAAACCAAAAAAAAAAAAAAAAAACAGAAAAGAACGATGCCCCAGCATCCAGGAGAGCCTGCCCAGAGAGTCAGTCACCACCCAGACTAGTGTCTCTCTGGTGCAGAGCAGGGATGAAACCCAGAAGGGCAGTTGGGGCCAGAGCCCAGGTTCCCAAGCCCAAGTTATCTTAAACTGGGGTCTGTGTTGCCTCAATGTGGATCAAAGCGGCTTACCCAGCAGCTACCAGAGCTGGATTCCCACAGTCACATCCACCCTCCCTCCCCCTCCCCACTTCCCAACAGGCCTCATGTAGCCTTTGCTGCCCCAGTCTCCGTGTCCACAAGGACCTTCCCATCCTCCCCTTCCCTGGAATGTTTTCCTGAGTCTTTATACCCACTCTTGTGACTCTGTGGCCTGTTCTGAAGCTACCTGTCACCTAAGGGACCCCATCTTTGGGAAGGCCATAACTGGCTTCTAGGAGGGCAGGAAACACTACTGGATCTTTAGTTAGAGGGCTACAGGGTCTATCTCTGGGCAATGCATCAGTTCATCTGGAGGCAGAGGCACAGAACAGATGATTCCAAAGCAGGATCTGGTAGGATCATTGGCAACTCAAGTCCTAGGGATGCCTGTGTCCTTGGGGGACTAACTGTACTGACGGCCAGCCAGTCAAATGCCCCAGACGGGAAAGTGACTGTGGGCCAGGACATTGGTATTCCTGAAAAAAAGTCCTGTGAGCTCCCACTGCTCCATGCCTGCCTGGGTGCAGAGAACTGGGCTGGGCCTGGAAAACTGGGTCAGAGCAAGGCTGGGCAGGCCCCTATGCCAGCACCGCCTCATCTCACCCAGCAGAAAGAACACATGCCTACAGCAAGACAGGAACTCTCACTCAGCAACCTGGGACCCATACTCATCTGAGCACACCTGGCCCTGTCCTGTATGCCATCACGTGCGATCATCTGGAAGCCACAAGAGCCTCAGCTAGAACTCTAGGCTTCCTCCAGCCCTACATGTGCCTACCTACCGTAGCCTGGTATAGCTGTAGCCTGATCAGACCAGGGTATTCCACTTTCCGGGTTGGAAAAAAAGTTGGGGAATCTGAATATAATGGGCAGCATAAGTGATCACTGCTCTCAGGAGAGAACTCCCTGCTGAGACTCTGCACCCCTGGAGCTCTTTGAGATGAAGATAAGTAGTTGGTGCAGAATCTAAAGTCTTTAAAAGGGCAGCCAGCCTCCTACCCCAAGGCATAAAGCAAATCAAGAATTACCCCTTCTGCCTGCCCTAGGAAAAGCTATCCCACATCCTCCTAGGATAGCATATCCTCCCATCCAAGGACTTTCGGGACACCCAGGAAAACCCATTTCACCCATGGCAACCCTAAAGAAGATGCCAGGGTCGGTAAGGGCTATCCCACAGCTATGGGGCCAGTCTTACCCAGGGGTTTCCCTCTTTGCCCAATGTTCATTCTAGTTGTACAAGGGACAACTTGGCTTGGCTCACAGAAGGCAGGATGCAGTGGAGCAGGGTTGCAGCTACCCCTAGCAAGACCCTTCCCCATTACCTACTCCTTTCCCTGCGATACACTCTGGCCTCACAGAGACCTGGTTTTCCTAAGCCTGCCTGTCTTCACACCTCACCAGATGAAGTTGGCCCCAGTCCCCCTTGCTGAATTCATTAGAGGGGGAAAGTTCCCAAACCATGATCACCCATCCACCCACCTATCAGTGATAGAAGAACCTACCCACCCCCGGCCTAAGGCAGAGAAACTCTGCCCAGGACCCTTGCTTCATTCACACATGGGCTGTACCTGCCCAGGGGTGAGGCTCCTTATCACTCTGACCCCCCACATCTGCTCTCAATGACATGTCCCTGTGTTACCTTGCAACACAGACCTAAGGATCCCAGAGTAGCAACCTCCCTACACACACACACACACACACACACACACACACACACACTCCATGTTCTCCTTGTTAAGGGCTTAAAGGATTCTACTGCATGCTACTGTTGGGCTCACATAACTGGTAGTGCCAGAAACCAGCAGGTTGGGCAGGTGGAGACTCGATGGGTGCCACTCCCCAAGGCTTCTCTATTCAGCTTCTCCAGGCCTGCCCTGAACCTCCTGTTCTGAAAGGGAGGGTGAAGACAACTCCACCTGCCTCGTCTGTGCTCAGTGTTGAGGTTAGACCTCCTGCCCTGCCATCAGGGTCCCCTCCCCATCAGGCCTCTACTCTGGATCTCTGAATGTCATATGCTCCAGCTCCTTATGGGAGGCTCCTGAACATCTCTAATATGCAGGATGACAAGCTCTGATAGGGTCCCTACTAGCTTTCAGTCTTGGCCACCAGCAGACAACCACTTGATTACCCTTCCCATTATTAAACAATGTTGGTTAGGCCTGGGGCCTCAGCTCATGAGAAGTCTTGGGCAGGTTTATTCTGAAGTATAATTTATAAAATGTGGGGGCTGGCGAGATGACTCAGTGGGTAAGCACACTGACTGCTCTTCAAAGGTCCTGAGTTCAAATCCCAGCCACCACATGGTGGCCCACAATCACCTGTAATGAGATCTGATGCCCTCTTCTGGTGTGTCTGAAGACAGCTACAGTATACTTATGTATAATAGTAAATAAATCTTTGGACCAAAGCAAGCAGGGACTGAGCGAGCGGGGCCGACCGGAGCAAGCAGGATGGACCGGAGTGAGCAGAAGTCCTAAAAATTCAATTCTCAACAACCACATGAAAGCTCACAACCATCTATACAGCTACAGTGTACTGTAAAGTAAATAAATAAATCTTTTTTAAAAATAAATAAAATGTGGACAAAAGTAAGTGTATACCATAGGATGAGGAGAGGGCTAAGGGACTGAAGACTTCTGAGGTCATCAGATGGATCATTGTAATGACAATCATCCACCTTCAGGCTACCCTCAGCCCTGGAACCTCTGGCCAGAAACAAAGAGAGAGAGCGCTTACCAGATGTGACAAAAAGCATCTAAGGTGGAATGTGTGAAAGCAAAAGATGGATGGAGATAGAGGGACAAGTGCTGAGCAGATAGGAAGACCTGGGATAGGGCCAGGCTCAGAGACAAACAGGATCCTTGTAGCCTAGCAACAGCAATGGCTCAGCAGCAGAGCATGAACACATGAAGGGGGCCATGTTGGTACCTGTGACCAGGCCATGAAGGAAAGAGGTGGCCCACACCCTACCACAAGACAAATTCAGAGACTGCATCCTCACTCCCTCTCACAAGGAACTCAGTCCTGCCCCTGTCCTTGGGCAGAGTCCACTAGTGCCACAGAGAAGGGACCTGACATCCCTCAATCCATAGAATCTTCCAAACCAGCCATGTGGATCAGGGGTAAGAGGCACTGCCAACAGCTAAGCTTACTTAAGAGACTTAGAGAAGGGCTGGTGAGATGGCTCAGTGGGTTAGAGCACCCGACTGCTCTTCCAAAGGTCCAGAGTTCAAATCTCAGCAACCACATGGTGGCTCACAACCATCTGTAACAAGATCTGACCCTCTCTTCTGGAGTGTCTGAAGACAGCTACAATGTACTTACATATAATAAATAAATAAATACATAAATAAATCTTTAAAAAAAGAGAGAGAGAGAGACTTAGAGAAAACCATAGGAGGAGAGTGCTCTCAGGAGTATGTACCGTGTGCTTCTAGACTGAGTTGGGATATTAGAATCCATTCTGGAGTAGTAGCTTCATTGCATGTATGCTACTACATGCCAGTCCCCATCCATGGCAGATATTACTAGTCAACTACAGCACTCTATCTATGTAAAGGCTGCTCTCTTGGCCTTAGAATTCTTCCCTATACTTCTGCACCACTATAAGTAGAACACTGTGGCCAAAATCTGGGCTTACAGTCTGGTGATGATGGCACACAACACCCAGCACTCAGGAGGCAGAGGCAGATCGCTGTGAGTTCAAGGCCATCCTGGTTTACAGATTTAGTTCCAGGACCATCAGGACTACACACACACACACACACACACACACACACACACACACACACAAAACCTTGTCTAGGTCTGTGAGATCAAGTTGTCAAGTCACCAAGTCAGCAAAAGAGAGTGTGCTGTTGGTGTCAGCTCAGTTCCCATGCCACCCTAGATCTCTAGTGCCTCTCAGGAGCTCTGTCCTCAGTTATAGACCACTGGGTTCCTTAACTAAGGGGGATGAGCCAACGGAGACAAGCTGAACCCAGGCATCATCTATCGGCATTTTCAGAAGTGCTCCGAGGTCTGTAGATGGGGCTTCAATTTGAAGTGGAATGACTCTAAGCTCCTAAAACTTAAGACCAGTTCATCAGTTATTAGGGAACACTGGGGTTAAAGGCCTTAACCAGTACCTTACCTGCTTAGGCCCTCCAGAAGCAAATGTGGCCCTAAGAACAGTTGGCCAGATGCAGGGATTAGCAAGACACACAGATGCATCCAGGAAGAGCACCAGATACTTACTCAGTGTTACTTAGCAGAACATTTACCGGGGAGACACAACATACATGTTTGCTCAGCCCAAATGTGGAACCCACAACAGATTAAAACACGGACACCATGAAAGTCCAACTGGTGAAATGTGAGTTTTATTGGGGTTACTTATAGGAGCATAAATGACTCAAAGACAGTGGCATCACCAAAACCCTCATGGACCCTCCTTGTTCAGGATGCCTAAAACCTACCAACTCACCCAAAATCCAAGCCCGTCACATTTGGATCTCTGGGAGACTCCTGGAAGCTTTGATGTTGAGACCTCAGCTGGTCTTACCACACATTCTTTTTTGTTTTTGTTTTTTGTTTGTTTTTCGAGACAGGGTTTCTCTGTATAGCCCTGGCTGTCCTGGAACTCACTCTGTAGACCAGGCTGGCCTCGAACTCAGAAATCCGCCTGCCTCTGCCTCCCGAGTGTTGGGATTAAAGGCGTGCTCCACCACTTCTCGGCCCTTACCACACATTCTTTTTTTTTTTTCTTAAGATTTATTTATTATTATATCTAAGTACACTGTAGCTGTCTTCAGACACACCAGGAGAGGGTGTCAGATCTCATTACAGATGGTTGTGAGTCACCATGTGGTTGCTGGGATTTGAACTCAGGACCTTCAGAAGAGCAGTAGGTGCTCTTAACCACTGAGCCATCTCTCCAGCCCTTACCACACATTCTTGAGTGTACTATCTCTCCCACACTAGCACCTGCCAGACAGGCTATGCCAGCAGCTTGGACACTCTAGTGGATGACACTTCATGCTAGGAAGCAGTCCATTTAATTCCTCTGCTCAGTGATGAGGGAAGTTGGGTGGTGGTGGTAGTGGTGGTGGAGGGTGTGTGTGTGTGTGTGTGTGTGTGTGTGTGTGTGTGTGTTGTGCACTAATACCTGAAGCCCACTAGAGGACAATTGGCCAGGCTTATCACTGACCCTTTTCTAATCTAGAGCCAGTTGCTGCACACTTAACTCGTAGGAGGTAGCTTTGTTGGAGCTTCACAGCGGAGGCTTAGCCTTTGAGGCATTAGGCTGCCAGAGAGGAAAAAGCCTGTTGTGAGAGCAGACACAGCTGCTGTGCAGGGTGAGCCTCACACTTCCTAGAAAATACAGCTTTTACACATCATATTTATTTAGGTCAAGAAAACAAAAGCATTCCAGAATTCCAGAGAGAGATAATTATTGCTGTTAGGCCTAGGTTTTTTGTTTTGGGTTTTTTTTTGGGGGGGGGGGTGTTGTTGATACAGGGTCTTTCTGTATAGCTCTGACTGTTCTGGAAATCACGCCATGCTATGGACCAGGCTGGCCTCAAACTCTACCTGCCTCTGCCTCCTGAGTGCTGGGACTAAGGGTGTACCCCACCACCCAGCTCTTTAACTAATTTTTGAGCCCTGTGGCAGCCAAAACAAGGACAGAAAAACAGGGCAAGGGCTGGGGTAGAGCTCGAATAGAAGTGTTTGCCTCGAATGTAAGCCCTGAGTTCAATTCCCAGTACTGCATAAAACCAAGCATGATGTTGTGTGCCTATAATCCTAACATTTAAAAGACCGAGGCAGGAGGATCCAGAAAAGTTTCCAGGCTAGCCTGGGCTATATTCCAGTCCAGCCATAACTATGTAGCCAGACCTTGTCTCAAAAACCAAAATAAGCTGGATAGTAGTAGTGTGGTGCATGTCTTTAATCCCAGTACTTAGGAGGCAGATCTCTGTGAGTTTGAGGCTAACCTGGTCTACAAATCAAGTTCCAGGGACACCCAGGGCTACACAAAGAAACCTTATCTCAGAAAAAAAGCAAAACACAAAAACAAACAAAATAACAAAATAAAACAAAAAAGAATAGTGTGGCTGTGCATAATAGCAAATACTTAAAATACTAGCACCCGGAATCTCTAATTTAAGGTTAGCCTGTGCTGCATAATAGGATCTATCTTAAAAACAACTTGCAGGTTAAGGTGGCATATGACTTTAATCTCAGCACGGAGCAGAGGCAGGTGTATCTCTATGAGTTCAAATCTAGCCTGGGCTACAGAGCAAGTTCCTGGACAGCTAGGACGACACAATGAGACCCTGTTTCAAAGCAAACAAACAAAGGAAATCAGTGCAGCCAAGTTTAGTAAATAAAATGTAGGCTCCATCTCCACCTTAATAGTCTAGGTCTGTTCCTCTCCTAAGCATGAGTCTCCCACCCTAAGCCATGCATGGAGAACAGCAAGAAGTCACCCTCTGTGACCTGGCAACAGAGAGTCCAAACCCATGGTTTGACCGTGTTCTGGCACTGTGTTGGCAAGACAGGTCATCCAGAGGACAGCTGAGGGGCACTGAGCAGGGAGGGCTACCTGTGACTGAGGGAATGCAGCTCTCAGAGTAGTTAGCTACCACATCTGCCCCAACCACTTGATGTTCTCGTGGTCACCCTTTAGCTCCACTTCCAGGCAGTCCAGGAACCTATACAAGCCTGAGTGGGCTCGGCTCCTCTCTTTGACAGATCTGTGGCTCCTGGGCTCCTCACACAACCAGGCTGGAGTTCCTTCCTCCCTATGTTCCCACCTCAGGGCTGGTCTGCTTCTCTCCCCGCATTCCCGGCCTCCTCTTTCACTCCTTATAGGAACATTCCCGCCACACTCTCAGCTGTAGGTCCCTGGGGGGTAGATCTGCCTTAGGCTTGACCTCCTGACTTGGGGCAGAGCCTGCACTTGGACCCAGAATCATAAAGTGAACCAATGAGTGAATGGCTAAGCCCCAAGGCATGATGGGTGCCTCAACCTGGTGTATGAATACCTAGCTGAAGCTAGCACCTTCGGGCTGGACAGTGCCTAGCACGGACTCCCATAACTTCACTTCCCAGTAAGCCTGGCTGCTGCTTGGCTCCTACCCAAAGCCCAGCCCAGCCAGATTGTGAAGAACGATGGCCTAGAAGGTGGCTTTTGGGCCCAGCCTACCAGAGGACACGACATTCCACTCTTCTGGTCCAGCTGACCAAGGATTTTTGTTTGTTTGTTTGTTTTGTTTTCCAAAGACATGTCTGATGAAGTGTCCTTTGAAGTAGACCATATGTGGCCACCCACACACAGAGGCCTGCAGGGATAAACCTGGCCAGGGCTTCCCAACAGTGCTCAGGCTAATGCCTGTAGCATATTCTAGGACCAACATCTTGTTAGCTACCACTAAATGACCCTTACTGCGTAGTGAGTGAGAGACAGAGAGAGACACAGAGAGAGAGAGAGAGACAGAGAGACAGAAACAGAGACAGACAGATAGACAGAGACAGAGAGACAGTCAGCTGGCTGGGTTTGGGTCTTGGTCTTCTGAGAAATCGGAACAAATGTGGTCCAGACTGGAACTTCACAGGCCTGTGTTTGTTGCAGGTCTCCTGGGCACCTGAGCACTAGCTCTCCCCACATCTCAGTCAGCTCTGTCTGTCTATATTCAGAAGTCATTCATTTACTTGCTGTGGAGTCCACAACCACCCCACAGCTGCCGTGGCCCCTGGGTTCACCTAAGCCATACTGGCTAAGACCTTGCTTGCCCTTATAGCCAGAGAGCCATGGCTAACCTGAAGCTCGGTCCCAGATTCCTTGTACAGGAAGTCTGGCTCAGTGATCCCCAGAAATGTCCCCACCCTCTTTTCTGTTGTCCCACTCTGAGAGTTAAGATGACCAGCAGGTAGTTCTATAGAGTCCTCCAGGCGATTCTGGAGCCAGGGGTGGTAGTAGAATGGGGTGCTGCTGAGAGCCTGTTAGGCGCTCCACCTAGCTTGCCTTTTCAACCTCTTATAACTTATTGTCACTCATTGACACAGGGGTGGCTGCCATGGCCATGTAGGATGGGTGCCAGACTGCCTGCCCCCAAACCTTACTCAGCTTATTATCAGAACCAGGACTTCCTGCAGCCCTACAGAGCCTCTGTACTTCCTGGTAACTGCCAGTCCCAGTTTCCTGATATCCTTCTGGTGTTTTGGCCCTGGCTGGCAGGAGAAGAAAGGCTGCACGTAGACTTACAAGACCAGCACTGCAGACAAAGCCAGGGCCAGTGCAGGCTCTGCCAGGGCATTTGAAAAGCTCATGGGCATGGCTCAGCTTAGTGTCTGGTCAGTATTTGGGATCAAAGGGCACAATACAGAGGGTAAGTCCAAGCCAAAACTGGGGTTCGGGCTTTTCAAGGCTCCAGCCAGCCTTATAGTCCTGCCCTCAAGCCACATGGACTTAGTGGGGCTAGTGTAGGAGCTGCCACTCTGCCCTTCATGGCTGCCTTGAAGACACCAAGCCTTGTTTGGGGTCCCAGGGACCTGGAGGTCCTGGGAAATATGGGCCAGAGGGTTGGCATTCAAACCTTGAATACTCAAATATGTGCGGGTGTTCCTAGTGCTAGGCAGGGACAGTTACTATACAGACCAGAGAAAGGGCCCCTGGTTTTGGTGGAGCTGAGGGGGGAGAACACGCAGAGCAAAGGAAAGCAGGGTCAGCTAGCCTGCCTTCAATAACAGGCTTTACACAGGGGCATGACATGATATGATTGAGGTTTCGAGAGCTCCCTAGCTGCTGGGTGGAAAGGGGCCAAGAGGGCAGAACCTGCAGTCAGCCAGATGGACGAGGCCCATGCTCGCTCGGGGACAGCCACAGGAGGTATGAGTGGGGTCCCCAAGAGCAGCCGTCATCAGTAACACCAGGGAGAGAGGGTGGGGACAGAGGAGGGGTCCTGAGTTGGGGGGCTGACAGCTCAATCCTGCCCGTCACTGCTCAATGGGCCCTTGTCCCCCTTCCATTGAGTGCTGCATTCCGGGCCCCCTGGAGACGGCCTGGCCACGGCCATCTCCGGGGAGGCAGGAATGCGGCAGGCGGGGCTGGAGCTGGGGGTGGGGGCTCCTGTTCTCACGCCCGGGGCCACTCTGGCCGACTCAATTGGAATTTAAATGCTGGCCATTGTTGTCCCGGGAATGGCCAGGAGTCAGCTCTGCCCTAGGGGCTTGGCCAGGCCTGGACTAGAGGGGCTAGCCAGCCCCACAGCCAGCCAGCCAGCTCCAACCAAACCCAGCCAGTCACTTCTGCAGGCTGATCCCCCACTCCTCCAGGCAGCCCTCCAGGGCAACTCCTACCCTCTTTCATAGCCTTCCAGCTTTGATGAGTTGGGGACAATAAGTTAGGGAGGTGCTAACTGTGGAGTCTGCTTTCCCATGCCCTACTATGGTCCTTCAGGAACCTTCAAGCATGAGTGGATAGAAGGACTAGGGACTGCATTGGAGACTTGAAAATCTGCTTGGCAGGAGCCTGGGTTGTGACCACTGTGAGATGGTGAGATGTCTTTATGTGCAGGCAGGGCATCTCAGGCCTTAACAGGGACCTGACCCAAGCTCAGCTGAAGTAAACCCAGGTTCCTAGAGAATGGCTTCCTGATCTGAGCTCAAAGTGGGGAGTCTGAGAAGAGAGGAAACATTCTGGCCTCTAATTCTGGAAGGCATCTTATTGAGGCCTCCAAGTCCTGCTGATTCACCACAGACCTCACTTCCACCAACACAGTCACCTCACCCCCCCCCCCAACCCCTTCCAGTTCCAAACAGAAACTGTGCATGGTAGACACCGGACTTTGAAGGACACACCAAGAACCATATGCAGGCCAACCAGCTCACTGTACCAGGTATGGGACTGTTCTCTCCCTACTGTACACATCACCTAGGATGACACTGGCCACACAAATCCAGGCCCCCATCAGCAGCATCCTTCTGTGGGTGAAGCCCCTGTGCCTTGGCCTCATATTCCAGACCTTCACAAAAGCAGCGTGAGCCTCTAGCGGGCCAACACATCCCCTCATCTCTGGGGACCTCTGAGAGCTGAGCCAGTTGATGGGAGCCTGGGGCTGCCTGCCCCCTGCCTTGCCCACCACCTCAGTCTCCTCTTCCTCCCTTGGACTTGATTCATTTATTTATTTGCTGACCCTCTGACGCCCCTGAAAGGGGCCCTTTGTCCAAGCAGACAATCATCGACACAAATAGAAAAGGAGCTGTGTTTGAGCAAAGTCTGGGGTGTGTTCGTGGGGGTGGGGGAGTGGTCCAGGCCGGAGGTGGGGCGCACAGCCAATGAGCAGGCTGCCAAGGGGGTCCCCCAGAACACCAACATATGCCTAGCCCATGCCAAGTCGTGAGCCTCTAAGAAGTGACCCATACTCAGGAGCCCTGACACAGATCCCTGCCGGCCCTGCTCCAGTCAGTCCTGTGAATGAGACAGAGAGAGAGAGAGAGAGATGCCAGAGGATGTGGCAGCTACGCTCACACAGGCTGGATAGGCTTGAGGCTCCATCCTCACAATGGCAGAGATGGGGTGAGTAAGAAGGAGACCCAGGAAATGATCCCATAGACAGGTCCCTGATTATTCTAGAATAGCCCCTGTAAGGGCCCAGGGACCTTGGCAAGTGCAAGGAATAGCAAGGAGAAAGAGAAAAGCTACCCTCAATCCCCAATTCCCCTACCACACACACACACACACACACACACACACACACACACACACACACACACAGACCTGCAACCGCTGGTGGACTAGAGAGAGAGAGAGAGAGAGAGAGCTCAACAGCTAAAATATTTGCTTGTTCATGCAAAGGACCAGGGTTTGGTTCCCAACACCCATAGTGGCTCACAATCTTCCATTATTCCAGTTTCAGAGGATCCAGTCTCTCTTCTGACCTCCTCATACTCCTGCATGAATGTGCTATATATACATACATACATATATACTCAAGCACACTTATGTTCATAAAATAAATTATTTCAAAAAATAATAAAAGGAAAACATGCTGATGTCGTGGCACAAACCTGAAATCTCAGCATTTGTGAAGTAGAAGATCAGGAGTTCAAGTTCAGCCTCACCACCTGAAGTACATGAAACTCTGTCTCAAACACACACACACACACACACACACACACACACACACACACACACGGAGCTCGGGGGGGGGGCAGGGGAAATGGCAGAAAGACATGACCTCACAATTTTTTGTTTGTTTGTTTGAAAAGAGGAGGGACAGGGTCTTATGTAGCCCAGGCTGTTCTCCAGCTTGCTGTAGCTGAGAAAAGCCCTGAACTCCTTCTTCCTGCCTCTATCTCCTGAGTACTAGAGTCACAGATGCTATGGTATCATACCCAGCTTATGTGGTGCTGGAGACAGGGCTTAGGGCCTCTATGCCAAACAAGCACTCTAGTAGCTGAGCTATATTCCCCAGACCCCCTAACTAGGGTTAAAAAAAAAACTATTTTGAGGGGTGCAGAAGTCCTTACTATAAGCCAAGTGGTAAATGCAGGAGAGGGACCCAGAAGAGGTATCCCAAGGAGAGGGACAAGGGAGGTCGGGGAAGGCTAGAGGTCTTCCAATATCTGTTATTTAAACCCTTTATTTTGGTGCTGCTCCAAACCCAACCTGGATTCTTGAAGGTAGAATGGGTGTAATCATTGATAGATTAGCTGGTGTGAGGCCAGTGGGGTACATTCAGGAAAAGGATTTGGCTATAGCCCAGCACACACACACACACACACACACACACACACACACACACACATACACTGCCTCCCCATACAGATATGGAACACAGTCCCTCCTAACAGCACAGGGCCTCTTGGGTCTCAGAGTCTCTCAGCTGTGGGCTTGACAATGGGGTACCCAGGTAGTTCTGATCCTAGAGAAATTTCAGGTAGAGGTAACTGTGGATAGATGCAGAGACCATCCAGGCTGAATGGCTGGCTCCCTTCCTGGCATGGTGAGGCCAGGGCTATGTCCTGTGCCCCAGGCCTAGGGGACTGGGGAGGGGTGCGGGAAGCTTCCTGTCACTCTCAGGCCAGGCAATGCTGACCCAGCATTGGCCACATTACTCTAGCTCTGCTCTGGCTGCCTCTTGTACACAAACGGGGCCGTTTCACAGGCATCAGAGGCAAAGACCCAAACACCTCAGCTAGGTGGCTACAGGCTTGAGCTGTCTGTCCAATGTTTGTGTGTCTATATCTGATGGGCTGAAAACACCACTTCAAGGTGGGACTCTGGGGTCCTCGGTCCCTAAGGCTAAGATCTCTACAGCTGAGGCAATAAAGCCAGGAAGACTGGCACACAGCCCTTAGAACTGGCCTGCCTGTGCCCAGAAAACCCCCAAAGTCACCCCAAAAGGTAGCTTCTTCTGGGGATGACACCGCCCTTGATGCCATCTAGGCCCTTAGGGGAGTGAGCCCAGATGTGACAGGCTACTCAAAGGAACGCAGTTCCAGTGTCCCGGGCCAGACTGTTGTATCCTGCTGCCCACAGATCTGCTTAGCCAGCGCATTTGCAGGCAGTCATTTCTGCTCCAAACTGTACTCAGCTGCTCACTCTAGCCTACCACCGAGTTCCCAGACCACAGTTCCCACAGCCCATAGCAGCAGCCTCAGCACAGGAGGCCCTTCCACACACCCAAACGCCCGCCTGCCCGCCCGCCGTGTGGCTGGGATGCCCCTGGCTGGCTGGCGTTTGAGAAGGCACAGGTAGGGTAGGGTCTCTTCAGAGATGCCGCTCCTCCTCCCCTTCCTCTGGCCTCATTCTGGGCTTCACTCCCGTTGGTGCCGGATAGGGCCAGTGTGAGGTGACCCAGTGAGGAGCATCTGATCAGACCTCATTGTACCCATGGCTTTGGGCTCTCTTCAAGTACCAGCTCAGGCTGCAATGGGAGTGAGAACCCAGTGTGGGTAAGAATACACAAATTCTGCTGAGGTGGCTAGGACACTGTTCCCAGAGGAATGGCCCCATCATGGACACTCCTGGGGAAGCCAGTCAGCGTAGAGAACACAGGCTAGGTGTCGTGGTGAGCCTATAATTCCACTCAAGAGGAATCAGACCAGAGGATGAACTTCAGTCTGGAGCTTTAAGACCAACCTGGACAACTTAATGAGATAGATACTTCAAGAGATGTCCTCTAAGAGGTCAAGGAGGAGGAAGAGGGAGGCAGGGTCAGTGAGAGCTGCAGTAGGGGAGTCAGGCAGGTATTACCCAATAGCTATCTATGTGCATAAGTGTGGACACAGAGGTGTGAGCTGAGGGACGTTCCAGAAGCACATGTGGGGGGTCTGGGATAAAGAACAGGTCCCAACACAGAGATCTGGAGCATATGACACCCAACTCCACTCCCAAAGGGCCTTAAGTGAGAATCAGTTGGGTTTCGTGCTTCCAGAAAGACAAGCTGCCACCGACCAGGTCCCCATGCCATCTCCCACATCCACTGTCCCCGGGGCCAGCTCTGCTAAGGGGGGGGGGGGGTGGCAAACATTCTGGCACTCCACCAGCAGCTAGCTGCCTTTACTCCCCCACATAGAACCAAGGCTGAGCTGCCTTCCCTAGAAACCCAGGCTGGGCCAACAGGATTGCTTTTGCAAGATGAGGACCTAAGGTCAGCTAGCAGTGTGATCTTCCCAAGCGGTCCACATCTGAGTCAGGGTCTGAGTGATGAAAGCCATGTGGTTGGTAAAGGGGGTGCAGGAGGCAGATGGAGGGCACTGATGAACGAACACCTGACAGTCCATCTGTAAGCAACCTACTGTGGCTAACCCCTGGGGACAGTCTGAGTCTAGGATGTCCAAAGGGAGGCAGTGTGAGAACAGTCAGGTAAGTCAACACCGGAGCCGGCTCAGTCCTTCCCGCTCCACACCAGCCTTGTCCCAGATCTGTTGCCATCTGATCAGGAAGCTTACCCCTCCCCGTGGCTTCTGGGAGTGTGGGCCACATTGAGATCAATTCCTGCCTCCACCCCACCCCCAGCCCAAAGCCTTCCTCTCCCGGGGGCTTGCTTGTTCTGTAAAAGTGCTCCGGGCCCCTTTCACTATCTGGGACTGATCAGTTTGGGGAGGGGCAAGAGACAAGGGTCATGCTTATCTCTGCGTCTCCTGGGACAGCCCTCCAGTTTTGCAGCCAGTGAGGTTGGATTTCTAGTTGGCCTCTTCCCAGGCGCCGACACCTCCTTTGGGCGCGACATGTCCATTTTGTTGCTGCCACAGATAACACCTCTAAACACCTCTAGCGCTCACCGGCTGTCCAGGGAACAAGGGCTGGCACCAGGCTTTAGTGAGGCAGAGCAGAGGAATCAAGGGCCAAGGCCCAAGGGAAGGACGGCTGGAAGCCAGCAGCGTATTCCTCTTCCTGTGTCCCAACAGCTTTCCTCCGGGACTCAGACTGATCGTGTCTCAAACAAGTCCCGGGTACCTGGCTCAACAGAGCCTGGTGGTCCCAGGGGGCCCATGCGGGGATGGGGGAAGGGCTGACTTAAGGGTAAAGGCACAGCTTACAGTCGAGAACACAAAATGCCCTTGTACCCACGGGCTTTCATCTCTAGACACAGAGTGTCCAGAAAGGAGGCTATACAGATATACTGAGACCTATGCCAACTCTGTACTTTCATAGCTCCCAGCCGTTGTTTTGTGCCCAAGAGAAGGCAAACATGAGCATCTTGTGCTGACACACATTCTCTTGGCCTTGATCTCACACTCTTTGAGATGGGGCACGAAGGAGGGAAACACACAGGCCAGACATTAGCCTGGGGGTGTGGGTCTCAGGTTCCGTGTGTCCTCCCTGGATCCCCATCACCTCTGGGTCTTTGCGCATGTGTGAGAAGCACCTACAAGTCTACGAGGCCCGATGCTGGCTTGCGTCAACCCCCTGCCTTTGCCTGTGCAGCTCAGGCTCTCCCAGTAAACTGGGTCATCCTGTGGCCTCCAAATCCCAGTGCATAAATTTGGTCTCCACTGCCACACACCACAGATATTTACTGAGCCCCAACGCAGCCAGAGCTGGGCTTAGACACCACTATCCCTCCCCCTCCCCCCAGGCATGAGGCCTGTGCTTTCCCTGGGGCTATGTGGTCATGTGTGTCTCCATGTCCACAGTCTTCAACACTTGCAAGGGGCAGGATTCTGTTGCTGGCACCTAAAAGAAGAGGTCTGTGTTTGCAGCCATAACTAAGCCTGCCCAAAGGCTACCTGGGATTCATCTGCTTACCAAGGCTCTCTCTGGTTTACTCTTTTTCAAAGTCTACAGCACCAAAATGGCAGTGTCTAAGTGGAGGGGGCTATTGGTGTGTGCCATAGTTTAGACTTGGAGGTCCTAGAAAAACCATGAGGCTCCAGCATTGGACAGGGTAAGGATAAGGGTCTCTGGCCATAGTGCGGGTTTCTCAGGGCTCAGTCTCTAGAATTCAGCCCCGGAAGACCACGCAGGGCAACCCAGCACAGTACAGCAGGCTGAGAAAGCTTGGTGGAGCAATGTTCCTAGCAGTGGCCATCCCTATCCGTGCACACACACATAGCCCTTTTGCCAGCAACCATTAGCTAGCCATCTAGCCTACTCTGCTAGGACTCATGTGGACAGGGACCATCCCAGAGACCCTCCAGTGTCCCCTTCCCTGTACGAACCATGAATGCTAGGCCTTACCATGGGGGGCCGGTGGGGGGCGGGCTCAAGCCTAGGTCTGGTAGCTTGCCCAGACAACAGGCTCCAAGATGCCAGAAGATGTTGGACCAGAAGGAAGTTTCCAAAACCTATCCAAGCTCTCAGGGGCCTCCAGTCTCAGATGGGCACAACAGGTGGGCCTAAAAGCCTTTGGCAAATCCCTGGTCTTGCCCTTCTCGCTATAACTATTATAGGGACTCAGAGCCAGTGCCCTGGACCCCAGAGTCCAGCCTCTCACTGTGCTCTACTTCCCCTGGCTGGCCACATGGCCTTCAGGAAGCTCAGTCCCTATCCTGCTGTGGGTGCACCCTGATTCCCAAGTGCAGTTCCCAAGGCCTCACCCAGACGGGCCTTTCTCTTGGGGAGGGGCAAAAAGCTCATCCTGTTTGCCCATCCTGCCAGGTGGGCTAAGTGTGGGGGGGGAGGGTGTCTTTTGAGCCTCTCCCTGGGAATGGACCCAAGTCACCCTTCCAGGGCCAGCTCCAACCCCCACCCCACCCCCGCCCTGCGCCCCCTGGCGCTGAGCCCAGCAGCCCACAGAGCTCATTAGTACAGCAGCAGCCTTGCCGAGCTCGCTTTAATTGGGGCTGGCTGGACGTGAGAACCCGGGGACCCTGTGCCCAGCCCGCAGGGGGAGGGGGCGCCTGCCTGAGCTGCCCACAGAGGAGGCCCCAGATTAGCAAAAGTTCAATGGGCCCAGCGAAGACGGTAATTAAAACTGCCCGCCTGGGCTGAAGCAGTTGAAGGGGGGCTCTGTTGCTGGTCTGTCTTGCATGGTGTGTGCCCTGGTGCCTAGGAGTCCTGTGTGGCCACATCTTCCCACCCCCCCCATCCTCCATGCCAAGATGACAGGCTATCTGTGCATTGAAGTGCCTTCCTCAATGATCCTTTTGAAAGACGGGGTCATAGGGCTCTGTCTCAGGGTGTTTGGGGATGGTGGGCTAACCACGTACAGAAACAGATCTTGGTTCACAGTGGGTGAAGGGTATGGGCAGTCACTTCAGAGTCCCCAAGACCACCTCTGTCCTGGGTCTCCTGGGACTGCTGAACTGACTGAGTAGGAGATAGATAGCAAGCCCAAAGGGGCCCAGCTGAGACCCTGGAGTTCTTTGAGGAATAACCAACCCTTTCTTTTCCCTTATCTGATCTGCTGCTATTCCTGGCCCTCACCTAGACCAAGTGAGAGGGATCTAGGTCAAGGCCTACAGGTTGACCAAGCCTGAGGTATGGTCTCTTTGGTCAGACATCCCACCTTAGAAGACTCACATGAGCAGTCTCAGCTTACCCAGGAGCTCTAAAAAGTTCTATTTGGAAAATAAACTAGACTGGTCACCAGGGAGGCCAGCCTGTAAGATAAGAATTTGGGGGGTGAAGGGGATCCAGGCAGGAAGCCTAGAAAGGCAGGGACATGAGGGTCCTCAGCTGCTGATCAGCCCCACTGTCGAGTGGATGGCTCCCCTCAGCTGCCCCACACCAACCCTATCATTACTTGATCGGGTTTCCAGAAGAAACCCCAGGCTCCTGTGGTTTGTAGAGAGCCATAGGATCTGGCCAGGCCTGTTCTTGTCATAGCTAAAGTAGTGGGGGCCTGTGGGGACAGAGCCTTCCTCACTCTGCCATTCCAGAAGTTGAAGGGGTCAGAGTTAGTCGCAGATTCATGTCTGTTGGCAAAGGCAGGCTTCCTGGGTTCCCCTGGTGGGGCCCAGGACAGAAAGTACCAGTTTATTTCTGCCTTAGGCATCAGTAGGCTCTGTGAGAGGCACCATAGCCAGGCTTTTCTAAGCCCCATGCAAGTCCTCATATAGTCCTAACCCTCTGTAAAGACCAAGCAACACAGACAGCAAAATTTACATTAAATAAACTGACACACTGAGCCTGGCTTTTCTTGATAAAACTCCAGGGCAAATGAGAAGGTGGCCTTGGGACCCTCTATGGTACACAAGAAGCTCTCCAGGACTAGAAGCAATCCACCTCTGTGTGCACACACCACCAGCAAGCCCTACCCTGAACAGGGAGGGTGCCCATCTACCCAGCCCTAGTGCCAATGTGCCAGCCCATGGGTGGAAGGAAGGTGGAGGGGCTGTCAGTGTCTTAACCACCAAATTTGAGAGGCCAGCCTAACTCTGTGCTGGTATAAAAGTGGGGGCTGCCAGCTCTCTACAGGCCTGCCTGGGTCAGGTTTGGCCACATTTTTTCTCTCAGAGCCTACTGCTTCCTCAGGTGAAGATGTTTACTCTCCTGGGGCGGGGGCACTCGGAGCTGCAGGTGTGTGTGGGGTGCGTGTGGGGGCATGTGTGCCCATGTCTATGAGTCTGGGTGGCTCAACAGGTCCGGAAAGGCAGGTGGGCTTTCAGGCTGCCTCCACTCCCAGCACCGAGGATTAGGGAGAGGAGGTCCAGCTCTGGTGGAGCCTGAGGAGGAAGCTACTGGACCACTGTAAGGGTGATCCAGGCCCCAACTCCTCAAAAGACAGGTGGCTGCAGGGAGCTAGCTGGGCCAGGTGAGGAAAGAGACAGACGCTCCCCTGGTGATTCCTGCTCCTGGTGTGCTGGGCAGTGATGTTGGCACTCCCCATTTGTAAAAAGTGAGTGATAACGACCATAAGAACACCTCTTTTTCACACCAAGTCCGGGGGAAACAGACAGCACTCAGAAAAAAAAAGTACCCCTGATTTCTGTCTCTAGGGAAGTGCCCTCCCATTAATTAGGAAACAGAAGCTGCTCAGAGCCCCAGGACTGAGACAAAAGGTCCCAGACCAGAGTTACATAGAGCACGTGGGGATAATATGCCCATCTATCCCTGAGTCCAGGCTGCTCGGGAGGAAAAGAAGGGCAAGGGACAGTGCCTGGAGCGGAGCTCGGGAAAATCTAGCCGGCTGCCTGGCAGAAACAGTGCATCGCAGGGTGAGGAAGATCGGAAGCCAGAGGTCGGGTGGGCAGCACACATCTCCCCACCCCAACCTGAAGGCCAAGGGGCTGCGACCTCCCCCTAGCAGCTATGGATGCCCAATGTATGGCGTGCCCCTAAGAGTTACTCCGCCGGGTGGGCGGCCAGGTCGTGGAGTTGGCTGGAGCTCCAGGCCTGCCACGCCCCAGCGGCCGCGAGCGCAGAGTCCCAGGGGGCTAGGGGTTGGCCGCGTGGGGCGTGGCCGGGAAGGGGCGCCCCGGGCGCCGCTCAAAGGCCGCTAATGTTCGCTAATCCCGGCCTTTCAGGCGGCCGCGGCCCGAGCTGTTGGCCCAACAACAGGCGGCTGAAAGGGGAGTGCAGGGCGCGGGGGGCCCCGGCCCCGACGACCGCTCCGCCCACGGCCTCCCTGCCGGGGACCGGCCCCCGTACAATGCGCGGGGACTCGGCGAGAAGCGGTGCGCGCACGAGGCCTCGGGACTGGGACTGGGCCACCCCTCGGCGCGCTGCGCTCAGGCCTGGCCCGCCGCTGGCCCCTCGCAGCACAGACGGCGGCCCCTCCGGAGCGTGACCCCAGCTTTCAGCGCCGCCCCTGGCCCGGCCCCAGCGCCTCGTTAGGGATTTAATTAAGGAGCCGCCGGGGATTTGCATAATCTCCGCGCCGGGCTGGGAAGCCCCGGGAGGGGGCGACTAACAGGAGCGGAGCGGGTTGGGCAGGTCCATGTGGGCTGTGTGCAGGCCTCCCAGCCAGGGCCCACAAGTGGTCGGCTGACAGCAGGAAGAACCCTTTTGTGTCCAGGTCTCTGGCCCTGGAATTCCCCATCCCGGCTGAGGGTCCCTCTGTCTAACCCTGGCTGACCGAGCTGTAGACTCAGCTGGGCCTCGTTGCCCTGAACACCCCTGCTACCCGCCCCCTTGCCCCCCCCACCCGTCCCCTCGTGCACACACCTCCCCCGCAGGACAAACATTGAGCGCAAACATTCCAATACCGGCCCCACCCCAGGAACGACAGGCCCCGCCCCTGTCCTCAGGTCTTCGGGAGCCCGCGCCCACCCCATCCCTAGAGCCAGCCAGGGTTCAAGCCCTCAATGGGCCCAAAGCCATGGCAAAGTGAGGGGCAGGGAGATGGTTCCCAGGCCAGAGCATCCCCATATGCGCAGCCTGGCCTGGGACGTGTTTCCGTACTGGCCAGTTGTATACGTATGGGCTCCACCGTGGATCTGTAAATAGGGTGAGACTTCTAGGGCCTTCTGGGCCTGTGGTTTTGGCTGA
This sequence comes from Mus musculus, assembly GCF_000001635.26. Classification (NCBI taxonomy): domain Eukaryota; kingdom Metazoa; phylum Chordata; class Mammalia; order Rodentia; family Muridae; genus Mus; species Mus musculus. The sequence goes on along the minus strand of NC_000071.6, from coordinate 33,694,702 downwards.
GCTTTAAGTCCATGTCACTCAGGACAACAACTGGAGAGGACCAACTATTGCCACATTCCTAAGGTCTCTATCAGCCTATGAGATTTGGAGACGGAAGCCTGCGTTATGGGGTTTGCCTTTGTAACCGAGTCAAGAAGGATGGTCTTTCTGCCCTCCTCTGCCTTCTGGCATCTCAGATGGGTCACAGCCCCAGTAGCTCCCCTCCCTGTGCCCAGCACAGTCTGCCCTGCGGGCATTCCCACAGCCTTCAAAGGGCACTGTGGGGCAGAGACTTTCATCTCCTGGGTGGTAGCTGGGGCTGGAAGAGCCCCATGGGCACAGCCACCTCCCAGGCCCTGCCCTCTAGTGACCTGTTCCCACCCCTGCAGCCCACCTGGGTTCTGCCTGCCACCTTAGGAAGGGGCCTTAAGACAGGGCAGGAGACTGGAGTCCAGGACTAGCCTGCTAAGACCTGAGATTTCTCACCTCTTAGTGTGGAACTCTAAGCTCTGCGTAAGAACTTGCTCCACTCTGGCTGGTACCCTGGCCTGTGCTAGAGAGGCAAGTGTGCCCTCTACTCTATCCCTATCCCATTCTGTCCCTGTCATGGGCCGGCTTCTCTTAACCTCCTCACCAGGCTAGAATACCTCAGTGCTGTGTATCTAAGAGCCACCCAACCCTAGCTTCTCACCACTGAAGACTCAACCAAGAGCCTCCTCCTCCCAGAAGCCCTCCTGGTCGTTTCCTACTCTCTCCTGGCTCCATACTCTTGACCCTGAGTTATAGTAGCAGCTTATGCTATAGTCTGTGCTCCTTAGGAGAGTGGCCCAAAGCCCAGGGACCATATTTTTCCAAGAAACTTTTCAGCCTGAAAGGGGCTCCAGAGAGGTGAATTAAGAACTATGAGCTAAGCCGGGCGGTGATGGTGCACGCCTTTAATCCCAGCACTTGGGAGGCAGAGACAGGCAGATTTCTGAGTTCGAGGCCAGCCTGGTCTACAAAGTGAGTTCCAGGACAGCCAGGGCTACACAGAGAAACCCTGTCTCAGGGGAAAAAAAAATCCAACCAACTAAACAACAAACAAACCAAACAAACAAAAAAAGAACTATGAGCAAACAGAAGGCCACACTTAGAGTACACAAAACCTGTAGCACCTTTGACAGAGAGGCCCTGGTACCCTGGTCTCTGTGCCAAGCTTGTGTCAATTGCTGGTTCTGGAAAATAGGCTTAGGCTTCTGCTCCTGCAGTGGCACAAGCAGGGAAGATGGGGTACAAATGAATCCCACCTATGATGGGATCGGCTACAGACTGACCCCCACTGTAGCTTGTAGGATAGGGAGGCTGAGGACAGAGGGGGTGGGCAAAAGACTGGCTTTACTCTGAGAGAGCTGCTGGAGAGATAAATGTAGGGACATGGCCCATCCTGTCATTGGCCTGGGTCTCCTTTCCTGGGTCTCCACCCACTTGCTCACTGGGTCTATAAGACCCTAGAGCACACAGGAGTGAGGAGAAATCTCATAGCTGTCACTCACTCGTTTCCACTTAAATTGTCTAAATATTCTAAACGCCCAACCTGGCTTTCCCTCCTCTGGCCCCCTTGGTCCCTCCAGATGCTGTGACAGGGCTAGACCCACCAGGCTGAACTCTGGGCTTCCCCACCATCATGAGACTCTTAATTCTTTCTAGCGTTCATTGCAGACAGAAGGGAGACACAGCAGCTCCTATGGGCAACGTGGCTGTCCTGAGACCCCATCTCTGGGCCCCAAAGTCTGGGCCCCAAGGTCTGGGCTAAACATAGGCTGGCTTGAAATACTGAAAGACTCAAGAAGGTCTCCCCTGTTGGGGCAAGGGTGAGGCCATGGGCTTGTTGGACTGCGGTGCAACAGGGAGCCCCCCCATTGGCCCTCTTTCGAAGCCTGCCACTCCTGAAGGGGCCTTTCTGTGAGGCCCCGGTGCGGCAGGATCCCCCGCCTGCCTGGTGCCCAGTCTTACTGTCGGCGCCTCTCGGCCTGGCGGCCACAACCCTGATGTTGCTTTAATAAAACAAAGTTTTTCTTTCGTGCGAGGCCTCCAGCGGTGAAAGGGCCGATTTACAGAGTCTGAGCCCCCTCCCGGCTGCCCCGCCCGCCTGCCCTGCGGTGGCGCTGGCTGAGGCCGTGGGTAATTTATAGCTTCAACTTAGCACACTCGCGCTGGGCCAGCCCGGCAGCATGACTGGGGCCCTTTATCCTGGCCCCCCCAGCCAGCCCCAGGATGGCTCACAGGCTCCATTCACAGCAGCACGCTCCCGCCTGGGCCACGTTCCTTATTCGGGCTTTTGGAAACCCCTTGGAACCCCATGGGTGAAAACAAACCTGACTGTTTGTGCCTTGGCAGCAGTCAGCCACACCCCTGAACCTACAGGCCTGCTGCTACCCCTCTCTTCCCCTGACATGGCTGCTCCTGGCCGGTTCCACAGGTGAAAAGACAGAGCTTTGAAGTAGGAGCTGGAAGTATCTGACAGTGGGATATCCTGAATTAAGCTGTTTGAGTGGTTAATGCAGACTGGGTTCCCCCTGAGGGCCACATCCGATTTCAAGACCTCCCACCCTAAAGAGGAAGGGGTGAAGTGCTTATCCTACGGCCAGGCCTCCCTTTAGAGGGAGAAACCTGGATATGGGGTCCAGTAGTATCTAGAACTTGGGGACGCTCCAGGGAAAACCAGCACTGTGACTCTTTGGTGGCAGTTGCTAACCTCCCAAGTACACAAAAGGCATGGCTGAATATTGTTACCTGCCACCAAGACCTATCCTACCCTGGTAACATAGCACCTAGAGCCCCAGATTAATATCATTTGGGCACACAGCTGTGGTTTAACACAGACACATGCAGACTCCCTCCCATGGATAAGCACATGCATGCAGTCTCTGTACTTGGACCCAACTAATGCATGTAAGTTTTTTTTTTTTTAGATTTATTTATTTATTATATGTAAGTACACTATATAGCTGTCTTCAGACACCCCAGAAGAGGGCATCAGATCTCATTACAGATGGTTGTGAGCCAGCATGTGGTTGCAGGGATTTGAACTCACAACTTTTGGAAGAGCAGTCGGTGCTCTTAACCACTGAGCCATCTGACCAGCCCCGGATGTGAGTTTTTAAGAAAACTAGTTTTTTTGTTTGGTTGGTTTGGTTTGGTTTTTTTCCCCAAAGCTGAGGACCGAACCCAGGGATTTATCCCCAATCCCCAAAATTAGGCTTTTTAAAAAGTTTACTCTATGTGTCTGTCTTGCCAGCGTGTATGCTGCGCACCAAAGTGTGTACCTAGTACCCATGGAGAAGGCATTGGGTCCCCTGGAACTGGAGTTACTGATGGTTGTGAGCCACCCTCTGTGTGCTTTTTTTTTTTTTTTTTTTTTCTGAGACAAAGTTTTTTGTGTAGACTTGGCTGTACTACCACTCACTCTGTAAACCATGTTGGCCTCCAACTCAAGAGATCTGCCTGTCTCTGCCTCCCAGCTGCTGGGGTTAAAGGCTATCACCAGGCCTGCAACAAGTGCTCTTAACTGCTGAGCTATCTCTCTAATCCCTAATGGACATCTTGACTATGCTTCTGAAACTGTTCAGGCCACAAGTACTTCTATACCCAGCCCAGACTCAGACATTGATAGATCTGTGTTCCCAGCTATTCAAGTCCAACCTTAAGGATTCTTCTAATCTTTCCCACCCAAATTTCTAGGCCTCCCTCCTCTGGCTGGCTTCTCCCACCCTGTTGAGCCACCACAGGTGGCCTCTACTTATCTTGTCTATTGACTGTCCTTGATCTGGGGTCACCCTCCCATGCTCTCCAAATTTGCTGGTTGGGGTCCTGGGGGCAGAGGTGCCTTCTGCTCAGGCCTCTTCAGTCTAGGCCACTTTGGAGAGACCGTCGACCAGAAGGACTAGGAATCAAAGCTTTCGGTGTTTTCTGAGTCTAGAGGGGGCAGGCAGAGTTAGCAGCTCTCATGAACCCATGCCTGGAGCACATGAGGATGATCTAGGGACATACCAACCTGTCTGAGTTTTAATCTCATCTGGTACTGATTTCAAGGCTGCTGGGGTGCCATCCGTCCTGCGAATGGGGAGACCAACTTTCCTGAGGGCTTTTACCCACTGAACAGTTTGTACTCCCTTCCCCATGAGGCTCCTTTAAGCCCTGCCATCCTGTCTGTGGGAAGGGCTACTCCAGAGTACTGTGCCCCTGATGCAGCCTACTGGCTGCTCCTCCCTTCCTCAGGCAGGGATGTTGGGGTCACCAGTGCTTCTTGTACCAGGACTTCATCCTGTCTCCTGTGTCACCAGCCTTGTACTTGAGATGGACTGTTCTCATTCATTTCTAAGACAGCTGCCTGTTCCCTGCCCACATGCCCCTGTTAGAGGTGGGGGAAGTGAGGTAGGGCCTGGACTCCTCCTCCGGGCATAAGCTGGTGGCTGGCACTGGTGCTTTCTTGAATCCAGTTCACAACTGGCTCTGAATTTCTTCTACCTTCCCAAGTCACATCTTCCAGGGGTGGGGGATGGGGGACAGCATTCAGAGTCCCACCCAGGCGGGCTCTGCCAGGGCTGTCGGTCTGGAGGAGGGCAGGTTCCCACATACAGGAGACACCCAGGCTGGACTTGAGTTCCAAGGTCAGGAAATGGGAACGTCACAAGCATAGAAGGAAGCGATGGCGGATGGGCGTGCGGTGTTCTGGGCCTGGGTCCAGCCATGACCCACCCACTTCACAGCCTGCTCTGCACTGGGCAGTGGCTGCGTAACAGAGAGTGGGACCTCAGCCCTGACCCTGGAGGTGAATTTGCACCTTGTTTCCTGAGTCTTATTTGGTCAGAGATGGGTACTGCAGGTCTGGGTGGGGGCCTGGCCAGCATCAGGTGGGCCCAGTATGAGGGATCGACAGGGTTAACGAGCTGCCTCTGCTCCCACCATTATAGCATGGTCATTAAAACTCCATCTCCTGCCTCTGTCCCAGCCCTCCCAGGGCCTCCCAGGGCCTTTGTCTCTCTTTCTAAGGCTCTGACAGGATCAGGCGGGTGGGGGCCCCAGGAAGAGAAGGGACCGCGGTATACAAAGCCCCCCGCCCCTGGCCCTGGCGCCTTGTTTGCCAAAATGCCAGCTCTAGCCACTCCCAGGATGCCCTCCTCAGGGGCTGGCACGGGCCAGCCTGGGAGGGAGTCCCTTGAGTCCAGCCCTGGATGGATCCGCCCTGGCCGCACCCCATGGCCACCCCCGCATCGTTCCCAGGCCTGACAAGAGCCCCCAGCCCTTCTGAATTTGCCCATGCTTAGCTGCAGGTTGCTAGGAGCCGGGTGGGGGGTGGGGGTGTGTGGCCTGCTGCCAGTCCAGGCGGAGGATCCGGGCAGGGGGGCTGGTGCCCAGGGACAAAGCCCGCCTGTGATTAAGTCATCTGCCGGACGGCACCACGCACACCGTGCAACCAACTAAGGGCTGGGCCTGCCTACACCCTGTGGCTAGTGTAGCCTCCTGCCTTGGGCTGGGTCCTCAGCTCTGTCCCCTAATCTAGGGTCTCCGCTTCCCTAGCGTCAGTGGCCATGGTGCCCTACTAAAGCCTGACACTCTCCTGCTCTTCAGCACTTTTGCTGATCTGGAGGGGACAGAACTCATGTCCCCAGGCCCCAGTGTGCATGCTGAGCCATCCCCAAAGGCTTAGGTGTCTGCAGCGCTTCTGGCTGTGCTCTGCAGCCCTGCCGTCCAACAGCCGTCAGCCCCCAAAGCTGGTGGGCTGAACAGGGCAGCTGGTGGGCACACGTCCACTTTGTTCAGGTATCTGGCCCCATCTGTCTTTCTGTAGCCCTGCCTGCCCACCTCTGGGACCCAGGGGATCTCCAGTTTCCCGAATGCAGTCAAGCAGATTCGTCCTTGAAGGGTCTGCCTCACTCAAGGAGTCTGGCATGGTAAGCAATAAGCCCTGTCAGAGACATCTCACTGGCCCACAGGCTCCTTGGGCAACAGCCATGCAAGGCTGGCCACAGTATTTCTCGTGTGTTTAAAGCAAACATAGGACAGGCCAGCTCCTGCTTCATTTGGTTCATCTCTAAAGTAAGGCTGTGAGCCTCTGGAGAGGAGGTGGGCCCCAGAGGCTGAAGGGTGGCGATAGTAACTAGTAACGCTGACTATGGAATTACTGCAGTGAGCTGAAGAGTTGGGGTTTCAGGATGGGGTGGAAACTTCCTGGGATTTGCAACTAATCAGGCCCGGGGCGGGCCACCAGTTTTTGTTTTGCCTTTCTTTCCTCCGTCAGACCTTATCTCTGAGCCTGTCTTCTGGCAAGAGTCTTGGGAGGTGAGGAAGGGAATAGGGTGGGCAGGGATGTGCATGGGTCTCCAGGGCCTCCAGCCTCTCTGTGGGACTGAGCCAGCCTTTCTTCCTCCCCAGTAGTGAAATCTGGGCCAAAGCCCAGCAGCTCCTTAATAGGCCCATGGAGTCCAGTGGGAGAGCCCCAATGGTCCCAGCTTAGCTCGACCTTATCTCAGTGCCTTATCTCCAGGGCCTGGGAGGTACGTGAACATGACAGAGATGCCCAGAGAAGAAGAGTTGAGGGTCTTCTTGCCTCACCCCAGGCTCACTAAGGGAAGAGAGTCCTGGGTTAGGCTGGACCCTACTTGCCAACCTGGATGGGAGAGAGGCACTGGGCATGACTGCAGAATTCAGCTCATACTCTTCTTGTCAGACCTAGAGCAGAGGACACTAAGGGGTGAGGGCTTTCTAAAATTACTGCAATGCTGTTCTCCATGGGCACGCCAGAAATCCACCAGTGTCAGGCTTTAAGTATTGTGAACTATAGGGTGGCGAGGACCCTGAAGTTTCCTGTCAAAAAAGATACCAAGCTAGAGGCCAGCAGCAGGAGAAGTTGGGCTACAATGAAGACATCCATGCCATCACTGGCCCTTGAAGGCCAAGGCAAATGGAGGTGGCAGTGTGTGGATGTCACCTGCCACTCCATCTGCATAGTCCTGAGCAAAGGGCTCCTGTGTCCCTTCTTTACTTCAGTGAAGTATCCCAGACAGATCCAACATGGTGCAACATACCCCTGAGTTCTGTTCAGTGTCCTACAGATCCATAAGCTTTCAAATGGTTCTCAGCTTCCTTCGTGGCAGCCCTGACTTTAGGTACATAGTGGACACTCAGGAAATGTGCCCTGGGACTGTCTCTCCAAGTACGGACCCTCTCCCCTGACATCTGCTGTCCTCTCAATTCTCCCACCGTACCCACCCATAATGATCACCAGGACACCCATCACTGCCAGCTGGTGGCCACTCCATTTGGCTTATTTATTGACATCACCCAGGCAGGGGGCAGGCTCCATGAGAACTTGGCTTATTCCCAACCACACAGGGACAATGTACACAGTTGGTAAATGTTTGCCAGCAGATAAATGGACCAACCACCAGCAGATGGACAGAGTGATCTGGGGGTAGCAGCATGGACGTGTACAGGCTGGCTAGGAGTGGGGATAGGAATCGGGACAGGGGGAGGGTATGGTGGGTAGGTTCCAGAGTGGGTTTAGGGGTACTGGTGTAGTGGCCAGAAATCTGGTGGAGCCAGGGTCTGTGGATGGCTTCATTGTCCCTAAGTTTGGTTTCTAGAGGGATGGGAATGAGGTGCTGGGGTGGACTCATGGCAGGTCAAATATGTGGAAGGGGAGATAAAATGGGCAAGCACCCGTTAGGAATGGAGAGGGGTCACAGGAGAAGGAGTAAGCGAGTGTGGAGGACAGAGTAGAAGTGAGATCCTGGCATCTGGCATCTGAAGGTGTGGCAGGGGTAAGAGGATGGAGGATGAGGGTGGGGGATGGAGAGTGGAAATGGAGTTGGTATCTCCAGGGACCCTGGCACCTGTAGGTAGGGATGGTTTCTGAGCTGCTTGCCATGGGAAGTAATGCATCTCTAAGGATTGGCAGGCAGGCCCATCTGTCCAAGTGTAAGCCATCTCCTTCTCATGCTGTTGGTGTTAGTGGAGAGGGTCTGGCCTGGGGATACCTGGCGTAGACAGGATTGTCTCTTGTCTCCCACTGCCTAGAACAGATAGCTGGGGGCCTTCAGTGGGCGGAGCTGGTGAGTCATTGCCTTGGAAAGCCCATGTGAACAAGCACCCACGCTTGCCTTGGTGGGCCCAGTGAGTGCCCCCACCTCTTCTCTTCTGCACCCAGCAGGCATGAGGCTGGAGGAGAATGAAGTCATGTCTGTTGTGGGTGCCCCGGGCCTGGCGGTAAGAGTGAACTGGCCTGGAGCCCAGGGCACGATGTGCCTGTGCCTTGACCCTGGCAGCCTATATTCACTCGGGTCATTTGGGGGTCACAGAGAGGTGAAGGAGATAGAATAGTGTCTCCCTACCCAGCAAACAAGCTAACCAGTGCCCTTCAGGCTGGAACTTCCCTGTGGGCAGCTCTAGGCTCATCTGAGCTCCTCACATTCAGCCCTAAGCCGTCCTGCCTACCATGACCAAATGGTTCTCTCTCCTCTGGTCTTCTGGTAGAGGTTTGTAAGGAGCCAGATCAAGGATGGAGTTACTTCTGGGTTGCTAGCTTTGACCAAACATGAGCTCACCCCATGACCAAGATGACCTAGATGCTATTGTTGGTGACCTATGTGTCTGCAACCTAAGGTACCACTGGGTGACCAGCACCTTTCTTTTCTAGGCTTATTTCATAGGATCACAGTGTGAGATGAGGCAGGACTGTCTGCAGCATTGACTCTGAACCCTGAGCTGGTCCACCCTTCTGGGCAAGCATCATCGGGATTAGGCCAAGGCTAAGGATAGGGCTCTTCCACTATCCAAGCACACTGTAGTCACACCCCGGAGACCTCTAAGGCCTTGTAGCTCAGATTCCCCTATACTCTTCAAAGCTGTCTTGTCCTCCGTAGCCTAGCTGGCCAGCCTCTGCTGGAAGTGTGAGAATGGAGCTGGGATGGGGGTCTCCTGGAAGCCCTTCTGGTCCCTTATTGCTCATTTATTCCCTGTGTACAGAACTTGGTCCATGCTCTGCCTCAGACCTGTCAGGCTGGAGTGGGTGCAGACAGGCAGGATAAAGTATGTCTAGTCTAACTGTCTAGGCAGTACCTCCATGGGAAATGACAGGAAGAGGGTGGACAAGTCTTATTAGTTGGCAGAGTCCCGAGGTCTCCATCACTGATTGCCTAGTGACCTTCCTCCTTGCTCCCCAGCTTAGATCTGAGCCATCCACCCTGTATATGGAACCCTTGATTCAGTCCTTCTAAGCAGGTTGCATCAGATGCCATCTTGGGATCTGGTTTAGTTCACCCCAGCAATCTCCCAGCCTGAGGTCAAGGCATCAACTGCCCTATCTTATTGTGTAACTCAGACAGGTCAGCTCTTCCAAGCTTGATTCCCTGAGCCTCAGTTTCCCCATCTGTCAAATGGAAACTATGACTGAGGGGAACAGCCACTCCTAGTCAGCACAGACTTCTTGGCAAACATTAGGGCAAAGCCTGTGCCAGGGGCTATGGTCAGTGTGGGATGGGTCTGTGGTGTATGTCCCCTCCTCTACCCTAGTTTGCTGGGAAGAATGCCCATTCAGGGTCCCCCATCTGGAAACAATTGTGCTGGTGGTGTTCAAAGATATAATTAAAATATATCAAGTGGTGTGCTTCATTCTCTACTGGGGCAGAATCCAGACTAGTTATGAAATCAGATCATGCTGACATCAAGCACGGGGGCACACGGACAGAGCGAGCTTTCCTGGATCCGCTGCTTCCATGGCTTTCTTCTACTATGGTACCTCCTGGAAGAATAGGGCCTGGCCCCGGCAAACTGGTGTTCATGGGCAGGGACAAGGGCAAGGATACATGCCTGGGATATTGACAGAAGCAGCCACCATGATCCCCACGGGAAGCCTGTGTTCCGAGCATCAGGAGGGGTGGCTACTCTGCCATTTGCTGGGCTACAATTTCTTTTCTTAGGCACTTCTTAACCACTGGGAGTCCATTCCCTAAGCCTCCAGTATCTCTCTGCCACCCCCAGCTCAGGGTTCAATATCCCCTGCCCCTCATAACCTCAGGCAGCCCTAGGAAGGAGTAACTGGGAGGATTTGATCATTCTTGCTGGAGGCAGCTTTCCTGTAGTCTTTGCCAAGATGACTGACTCCACAGCTTTGTCCCCCTTGGTCCTGTGTCCCACAGGCAGTGGCAGTTGCTCACTATACTACATTGCTCAATTCCAGAGCTCCAAAGAGGCTGAATGCCTACTGTGTGCTCAGGTACCTATTGTATGGATTAAGTTCCTACTGTGTGCTTAGGCACCTACTGCGTACAATGCTGTATATTCAGGCATCTACTGTGTGTGCCCTGCTAAGCGCCTACTGTATGTCCAGCTGAAGCCCCCACCGGCCGTCCTCCCAAGTCACCTGGCTCAGAAGCAAGTCCCCAGTATGACTATCATTCTTCCTGTCTTTCAAACCAGAGAACTGGTGACAAAACCCCTCAGTGGCCATGTCCCTTCCCTAAACTTACAGCAACTCAAGGGCTGGACCTGGCTGTTCCTCACAGGAAGGGACTTGAGTGGTAGAGTATTGGGCAGTCCTCCCAGCAGTAACTGTGACAAGAATACCCACCTCCCCATAGGGCTGGGGTGCTTGCTTTGTGTGGCCACGAGAGGGGCTCCACCTAGTGTTCGAGACTCAGAGTTTGGTAATTATTCTCCTAGGTCTTGGCAGCCGCTGCTCTCAGACTCATGACTCCTTTAAAGGGGCACACAGGACCACCCATCCCCAGGGCCAAACAACTCAGGTCTCTGAGACCACTGTGACCACCCCAGATGGCTCCCAGCACATCCCTACCCCATCCTTGGAGCTCCCTGAGGCCTGGCACTACTTTGGACTTAAGTTTCCCTATTTAAACAGCCCCATAAACCCAGTATCTGTGACCTGGTACCAGGAAGTTTACTATCTGCTTCTGCCCTCAAGTTCAAGTTCCAGCTGTGGATTATTCCCGAGCCTGTCTCTGTTTCTCATCCCCCCATGAGAAAGTGCCCATCCATGGCTAGAAGGAGCCCATGGGTTCCTGTAGGAACCTTTATGGAATCTACTTTTTAAAAAAATATTTATTTATTATTATATGTAAGTACACTGTAGCTGTCTTTAGACACACCAGAAGAGGGCGTCAGATCTCGTTACGGATGGTTGTGAGCCACCATGTGGTTGCTGGGATTTGAACTCAGGACCTTCGGAAGAGCAGTCCGGTGCTCTTACCCACTGAGTTATCTCACCAGCCCCGGAACCTACTTTTAATAGGGGTTCAACCTCTCCTCTAGCCCACCACCCAGCAGAGGTAGTGGAAGAGAAAAGTTATTAGGATATGGGGGAGGTGAGGTGAACCTGTTCAGCAATAGTTCTTTGGGAGCAAGCTTGACCTTCTTGGGCAGCAGTTCAGTCCCATAGCAAACACCAAATATGACTTAACAGCTGGAGACCAGTCCTCTAGGCAGGCAAACACCAGATATAAACTGGCAGCTACAGTCCAGTCCTTAAAGCAAGCAGACACTAGGCAGCTGTAGTTCACTCCTAAAGAAACGGCTCACCAGCAGGCCTGAGGTGAGGCCATTGAAGCGGCAAACCACAACAGGAACCTCATAAGCAGTTCGTGGGTGAGTTTCTCTCAATGGCAGCATTATCACAATTTGAGCTCAATAGCGCTATGTAAGGTAAATCAATCCATGCATGTCATTAGCCAAGAGTTCCTGCACAGGGGGATCCAGTATTCATCAAAGGGCAGGTACCCAACATGCAGGATAAGACGGAATGGAAGCTGAATGGTCAGGGGCAGGTCTTCACTCTCCCACTCACAGACCAGGTCTCTGTCATCAAAGGGAAGATTCATGGAGCCACGGAGATGCCTGCAGAAACAGACCTACGGTGCGAAGGTATTGTCAGCAAGGATTCCAACTCCTTGGCTTGCTACAGCATGGCCAGTGGTGCTGTCAGCCACTTGGCCCTCAAGCAAGGCAGAGCAAACCAAACCAAGGCTCAGCGCTCGTCTCCCACTGTCTGTGGGGGTCCCCTTTGTACTCCTTCATCAAGGGTCCATTCACGTGTCTGCTATATCCAGACATCCTTTCCCCTGTGTCTGCTTCAGGAGAACAGTCTTTCACGTGCCTGCTTTATCAAGACATCCTTTCACCTGTGTGTCCCAGCAAATCATCATTTGGTGTAAACTAACTTTCGAAAGATCTAGAAGTTTCCACTTCAGGTTCCTGACTAGGAAGTGGTCTTAGAGTGCAGGGCCTAAAGCTATCACCTCTGCCAGAGAGAAGTTTCTGGGCTCAGGCTCCAAGGACTATGTATTCTCTAGGTGATTGCATGGCTCGGTGACAAGGGTCTTGAGACCTCTCACTGTGCTCTGGAGGGAAGGGCAGGGGCCTCCTTCCTCATGGCCAGGGATGCTGGTGGCCAGAAGTGGGCCCAGGCTCACAGTGATTGTCCTTATGCTGGCTTATCTCTCCACATACTGCTGTTGCTCTAAAAAGGCTGCACATTTCCTTTGTGGTTAAGGTTAGGGGTTTGGGTTCTGAGGTTCAGGTTGGGGTCTTTAGGAAGATGGGTATAGACTATGGCTATACAGGAGGAACTGCTAGGAACGATAGGGAACGCCCCGGCCTAGGCAACAGCCCGGTCACCACGTGGCCCATTTCGTTGACTTCCTCACTTTCCTTGAGATGAACCCCTCCACTCTCTAGTGGCCTTTATCAGCCCAGCCCACACCTCCCCTGGGCCTGATGCTTCCCACTACAGGAAGCCTTTTCTGCTCTGGCCTCACCCAGTTATCCTCCAGCTCGACGGAGGGGACAACGCAGTGGGGCTGGTGGGACACCTGGAGCCAGACAAGCCTAGACTCAGGGCAAGGGTACATTCCTGTTTCCTGGGCGTGTGGGGAGGGGGGTTCCCAGAAACACCAAGGAGGCCTGGCTGCCAGCCCGAGGGGAGAGCCCCTGGCGCTTCCTGCTTGGCTAGCAGGCGCGGAGGCAAAACAAGTCAACAACAGCCATGACTGCTGGCTTGTGCTTGTACAGAGCCCCCTTCTGTCCTTGGCCTGGAGTGGTTTTGCTGGGGCCTAGGCTCCCCTTCTTATTATGATGCGTGATCCAAGAGGCTCCTGCATCCTATGCCTTGGATGGGACATTCTGCCTTCACATCTTTTGGTATCTTGAGCCAGTTGCTAGTATTCATTTTACTGAACCTATCTAGTTAGACTACAGGACCCTCCCTAATGTCCCTGGCTCCCTCTCAGAGCTGACTGGTAATGTCACCACACATGTGAGGCCCTTACTTCAGAGAGAAACTAACAGATTCAGACCCTCTGGAGCGTTCCAGGAAGTGGTGGGGGTGGGCAGCTAGGGCAGGGTGGGGAGCCAAAGAGATGGCTTTGTGACCTGGGGCAAGTCACGTTGCCTGTGGGGTGGGGAAGCCTCTCCCATCCTGCCCCAGGGTCAAGGTGAGCTCATGTTCCTGGCAGGGGAGCAGCACCTGGCACATCAGGCCTCCTGAGGGAGCAAGTGGGCACGTTGGGGCAGCACAGATCTGGCCCAGCCCTCCTGCCTTGGGCAGACCTGGGGCCAGGCAGGGCCTCCCAGAGACATAGTGGATCCCTTGGAGACTCAGAGGTTGGACAAATGAGACCTTAACCAGCATTTTGAAGCCTCTTTTTGAAGAAAGACCCTAACCCTGCAGGCCTCCTTTTGTCTGCTCTGGAAAGCCCCCTATGTGATAAAAGGGCACTGTCCCCAGCCCTACATATACTAGTTTGGGTCATAGTGTCCCCACTACAGGGTGGGTAAGAAACAGGCCTGGGGCTGGAGAGATGGCTCAGTGGGTAAGAGCACCCGACTGCTCTTCCGAAGGTCCGGAGTTCAAATCCTAGCAACCACATGGTGGCTCACAACATATAAATAAATAAATAAATAAATAAATAAATAAATAAATAAATCTATCTTTAAAAAAAAAAAAGAATCAGGCCTGGTTTCCGCCATTGGTGTTTCATCTCTAGCACAGAGAGGGAAAGGTCCCTTAACAAAACGTACAGTGTAGGAAGACTCCAGGCCCAGCTCACGTAGGCCAGGGCAGCTAGTAAGACTGGTTCAATAGTAGATGGGCTGATGTGGCCTGGTGGATGGGCGCTGGAAGACACAACAGTCCCCTTCACATTGGGTCCCACTCTTCTGGGACTCTGGGTAACTCACTTAAGGGCTGGGTGTGAGAGTGCTGCCCATATGTTTATGATTTCTCAAGCCTCCAGAGTGAAGATCAAGTGCAAAAGGCTCTCTGACTTGGCCTTACCCAGTGCCGGGCTGCTCTGGCTGCCTGGCCTGCTACTGGACCAGTCAGTTAGTGACCTCTACATGTGGGAAGTAGAGATGGACTCTGGTCCAGAGGAACCTGTCACAGGTGTCAGGGCAGAGTATGAAGTAGGTGGACTCTATCTATCCAGGATGATGTGGGCTGACCTACAGATGGACAGTAAGTACTATCCCTACTTGTTTATTGGTTGGGCCCTGGCTAGTTGGGGCTGTTGTCCCCCTGCATGCTGTGAGGAGCTGGGTCTTGCTGGGTTCCCCAGGCAGCCTTTTCCTGATTGGGAGAAGGTCTCTCCTATGCTCCACTGTCGTTCTGGTCTTGAACACCCAGGGACCTAGGAGCCTGTGTTTGCTGGCACATGCGGAGAGCTATCTGTGTAGCTCAAGAGTGTGGGACTGATTCTTGTCTGGCGATGAGGTGTTGGGTGGGGTCAGAGGACACAATGAGACACTGGGGACATTAGTAGCCACAGAGGGAGACAAGAATTCACCCTTTTCTTTCTACCCTGGTCCTTGCAGCATGTCCTGTTAACATGTCCCAAAGGTGTCTGCTTTTCTCTTCTTTCTCAGCCTGGAAGAGAGGGGGTGCTCACAAGTGACACAGGAACAAAGGTCAAACATGTCAGGATACATAGAGGCTTGGGGTCCAGCCCTCATTTATGACGAGAACACTGGGTTTCTGGTGAGGGTCTATGCCTGGCCCTGGCTGATTCCAGCCCTGGACAAGGATTGACATTTTCTGATCTCTAGCCAGCCTTGCTGTCTGGACATTCACCCTGGAGCTTGAGGAGTGTGAGGAGACTTTCTGAAGACTCTAGACCCAGGTCCTCTAGGCCAGGGTAGTTAGTAAGACTTAGCACAATGGTAAATGGGCTGATATGTCTCTGGTGGACAGGAGCTGGAAGACTGGAAGACCCAACAGTCGTTGTCATTGAGTCCCCTCATTCCCCAACCTTATGTGACTGTGAGTAAGTTGTTCTAGGGCTGGGTGGGAGACGCTGTTGATATTGTGTGGAAGAATAGCCCCAAGGCTGGGCCAGATATCCCAGGCAGAGGGCTAGTCCTATCAGGCTTCAGACCCCACCTAAAACATATGCAGTGCTGGCCTCATGGGTTCAGCTCTGGAATTACCACAGTTAGGCTCAGAGAGTTTTCTCGGGGTGGGGGTGGGGTGGGGGGCTCCCACAACTTTTCTGTAATCCTGCTCCGCCCCAGCTCATCCCACTTAACTCAGAGGATCCCTGGATGCTGTCAGTCTCTGGGCCTTAGTAAACACTGGATAGAGGGTCTGGGGTTCTCAGCCCACACTGCAGTTCTTGCCAGAAAAAAACCCTCAGGCATAACCCCCATGACTCCCCACAAAACCCTCCAGGAGTGATATATCTTGGCGACCTAGAGGCCAGATGACAGAGCTGTCTTTATTACAGGGCTACCCAGCTCTGCACACAGGGAGCCCACAGGTGGCTTACTACACTGGGGGTGAGGGGTGGGGTCCTTTAATTTTTAGAAGGCCCATGGTGAATGCCACTCTTCACTAACAGCTCTTCTTGCTGTTTCACTTGCTGTGGTCTCCCGTGGATTTATCCCTCCTCTCATGGCTCTGGCTGTCTCTTGCCACCTCTTTTCATGAAGGTAGCTCCTTAGCCCCCGAGCTCAGCCCAGGAGGCTATTGATACCAGGAGAGTTTGAGGAGTGGGCAGAAGAGGTGGAAGGCTCCAAAGGTGTGGGGGACCCTACAGGTGGTCACAGCAAGAACATAACCTGCAAAGAGATGAGAATGAAAACTCAGTTCAGATTGACTTTGTCAACCTAGATCAGACTGGAAGAGTCTATGCCAGGCTGTTCATTGTCAGCATATGAAATGGAAACTTAAGGGCTCTTTGGAACGTTCTGTTGGATGGTGTTTTGCTGAGGCAAACACTTGAAGGAGTGTTTTCTTGAAGTGGACACAGGTGAAAGGCTAAGGCAGACTTGTGAAGGAATGTTTAGCTGAAGTAGACGGAGGCGAGAGGATATTCTGCTAAAGCAAGCACATGAAAGGACACGTGATGAAGGATTCTTTGGAATCACCACGCCTGGCTCCAAAGAAGCTTTCTAAACAGGTCCACTCCCCCCATATCCTTTCTTTTCCACTTCCTCTGGTGGGTGGTGGGCTAAAAGGGAGGTTAAAGTGTTTAAGAGCTATCATTAAAAGTAGATTTTGAAAAAATTAAAATTATTTAAAACACTGTATAGGGCTGGAGAGATGGCTCAGCGGTTAAGAACACTGACTGCTCTTCCAAAGGTCCTTGAGTTCAAATCCCAGAAACCACACGGTGGCTCACAACCATCCGTGATGAGATCTGACGCCCTCTTCTGGTGCATCTGAAGACAGCTACAGTGTACTTAAATATATTAAATAAATCTTTGGGCCAGAGAGAGTAGGGCCCGACCGGAGCAAGTGGGGCTGACCAGAGCAAGCAGAGGTCCTGAATTCAATTCCCAGCAACCACATGATGGCTCACAACCATCTGTACAGCTACAGTGTACTCATATACAGAAAATAAATAAATCTTAAAAAAAAAAACAGCAGGGCGTGGTGGCGCATGCCTTTAATCCCAGCACTTGGGAGGCAGAGGCAGGAGGATTTCTGAGTTCTAGGCCAGCCTGGTCTACAAAGTGAGTTCCAGGACAGCCAGAGCTAGACAGAGAGAAACCCTGTCTCGGAAAACCAAAAAAAAAAAAAGCACCACTCTATAATTCAGGGAAAAGTTTCCAGGCAACGATCACTCCCTCTAGGTGTTCAGGCAATAATCATTTCAAGTTAGGCGCACAGTAAAGCTTAAGGTGTGACTACTTAGAAACTCCTTTATAAAGTACAAGTGGGGGTTGGTGAGATGGCTCAGCAGGTAAGGGCACTGAGTTGTCCTGAGTTCAAATCCCAGCAACCACATGGTGGCTCACAACCATCCATAATGAGATGTGACACCCTCTTTTGGTGTGTTTGAAATCAGCTACAGTGAACTTATCTATAATAATAAATAAATCTTTTTTAAAAAACCAGGCGTGGTGCACCGCACGCCTTTAATCCCAGCACTTGGGAGGCAGAGACAGGCAGATTTCTGAGTTTGAGGCCAGCCTGGTCTACAGAGTGAGTTCCAGGACAGCCAGGGCTACACAGAGAAACCCTGTCTCAAACACCCCCCCCCAAATTACAAGTGATCATGAGGGTGGGTTCTATAGCTAAAAGGTCTAGAATCTAGAGTAGTCTCTACCCCAGCAGCTCAGAGGTCAGCAGTCCTGTAGGGTGGGTTCTGTTACCTGGGAGCTGGGCAGAGAGAGTCTGGAATAAACAGTCTGTAGAATTTGGATGATGTCTGTGTCTACAGTAAAAGGTGAGTGAGGTCTGCCACCACAGATAGCAAAAGGTTGCCAGGTCAGTAACAGAATCCACTCTCAGCTTTCTGGATGGGATACAGGCATTTTATTTTGTCTTCCCCAGTAAGAGGACATCCCTGTGTGATTAACATTTTTGGTTCTCCTGGATTTTGGTTGTCTGTACAAGGATCTTCCTATTCCCAACACAGAGGATTCGTAGGAAACAGGGATGTTGGCCTCCGCCAGGGGGCCACTTTTAGGAGTCTGGCCCTGCTGGGGCACATTGTGCTCACCTATCCCTTGCTGGCCTGAGTGGAAGAGACAAACTTTCGTGTGTCTTAGTATGTATAATTCATTCATCCACATATACTTGTGCTCTTTCAGTCTGGAGCTTGGTACCAGGTGTTATGGGAGTTCTGGCCTGCTCCCTCATGTATGGAGGGGCATAGGATAGCAAAGGGGCATTGCATAGATAACAGTGAGTGGGTGAGTTTAGGGGAACCTGGTGGTTCAGGGTATTGGGAGGCAGTATCCACATCTGCCTATCACTGAGTCTGAGTAAGGTTTTCTTTTGCTATGGACTCCTGTTCTACAGCAATGTAATGGTGACTGCTATAGTTGACTAGTTACTACCCTTAAGGGCCTGGAACCTCTTTGCTGTATGTAGCCTGGCATGTGGTTCCTCTTGACAGGAGGTGTGAGTTGGCAAGGGTATTTATGATCAGAGCTAGTTAGCTGGTCAGGGTCTGATGGGGGGGCCTGGAGGGTCTTCAGTGCCCCAAGGTATGTATGAATGAGACTAGATATAGCTTGGGAATGTAGGGCTGGCTTGATGAAGACATGAGGGGTCAGGCCTGTCCACGGGTGCCCCCTACAGGCTGCCTGATCTGATGGCTGATAAATGCAATGCTTGGAATCAATTCCTAGTGTTAGGGAACAGAGGCTACTGGAATAGTATCAGGACAGATAGGCCTGTCTCTACCCACAGAGGGCCATCATGGGGATTCCCTGGACTCCTTGGCCATAGCTCAATTCTGTGACCTATATTTGAGCACACCCCAGAAAGGCAGAGTCCATCTCAGATGTAGAGGTGGGTCTATATTCCCGGTGTGATCTTCTTTTTTGGGTGAACATCTTCTATGCCTGGCTTTTCTGAGGCCTTCTCCAGAGATACAAGAGACAAGATTCAGCCTATCTTAGCCGGAGAAGGATTCAGGAGAGGGAGTTTGGGGTTCAGGTTTGGGTGTTAAGGTCCTACTAATATAGACACCACTGAATGCCTTCCAGAGGCTGAGTTTCACCAGTCAGGACTCTTGAGGGGTCAAGGGTGTTTGGGGTTCATCTTGGGCTGGCTGCAACACCTGGTCCAGGAGGAGGCATTTCTGGAGGGAGCTGGGGGCTGTCAATGGGCAAGGCACCCTCTTCTGGGTGATAATGGTTGGCTTAGAGATCTACTTGGAGGGTCCACTTAGCCTACCCTAAAGGGTCTTGTCTGGCCCAAGAAGGCAGCTTGGGCCACACTAGTTCTTATGTGGTCTTGGAACCTCAGAGGTGAGTGGGCTTCCTCTGGTTGGGCTCAAGACCCCAGGAGCCACCAGCCTGTCAGTGGCCAGTGGTTAAAGGGTAGACTGTGGCTAGGCTGTGCCTCTGGTGGTGAGTTTATTACTAGACCTGTGAAAGTAACATCACCGTGGGCTGAGGAGGGGACTTAAACAGAAGAGCAATTTCCGAGTCTGTAGGTACAACCCATCCTGTGTATATGGGAAAGCAGTTTCCCTGACATGTACTACCCATAGTCATGGGGGTCAAAAGGAGATCTCAGCTCTCCTTTTTGGGGGTTAGGGTGCACTGGTTTGAGCCAAGTTCTCATTTTGTAGCCCTGATTACCCTGGAACTCACTATGTAGACCCAGCTGGCCTCAAACTCAGATTCACCTGCCTGCCTCCCAAGTGCTAGGTTTAAAGGTGTGTGTCACCATGCCAGCTAACTTTCCTCTTACCAGGCATTACTCTCAGGACCTCACAGACACTAATTACTAGGGTCTCACTTCCTCAGACTATCCTGTTGGGGACTTGGGCTTCAATGTTTAAATTTTTACAGCGATTCATTTAATCTTCAACAGTGAAGTTTAACACTGTGGTGCTGTGGGAAGGGCTTCTGTGATGCTTTACATCTGTGAGCTGTGATAACCCCTCTCCTTCCAGTTGCCTCAGGGCATTCCCTACTTTGCCCTGGCAGCAGGCCCACAAGCACCCACTGTGCAATGTCAAGGGACACAGGGCTACAGAAGTCTGGCCCTGCTGCTATGTGCCCAGCTAGGGTCATGTTTACTCATGGAGGACCAGTGCCAGGGCCCCCTTCAGCCCCCAGGATAAATGCCCATTCAGCCATACAAGGCTCCTTTGTCCTGGAGTGGCTCAGCCCAGGCTGCTGCTGGGCGGTCGGTGTCCTCAGCATGGCCCCAGGCCAGGCTGGCTACCCTAATGCATCCAGCTGCCCTTCAGGACTTTTCTCTGGACAGACTCTGGCTTGGCTGCGAGAGGCCTCAGTAAGGGATAGATAGGGCAGCTCTAGGAGGGACTGGTGAAGCCCGGCAGAGCCAGTGAGGAGGCCTAGTTATGGCCCTCTACCTCTCAAGGCCTCCATAACAGGGCCAAGTAACAGGAAACCCTTGCAACCATACTGCTGCCCTGCTTGTAGGTAGCTGGTTAGCTCTAAGGCATTAGGTCCTCCTGAACCCTGAAGCCCAGGTGAGAGAAGTGCTGCCATGCCCTGAATCTGCTTACTTTCCCACTGAGTGAGTGTTGTTTTTCTGAGCCTCAGCTCCCTTATGAGCCTGGCTGGCTGACTCTGCCATGCTCAGCAACTAAACCCGAGTGGATGTGTGCCTGCCCCATCTCCGTGTAGGGCCGTTGTGACATCATCCTATAAGAGACTAGTAGGGAGGTCCCATGGATCTCTAAGTGCATGTTAGTGAGTCTAGAAGATTTTGGCTGAGGAGAGAGGCCTAAGACTTGGGGATACCTGCCCAAAAGGCTGGTCAGGTTATCTGTCTCAGTAATGCCTGATCTAGCTCTATTGGCCTTCTGACTTAGCAAGTTACTATCTTCCAAATAGGTTTAACACAGGCCTCCTAAGAGGCCCAGGCTACTGGACTTGAGTCTGTTCTCCAAAGGCTCCCATTTACCTCTGATAGCTAACTCAGATTCTTAGCCTCAGTCCTACCCTGCACAGTACCATCCTTCATGCTTGTGGCTCATGAATGGCTTTAACTCCTGGTGCTAAGTAACTACCTAAGGACCTCCAGCCCCCAGTCTCCAGCTGCAGACTAGGCTCTGTGATCCTGGGCCTGGTTAAGGGGTGCTTACTTCTGGAATGGGAGATCTTAGCCTGGACCTCTTTGGGTAGGACCCATTCATTCCCTATTGAAATACTGCCTCAGGTTCAGCCATCGGTCTGGGCAGCTGTCCTCACATGCTGTGCTCTCGCCCCTACAGCAACACATGAGCTGTGCTGACTTTGTCCCACCTAGACGTGTAGATCTCCTCAGCCTTCTTGTTTCAGGGGGACTGACTAGGTCACAGCTGAATTTAGGACCAGCTTTGCAGAGCTCCTGTGCCTGTCCAGGATCCTCAACACAGTGTCCCCAGCCCCACTCTTGTACTACAGGAGACACACAGGGTAGCATACAATAGGGTCTTTGTTCTGAGGCACTAATCCTGATTGCAGTTTGACTTGAGACAGTCTACTTAACCTCAGTTTAATACACTGAGCATCTTATTAATAAGTGTCTGCTCTGGTGTGCACCATGGTCCACAGCTGCCTTTCATTATCTGCAGGGTGGTGGAAAGCTGGAAACCAGTGGCAACTGCAGCTGCAGTCTTGAGAGACAGCACTTCCTTCTCACAGAAGTCCATTTGGGCTCCTTGTTACATGGAGTGTCCACTCTAAACTGTTTGCCTTAGCAGCCACAGATGTAGATACCTCTACATCCTTGTAGTACTCCAGTACCTGGAATACAGGTTGTCAGGTCAACACCAAACTCATCAAGCCCTGGCTACTTGGCTTTTGGTTTAAAGTGGAAACTTGCATCTATCTGACTTTTAGTGTATACAGTCTGAAGGTATGTATCAGGGATAGGGTGCCTCTCTCCCAAGCTATGTGGCTGACTAGAAGCCTGAATTAGGTAGGACTTGAGCACACGTCTCCTATCTGCTCATTACCTAGTAGGTAGAGATCAGGCTCACAAGGAGCTCCCACAGCCAGGGAGACAAGATGGTCTAGTGGCAAAGGCTTTTCTTAGCCTCAGGCCAGTGCTGGGCTTTGCATAGGCAGCTCTTCTAGGAGATAACTTTCCTTCTTGGCTCCTTAAGATACAGGATATTTTAAAGGGAAGCAAAACATCCCATGCTATAGGGAATCTCCTTAATCTCAGTAAGTAAACAACTCAATAGCTTCAGGAAGTTTCTGAAACCAACCAAATATTCTGGGCCCTGTTTCCCTTCCCAAATTTATATAACAGCAGTTCTCAACCTGTGGGTCTCAACCCCTTTTGGGGGTTGAATAACTTTTACAGGGGTCACCTAAGACGATCAGAAAACACAGATATGATTCCAACAGCAGCAAAATGATAGTTAAATAGCAATGAAAATTTTGTGGCTGAGTGTCAATACAGCATGAGGAACTGTATTGAAGGGTCACACAGCATTAGGAAGACTAAGAACCACTGTTATATAAGGATCGCAGAGAGTTGCTTTCAAACAAGCTGAACTACCTGGAAAAAGAGGCAAATGAGCTTGTTATAAACAACAGGACCTGGGTTGACTTTGAGTTTGAGATTAAACTTTAGTCTTTTCAAAATAAAGTAATTTAGAAATGAACAGAGGTTAAATAAACCACACGTAAGAGATAAATCAGACAGATAAGGAAATAAATGGGTAGACAGACAGAAGAGCGCTGGTTATAGCTGGCTGTGCTCAGATCTTCTCCATCTTAGAGATGAGGTCATCACAGATCCGGGTCAGCTCATCAATTTCTTTTGTCTGAAGGAGAAAAGATGAGACTGGTTTCTGTAGGGTTTCAGAGGGAGTAGCAACTGGCTAGGAAGGTCCCACCCTTCTCAAGCAGAAAAGGAGACTAGAAAGGAAAAGGCTGGCCCTTGACTTCCTCAAAGATAACGTCCAGGCAACCCGTGAATCACAGTCAGCTCCAACAGGCCTTGGGGTCTCTGTGTCCTACCTTCTGCTCCAGAGTCATCTCCAGCGAGTGGTTCTGCATTTGTGCCTTCCTCAGGCTTGCCTGCAAAGCCAGTACCTCTGCTTGGGCCTTGCTGTGTACCTGGGCGATCTCCTCATTTGCCCTTGAGGGGCAGAAACAGAGACACAGGCTAGGCCTGGCCCAGCTACAAGGCAGGCAGACCGACCGACCTCCCTCCCTCCCTCCCTCCCTCCCTCCCTCCCTCCCTCCCTCCCTCCCTCCCTCCCTCCCTCCCAGGATGGGTATCTGGTACTCACAGCCTGAGCTTTTCTTCTGCATGGATCTTCAGCGCCTGGTACCTCTGGCCTTCTTTTTCAATTTTCACTATGCATTCCCCAACATACTTCTTCAGTGACTCTTCATTCTAGAGAGTGAACAAACAGGAAACATTAAAAGTATACTGTTCCATCAAAGCTAGAGTCCTATCCAGGCCTGGCGTTTGGGGACTCCCAGGGCCAGGTGCAGACTGCAGACACTTAAGGCTTTTGGGGACATTAGTGATTCAGAACTTGGCATTTTCTCTTTAGAAAAAGCCTCTTGAACTGCTTTATCTTGCCACAATGGGAAAGGATGCCTCTAATCCTGTAGAAACTCGATGCCCCAGGAAAGGGGGCTGCTGGTGGGGGGTGAGTGGACAGGTAAGCACCCTCTCAGAAACAAAGGGGAGGGGAGATGACGTGAAGAACTAGGGGAGGGGAGACTGGAAGCAACATGTGCAATGTAAATTAAAAAAAAAGCCTCTTGAGCCGGGGGTGGTTATGCATTCCTTTGATCCCAGTACTTGAGAGGCAGAGGCAGGCAGATCTGTGCGTTTGAGGCCTGTCTGGTCTATGAAGTGAGCTCTAGAACAGCCTGAGCTGTTACACAAAGAAACCCTGTCTGAAAAACCAAAGCAGTCTATCCCACTTTCCAGGTACAGTGAGCTCCTGGCCGACCACCTCTGTGACCTGGGCCTGATCCCCAGACCTTCCTACAGGCATCAGTTCTTACTAGAGTGGAAACCATGACCAGGACTACTGTAGACTGGCTGGTGGTAGCACAGTCCTGAGGGATATATGCAGCTTTGCTCCCTCTCAGACTCACAGTGAAGAGTTGACTACTGAGGGTCATGGAGCAGGGTTCCGAAGTGACTTCTGTTTTCTCCACTAGTCACCATGGGGAAAGCCAAGTTTTGTCCACTTTCCCCTTTCTTGCAAGATATTCCTGAGCCCACTGTCAGTTGTCCCCTAAACTCCCAAACTCCATCTCCCAAGAATACCAAACTCAGTGTGGTGGTTTGCATACACTTGGTCTGGGAAGTGGCACTATCAGGATGTGTGACCTTGTTGGAGGAAGAGTGTCATTGTGGCGGTGGGCTCAGAGATCTTCTTCTTAGCCATGTGGGAGATAATCTTCTCCTGGCTACCTTCCAATCAAGATGTAGAACCTTGACTGCCTAGATACTGCCTTGATAATGGACTGAACCTCTGAACCTATAAGCCAGCCCCCAATATATGTTGTCCTTTTATAAGAGTTGCCTTGGTCATGGTGTCTCTTCACAGCAGTGGAAACCCTATCTAGGACACTCTGCCAAAGTTTTTTTTTCCTCTTCCCACTTTTCTTCCTTTGGGGGGACAGGGAGTTTGAAAAGTTAATGGAGATTGAGCTAAGGGCCTCATGTATGCCAGACATACTACCACTGAGTGGGGAGACCCCCAGTCTCTTCTGCTGAGGCTCCTGAAGCCTCTAAAACCTATGTCTCACAGACTGGCTGTGCTTTTCTTTTTTTTTTAAAGATTTATTTTATTTATGTGAGTACACTGTAGCTGTCTTCAGACACACCAGAAGAGTGCATCAGATCTCATTACAGATGGCTGTGAGCCACCATGTGGTTGCTGAGAATTGAACTCAGGGCCTCTGGAAGAGCAGTCAGTGCTCTTAACCACTGAGCCATCTCTCCAGCCCCTGGCTGCGCTTTTCTACCAGAATCTACTGGGTGCAGCTTGTCTTGTTGACAGGATATCACACGGCCTGGTGCAGGAAATGTACAGTCAAGAACCCAGGTATATATAACTCAGCTCATGGCACCACTGGTATGGACTATGCCCTCAAAGCAAAGGCCAAAAGGGGATACAACACACCTTCTGGTAGCCTTCAATCACTTCCTTCCGCTTCTCAAACCGTTTGAAAAGGTCAGAAAAGGACTTTTCCATGGAGTTCAGGTCTGCATTAAGTTGGTCTCTCTCTTTTAAAACCTTTTGGATTTTGTCTTCAGCTATTTCCTTTAGTTCCCTCTGTTTCTCAGCCTCCTCTTAAAGAAAAAAAAAAAGAAAAAGTGAAGTACCTGGGATTAGGAAGTTACGACTCCACTGGATACCAGAGACAACAGTAAAACAAGGGGTGAGGCAGAGCAGCAGGAAAGAGATAAGCAGCCAGGAACAGCAGGTATGGACACTACTAAGTGTTCCATAACACACATCCCCTTCAGGTTCTCTGGGATATAACATAGGCCCCCTATGTCACACAGCTGCTTTTTCCATGTCACTCTCATAAGGAGCTTGAAGACCCAACAGTGAGGGCTTAGATTAACACCAGCACACGTGGTTTATGGGTCTTAGGGAAGGAGAGCAGGAAGACCTATCAGAGCCACTGCTGGTTAGAGAATCCTCAGGGACACTGTGTTTCTACTCTGATACTTGCAATTAATTAGCAATTAATTATCTCTGAGGAGGGGAAGGCAGGACAGGGTATGTATGGTGTGACAGTTGCACAGCATCTGTTTTGGCCACCAGCTGTTCAGTTGAGTGTCAGTCACATGGGTACCTCACTTCATTAAACCTTCACAGCTTCAGAGCATGGGTTAGGAGAAGAAATAAACAGGATGTTGTTACCTCAAACACATGGAGAGAGACCCAGCTGGCACTCACCCAATGATTTGTACGCGATCTTCTCAAACTCATCAACGGACTTCCTATAGGAGGAGAGAGGATGAGCACCTGTGGCTTGTGATATGAGCAGACCTAGGTCGGTACTGGTGCCTGTACTCTTACCCCATCTCCAAATATTTTGTGTTGAGGTCCTCATACTTGCTTTTCAGCTCCAAGTTCTCCTGCTGCATCACATTCACCTACAAAACCCACACACTTGGGTCAGCTGGTGGACCAGTCACAGGCCTGTGGGGTACCTTTCCCACTAGGGTTTGTTTCATTCCTATCCAGAGTCTCTGGAGATATGTTACTGAGTTATGATTACTCCAGTATGATGCCAAGTGGGGATGCTGGCCATGGTCATGAGGGGAACCTGCTATGGTGGAACCCAGCAGGCATTTGGGAGTTATCCCTTAATGTATTAACTTACATTACCCACAAGGGGGCTCCCCAAACCCATTCCAGATGGCTATATAAAAGCAAGTACCACAGGCCCAAGTTCAGAGTGAGGGCCCTCAGAACTGTCCAGGTGCTGTTCACTGATCTTTGGGACACATAGAAGAATATAGGAAACTCCTGTAGGCAGTCTGTGTGGCAAGTTTTACAAAGCAGCTACCAGGTCTCACCACTGCATCCAGGTCTTTCTGGCTGTACTTCAGCACATCCACAATAGGCTCAGCAGGAAGGAGACCTCGAGGCTCAAGGACACACAGGGGTGGGGCAGATACCTGTGTGAATAAAACATAGGCTCTCAACATCTCATCCCTTTGGACCACAGAAATTGCACCAAAGATATGAAAGTACTTACCGGAACATCCAAATCTCCCAAGAAATCTAAGTTGACAAGCTCAGCTTCTGTCGGCTTTCCAGAACCAGACTCCTCCTCTGTATCCTGTGTACTGAAACCAAGCACGCAGCAAGATCACTTTATGCTCTGGGTATTGAATAGGGCATAAAAGTCAGTAGTGTTGTCTTAACAAGCTTTGTGTTTGGGTCTTAGTCTAAAAACAAATATAAAAAAACCAAAAGACTAGGAGTTGAGAATGGAGAACTGGGCCCGACAGTTACTGCCTCAAGTCCCACCTGCCCACTCACTATGAGGCAAGCCTGATGCTTCCCTTGCTCATAGCAAGCTGTGCAGACAGTGTAGATACCTTACTGTGACATGGTGTCCTCAGAGTCTACAGGGTGAATATCTAGTTAGAGGGGGCAAATCTTTCCTCCCCTGGGCTCAAGGGTCTTGTGTTAGATTTAGCACATAATTCTCAGTATTATTTGATTGTATTTTTTTCTAAAGAGGGTTTTCCCACAAATGTCAGATTTGAAGGCCCTATGGTTTCTGTCACACCAATTCGAATCTGCCTTTATAATACAAGTTGTTATAGATGATTCATGAAGGAACAGGCATTACTGTGGAACTCACTCATAAAAACAGACTGTGTAACCTGGCCTAGTCTGGTACCCCTGCTGTGCAGTCATTGCTGGTGTGGCCTGTGTGAAGAGAGCATGGCAGAGCTCCTTACAAACATGGACTATCTGATAGGTGAGTCTGGCTCTAGGCTCAATGTCCTGTCTGTCACCATCACTCATTCTAGTTGAGATTAGCCTTTTTACAGAAGTTTCAAATCAGTACATTTAGTTAGCAGCCACGAGATGCCTTGGCTGGTGCTAACAGCTTCAAAGGAGGGACATACCTATTTGTTATTGGGGCCACCGGCATTGGCCGCAAAGGGCTGTCTTTCAGAAGAGGGTCAAATTTCACGTACAAAGACTGCTTCCTCCAGGCCGACTCCTTAAACTGAGAGTTGGAGAGATGGGACTAGGAAAATTAGCATGATTCATCATTGCTTTTACAGATACATTCCCAGAAGCCAGGATGATCTTGTTGAGCAAAGTGGTCTGGGGAGACCACAACATACCCCGATAAAACCAGGATTATCTGGGAGTGAGGAGAGTCCTGGGTCAGAACTCTGCTGCAAGACAAAGGCTCTTACACTCAGACTTGACCAGACATGATACAGAAGCTATAGGATGCTCCAGGAATCAAGGATAGATGGCCTGGGCTGACTGGATTACACATTTCAGATAAGGCTGTCATTAAGGGCTAAGTACCTACCGAGGAAGTTCCAAACTGCTCCAGATAATCCACTTCAGCACCAGTACCTAGGACTGAAACAATGAACAGTATTACCATTCACCTCAAATACTGCAGGCCCTGAGGGCTGCATGCCCAAAGGATTCACCAGAGTGGATCATTGCTCTTTGAAATAAATTCAGAGATTGTTTCCAGCACCCAAACTAGCAGCTTCCCTGCTTCTACGAAGAAAGTCCTAGGTGAGCTTCCAGTTTTATACAGGGAGAAAAAGTACTTTCTTTCCCTCTTCTGTATTCTGTAAAGACATTTAAAAATTCTACCCAAGGTTGATTAAATGTGAAGATGTGAAACCCATGGATAAAGACCCAACTTTTCCTTTTGGGGAACTGGTTCTCTAGTCCAGGCTGGCCTTGAACTTTCTATGTAGGTCAAGAAGACCCTGAAAAAAAATTTTTTTCCTTCCTTCCTCCCTCCCTCTCCCTCTCCCTCTCTCTGAGACAGAGTTTCTCTGTGTAGCCCTGGCTATCCTGGAACTCACTCTGTAGACCAGGCTGGCCTCAAACTCAGAAACCCGCCTGCCTCGCCTCCCAAGTGCTGGGATTAAAGGCATGAGCCACCACTGTCTGGCCTTTTTTTTTCCTGTTTTTGAGACAAGGAGTCTCTGTGTGGCCTTGGCTGTCCTCAAACTCTTTCTATAGACCAGACTGGCCTTGAACTCACAGAAATCTGCCTGCCTCTGCTGGAATTAAAGCCTGTGCCACCACTGTCAGGCTGGTCATGGTGTTTCATCACAGCAATAGTAACCCTAAGACAATACCCCATTTCCCCACCCCTCACTTCTAGAGACAGGGTTTCTCTGTGTGACAGCCCTGGTTGTCTTGGAATTGGCTTTGTAGACCAGGCTGGCCCCAAACTCACAGAGATCCTCCTTGCCTCTGCCTACCCAGTGTTGGGATTAAAGGTTTATGTCACCATGTATGGCTGGGAGCAAAAGTTTGTATGTGAATTAGTCAGGGAACAGCCTGTGGATAACTACCTGGAACCTGCAGGTACATAAGTGTCCACAGGGACTTTCAGAGAAGCCTAGGGTGACACCTTGGGGCCACATTGTAGGCATGTTATTGTAATCTGTGTAAAGATTATCCTTGTATTATTCAAATGCTGATTTCTCTGCCTCCATATCTGGTTGCAATCGGGACAAGGCACTGTATTGCTTATTTTAAGTATCGCCTGCCTGAATTTTGTGTAAATATTGTTCCCCACTTACTTTCAGAGTTGTCAATTAAAGCTGATCAGCCAATGATTGGGCAGAAGAGAGACTAGGGCTGGACTTCCAAGCCCGGGGGGGTGTGGGGGGAGAGAGAAGGAGAGGGAGGGAGAGAGGGAGATAGGGAAGGAGCAAGGGGGAGGGAGGGGAGATTAAATTCCACAGGAGAAAAAGAGACATCATGGGAACACACCTGAGCAGAGACAGCCAGACCAATACTAAAATGCAAGTATTTTGGCTGGGAAGTAGCCAGATTAGTTTAGAGTAATAGATCAATTACTATTACTACTATCAGCTACTGTGCTGTAAAGCTTATGAAATAAATCTTACAGTTTAGGGGGCTGGAGAGATGGCTCAGCGGTTAAGAGCACAGATTGCTCTTCCAAAGGTCCTGAGTTCAAATCCCAGCAACCACATGGTGGCTCACAACCATCCGTAATGAGATCTGACGCCCTCTTCTGGTGCGTCTGAAGACAACTACAGTGTACTTACATATAATAAATAAATAAATCTTAAAAAAAAAAAAATCTTACAGTTTCTGTTTCATTTATTGGGAGATAGCTGGGACAGAGAAAGGATTATTACTTTTAAAAATGCATTTACAAAAAAAAAAAAAAAAAAAAAAAAGCATTTATACCACATACCTTCTGATGGGTCTCTGAAGCTCTCTTCCTTTAGATCCACGACAGGTTCTAGTCCCTGATGGGAAGGCTCCAGCAAAGGCTCGATAGGAGGGGTCACCAGCTCACTGTCCAAGACAGGTTCTAGTCCCTGATGGGAAGGCTCCAGCACTGGCTCAATAGGAGGGGTCACCAGCTCACTGTCCAAGACAGGTTCTAGTCCCTGATGGGAAGGCTCCAGCACTGGCTCAATAGGAGGGGTCACCAGCTCACTTTCTAAGACAGGTTCTAGTCCCTGATGGGAAGGCTCCAGCACTGGCTCAATAGGAGGGGTCACCAGCTCACTGTCCAAGACAGGTTCTAGTCCCTGATGGGAAGGCTCCAGCACTGGCTCAATAGGAGGGGTCACCAGCTCACTTTCCAAGACAGGTTCTAGTTCCTGATGGGAAGGCTCCAGCACTGGCTCAACAGGAGGGGTCACCAGCTCACTTTCCAAGACAGGTTCTAGTCCCTGATGGGAAGGCTCCAGCACTGGCTCGATAGGAGGGGTCACCAGCTCACTGTCCAGAAGACTTGTGGAAGCTGAAAGGCTTGAGGAAGTCAAGATTCCCTCCTAGAGAGAAAGTCATCATCACCTTGTAGAGTGAGGTTCTGGGTGAGGGAGAGCCCCACCACTCTCTCCTTAAAATAAACCCAGACAGTGAGGCAGCTCTAGGGGATGGCGGTAGTGTTATATCCCACCCTGTTACTAGAAGACAGCTGGTGGCCTCTTCTACTATGTTATTTTTCTGAGACAAGGTCTCACTCTGAAGCCCTAGAATTCACTATAGACTGGGCTGGCCTAGAACTCAGAATCTGCCTGCCTTTGCGCTCCAAGTGCTAGGATTAAGAGTATGCACCACTATACCTCAATACCCTGTTATTTTTCTATACAATATGTAATAATATTGACAGCGCCTAACCATGTACACACATACCTGTAACTCGCCTTCTGCTCTTAGGATCTCAGCTGCCATTTGAACCACAGGTGCATCATCCACTGGGGCTAAAGGCCGCTGGCTGGAGAGACAGAGTTGTCAGAGCTGGGTCTTCCCTGTGTGCCCTGCTCTGGCACTGAACTCTGTTACCTCCCTCTTATGCTGATTCACCTGAAAAACTGCTCATGTTGAGAAGGTACATGAAAATTATGATGTTTCTCTGGAGGTAAGAGTACCTGGCTGCTGGAATGCTAGCATAGTTTCAGGTCACAGCTGCTTCTTGGAGTACCTAAGGACAATGGCTTGCTGTGGTACCAGCCAGTTTTCACCTGATTGGTAGCGTATGTTTTTTTGTTGTTTATTTATTTATTTATTTTTTATTTACTTATTTTTTAAAAATATTTATTTATTATATGTAAGTACACTGTAGCTGTCTTCAGACACTCCAGAAGAGGGAGTCAGATCTCATTATAGATGGTTGTGAGCCA
The DNA here is from genome assembly GCF_000001635.26 of Mus musculus. Lineage (NCBI taxonomy): Eukaryota > Metazoa > Chordata > Mammalia > Rodentia > Muridae > Mus > Mus musculus. Next base: position 33,663,414 of record NC_000071.6, on the reverse strand, counting down.
CCATGTGGTTGCTGGGATTTGAACTCTGGACCTTTGGAAGAGCAGTCGGGTGCTCTTACCTAGTGAGCCATCTCACCAGCCCTGTTATTTATTTTTTTATTTTTAGTTTTTAAAGAAATGCTCTTACTACATAGAGAAATCTGGCTTCAAATTCTTTTTTTTTTTTTTTTTTTGGTTTTTTCGAGACAGGGTTTCTCTGTGTATCCCTGGCTGTCCTGGAACTCACTTTGTAGACCAGGCTGGCCTCGAACTCAGAAATCCCCCTGCCTCTGCCTCCCGAGTGCTGGGATTAAAGGCGTGTGCCACGTGTGCTTGGCTTCAAATTCTTGATCTGACTTCCTCAGCCACAATGCTAGGATTACTGGGGAACTACCTGCACTCATTTTACTGTTAGTAAGGTGCACATATGCTGTGAACAACTCTAGAGTGCCTCTCCCATGGTCTTGGGACAGGGATTCTGAAGCTGTGCCTCGTTTGGACTAACCTGAGATCTGTTTGTCCTGAAGTTTGAAGTAAAGTAGAATGCTGGCTACATAAACAAGTGGCATTTAGGTTCCAGATCACACACACATTAAGAAGCTGCTCTTGGGATGACAGTGTTCCCCTTTTCTGCGTACTGGCTTGGGGAGTTTGATCTAGATACTGAGGATGGAACTCAAGCCCTCACGTTTGTATAGCCAACAGTACCAAAGGAGCCATCTCCCAAGCCCTGACTCATCATTCATATGATAATTTCTGTTTATGAGTCTATCTGCTCTCTCCAAGTTTTGAGCACAGGAAGCCAAATGCTAATTTTTGTTTGTTTGTTTTGTTTTATTTGGTTTTTTGAGACAGGGTTTCTCTGTATAGCTCTGGCTATATAGAGAACTCATTTTGTAGACCAGGCTGGCCTCGAACTCAGAAATCCGCCTGCCTCTGTCTCCCGAGTGCTGGGATTAAAGGTGTCCACCACCACTTGGTGCCAAACGCTAATCTTAAGCAGAAGGGAGAGATAAGCAAACTCAATAGGAAGGAAACTATAGGTAATCTTGTCTGGAAATAAGATCTAATCATTCTATCAAGTCATAGAAATAAAGAATAGGTGGTAGGCACTGTGGGTTGTCCTGGTGCTGTTTATATTCTGATGGTAATTCTGCTTCCTCAAGAGGGGCTGCCCTCGACAAGCAGCCCATTATGTACTCAGGTGATTTCATGTGAACCGTCTCCCATTTTAACTAGTCAATAAAGGCTAGAGCCTGCGACTGGACAATGGAGGGGAAAGATGGGACTGGAGGTTTGAAAGTGGGGATAGGGTGAGAGAGGGAGGGAGGGAGGGAGGGGGGAGAGAGAGAGAGAGAGAGAGAGAGAGAGAGAAGAGAGAAGAGGAGAGGATGAGAGGGGAAGGAGAAAAGATGGAACAGGAGGAGGAAGAAGCCATGTTGGGCCAGGAGGAACTGTAAGTAACAAGGGATCTTATAGCTGGAGAAGAAGTTTGTATAGTGTTAGATCTGCCCAATCTAGGCTTACAGCTTACAATGATAATAACTGGATTGGGTAGTTTTTATATGGGCTTTGGGGTTAGGTAGGAACATAGCAAAAGAGTAAAGGATGGAATTAAAACAGTTCAACTAGCTGATGATTAACTCTCAACTGACAACCGTGCCAGATACTACACTTAAGGACAGTGATCAAGAGAAGAAAGTCTAGATAGGACAGGACTGGAAGATTTTGCAACAACCCTCAGAGAGGACAGACAGTACTGAAGAACAGTGAAAGGCATCCACACTTACTTTTCTTTCTGTAAGAAGACACAGTGGTCATTTTGTAATCCAAAAGGAGCCTCACGCTTATTGGTCATGTTAGGACTTAAGATCCTGTGTGTCTGTGGATCCCGAGGTGGTGTCTGGAACGTCACCTAGTGAAAGTCGAGGAGAGTGCATATGCTCCATGATACACGCCCTCACAAGCAAGCCAACCTGCTACAGTGCAAGGCTCTCAGAAAGCCAGTCCCAGAGTACCTGAGGAGCATACACAGTACAGTCCGCACTTACATTTGTGGCCTTAGCCTGGCTCTGGGGTGGTACATTTTCTTTCTGTGACAGACAAAGAACAGATGATCTGCCGGTAAGTTCTGGTGGCAAAAACTGGAAATCACGGCACTGTGAACTCTTTTCATTGGGCACGTTTTCGTCATTTAAGACATGCAGACTCATTCTGGGAAAACAGTATGTTTTAGTCACTAGGAAGTCAATGATGCTGCAGCGTATGTACAGAAATGCCCCGTGAGCATAGCAGGGAGATGTTCTATTTCTGGACAGGTAGAGCTAGTACCCTTTACAGGTATACTTAATACTTCAAGTAGGTGTCATCTTCCAGAGAAAGCCTCAGAGTCCCTTGTATTGCATCAAGGATACTGCTACTTCCTGAGCCAACTGCTAAAAGGGTTCAGGCAGAGAAGGAAAGAGAACCAGGTGTTCAAAATGACTCCCATTAATGTATTACACTGTAAGACAAGAGTTAGGGGATATAATTTTGGTTTGAAGAGAACCAAAGTAATAGGGTGGTAGTGGAGCACACCTTTAATCCCAGCACTTGGGAGGCAGAGGCATGGGACCATGGATTCTTGTGGGTGAAACCTTGGGGGCTCTGGTTGAGGAGTAAGGAGAGGTACTGGGGAGGGAGGTCATCAAGAGAAGCTATTGCTGACTCTGCTCTAGGAGCCTTGAGGAAATGAGGGAGAGGGACAGAACCAGAGGTTCCCTTAGCAAAAGAGAGGTAGACTAGGTTGCTCAGCAAGGTACACAGGTCATAAAGTAGAGAAAACAAATCAAGAGCAATGTTTAGGATTTTTTTCCCAGAAAGCATGAGGAAAGGGCACTGAAATGGATGTGGAATTTACAAGCATAGGCCTCTGGGCTGTACAGCCTCAGGTGAAGTCTTTCAGGCAAGAAAGCAGAACAATCGGTTCAGCTTTTGCTTCGGATGGGATGAGGGTTGGAGGTGTGTGTGAAGGGGAGGTCAAAGGTTGACAGGAGGTGTTTTCTTCAATTGTTCTCCACCTTGTTAGACTAACTGACCCAGGAGCTCACCAATTCAGCAAGACAATCTGGCCAGGGAGCTCCAGGGATCCTCCAGTCTGCCTTCCCAGTGCTAGGATTACAAATGGGTGCAGCCACACCACACAATTTAGGTGGGTGCTGAGGATCTGACGTCAAGTCCTCATGCTCATTTGTCAAGCACAATACTGTCTGAGCCATGTCCCCAGCTCCTGGAGGGAGTTCCTGGAGACAAAAATTGACAAGCCAGATTTGGGTTCTGTCTTAGTCAGGGTTTCTATTCCTGCACAAACATCATGACCAAGAAGCAAGTTGGGGAGGAAAGGGTTTATTCGGCTTACACTTTCATACTGCTGTTCATCACCAAGGAAGTCAGGACTGGAACTCAAGCAGGTCAGAAAGCAGGAGCTGATGCAGAGGCCATGGTGCAACAGCAGCAACAAAACTTCCCTATGTTCCCTGCCCCACCTCTAGTCACTCCTGCACCAAGAAGACATCAGAACCTGTACTGGCTAGTTTTGTGTCAACTTGACACAGCTGGAGTTATCACAGACAAAGGAGCTTCAGTTGAGGAAATACCTCCATGAGATCCAACTGTAAGGCATTTTCTCAATTAGTGATCAAGGGGGAAAGGGGGAAAGTGTTCATTACTGGCTTGCTTCCCCTGGCTTGCTCAGCCTGCTCTCTTATAGAACCCAAGACTACCAGCCCAGAGATGGTCCCACCCACAAGGGGCCTTTCCTCTTGTTCTGATGTCTTCATGGTGCAGGAGTGACTAGGGGTGGGGCAGGGAACATAGGAAGTTTTGTTGCTGCTGCTGCACCTGTCCTTCTGAGAACAAGTATGGGGTCAAATCACCTATGGGAGATGATAAAGCTCAAGTTGACTGATGGTCTCTGAGGTGAAGTTTGAAGGTTGAAGGAGAAAGAAACATCTCCCACCTCGAACAGTGCATGGACAGAAGTGTACAATCAAGCGATCATGACTGGAAATATGCATTGCTGAACCAAATTGTATAGGTATAGGCATGAGGTCATTCTGGTAGCTAAAGTTGAGGAAAAAGGCCTTAGCCTTAAAGGACTCTGTTCAGAGAAGGATGCAATAGAGAAGGGAAACTTATCAGGACCATCTGGAGTTGGAAAGAAAGCGTTTCCAAGAGAAGCCATTTATTTTGAAGTTGTGGTCAGGCTGTACGGAAGGAGGACTTAGAGGCACAGACCCAGGAACAAGAAATATCCCTGGGTTCAGGAAGACAGACGACAGACAGAATAGTTTCGCAGAAAAGATGGAGTAAGAGACTTGGGGCGACGGATGTCCCTGGCTCTGAGACGCGATTCTCCTACACGACACGCTCGACCAGAACAGGAACCAGCACGGCCTCTTTGGAGGCCATCAACTGGGTCAGACCGAGATCACTGGCAGGCCGGCCTGCAAAGCCCAGCCCACGGGCAGGTTCCTGTCCTGCCTAGGAGGCTAGGTGCATCCCCTGAGTTTAGAACAGAGGAGGCTGGAGTGAGGGGTGGGTCCTCAACAAAGGGAGAGAGCGAAGCTGCGGAAGACAGGAACGGTAACTCAGCTCGCAGGAATCAAGTTCCGTGGGGCTGATCCCCACCCTGCGCCCGAGGGAAATAAAAAATCGCCGTTTCCCTTACCTGACTACGGTTGCCAAGCCCTGGGCCCGCGCGGACGCCCACCGCAAGGGAGGAGCGCCGTGCCCGCTTCGCGCTAAGAAAACGGAGCAGGAGAAACCCAGCCGAAGGAACCCCAACAAGGTCCGCTCTCGCAGTCCCGGAACGTCGTCCGCTACGCCCGCCCCAGATTCAAATACCGAAAGTTGGCGTTCCACAGCCAATCAGCGCGTTGGAGAAGAGGCTTCCGTAGAGCCACCTGTGGCCAATTGCAAGCCATACTGGTCCCGCCCTTCTTGCGCAGGGAGTTCCGCTTCCGGGACTGAGGGCACAGTGGGAGCGTTGGGGCGTATGGGAACTGTGGTCTAGCATCGGGGGCCGAGAGGGCTTGTTGGTAGCCAGTGACTGTGAGAGCCATCATGGCCCAGAAAATCTCATGGTCGGCCGCGAATGCGGTTGGAAACCAGTTCGCCCTGGCTCGGTTTTTCTCAGCTGTTAAATGGACCCAGTTGCAGTGTCTCCTCCGAGCTGTTTGTAAGGGAGAAGTTGAACCCTTACGGGGGGTGTCTGGGCGGCTCACAGCTTGTGGGTCAGCGTAGGGTCCGAGAACTCCCCACTCAGAATGCCGGGGGCGGCCTCGCGAGACTCTGACTCCCAGGGTGCCCTTCGGGTCAACCCAACAGGGAAATTGTCTCCCACAGTGCCCCGCGGGCAGCCTGAGGAGGGGACTCCATTTCCTAGAATGCTTTGCGGGTGCCTGGACAGGAGGCGCTCAGATTCGCAGGATGCCCCGCCAGTAGCCGGACTTGGACTCCGTTTCCCAGAGTGCCCCGCGGGCGATCTGACGGCGGTGGCTGCGGCAACAAACCAACTGTCCAGAACTGGACTCTCCTGCCTCTGCACGGCCCAGTGAGCGGTGGCGGGATGGACAGCCCTGAGGTGACCTTCACGTTGGCCTACCTGGTCTTCGCAGTGTGCTTCGTGTTCACGCCCAACGAGTTCTACTCGGCCGGGCTCACAGTGCAGAATCTGTTGTCGGGCTGGCTGGGCAGCGAGGACGCCGCCTTCGTACCTTACCACCTTCGCCGCACTTCCGCCACACTACTGTGTCACTCACTGCTGCCGTTAGGTGAGCCTCCTGTGTGCCGGCCGGTGGTTGGCGCTTAACCGGGCGCTTGGAGACTCCAAGGGTGAGGAACTGGAGCAGAAGCCGGTCAAGATCATGAACAAGCAAGCGGGATCTCTGCAGCCCTGGCTGTGAGCTGAGCGCTCTAGAGCACCATACGCTCTTCCAGTTGGGAGGCGGCGGCCCTGGCGCTGTCCTGCGAGTGGTGCTCGGGTGGGGCTAAGCTCCAGTCTTTGACATCACTGCGGCTGGAGTGCAGAATCGTTCAGCCTGCTTGCTATGTTGGACGATTTCTATAGGAAAGAGCTCCTGTTGATTTCATTACAACAGGGGTTGGAGAGATCCCAGGGGAAGGTGGGTGTAAGAAGAGCAGGCAGAGATGAAGACGGTCAAGGTTGGGAATGTTAATGGAGCGTTTCCTTTGCCGGGCTAGGTCTATGGCCCTGTCCAAGGCCATGGTATGTGGTGCCCCAAGTGCTAGTGGGACCTCGGAGAGGCCCATCTGTTGGCTGATTGGAGGAAAGGTTGGGGAAACTGCTGGAATATAGCAGTGATTGAAGTCTGGGATCCAGATGAAGGAGACCTTTGGAAGCTACAGGGACAGGGAAAGATAGATCTGGGAGAACACATGTCTGCTTGTCTGTCATACTTGCAGCTCTGGGCACAGGAATGATTGGTGTGAAGCAGCTGCTTAGGCTCCAGAGAGGCAGAGGCAGGTGTGGTAATAGAAACACTCAGATCTGTTTTGAGAAGAAGGAGGGTGGAGAGGACTCCTTTGGAGAACTGGAGATGGAGTTGGCATGGTCATGTAGTTTGGTTTGGAGACCTAGTTAGTACACTGCAAGGCATATCAAGAGTGTGGGGCTCTAAGGCAGGACTCCTGACCAAGGGCTGTCCAGTGGGCACTCCCATACCAGAACAAGGAACCCAAAGTTAATAAGCACAAGTCACTCAGGGAGGTCATATTGAGAGCAGACAGACGGTGGAGCTGTCTTCTGTTGCTACATAACAAGTTATTTTAACATGTAGTGAATTGGCTAGAAGTAAACAGTTACTATTGTTTTTTGCAGATTGGAGCCTGCTCAAACAGTACCTTACCATCTGCAGATCATTTTGATGTTCAAGTTGCTCCCTGTTGGGTTAACAGGGCTCTGAAACTGGTTTCTCTGTTCTAGCAAGGTGCCCTATCACTGGGTACTTGCTCATTTTCTTGTTCAGTGTCCCAGCTTTGAGATGGGCTATGTTGGCTCTGCCTCCTCAGAGGAGGCAAAATTGAGATACCAAGATACAGCCCAAAGAACTGTCTCAAGTAGGCCAGTGGTCAGTTTATGTAAAGTCGTTTCCTTTTGGTTTTCTAGGAAATTTTTGTTTATTTGTTTGTTTTTCTTTGTGTATCCATGGCTGTCCCAGAACTAGATCAGTAGATGAGGCTGGCCTCAGATCCACCTGCCTCTGCCTCCTGAGTGCTGGGATAGAAAGCATGAATCACCACTAACCAGCAGCTTTGATTTTATTTGATTTCTACTTGGCTTTGTCTGTGAAGTTATAGTAGTAAATTGCAAATACTTTCCTCTAATATGAGGTACCATTGCTCTGGCTAAGAGCTGAGGCAGGCCTGCTGTGGAGGTGAAGGGGTAAAAGCAACGTGTCCTGGGAGCTAATCATGCCCTAGGTTACCAAGACAAGGCTCAGGGCTGGCAACAGAAAGGAAATAGCTCTTCCCTTCCCCAAGCACAGGGAGAGCGCTGTGGTGTTCAGATGGGTTACCATGGGAGGAGGAGAGCCCCCAGCATCCAGGTCTTCCCCTGAGATGTCTTTTCTTCTGCAGGCTACTACATGGGCATGTGCTTTGCAGCCTCAGAAAAGCAGCTCTACTCCCCAGGTCAGGCCCCAGAAGCCTGGCAACTCTTCCTTCTCCTGGCTGTGACCCTTCCCCTTCTCTCCTGTACCCTGATCTACTACTGGTCCTGGGATAGGTGGACCCGACACCCACTGGCCCAAACCCTGGCCCTCTATGCCCTTCCACAGTCTGGTTGGCAGGCTGTCGCTTCTTCCATCAACACAGAGTTCCGACGGATTGACAAGTTTGCTACAGGGGCACCTGGTGCCCGAGTGATTGTGACAGACACATGGGTAATGAAGGTGACCACATACCGTGTACATGTGGCTCAGCAACAGGATGTTCACTTGACTGTGACAGAGTCACGGCAGCATGATCTCTCGCCAGACTCAAACCTACCTGTGCAGCTTCTTACTATACGTGTGGCAAGCACCAGCCCTGGCACACAGCCCTTTGATATTCGGTAAGTACATGGTGGTTGTGGATCATGTACTTCTTAGGAGGTGTTAAAGGTAGAGGAAGACTAAGGCACTGCTGGGGCCTATATGACATTGGTCAATTGACCCCTTTAGTGTCATCCTCCTTCAAGTTTGGTTTTTTTTTTTTTTTTTTTTTTGCCTTCTGCTTTCTTTTTGTCGCTCTTTCTGCTCTGTCATTGAGCTGTCCCTATACCTTCTTGTGATGGCCTAGGAATGTAGTTTGGTGGCACTTTAGCTCCAGACTCTTCCTGTCCATCCTGCTGGGGATTCGTGACCAGTGACTCTGGATTTTGCCTTCACATCCATCTTTAGTAGCTATGCCTTCACCGAGGTGGCTTGTTTTTCCTGGCCCTGCCCGCTTTTGGTTCTGAATGACTTTAGGTTGTGGACCCAAGGGCAGATGGTCTCAGTTCATCAAGCCATGGTTCTTGCAGGCTGAATTCATCAGAATATGGCGAACTATGTGAGAAGCTCCACGCCCCAATCCGAAGTGCAGCCAATGTGGTCATCCGCCAGAGCCTGGGGGACCTCTTCCTAGAAACATTTGCTTCCCATGTGGAGGTCAACCCAGCCTATTCAGTACCCAGCAACCAGGTGGGGGCTGGCCCGGGTGGGAGAGTGGGTGGAACTCCTCCCAGGACCATCCTGTAGGCCTTTCTGTAACCCCTTTTCTTTCAACTGCCTCTCGGTAGGAGCTGGAGCCCTGTATAGGCTGCATGCAAACACGGGCCAGCGTGAAGTTGGTGAAGACCTGTCAGGAGCCAGCGGTCGGCGAGTGCCAGCAGTGTTACTGCCGACCCATGTGGTGTCTCACTTGCATGGGCAAGTGGTTTGCCAGCCGCCAGGATCCCCAGCGCCCTGACACTTGGCTAGCCAGCCGTGTGCCCTGCCCCACTTGCCGTGCCCGCTTCTGCATCCTGGATGTGTGCTGTGTACGCTGAGCATCACAGTATGTTCTGTGTCTCCACTAGCCACTTCTGGGGAGTGCCTGAAGCTCTTTGACTTTGACAAGAGGTTCTAGTTAAAGCACACACTTAATCTACAGCCACTCTCTACCTTGAGTCTATCTATGGTCAGTTGAAGAGTTTTAGAAGAAATTCTCATGGAAATGCCCTATCCCTGGACCTTCAGCCTCTTCTCTTCCAGTTTACCTCCAGGTGGGGCTGATATGCCACATAGGATGCTCCAAAGCCCCAAGACATTGGAGTTTGGCTCAAGAGCCTTTATTTGGCCTGTTTGCCTTAATTCTATTACATAGCATACCTGTATTTCAGTTAAAAACCAGACCCTATGGTGTTGGGTAGACACTGACAGTTGAGAGGGTCACCAGGGTGCCACTCTAGTGTGAAGTCCTCTTCTAGGGTATCCTGGTGACTGTGGCTAGCCAAGGGGCCACTTCTTGGTAGGAAGGTATGACAGAGTACTTTCCCAAGTTCCTCACGAGGGTTGCATATGCTTTAGAGGGTCCACAATGCTTTTGTTGTCTTGTCCTGCTTCTCTAGTCCAGGGGAGACCAAAAGCTCATACTCCTAACCCTAGGAAAGGGTTTTAGGGAGCCAAGGACCAGAGAGCCACAGGACTATCCAGAAAGAAACCCATCAGGGGTGTAGCACAGGGTTAGCCAAGCCCCTGTGGGGTGCTTGGATCAGGAGAGGATACCTCAGTGGTTAAGGTTCTGATGGACGCACATATACATAGATGTACTCACTTATCTATGGTACAGATGGGTGGGGAAGAGGTTGCTCTTTACTCTCCATCTCTGACACAAAGTGTAGCTGCTAGAGGGATGACCTCTCCTTCAACTTGTCCTGAAGCACTTACATTTAGTTGTTGAAAGCAGTAGTAGCAGACCAAGCTAGCCCCTTATCCAGCCAACACTGCACCTAACCCCAGGGATTTGCTACCAGAGCAAACTCAGTTCTGCCTGTCCCTGAAGTATGACCAGGAGACAGCCAGTTTCAAGGGCTGTCTGCCTAGCAGAGGCCAAGTGGTTTGAAGTTATTTTTAACCACAGAAGAGTTAATTTTATACAAATAAATGTAAATGTAGTTAAATGATACAGTATTTAATAAAGTGTTCCTTTTCAAGTGATGTACTTCATTTTGTTTAACCTGGTAGTAAAACCAAACTTTTGCAGTATTTTACATAGTGGCTGCAGGATGTTGGGAAAGTCAGATGAATATAGTCACAGATCAGAAAGTCGTATAAGAAACCAGTGTCAGTGCTTGGTACGTTCAGAAGGACAAGCCCTTAGATGGCTCCACATAGTTACCACCATCCCACCCTCTCACGCTGCTCTGGGCCAGATCCACTCTTAAGGGAAGGGTCATGATTGCCCACATAGGACAGGTGGGATCTGCAGGGGCCTGGCCTGCGTGCTGGAGACTCAAGCACCAGAGGCAGGGCAGATGGCCTTGCGGGGAAAAAGAGGCCACTAAGTTATTTGGCTGTTAATGGATGGCTTGTACGGTTTTAAAGCTATGGGTATAAGCTAGAGGCGGGCTCTCCCGCCTTACTGTGGCGGTGGGTAGGAGGGGCCGGTCGGGATCTTGGACTGCATCTCGGTGGGCCGGCCCTCGCCGTGGCCACACCTCCTGACTTTGAGAGGCAGTGGCGCGCACTGCCCAATCTCCCGCCAATATCCCTCGGGCCCGCGAAGGGGCAACCAATCAGAGGCCCAGCTGCTACAGCGCCAGCCTCCTGGAAGGCCGTGGGGGCTGGGGGAGGTCGCCAGTTCCTTTCCGCCTTAGTCGGGCTGTTCCATTTCTCCCGCCCTTCGGACGGCCGCATTAGGCGTTGTAGTTTAGCGACTGCCCGCAATCCCAAGGCTTGGGTTGGAGCCGGGTCCGTCAGGCGGGCGCGCAGAGCTGAGAGGGACTCCCCTGCAGGTGCGCGTCTCATGGTTTCGCCCTTCGCCGCGCGCGCGCGGGAGTTACCGAGGGGCGGGGCCGCTGCGCACTTAAGGGCGGTTGGGCAAGGCGAGCTCAGACCTCGTCAGTGCTGTTGCCGAGTGAAGTGCTTGCCGCCGAGCTGCCCTTCAGACTTCTGCCGCCATGGCCTGCAGACCTAGAAGCCCACCCGGTTATGGGAGTCGCCGCGACGGTGGTGCGAGGTAAGCGGGTCATGCGGTCTACGAGTCCTCGACTTCTCGCCGTCTGTAAGCTAAGGGTTCCCTGAACCATCGGTGCTTGGGGGCCCCGCCCACTGACCGCAGTCTGTGTCCTCAGCCCGCGGTCCCCTGCGAGATGGAGTCTCGGACGGAAGCGCAGAGCGGACGGAAGGGACCGGAAGCCCGAGGACTCCGAGGAAGGCGAGCTCCAGACTGCGGACCACCGACCTGAAAGGTGGGTCCCGACTCCTTGGAAACGGGTTGGTCACTCGGGGGGTTTGGAGACGGGCCAAGGGGACCCTCATCCCGTGGCACTCGGGTTTTCGAAGCTGGTGGAGTAGATTAGCTTACTCTGGAGATTCTCTTCAGTTTTGCTCAGTGTTAGAAGCATCTTACCAGCGACTGATAGGTGGCAGCAAAACTGGTTTTATCCGGAGTGGGTCAGCCTTTATATTTTTCACTCATAATGTCAGTAATGTCAAGGACTACTACTATGAACATCTTGTTAAAATGTTTCGACCTCCAACCCTCCCCTGCTTCCGGGGCGGGGGTGGGGGGGAGAGAGAGAGTGAGTGTGTGTGTGTGTGTGTGTGTGTGTATGTGTATTGGGGCGAGAAATTAGGTTTTATTACCTGAGTGAAAGCGAGATACAAACCAAAATTGAGTCCTAGATTATTCATACTTGTAGTTGGGTCCTTCCATTTGATAAGCTTTTGCCACGGTGTTTAGATTTTTTTCCCTGAGGCATTGTGCTTAAGTCAGTGAGGTCCCTTGGTAGCCTGATGGAGGCGGGCTAGCAAGTGAAATAGTAATTCAGAGAGACCAGGAGTGCCTTAAGAGTAAGCTGGTGATGTGAACTCTTCAGGGAAGTGCTCTCTTTGGGGACCTTTGTGTAGTGATTGATGAGAAAAGCGATCTCAGAAATTTTGACCATACCTTCTTTTATGGGCTATGGTGTTTGCTAGATGGCTGACTAGAAGGGAGGATAAGATAAGCATGGGGCTGCCAAGCCCAGTGAAGGGAATTAGTGACTTAACTCAGTGACTTCTGAATACACAGGCAATGTTGATTGAGGATAGAAAAGTCAGCCTGATTGAAACCCTTGACCATTTCTGTTGATGCCAGTCATTTCTCATGATAACAGGAGCAAAGGATGGGCAGATCTATTTTGGGAGGAAATCTTGTTAACCTTGGGGAAACTTTCAGGTGAAAATGTGAAATTACCAGCACATCTCTGAAGACATTAGACTAGTTGTGGGAGTATAGGAAAGGCCAGAGGCCAGCCCTAAGGTAGATTAAAGGAAGGTGATAGCGTTTATATCAGTGATCTCAGGTGTGATCAGGAGTTACAGGCAGGAGAATTAGAAGTTCAAGTTCTTTATTTGCTACACAGTGAGACTAGACTATCTTGTCTCAATGAAAGCAAAACAAAACCAACCAAATAAAAACCTTATTGAGCTGAAGCTTCAGACCCTGTCATGTTCCCAATTATCTGAAAATAAATGTTAGGGTTTGTTTGTGTGTGTGTTTGTTTTAAGACAGGGTTTTTCTGCATGACCTTGATGTTCTTGGAATTCACTAGGTAGACTAGGCTGGTCTTGAACTCAGAGCTCCACCTGCCTCCCAAGTTTTGGGATTAAAAGTATTTTTATGTGTATGAGTGTTTTGTTTGATAGATGTGTACCGCATGTGTGCCTGGTGCCTGTGGAGATGAGAACATTGGAGCTCCTAAAACTGGATTTATGAGTGACTGTAGGGGCTAGGAACTGAATCCATGTCCTCTGTAAGAACAGCAAGCATTCTTAATTGCTGAGCCATCTCTCCAGTCCCAAATGTCAGATTCTTAAATTCTGTGGGTCTTGATATCTAGACACCCCCCCCCCCCCTTTGGTTCATAGGTTGCCACATAGCCACTTCGTCATGCCAATGATAGGAATGCTTTTAAAGACTGGGTCCCATTTTGTAGCCTTGGTAGACCTATAATTAATTCATGACGTAGGCCACCAGGCTGGCCTTGAACTCGCAGAGATCTTCCTGCTTTGAAGTGCTAGGTTTACAGGAATGTTGGAGTATAGGAAATGGATGCATGAGAGTTTTCAAGACTGTATTGTGAGACTTGTCTCAGAACATAATGCCAAGTTCCATAGTAGGTCCTCTTCATGGTACTGACAGATCTAGCACTGATTCATAGTAGCCAGGTAGATTTCTAGTGAAGTCCAGACAGGCTTTGAGAGTATCCAGACACACCCGTTCTGCCAAAGCCATGGCATATTCTTTCCTAAAAAAAAAAAAAAAAGAAAGAAGACGACAGGAATACTTACGATTTAAATGCATTTTTATTTTGTTGTAGCTTTACAACTCCTGAAGGCCATAAGCCCCGTTCTAGATGTTCTGACTGGGCCAGTGCAGTTGAAGAAGATGAAATGAGGACCAGAGTTAACAAAGAGATTGCAAGGTACACACTTTGTTGTGGCTACTTTGTGGATTCTTCTACCTTTTATCTCCCTCCCCCGTTTCACCCTGTCACTAGGTAGGAGAGAAAGAAGCATAAAGGGGAAAGAGGGAGGGTCCTTTTTGAATCTTTCTTTCTTTGCACACACTACTAACAACCTCAATAACCCTCTGGACAACCAACAACCCTGCCTCATTTCACTCTAGCATTTATAGGCCCTCTGAAAAATTCCCAGAGTTCCAAACATCACACAATCGCAGAAACTACTGCAGCTGTCAAACCCATGCTACTGTTAAAGCGTGAGGCAAATCACAGCTGCTGCTTTGCAGCCCCATAGCCATACCTGGTATTAAGATGAAAACAGAGCCATCTAGTATTTTGTGGTTCTTGTTTTGCTTAGTTTTTGGGGTTTTTTTTTTTTTTTTATTTCAGAGTTTCTGTGTGGTCCTGACTGTTCTGGAACTTATCTATAGACCAGGCTGGCCTCAACTCAGCTGCCTGCCTCTGTCTCCCAAGTGCTGAAGTTAAAGATGTGCGCCACTACTTCCTGGTTTCAGCTTATTTTTGTGTGTGTGTGTGTTTTGTTTTTTTTTTTTTAAGGAAACCAAGATTCCAGAATTCTTTTTTTTTTTTTTTTTTAAGATTTATTTATTGATTATATGTAAGTACACTGTAGCTGTCTTCAGACACTCCAGAAGAGGGAGTCAGATTTCGTTACGGGTGGTTGTGAGCCACCATGTGGTTGCTGGGATTTGAACTCCGGACCTTCGGAAGAGCAGTCGGGTGCTCTTACACACTGAGCCATCTCACCAGCCCAATTCCAGAATTCTTATTAAACTTTTGTAATATTTTTTTCAATTACTAGCAATTCATAGGATATTTTAGAATAAAGGTTCTCAAAAATCTGCTCCTTGGTAATGAGCTTGCCTAGCACGATGAATCCCCGAGTTTATTGATCCCTTTACAACACAAAAAGGGAAAACTCTAGTCTTTAGGCCAGCATCAGCTTCCCTTGGAAGCTTGTTAGAAATACACATTTGCAGGCTTCTTGGGCTGCTGGAATAGGACTAGGTAGTTTTGTTTGAAAAAAAAAAAAAAAAAAAAAAAACCTTTAAGTGAGTGCTTCCTAGTTTGAAACCCCGTCTTAGTAGTAATAGGACTGAGTGGTGGTGGTGGTCTTTCTCTTTTCATCTTAATGTGTGCATGTGCGCATGTGCAGCTGTACAGTGAGAGCAGAGGTTGCCATCAGGTGTCTCCCTCAAATTGCTCTTACTGAGTTCAGACCTTGATAATTTGGATACTCTACCTAGCCAATTTAGTATGGGGAGCCCATATATCTGCCCCTCAAGCACTGGAATTCAGAGGTGACTTCTAAGCCCACCCAGGGTTTTTTTGTTTTATTTTTTTTAAGTAGGTGGTATAGATTCAAATTTTGGTTCTCAAATTTGTATGAAAAAAAGCTCTATCCATGAATTTATCTCCCCAAATTCTATAAGCTTTTTATTTTTTATGGCAGTGCTAAAAGTTGAATCCAGGGTTATGCTTGGATATGCTCTCTCATAAAAGTACTTTTTACTCAGTCGACATAAAGAAACTAGTCCACATCGTCACCCATAGTAGCCTGAGGAGTTGCTTTATTTTTTAGGGACCACCACTCAGGTAAAGCTAGATCCTTGGCGCTGCCAGAGAAGAGTTTTAAGTTGGGCCAGTATGAATCAAAGTTGGAGATTTATTAAAAGACATTTCTAACATAGATCATAAGCACAGGGACTACTAGAAAGAGATGCTGGGGAAGAAAGCAAAAAACTCCAGAGTTTGGATATGGGCTTTCTAGAGTGTAGTCATTTGTTATCTTACTGTAGTCAAATACAGTATGTTGGTGCTCTGGAATGGTTTTTCAGAGGATTGAAAAGATCTTGAGGTATGCCTGACAGAATTTCAATTACTAGTGTAAAACTAAGTCAGGGGAGGGGAGATGTCTCTGTGGATGGAGTACTTGCTTCACAAGAATGACACCTGAAATCGGGATCTCTAGCACCTTCATAAAAGCTGGGTGGACATGGTGGCTTGCCTATAATTAATACCAGAACACTTGGGAAGCAGAAATGGAATTCCTAGTAACAAGCTGGCTAGACTAACCAAACCAAGGCCAGCAAATGGCTCTGTCGGGAAAGGCACTTGCTTTGTAATGACCTGAGTTCAGTTCCTGGGAACCAGCTCCTACAGATTGTCCTCGTGAGAGCACACAGGCACACACACACACACACAAATACAAATGGAGTAGACTAGCTGAACTGTAAATTCTGGATTCATGCAGAGACCTTGCCTCAGTAAAATAGAAAGTGCCTTTGAAAAACAGCTGATAGATTCTCAAGGCCTGCTTGGTCTACATAGTAAGTTTCAGGGGTTATACCTAGAAGTTCTGTCCCAAAAAAGAAAAAAAAAAAAAAGATCTCAGGGAAATCTGGAAGAGTAAGAACCGACTGAAGGTTGTAGCACATAACCCTTTTTTTTTTTTTGGTTGTTGGAGACAGGGTTTCTCTGTGTAGCCCTGGCTGTATGGAACTCACTCTGTAGACCAGGCTGGCCTCGAACTCAGAAATCCGCCTGCCTCTGCCTCCCAAGTGCTGGGATTAAAGGCGTGTACCACCATGCCTCGCAGCACATAATAACCCTTAATCCTAGTTTATTGTTGGTGGGTGTTTTCTTGACTAGGGACAAGGTTTAACCTTGAATTCCTGATCTTTCTGCATCCACTTCCTGAGTGATGGGAATAGAGTCATGTCACCATGTCCTATTTATATGTGGAGCTAGGGAATCATATTTTTATACATGCTAAGTAAGCATTTCCAACTAGGCTATATCTCTAGCTAGAGAAAGGGAAGGATTAAAACTTACCTGGGACATAAATTGCAAACAAATAGACTTAAAGAAATAATGCTGACCCATTTCACCCATAGTTCAATGGGTGAAATTTGTTTCTAAGCTCCATGACCTGAGTTTGACCCCCAGAACTTAGATGAAAGGGGAGAACTGGCTCTCATAGTTGTCCTGGACCTCTGCACAGGCGTGGCATGGATGTACAGTGTCTGTACCCGCATGGTAGTTCACAGCTGTTGGTAACTCAGACCTCTTGTATATGAGCCTGTGTGTGGGTCCCCCTTCCTCCCCACCCCACCCTGCCCCCTGAGACAGGGTTTCTCTGTGTAGTCCTGGCTGTCCTGGAACTCACTCTGTGGACCAGGCTGGCCTCAAACTTAGTGCTGAGATTGAAGGCGTGCGCCACCACTGCCCACTGTGTGTGTGTTTGTGTGCTCCACATATGCCTGGTGTTCATAGAAGCCAGAGGAGAGCATCATATCTCCCTTTTGCTGGAGTTAGCCACCGTATGGATGCTGGGAATGGAACCTGGGTCCTCTGGGAGAGACGCCAAGTAATCTTAACTGCTGAGCCATATCTTGTCTCCAGTCCAATATGTTTTTAAAGAAAAAAGTAGTACATTTCCTGTTGTAGACCAAGTCCCTATGGTTGTCAGGGTCTAACATAATGAGCCCAGGCTTTCCTCATACTCAGCACTCACCCATTGCCAAAGCATGTTGTTCAGAAAAAAGGCTTCGTTTGTTTGTTTGGTGTGCGGTATGCTTTTAAAAACAGCAGTATTTTATTCCGTTCTCAGGTACAAAAGAAAACTGCTCATAAACGACTTTGGGAGAGAGAGGAAGTCATCATCGGGAAGGTGCGCCTGAGACATTCCTCGCTTGGGAATGAACACTTTCAGGGATGATTGCCCCAGCATTTATTGGTTGTTTTTCATTATTGTGTACTGGAAATTTCTATAGTACAGCACCTGAATTATTTTGTTGTTTGTTTTTTTGGTTTTTTTCAAGACAATTTTTCTCTGTAGCCTTGGCTGTTCTTGAACTCAGGTCTGCCTGCCTCTGCCTCCTGAGTGCTATGATTAGAGGTGTGTGCCACCACCTCCTGGCCCAAAATCTGGATTTTGGTAGGATTCCTATCATGTAAAATGGAGAGGGGGGACTGTTTCAGTTTTTTTCTTGGCACCTAGTAATCTTAAATTCAAAGCTTGTTTAATCTTCATTCTTTTCAGTTCTGATTCAAAGGAGTCTATGTCTTCAGTGCCTGCTGATGTGGAGACGGATGAAAGTGTCTTGATGAGAAGGCAGAAGCAGATCAACTACGGGAAGAACACTATTGCCTATGATCGATATATTAAAGAGGTGCCCAGGTAATGTCACATAGGCCTGTCCCAATCCTGTCCCACAGCGTTGTACCTGTTAAAGAGCTGCTTATAGTAGACACACATGCTAGGAAGTATTTATTAGTAACTCATAAAAATTTACTTGCAAACCAAGAATAGATCGACTGTGAACATGAAGATGTTACAACTTTGAATGTTAGGTAGCATTTCATCCTCAGGACTTACAAAGTGTGTCATTTTATAAAGTATGTAGTTATTAAAATGCACAGTAGGAAAATACAAGTCAAGTTAAAGAATGAAGTATCTTGGGGCTGGTGAGATGGCTCAGTGGGTAAGAGCACCCGACTGCTCTTCCGAAGGTCCAAAGTTCAAATCCCAGCAACCACATGGTGGCTCACAACCACCCGTAATGAGATCTGATGCCCTCTTCTGGAGTGTCTGAAGACAGCTACAGTGTACTTACATATAATAAATAAATTAAAAAAAAAAAAAAAAAAAAGAATGAAGTATCTTAATTGGAGAGCTGGGCATGGTGGTGGTGTAACGATTATGTGTATGAAGCCTGGCTGAGGCAGGCAGATCTCTGAGTTCAAGGCCAGCCTGGTCTACAAAGTGAGTTCCAGGACAGCCAGGGCTACACAGAGAAACCCTGTCTCGAAAAACCAAAAAAAAAAAAATATATATATATATATATATTTATGTTGGGGGTGTTTTGTTTTTGTTTTTTCCTCTCTACGTGAATGTGCAGAATACCATGTGTGTGCCTGGTACCTCTGGATACCAGATGAGGGTGTCAGATAACCTAGAACTGTAGTTACCGGTGGTTTTGAGCCACTATGTGGATACTGAGAGTCCCTAAGTGGAGAAAAAAACTCGCCATTACCCGTTTATTGTAGGTAACACATTCTGCTTTTATTTTCTCCCTCTCCCCTCCCCTTTGCCTTCCTCTCCTTCCACCTTCTTCCTTTCCTCTCTTCTTTCTTTTCTAAGACAGGGTTTCTCTGTGCAGCTTTGGCTGTCCTAGAACTCACTTTGTAGACCAGGCTGGCCTCAGAACTGAAGAGGCAGTGCCAGCTTTATTATTCTCTTGAACAGACATACAATATGGCTGTGTGTATCTGTGTCTTTAAAGCAGAATTGGAATTAAAACATTTTCTAGAATGTGGGTTTTAAAGGAAGAGTGAGATTTTAAGAAAGGGTCTTGTTCATTTACCATTCTGCCCCAGCCTCCCAAGTGCTGGGAGAACCTCCCCCCACCCCCCAAAACATGGTTTCTCTGTATAGCCCTGGCTGTCCTGGAACTCACTCTGTAGACCAGGCTGGCCTCGAACTCAGAAATCTGCCTGCCTCTGCCTCCCAAGTGCTGGGATTAAAGGCGTGCACCACCACCGCCCTGCTGAGATACTGCTTTTAATGGACTTCTTTGTTCAACTTATGGAATCTCAGTTATTACTGGGTGTGGTGGTGCATGCTTTTCATCTCAGCACTCAGGAGACAGAAACGGGAGGATTTCTGAGTTTGAGACCAGCCTGACCTATATAGCAGTATGAAAAAATAGAAAGAATAAAAAGAAAAGAGAATATGAGTTATTTGTTAAATGTTAACCCCAAAGTGTTCTAAAGTAATGTTATGTCCTGCAGACACCTGCGACAACCTGGAATCCATCCCAGGACCCCCAACAAATTTAAGAAGTACAGCCGGCGGTCATGGGACCAACAAATTAAACTCTGGAAGGTGGCTTTGCATTTTTGGGATCCTCCTGCTGAAGAAGGATGTGATTTGCAAGAAATGTATGTCTTTCTTTATCTCTTGTCACAGTGACAGGTTATCCTGAACATTGCTGAGAACAGGCATTAGCCTTTAGGCCTGATCTATTACACAGAGTTGTGGATGCCAGGGAGGAGTTTACCTCCTGTTCTGTATTTAGTCTTTGAGAGTTAGAAAACAGCTCAGTCTAGGACAATTGGCTGTGTGTGCACTTCAGAGGACAGCTTTGGGTGTCAGTCCTTACTTTATACCTGTTTGAGGCAGGTTCTCACGTTTGTTGTGTTTGTTACTATATTGGTCGGGGGCCTGTGAGCTTTCTTTGACATGCATTCTGGATTCCAGAATTAGGGCCTTATGCCTATTTTCCACTGAGCACTCTTCCCCAGTCCTATCTGAGTGGTTTTGGTTTAGATTTTGGAGATAGGGTTTCTCTGTAGTCCTGGCATCCCTGGAGCTGGTGGAGGTGTAGACTGTGTGGGCCTTGAATGCAGATGTCTTTCTGCGCTCATGAGTACTGGGATTAAAGGTGTGCACTACTATCTCCTGTCCTCTGTTTTATTCTTTTTTGTTGTTGTTGTTGTTTTGTTTTTTTTGTTTTTCAAGACAGAGTTTCTCTGTATAGCCTTGGCTGTCCTGGAACTCATTCTGTAGACCAGGCTGGCCTCGAACTCAGAAATTTGCCTGCCTCTGCCTCCCAAGTGCTGGGATTAAAGGTGTGCGCCACCATACCCGGCCTCTGTTTTATTCTTATTTATGCATTTTTTACATATGGGTGCTTTGCATATATACCTGCACAACGAAGGTATTGGATCCTATTATAGATGGCTATAAGCCACCATTCAGTTTCTAGGACTTGAACTCAGAACATCTGGAAGAGCAGTTAGTGCTCTTAGCCACTAAACCATTTCTTCAGGGCCTGTAGACCCCATTTGATTCATGTTAGGCAAATGTTCTTCAGACTGGGCCACACCCCTAGCTATATTTTTGGTGTTTTGATCAGGGTCTTAACTTTAGCACAGGCTCACCTTGAAGTTCTGACTTAGAAGGTATTGAGGCTCTATCATCATTCCCCTTTTGCTTTTCAAGAATGTTTATAGGGCCAGGAATTAGTTCCAGGACAGTCAGAGATAGATAGATAGATAGATAGATAGATAGATAGATAGATAGATAGATAGATAGATAGATAGATAGATAGATAAACAAAAAAGGAGCTTGGAGATGGCTCAGTGGTTAAGAGCACTGGCAGTTCTAGAGAACCCAGGTTCAATTCTTCACATCGCAGCTCACACCTGTCCTACTCCAGTTTTGGAGGGTCTGTCACTCTCACACAGACATGCAGCAAAACACCACTGCAGGTGAAATAAACAAAAAAAACCAAAAAAGGATATTTTCGGGTGTGTGTGAATTCTCAGACTAGTCCTCTGAGCTGGGTAACCTTTCTTTTTGTTTTGTTTTGTTTTTCGAGACAGGGTTTCTCTGTGTAGTCTTGGCTGTCCTGGAACTCACTCTGTAGACCAGGCTGGCCTCGAACTCAGGAATCCGCCTGCCTCTGCCTCCCGAGTGCTGGGTTTAAAGGCGCGCGCCACCACATCCAGCTTGGGTGACCTTTCACTTTGAGTTGGTATCAGTATTTTGTGTTGGGTTGATTGGTCAGGAATTAAATTTATCAAATATGAAGTGTTCCTTAGGAAACAACACTGTTGTCGTGGTGTTTGGCTTTAGCAAACTTTGTGATAGCAGCAGGTAATTGACAGGCTTGTGTTGTTTCATTTCTCAGACAACCTGTAGATCTTGGGGAAATGGAGACTGAATTCACAGAAAGCAGCTCTGAGTCTCAGACAAGTTCACAGGATAACTTTGTAAGTACTTTGGATCTGTCTCTTATCTTGGGTGTTTGAAGTCATTTGAGAGTACATACCACTTTACATACCCAAGGTTAGAACTGGAGTTTGATTATAATGCGTCTGAATAAAGGACTTTTTTCCATCAAGAAATACCAAATTGATCACAAATTGGGTTCTGAGCAGTTTACCTCAGTTTGGGCTTACAGTGGTGAGCTCCTGGTGTAGGGATCACCTGAATGCTTCTTAAGGGAATTGGTTAGGTTTTTTGTCTTTTCAAGATAGGGTTTTTCCAACAGCAATGCTTGTCCTGGAGCTCACTCTTTAGACCAGGCTAACTTCAAACTCAGACCTGTGCAGTCCTGGTTGTTCTGGAACTCACTGTAGAAACCAGTTTGGCTTTGAGCTCACCCAGGTCTTCCTGCTGATGCCTCCTTCATGCTGGGATTTGCCTGGCCTAGGGGCTAGTTTTTTTGTTTTTTTATGATAAAGCTAGGTGTGGTGGTGCATGCAGGAAGATCAGAGATTAACTCATCCCCAGTAAACTGTTTGAACTACACAGAATAGTCTTTTCACTGGCTCAGTAGTTAATGATCTGGTATAAGGTACCTTTATGTTTGTGATTAAGACCTTCCATTACTTTTATATATATATGTAAAATATCTAGGTTCTGAAGTGGCAAAATGCGAAAGACTTAAAACACAAGCAACTATAAGCTGTTCTTATGCTTTGTTTGACTATGGCAATAAACAAAGGTACCTTATTCTGGTTCCCATCTGTCACTCCAGGTGTACTCAGGTTTATTGATCTTTTTGATAGCAACAATGGTTGGGACAAGTCAAGTAACATAAATGTACACTATTGAAATGTCAAGACGATGTTGGTCTTGGCTTTGTCCTGCTCTTCTGGGCAAGTTCACTTGTGCTCAGGGTAACTACAAGGAAGCCTGTGTGATGGACTGATGCAGGTATGACTGCCTCTGTTTTCTAGGATGTGTATGCTGGCACACCCACCAAAGTCAGACACGTGGACTGCCAAGTGGAGGATGAGTTTGATTTGGAAGCTTGTTTAACTGAACCTTTGAAAGACTTCTCTGCCATGAGTTAACTGCCACCTGGTGGTTACTCAGAGAAATACGTGGCTCTGCCTGGCCACCTGGAAGGCCTGAGTTGCTCTGCATTTGTTTTTGTTGTCTCTGTTAAGAGTTTATTTTCTCATGATAAATTGTTTTTCTTGCCTTATTTTTATGTATGGTAAATGTGTTAGGCATGTTTTAAGTTGTAAATGAAGCTAAATGCAGTGGAGACTTAGCCCTATTATATTTTTGCCCCCCAAGTTAGACAACAGGAAACTTGAGCCTTCAGTTGCCACTTTTCAGATGTGTTGGCAGTGGATTTTAACCATGTGTCTATGGGACCAATTTAGAATCAGTTGCCTTTCAGGTAACTGATAAAGAATTCTCAGTCAGGCAGCTGCAATGACTCTGTAAAAACTTATTTTCTGGTCTTTTATCAATGTGAATGTAGTTTTCCCTCATACAGAGCTCTGGACAAAGGATGCTAAGCTATTATATTAATGGGCTGTATGTAAGTTATATAGTTTTAATTTGGAACTTGAAATAGCATTAGTGTGAGGTAAGTATCTTAGCACATGCTCTATGAGAGTTGAGGCAGAAGAGAGGGACTTAGAAAGAACTTTGTTTTTTTAATGATCAGTTAATTTACCATGTAATATTGCTGTAAATGATAATGTGTACAGTTACTCTGTTCATGTATCCAGTTGTAAACTTGTCAATATTTGCATTTCTATTGCTTTTGTATGGAATGATAATTGCAAAAATAAAGACCCTTTAACTGACTTGTAACATTGCCCTATACTGTTTGGAGGGTCAGGGCAAGCCTTTCTTTTGTACCTGAACCACTTGTATGGCATATGGGAATGTTACTTCCCTTCCGTGAGAAAACCATGCACAAATCTGGTCGGTAGTGGCCAAGTACAGACACTGTTTCCTTGTTAAGTTCCTGTCCGTCGGATCTGTATGGAGACCATGATGATTATAATGCTCTGACATGGGACCTGCTTACATGTTCAGGGTAAAGCTTCACCATTATGTGCCTAAGCACAAAGGGCGGGTGCCTTGGTATTCTTGACCTCTGTCCACCTGCAGGTTCTATGTCAGCCACAGTAGTGGCCCTGAAGACTTATAGTAGGGCTGAGACCATCAGGTTGAGATGAGTGAGCAGGGGGTAGGGGGTCTAGTGATGCCGGGTAGGTGGCATTGAGTCATGCCTTGAAAAGCAGCCAGTGCAAAGGCCCTGAGGTGGAGTCGAGGAGTGGATAAGTTGGCTCTCTGAGACTAAATGTGGAGGCTAGGAGGACTTGAAACAGTAAAAGCTGGAGGAAAGTAGGGGGAGCAGTACCTCCTGGCTCTTGCCCTGAATAGTGTGGTTACTGATAGTTCGATAGGCCTGCTGAATCCGGAGTGGAATCTGAGTGACTTCTCTCCAGATGGCAAACCTGGACCTAAAATTAGATGTATTCCAGAGTACAGGTTTTCTGTTAAAGCTAAGAATTAAGATCTAGAAGGTTGAGACCTCTAAGCCATAGTGCTGATGATCTTACGTGTTCCCCAGGGGAAGCCCCCGAAAAATAACACTTCAAGAGCACATACATGTATACAGGAAGGTTAAAAAAATTATTTTGATAGTTTGGCAGAAATATTAGAGTTGAGAGTAACAGGAACGGGCAGTGGAAGTGCAATCAGCCTTTTAGGCCTGGGAATCTTGTAAACAGGAAGCAGGCTCCAGAACCCGAGGCACATAGGTTATTCTCCATGCACAAGAGGGAGTACCTAGCCACCTAGGGAGAAAGCCAGGAGCCCGGAGTCAGCCCTCCGGGAGGAGCTAAACCCTGCTTAGGAATGCTTTCATGGCATGAGCTGATGGGAGTTGAAGATTTCAGGGTTGCTGTGGGCTGGCCACCACAGACAGAGCATGTTCCTTCTAGTATGCCAGCTGTAAATTGTGGAGGCAGGCAAGCCTGTTACCAGGTCTTTAGCTTGTAAAGGAGCACAGGAGCTCATACCCACCACTTGCTAAGTTCACACCTGATGACCAGCCAGCCTCAGCAGGGTGGCACCTGCTTTACTCTGAGTGGGATGGGCAGCCAGGGAAGCCTGGAGCCCAGGGATGACTCAAGTCTAGCAGTGCCTGAAGAAAGCTACTAGACTTGCCATGAGTTCTAGAAATCCCACTCCCCTCCCCCGTGCCCCGTTTTTAAATACAGGATCTTATTAGATAGCTCTGGCTGGCTTGATAGACAGTCTAGAAAGACCAGGCTGACCTCAAATCAGTCCACCTCCCTAAAGGCATACCTTATTACACCTGACTCTAAGTTTTGAGTGTTCTTACGCAGCAAGAAAAATCAGTCTTCAGCCTTCAGGCCCTGCCTCTCAATGCTGGTACTATAATCTAATACTCTAAATCTACTTTCTATATGAATTCCTATTTTAATAACCAGTAAGCTAGGGACCGAGTTATCTTTTTAATGTGTACACTCTGTAAACACGTGCTATTGTGTGCATGTGGAGGTCAGAAAACATTTTCAAAGGTTGCTTCTCTCCTTTCACTGCATTGCTGAGATTGAACTTGGGTCATCAGGCCTGAGCAGCAAGTGCCTTTACCACTGAGCCATCTTGCTGGCCCTAGCTGACTGTACGACACAGAGGCAAGAAATGTCAGAACTAAATTAAGTTGGTAGCAGCATGATTAATTCTTCACAGTCCAGGCTGATTGCTATCTCCTCTGCCTGTGTGTCTCAGGGTAGATGGGTCAGCTTATCAGGGTTGTCATCCCTCAGCCTCTGGCTGGTGCTCTTTGTTGGGAAGCTGTCCTTGTTTCTGACTGCCGTCAGGATCCTGTCTTTTTAGCAATTCTGCTGCTGAATTGCTAACATGTCTCTTTGGATGGAGGCTGTCAGCTGAGACTCAAAGGCAAGTAAGTAATCAACTCTGCCTGGACCTAAGGAGTGTCTGAGCTCTGGGCAGCTCTTCTGGTGAGCTCATGAGGCCCAGGGTCCTCCCTGTCATTGGCAGGGCATATTATTGTCATTGGCATGGACAACTGGATATTTGTCCATTGGCATGGACACGTCATTGGCAGGACAAATGACATCCCTTGTAGGTTGGCATGTGAGCTTGTCTACTTTGAGGCTACACTGGTGCACTCTGCATACCTCAATATATTTTAAAATGTTGGTTTTATTTTTGTTGTCATTTTAAACTTACTGCTTCATTATGTGTACTGCATGTATGTCTGTATACCAAATGAATACAGCATGCTCAGAGGCCAGAAAAGGGCATCAAGTCCCTTGGGACTGGAGTTAAAGATGGCTCTGAGCTGCCTGCCATGTGAATACTGGGGAACTACACTTGGATCCTCTGCAAGAGCAGCCACTTTTCTTAACATTAAGTCACCTTTCCAGACCCTCTGTTTGGTTTTTAATATTCGGACTTTAGACATCAGCCACTTTATAAAAGCCATACTTCGGGGGCTGGAGAGACGGCTCAATGGTTAAGAGTACTGACTGTTCTTCCAGAGGTCCTTAGTTCAATTCCCAGCAATCACATGATGGCTCACAACCATTTCTAATGGGATCCGATGCCCTCTTCTGGGGTGTCTGAAGTCAATGACAGTGGACTCACATACATAAAATAAATAATTCTTGATAAGAAAGCTGGGGTGGTGGTTCGTGTCTGTAACCCCAGCACTTGGGGTGGTGGTGGTGCAGGATCAAGAGGTCTAGGTAAGTTTCAGATTCATTAGACCCTATCTCAGTAAAACAACAAAGATGCCTTGATATTTTTAGAAAACAACAAAACCCTTCCTCTAAGTAGAAGTGCGTACAGGAAGCAAAGCTTCAAATATGGGTCTTTAGGAGTTGATGGATAAGGGTCCAATACAGAATGACTACTCTGTCATTAGTGTCTGTGGCCTATCATACATGGGAGTTTTCAGTGTGGTGAGATCTTTCCTCCCAGTCCTGTGGCTTTATGGCTGCAGAACTTATCTTCAGAACTCCATTTATAAAATTGGCACAATAACATAATCTCCCCCCCCCGGGATGAGGATTCCAATGCCATGGGGTGATGATGCCCAGAAGGGATACATTGGTGCCTCTGAAACACCATGCTCCTGAACTCAGGACATACTGAATTGTGAAGTGGTGTGAGTCACCCTCTCCAGGCCTCCTTTAAGTGCTTTTTCTTTATAGAGACTTTGGTGATAATGAGTACTCACTATTCAATCTGAGGTAATGTGCTAACCAACCACAGGAAATAGGCTTCCACTACATAAGTGGATGCGCATGTGCCACCAACACCTATCTGCAGGTTCTTAAAATCAGGATTCACAGGAGGGCTCACAACTGCGTTCACTCCATTCCAGGGGATATGTTGCCCTCTCCTAACCACTGTGAGCACTAGGCATGCATGTAGTGCACATGTGCACATGCAGACAAATTTATAGTTGTAAAATTACAAAACAAAAAAAGACTTACTGAGCCTGGGAAGCAAAGACAGCTGGATCTCTGAGTTTGAAGTCAGTCTGGTCTACAGAGTTCCAAGCTAGCCAAGAATGCGCTGTGAGACTCTCAAGACAAAACAATCAAAGATCACATTTAAGGTTGTTTTTGGAGTTGGGGATGGTGTTGAAAGGGTTTCTCTGTGTAGCCCTGGCAATCCTGGAACTCACTCTGTAGAACAAGCAAGCCTTGAACTCAGAGATCTGTCAGCCTCTGTGTAAAGGTGTGCACCATCACCAGTCCTAGCCATATTGTTGGCATGTTATTGTAATCTATGTAAAGATTTTCCTTGTATTGTTCAAATGCTGATTTCCGTGCCCCCATATCTGGCTGCAATTTAGACATGGCATTGTTTTTTGTTTTTTTTGTTTTTTGGTTTGTTTTATTTCAAGACAGGGTTTCTCTGTATAGCTCTGGCTGTCCTAGAACTCACTTTGTAGACCAGGCTGGCTTCGAACTCAGAAATCCACCTGCCTCTGCCTCCCAAGTGCTGGGATTAAAGGCGTGCGCCACCACCGCCCGGCTGGCATTGTTTTTGTTTTTTAAATTATTTGTTTATTTTTATATGAGTGCACTGTAGCTGTCTTCAGCCACACCGAGGAGAGCATCTGATCCCATTGCAGATGGTTGTGAGCCATAATATGGTCTCAGGACCTCTGGAAGAGCAGTCAGTGCTCTTAACCGCTAGGCCATTTCTCCAGCCCCCTAGACATGGCATTGTAATGCTTAATCTAAGACTCTCCTGCCTTTATGTGTAAACATTGCTCCCCACCTATCTCTGGTTGTTCATTTAAAAAGCCAATGACTGGGCAGAGGAGATAATTGAACAGGACTTCTGAGGGGCGGGGCAGAAAGGGAGAAGAAGAGAGGATTCACACAACAAGGTGGGGGGGACCAGAGGCCACCTTGAGAACACACATGGAGCACAGAGAGCCAGATCAATACTAAAATGCAAGTAGTTCAGGGGTTCTGGTTGGGAAGTAGCTGGATTAGAGGATTAGGATAGATTAGTATCTACTCAGTTATTGTGCCTTAAAGCCTGTGGAATAAATCTAATAATCTCTGTTGCAATTATTTGGAAGATAGCCTGGTTAGATGAAAAAACTGCCACTTTTTAAATTTGCACTAACACCATATTTAAACTTTTTTTCTCTCATGTTAAGAACCAGACACACCGGGGGCTGGAGAGATGGCTCAGCAGTTAAGAGCACTGACTGCTCTTCCGAAGGTCCTGAGTTCAAATCCCAGCAACCACATGGTGGCTCACAGCCATCCGTAATGAGATCTGATACCCTCTTTTGGTACATCTGAAGACAGCTACAGTGTACTTACGTATAATTAATAAATCTGAAAAGAACCAGACATACCTATAATGTCTGTCCTGGGTAATCTTTCCTATACTACTGTGAGTCTGTGCTACACCCTTCTCCATCCTACTGAACCCCAGGATTGCATCAGTTGTCTCTTTGGTCCCTGAATGATTTAGATGACACCTGGAATGCATTTTAAAGGAAGGAGAAAAGGAAGGCTAAGCATGGCCTCCTATGGAGGTGGTGGTGTCTCCCCAGGACCTGCTAGCTGCTTTGTCTCCAGGCCCTTTGCAGCTGGTAATAATAACAGGAAGCCGAGGCACAGCCTTTTCCCTGTGGTTTCTCCTGCAGTTGAAAATGTTGCTGGGGCGGTGGTGGCGTATGCCTTTAATCCCAGCACTTGGGAGGCAGAGGCAGGCAGATTTCTGAGTTGGAGACCAGCCTGGTCTACAGAGTGAGTTCTCGGGCAGCCAGGGCTACACAGAGAAACCCTGTCTGGAAAAACAACAACAAAAGGAAATTGTACTGGCTAGTTTTGTGTCAACTTGACACAGCTGGAGTTATCACAGAGAAAGGAGTTTCAGTTGGGGAAATGCCTCCATGAGATCCAACTGTAAGGCATTTTCTCAATTAGTGATCAAGTGGGGAGGTCCCCTTGTGGGTGGGACCATCTCTGGACTGGCAGTCTTGGGTTCTATAAGAGAGCAGGCTTAGCAAGCCAGGGGAGGCAAGCCAGTAAAGAACATCCCTCCATGGCCTCTGCATCAGCTCCTGCTTCCTGACCTGCTTGAGTTCCAGTCCTGACTTCCTTGGTGATGAACAGCATTGTGGAAGTGTAAGCTGAATAAACTCTTTCCTCCCCAACTTGTTTCTTGGTCATGATGTTTTGTCCAGGAATAGAAACCCTGACTAAGACTAAAATGTTCTGTAAACTATCTTGACTTAGCTGGGCATGGTGGCGCACGCCTTTAATCCCAGCACTTGGGAGGCAGAGGCAGGGGAATTTCTGAGTTCGAGGCCAGCCTGGTCCATAGAGTGAGTTCCAGGACAACCAGGGCTACACAGAGAAACCCTGTCTCGAAAAAAACCAAAAAAACGACAAAAAAACAAAAACAACTATCTTGACTTTAGGGCTCTCTGTATCCCCTGGACCTGCCTTTATAACCTCTGACCTATCTCCTGGATTTTTGTTTTGTTTTGTTTTTTGTTTTTGATATCCAGAATTTTAGTTACATGCCAAAAGGTATCCACCGTCTCTGAATCTTGTAACTGAGGCCTTATTTGGTATGTTACTTCTCTGGTGACAAATAATTGACAAAACCAATTTAAAAAGGAGTTCAATTCCCAGAACCCACCTGGCACCTCACAACTGTTTATAACTCACAACTGTTTATAACTGTTATATTAGGGTTCTCTAGAGGAACAGAACTGATAGTATGAATATCTGTCTGTCTGTCTATTGGGAATTTGTTAGAATGGCTTACAGGCTCTGATCCAAAATGTAGTCTAAAAGTGGCTGGCTGTGAAAGGTCCAAGAATATAAATGTAGTACACTGTTCAGTTCATGAAGCCAGATGTCTCAGCTGGTCTTCAGTATACATCAAAATCACAAAGAAGTAGTCTCTAATACTAATGAAGGAATGGACTTGCAAGCTGGCAAAGAGAGCAAGCTTCTTTCTTCTATGTCCTTTATATGGTGTGCAGAAGGTGTGAACCAGATTAATGGTGGATCTTCCCATTTCCAACAATCTGGATTAAAAGTGGGTCTTCTGGGCTGGAGAGATGGCTCAGCGGTTAAGACCACTGACTGCTCTTCCAAAGGTCCTGAGTTCAAATCCCAGCAACCACATGGTGGCTCACAACCATCTGTAATGAGTGAGATCTTCTAGTGTGTCTGGTGTGCTTACATGTAATAAATAAAATTTTTTTAAAAAGTGGGTCTTCCCATTTTAAATGATGTAATTAAGAAAACTCCCTTACAGGTGTATCAGCTGCTTGGGTTTTACTTAATTCCATATGTAGTTAAGTTGACCACCAAGAACAGCCATCACAACTGTCGTCAAATAAAGTACATAAGTCTTTTTGAAAAACAAAACAAAAAAATAAAACAAAAACCAAAGGAGATTTATCTTGGCTCAACAGTTAGATCAGAGGGGTAGTCTTTCAGGACAGGATAGGGCTGGTGGCTGGTGCAGCTCTGTCCTTGTCAGCTGGAGCTTGTGTAGCTTGTTCACATCTGCAGATCACGAAGCAGATACTAAGCCAGAATTTGGGTTGTAGCCTTCAGACAGTGCCTATGTCTGCCAGCTGGGCACATGTTCCAAAGGTTCCATAGCCTCCCAAAATAGTAGCACCAGCTGGGGATCACTGGCTAGACAATCCTGTAGGGACTGTTGTTTTACATTCATACTGTGTTTGGGGAAAAGGATTCTGCAGTGTACTTTAGGGGCTTGAAAGTACTGAGTTACTCAAATGACCCCTTAAATCTAATAATCAGTATCCTAAAAAATAAAAAATGAAAAAAAAATGCCAAGGGGGCTGGTGAGTTGGCTCAACAGTTAAAAGTACTTACTGCTCTTGCAGAGGACCCAGGTAAGATTCTCAGTGCTCAAACAGTGGCTCACAACCATCTGTAACTCCAGTCCCAGGGGGTATGACACCCTTTCTGGTCTCCTCGGGTGTGTGGTGCCTACATGCAGGCAAAACACTTATACACATCAAGTAATTTTTTTTAAAAATTAAAAATATCAAAGAGGAAAAAAAAAAAGTCCCAAAGAGGAGGAAAAGTGTCGCAGAGGAGAGGAGACAGAGACTGAAGTGACAGGGACACAGGAAACTGGAAGAAGCGGGAAGGATCCTCCCAGGACCCGTGGGAGTGCAAGTCTGGGACAATGCCATCTCATAAGTCCTGACCTCAGCAACAGGAGAAGAGGTTTCTGGAAGGTTTTCATTATATTTTGTGAGATTGGGTCTGGTTCTGTAGCTAGGCTGGCTTTGAATTTACAGTCTTCTTTCCTTAGCCTCCAGAGTGCAGAGAGTCCAAGCATATTTGGTAATTCTTTCTGTTGATCAGTGTCTGCTTGTAGCAGTTTTTTTTTTAATAGCAAAAGTACAGAAAAATAAGGCTACTGTTGTAAAATATTCAGCATCTTTGGACAGATAGGGTCTTCAAAGACTGTCTCAGACATAGCTGACTGGTGCAGGCGACAGCCATAATGGAGGGTGGCACTGGCCAGCTGGTTTGGCACAGAGATGTCATGCATTTGGGATACCTGTCAGCTCACTATGTCCCCTCTGGTCTGACCAGCTTCATGGGAGGCAGAGGCAATGTCCAGCAGCCTGAGGCCTTTCTTCAGGCCACCTTCCTCATCCTAAGCACTGTGACATCTAGACCCTGTGCTTAAGTGTGGTGGGATATGCTAGAGTCTGGCGGCGATTTGGGCATATTATATCTAGTGGTTGGGATTGCTGAGGTGTGTTGGGGTAAGTAAGCTGTTGTGGACCAAAGTGAGCTAGGGTCTGCTGGGGTGAGTTAAGGTGTGTTCCTCTGGCACCCATTGTTGAAACTGCACCAGCAAACTCATGTACTAGAGTCGTCCGGGCTGTCCCCATGCTTGTAGTAGTATACCACTGAGTAGTGGAGGTTTGGAGTTAGGCCATCACTGTCTTTCCCCTTCACATGGCCCACTGAGGTACACATAACATTCTCAGGGAGATGGAGGCAAGCATTGAGGAGACAGGCTGGTGACATTGCTATTCTTTGTCATGGAGGGAAAATGGCCCCTTGGTGGAGTAGCAGCCTAACTGTGAACCAAGGATGATTTTAATATCTTCCCTTGGCTGGTTACCTTTGGGACATGATAAACACTGATACTGGCACCTGTCCTCAGCATCACCAGTGTGGTTTATGTGGGACTATCAGACATTGGGTGAAATCCCACAGCTGGCTTGCAAGCCATTCTCTGCAATCTGATCTGTGGGAGAGTTTGAAATACTTTCTGGTTTTATGTGAATTCATCAACTCCCTGAAAATTACCCTAAAAGGGCACACACTGAAAGCCTTTAGGAATTACTCAAATACAGCTGAGCTGTGTGGCGTATGTAACTTAATCAGCTGCAGGGCTTGGGAAACACAAGGTGACCGTGGTGATTTGAGAAGGCCACCATTGGTCCAGATCTGCCCAGGGAGAGTGTGGTTGAGGACTGTTCTGGGCAGAGTTCCTCTTAGGCACAGGTGCCTGCCAGATGTCTCAGTCCTTATCTGGCTCCTGCCTGCTGTGATCCAGGTCGCAAGTCCCCTGTCCTCAAGAAACCTGGAGGAGGAAATGAAAGGTCTGTCGCAGGTGATGCAGCAGGTGAGGGCACTCATTCTAGTTGATCTTGGCCTCCCTTGGCTGGGCCTCTGAGCCTGTACAGAACTGGATTTACCAGACCCATAACGTGGTGGCCAGGGCCCAGACTTCTGGTGTGCCCCAGGAATACCCAGTGGCTTTCTAATGTCTTCCTTTTTAGG
The DNA here is from genome assembly GCF_000001635.26 of Mus musculus. Taxonomy (NCBI): domain Eukaryota; kingdom Metazoa; phylum Chordata; class Mammalia; order Rodentia; family Muridae; genus Mus; species Mus musculus. The sequence continues at coordinate 33,630,515 of NC_000071.6, read as the reverse complement.
TCTTATTCCAGATGAGAACTATTCCATTTTCTACATCAAGTAGCTGTACCTAACCCTGCAACATTTTTTAAAATTACTTTTTGTTGTTTGGGAACAAGGTTGTCTAGGGATTACAGGCTTGTGAAATTGCAGCCTATTCCTAGCCAAGTCGGCAGGCGGTTTCATTTTGCTGCGCCTGGCCTCTAGCACCCTGAGAAGTGCTCCACCCCAGTCACACCCACCTGCAGAGCAGCTTTCCTTCACAGCACCGGTACCCAATGCACAAAAGTGCCTTCCAGTCACACGGTAGGTCCAGAAATGAGACTCCCAAAGGGAAGGGTCCTGCCCAAAGGCACATTACCAGCAAAGGACAGGAGAAGCTGGGCATTGGTGGCGCCTGTCTTTAATTCCAGGGCTCGGAAGACAGAGGCAGAAGGATCTCTAGGAGTTCGAAGCCATCCTTGTCTACAGTCCGAGCTTCATACTGAGATTTTGCTATAAAAGAAAGAAAGAAAAAGAAAAAAGGCAGGGAGATGAAGGTGGTCACATCGGACTTTGGAATCCGGGAGCCTATAGGTACCACTACCGGCCTTCGATGCCCCGCGGACACCCGAAGGTTAACGTCACACCCGGCGCGGGCCAGCTCGCACAGGGGGGCGGGGCCAGCAGCGGCGCACGGTACCCGTAGGAGGGAAGTGAGAGGAAACGGGGGCGGGGCGTCACGAGGCCACACCCACAACACGCCGGGCAGTGACGTCGCCCGCCTAGCGGTGCGGCTGAGGGTTGATTGCTTGCGGCGGCTTCCGCGGGCGGGTGCGCGAGCGGACGGCTGACGGCTCGGGGCGGTGGTAGCGGCGCGGCGACCAATGAGGGCGTCCGGAGGGGGCGGGGCGTCGGCTGCGGTTTTGTTCCGCGGTGACTGAGGCTCACCGTCCCCATGCGCGGAGCGCGGCCTGCGCGGCCGGCGCCCTGCCCCAGCTACGGAGCTCGGTGCTCACTCGCCTCGCGGAGAGTGCTCTGCGCCGTCGTTCGCCTGCTCATCGCTAAGAGCTCCAGCCACCGCAACGCCGTGTCCTTGCGCTGCGATCCCGGAGTCTCCGTACGTCGGCCGGCGCCGCGCAGCCGCACGTCGAGAGCCGGGTGCATCGGCACAGCGCGCGGAACACCCTCTAGGGCCAGCCGGCGTCTCAGCACCTTAAGGTCCCCGCGCGCCCCGGGCCCAGCACTGTCCTCGTGTCCCGTGTCCCCGACATCCTAAGGTCCTCGGGGACCCAGCATCTGAAAGAACCCTGGGCCCCAGCTCCCTAGAGTCCCCTGGGCCCCAGCTCCCCGAACTCGTGGCGAGTCCGGGGACCCCTCCAATTAGGCCAGGCCCCAAGCATTCTGTTGTGCGCGCTCCTGCACGCCAGGCGGTAAGGCCTGCCCGCTGCGCCTGGGGCGCGCTGCCACTTGTTGAATCACTTTTCATGTCGACTTTGAGACCTGTTGTCGCCATGCTGAGTCCGTGGGCCCGTGAACCCGCTGTTGTTGAGACTCAGTGATTGTTATTTTGTATTCAGGAAGCAGGAAGTTTGACGAGATATGATGGTCCCTTAAGGGAATCCCAAGAGCAGATCCTCCCCAACGACCTGTGGAAGGTGACTTGGAAGTCTATTCCGAAGCCACTTTCCTGCGTAGACTGAGGGTGTGTAAGTCCCTTTAAGACTTCCTGTGTGGAGGATGGGATGTGCGATGTTCACAATGTATTTTACCGCTCCGAATGCTATTGCCTTTGTACATTAGTCTTAATTACAGATCTGTGATCTATCACTCCAAATTAAAATCACTTTAATTTTTTGCACTTCAAGGTATTTAATCATTAGATATATCTTTAAGTATGAATCTAAGCTTATTCTAACCCTCCAGCCCCACTACTTAAGTTTATAATGATGTTTCAGCTCTGAGAATTTTGAAGATGGACTAGTTTGACTTGAAAGGTGTACTTTAGTTTTTACATTAAGAAATTTGACTTGTGCTCACTGATGCTGCTGCTTCAAATACATATTTGGTCATCTTAGGAAAGTGGGTCTTGGAAGGGAAGTTCAGCATCTCAGAACAAGGTAGGACCGAGGATAGTTTTTCCAAATTCTGAATATTACGCCAAGGTGGAAATTGAAATTGATTAGGAAGAGTAGATGGACTTTGCTGTTTTGGTTAGTGGTTGGTCGTTCTTTCTGATGACTCCTCTGGCACCTGTTCTCCTCTTTACGTCTCTTTGTTTAGTGAGCATAGCAAGCCCGGTCCCTTCTCATGGCCTGATAAATGATTCTGCTTGCTGTCCCTGGAGCTTAGATCTTGGTTCTGGAACTTTTTCCTCTGGTGTGTGAGCTTGTGGCTTGGACTGGAGCCATACCAAGTCACATGGCCTTTCAGATCTTCCCCTAGGTTGGATTTGGCAACCGTAAAAGAGAGAATTTTAGTTGCTACTCTTGAGACAGAAGATGCTGAACAATCCTTTTTTTTTTTTTCCTTTTTAAATTAAAACACTTGTTTCATGGGTGTGGGTGACTGTTTTGCCTGATTGTGTGTCTTCATCACGTGCATGCTTGGTGTCCTTGGAGGAGGGAAGAGAGTGGTGGTCCCATAGGACTGGAGTTACAGGAGTTTATGAGCCATCATGTAGTTCCGAGGGATCTAATACAGTCCTCCGCAAGAGTAGCCAGTGCTCTTAACCAGTGAGCTAACCCTGTAGCCCAAACAATCTTCTTTTCCCTTTCTTTTTCTTTTTCTTTTTCTTTTTCTTTTTCTTTTTCTTTTTCTTTTTCTTTTTCTTTTCCCTTTCTTTTTCTCTTTCTCTTTCTCTTTCTCTTTCTCTTTCTCTTTCTTTTTCTTTTTCTGTTCTTCAGGACATGGTTTCTCTGAGAACCATCTACCCCTGCCTCTGCGGTGCTGGGACTAGAGGTGTGGACCATCACTGCCCAGCTTCCTTTTTTTTAAAAGTAGTTGTACTTCCAACTTCTAGTTATAGAGATTATATAGACACACACACACACACACACACACACACACACACACACACTCGAGCACTCAGGGTTCAGGAATATCAAGAACTCCAGTCTGAGAATGAACATGATTTTATTGATTTAAAGTAAATCCTTAGGTATTTTCCATTTGTGCTTTGGAAACACTTAAAAATTTTTTTAAATTAAGCAATCCTTTACTTCCCAGGTGGTGATGGCAGACACCTTCAATGCCAGCACTTGGGAGGAAAAAGCAGGCAAAGAGAGATTTCTGTGAGTTCAAGTCTAACCTGGTATACAGAGTGAATTCCAGGACAGCCAGGGTTAGACAAAGAATCGCTGTCTCAACAAAACAAAACCAAACAAAAAACCTTAGTGTTTTTGAGACTTGGTATCCCAATGTAGCACAGGCTGACCTGGAAATTGTAACCCCCCACCCCTGCCTTTCAAATGCTGGAATTATATGTATACATTACAGTGTCTGGGAGCCTTTATTTTTGGGTGCAGTTTTAGGTTTACAAGAAATTGAACTCTACTCTTTCCTCCTCTACTTAGTCTATACTATTATCAATATCCCTATTGGAGTGGGATATTGATTCTGTTGATACTAGACTTTTTTTTTAATGTCTCTTTTAAAGAAAGATGCTATCTCTTTTTATGTTTTGAGTGTTTTGCCTGCATGTATGTATGTGCACCATGTGTGTGCCTGGTGCCTGCAGAAGTCAGAAGGGGATGTTGGGTTCTCTGGAGTTGAAGTTGTGGATGATTTGGAGCCAACATCTGGTTGCTGGAAATTGAACTCTGCTCCTCTGCAAGAGCAACAAATACTCTTTAGCTGCTGAGCCGTATCTCCAGCCCAGATGCTAGTCCAGAGTTACTGTGTTCATTCCTTCAGGTTTTCCCTGTGGATGACCCTGTGGTTTTGTTTCTTAAGCTGTTGGCTTTTTAATTTCGTTCTTTTTTATTAGAACTAACTAGAACTTGTAGTATGATTTTGAAAAAAACGATGATGAGGGGACATTTTTGCTTTAGTCTCAGTGCTTTGAGTTTTTGGCTATCAATTAGGAATGCTGTTGGGTTTGTTTTAGTTGTCAGTTGACTTTTTGTTAAACAGAGTCTCATTTTTATCAAGTTCTCATTGTAGTCTTGACTGGCCTAGAACTCACTGTGTAGAGCAGGATAACCAAGAATTTAGAGATCCATCTGTCTACCTCCTAAGTGCTAGAATTATAGGCACCACCACATCTGCCCTCTAGCCCTCAGTGTTTTTCTTTGTAGCTCTGGCTATCTTGGAACTCATTCTGTAGATCAGGTTGGCATGGAACTTGGAGATTCTCTTGCCTCTGCCTCTTGAGTTCTGAGTTTAAAGGTGTGTGCCACCACCGCTGTTTGGCTGTCTTTTTGTGTTTTTAATGGGGACTTTTTTGCATAGACATGATTGAAGCAAGGACAACCATGTTAAATGGGATTGGACACAAAGACAGTGACCTCATGCTGGCAGTCTCCATGGTAGCTGCCCAGATTCTTGAAGATGCCTCTCTTGAGCACATGGACAGGACCAGTTCTTAAGGGGGAAACCTTGCTATCTAAAGAGAACTTAGTATTAGAGTTTCTACTATTAAGTCATTTGGGGAAAAGATCTTAGCAGGTGAGGGAGATCAGAGACTGCTTCTAAGACCTGTTCTAACCTTATACTAATAACTTAGGTAATAAGTCCAAAAACATGAATGAGAGCCAAACTATATATGTAAAGCATATTACACTGAGTACAAACGTATATTACTAGTTCTGGAGGCTGGGAAGTTCAGGACAGAAGTCATTCAGCAGGGTGGACCACGTCCAAATGAAGCCTTGCAATTGCATCTTCTAGATGGAGAGAAGGATGCATTCTCGCCTGGTGGGAGTGAGGAAGGCCATGTTGTCATGAGGCAGGAGGGAGAAGGCTATGGCCTTACAAAGTTTAAGGCAGGAGGAAGGCTGCCCTTAACGTGGTAGGAGGGAGAAGGCTTTGCCTTGTGAGAAAGAAGAGGCATGTCCTTCCTTTGTGCAATAGATGGAGAAGGCTATATCTTTACATGGTGTGGTAGAGGAGGCCATGTTTTAACATAACACGATGGAGACAGGAGGCTGTGTTCTCATGTGATAGAAAGCAGGGAGAAGCCCATGTCCTTAATGCAGTAGGATGGAGAAGACCATGTCCTCACATGTACTGGAGGGAGGAGACCATGCTTTCACATGTGATAGAGGATGCCATGTTTTCATGTAGTGTGATAGCGGGAGAAAGGCATGTCTGTCTGGTGCAAGAAAGGGAGGCATGTCCTCACATTAGGAAGGAAGGACAGAGTCATGTCATTTTGTGATTGAATGGAAGGAGAAGGCTTTGTCCTTATGTGGAAAGGGAGGGAAAGGTTTTGTTCTTATAAGAGAGGGGAGGGCCCTGTCCTTATGTAGTAGAAGGCAGGGGAAGACCTTGTTCTTCTGGGAAGGTTATTTCTCTTGTAGAAGGGAGGGAAAAACCATGTTCTTGTAGGATGGGAGGGAAGGGAGCCTACAAGAAGGAGGTTCAGTCCTCATGAGGGAAAGAAAAGAGAGGAAATGCCGCCTCATGAACTGGAAAGCAAAACGGTGAGCTGCAGAAACCTCTTACATTTCATTAGGGAAGAGTTCTCATGATGTAATAACACTGAGACGGCCTGAGATATAGAAGGGACCCTCCAAATAGTAACACCCGTTTACCCTCTTCCTTTTTTTCTTTTCCTCCTGGTACTAGGGAGTGAAACCCAGATCCTTGGGTGTGCTAGGCATCTGTTCCTGTGGGGTTTTGTTTCCATCTATGTATGTATATTTTTTTAAAGATTTATTTATTTATTATATCTAAGTACACTGTAGCTGTCCTCAGACACTCCAGAAGAGGGCGTCAGATCTTGTTACAGATGGTTGTGAGCCACTATGTGGTTGCTGGGATTTGAACTCAGGACCTTCAGAAGAGCAGTCAGTGCTCTTAACCGCTGAGCCATCTCACCAGCTTCTATTTATTTTTTTAAGATACAATTTTTCTGTGTAGCTCTGGCTGTCCCAGAACTCATTCTGTAGACCAACCTGCCTCTGTAGACTCAGAGATGCCTCTGCATCTCAAGTGCTGGGACTAATGGAGTGCACCACCACCTGACCCTGCTTGTGTGTGTATGTGTGCGCGCGCCCCTCTGTCTGTCTGTCTGTCTGTCTGTTTCTCTGTCTCTCTGTGTGTGTTTATTACAAATAGGTTGTCTCCTGCATTTTATCAAGTGCTTCTTGGCATCTCTTGATCCCAAAGTGTGGTTTATTTTATTTTATTTTATTTTTGAGCTTGTGAGGGAGTACATGAATTGATGTTTACTCCTCTACACTTTTTACATAGACACCCTGCTGGCCAAGTCAGCTAGTCATGGGTTTTCATACTATCAAGACCTTGATTTGCCTTGCTGGGGGAGGTTTTGTCCTTCCCTCATTTTGTTTTGAAAATGCTTTCCAAAAAAACTTGTACAGTTTATCAGTAAGACCAGCTTTGTGGCACCCAAACAAGGCTTTGTTCCAGACACTCCAGAATCAGCATGACATCTAAATGTAACATTTCGGCCCCAGCTGATCAGTGACTGCCAAAGAAGGACGGTAATCTAAGTTGGTAGTCTGTACTGTTTTCGTTTGCAAGCCTTGTGTGGCACATGAGATTCCAGCCCTCCATCTTCCCTGGTTTCCTGTAGGAGTGGTGACTGGCCCCAGGAGAAGAACAGGGCATTGTTTGGGCTACTATGGCAGCATAACAAATCACCTCCACAGTTGGTAGCTGGAAACGGTAATAATCATTGATTTTTGTCCATTGTTGCTGGGGTGTGGAATTCTATAGCAGCTTAGTGGGGTAGCGCCATGTTTAGGATCTCAGGAGGGTTGGTCAGGTGGGTCTGGCTAGACCTCACATACATACAGGGATTCCCTAGGCCACTGTCACATGTCTCCTCGCATGCTGCCTTTGGGATTTGTCTCTAAGAGCCTGGCAGATGGAGTATCCTTTTCACTTTAGTCTGTACTGCCTAGCTTCTGACCACTGTCAGGGTGGTAATAGACTCTGCTTTTCCTGAGAGGAGTGTAGGTGTCTCAGGCCTGTTCTAACGCCTCTGCTCATGACTTGACAGGTATAACTGATGTGCAGTCAGATTATTGGTTATTTTTCAAGTGCTCTACATTAAAATTATTTTGTGTGTGTGTACGTGGTTTCTTTTTTTTTTCTTTTTTCTTTTGGTTTTTCAATACAGGGTTTCTCTGTGTAGCCCTGGCTGTCCTGGAACTCACACTGTAGACCAGGCTGGCCTCGAACTCAGAAATCCACCTGCCTCTGCCTCACAAGTACTGGGATTAAAGGTGAGTGCCACCACGCCCGGCATGGTTTCTTTTAAACACAGAAATAAGTTGATCGTGGTGGCACGTGCCTAGCATTCTGGAGAGAGAGGCATGTGGATCTCTGTGAGTTTGAGGTCAGCCTGATAGTTCCAGAATATCCAGGGCTACAATACAGAGAAAACTTGTCTTGAAAAACAGAAACAAAAACGCACACAGATGTACTGTTTTCATTTTAATCCCAGGAGTGGGGAATATGGTGCTGTTTCCAGCTGTCTGCAGTGATTGACTGCTTTGCCTTGTGTTTTAGCAGAGGTGTGGTTTTGCCAGCTGCAGATAGTTTCTGTAATTGTGTGACATTTGGAATTCTGGGAACTTTTCAGAGGGTATATAAATGTTAGAGCCAGAAGAGGAGGTGGCTGGTTGTTAGTCATTCAGGGAGAGGAGGTGGTTGGTTTGTTAGTAGTCGTAAGATATAAGAAATAAGTTAGATTCAGAGATCTCTCTCTCCCCTCTATCCTCTTTCTCTCTTACCTACTGATAGGAGGTGAAACTGGGGAGGAGTGTGATAAAAGGTGGGAAAAAGAAGAACCCACAAAGTAGTAAAGACCAGCTATAGTGTAGGAGTCAATTTTCTACCATTTCCGTTCTAGGAAATCAAACTTGGGTTGTTAGGCTCAGAGGTAAGCCTTTTACTCACTCAGCCATCTTGCTGGCCATCTTGCTGGCCCTCCTACGTTTTTTTTTTAAGATTTATTTGTATGTGTGAGAGCATTTTGTCTGCATGTCTGTATGTGAACCAGTTGCATGCTTGATGTCCTGAAGAGGCCAGAGAGGTCATTGGATCTCCTGGAACTGGAGTTACAGATAGTTGTGCAAACTGCCATGCAAGGGATTGGAATATAATCCAGGTCCTTTGGAAGATTGACAAATGCACGTAACTGCTGAGCCCGTCTCTCCAGTCTTGTATATCTCTATATCTACCTATATCTTTACCTGTATCCATATCCGTATCTGTCTATATTTTAAGAGATGAAAGTCTCTATCTGTTGCCCAGGCTAGTTTCCGGTCACTAGATTTGATACTTTTCCTGTCCCAGCCTCTGGAGTAGCTGAGGTTATAGGTGTGTACCATTGTGCTTAACTTTCAGATGGTTTTTTGAAAGAAAACTAAAGAAAGAAACTGAAAATCTGGCATTGTATGCCTGTGTTTTGGCTGCCTGTTGGATCTTGAATTTGAGATGACTTTGGTGTAACAGAACTAACTGGTGGGCTTCTTTGTTAGAACTACCTCAGGCTATGTGCTTTTGTCTGTGTAGTGGGAGCAGCATGATGCAGATAATTCTCTGTTGCCTAGTTTTTGTGGTTTAGGCTCCAGGTTTTGTGCTTAAAGTCAAGCTGTTTAAGCAGGACTTGAACACTTTTCTTCCTATGTAATACGTTAGGAGCCAGAATGGAGACGATGGAGTAGCTTACCAAGCGTAGATTTGAACTTGGTGTCAAGGTCTGTGTTGGCTGGGTACCTGCTTTGAGCCTGCTGCTCAAAGGTGACTTTCTCCACCTGTCCTTGCTATTTCCAGACTGGTCTGGAGCCTGTTGTTCACACAGATCCTATTGTGCTGCAAATCCTTATTAAATTCCACGTCAGGTGGCCTGCCTGTGGAAGTGCCAAGATGAGTTCTTCCCATTCAAAGGGTTTGTGACCCTGCAAGCTGGAGAACCCTCTGCAGTATGGTGGCAGTGGAGGCTTCTATCTCATGGAGTAAACAGGATGACAAACATCAGAGGAAATTCCTGCCTGAAAGCCTAGAAGTCCAGGGATCCTGAAGTCTGTAGAATGGGAGCAGTGTGGAGAAGTAGTGTAGCAGGTTAGGTGTTGTGTAGGCAGAGAGGAGAGACGGACACCAAAGCAGCAGAGATGAGGACGCACTGGGAGGGAGGCCAGGCACACAGGGTGCTTAATTGTCATGAATCAGAAAGCTTAGGATGAAGATGTGGATGGGCTCTAAAAAGAAGAACAGTGGCAACCGGAAAGATTGGAGAGGTGGCAGGAGAGACAGATGAATTCAGGGGTCTGAATAGAACAGTCTGGGACCGTTTCCAGAAGAGCACTGAGGACACTCAGTAGCCACCAAGTGTCTGAGGCCCCAAGGGACTTGGAAGATACCTGCAGTTCTTGCTCATTATCCTAACCCTGGAGAGAAAAGATACTGAAGCCAGGCAGGAGCCAGAGGTGTAAGCTTCCTGTGAGCACAAAGAAGCTACCTTGTTTGGGGGTCACCATTCCTAGGAAGCTGCAAGACGAGGCCAGTCACAGTGGGTAAGAAAGCACTGCTTCCCAAGATGACACAGGTAACTTCAGTGAGCCAATAGAAGTTAGCCTAAGAGCTTTACAATCCTGCTGGAGACTTGTGGGGGAGACTACTAGGCAGAGGCATTGTATTTGAAAATATAAAGGACTTAGGAGCAGACCTCAGTATGTCATTTAATTGGACTGTTTGTCATAGTGTGGTGTTGAGAGTAGTTTACTGAAAGTGTTCAGAGAGAGCTGGCAAGATGGCTCAGTGGGTAAGTACCTTTCAGTTTGATAACCCAACTTGAAGCTCCAGAACCCCCAGTGTGGGAAGAGAGAACCAACTCCTGCAAGTTGTTTCTGATCTCTACACGTGCTGTGCATGCATACAAAATAAATACATTAAAACTTCATTTTATGTATGTGAGTGCTTTGCCTCTCTGTGTGTGTGTGTGTGTGTGTGTGTGTGTGTGTGTGTGTGCACCACATATATTCATGATGCCTGAGGAGGCCAGAAAAGGTATCAGATTCACTAGAATTGGAGTTCCAGCTGGTTGTAAGCTGCTATTGTGAGTTCTAGGAACTGAACCCAAGTCCTCTCCAAAAGGAGCAAGTGCTCTTAACTGATAAACAATCTCCCTGGTTCCCAAATAAATAAGTAAAGAAATGTTTAACAAATTTTTAGAGAATGCTCATAGTGGCAGGCCTGTAAATCCCAGCACTTGGGAGGCAGAAGCAGGTGACTCTTGTGAGTTCAGGACCAGCCTGTACTCAGCCTGGAGAGTAAGTTTCAGGCCAGCCAGGGCTGTACAGTGATCCTGCCTCAGAAAGTCTTAACCCCAAGACCTCAGAATTGTGAACTAAGTTTAGAAATGGGGTTGTTTTACATGTGGTTAGTTAAGTCATACTGGTATGGGATGAGCTCTAATTCCAAATGACTGGAATATTTTGTACAAAATGGGACATTGGACACAGAGATGTGGGAACATGGAGACTGTGAGCCAGAATCCTGAACTCATTCATAGAGTCTGGGGAGGGACTGTTCAACAAAGGTGGGACTTTTACTGCAACCAGAGGACACTGATAGTGTTATACAGTGTCCAGTCAACTCCATGTGATAAACTGAATTAAACAAACAAAAAATAGAGAACCTACTTTGATGCTGTTTTTGAGGGTAGTTCCCCAGGTAATGAGGTCTCTGCCATTGGTGGAGCTGAGTTGGTGGGCACTCCTGTACTGTCTTTGTAGAGTACCTGCTCTGGGTGTACCAGTCTTGGTGCTGGCATGGCCATAGTTTGGGATGGAGAAGAACAACTTGGGCTAGGGTGAGGATTTTGCTCTGTATCCAGGAGTCCTGGAACAATGACTGACAGAGACTGGAGCACTAGCCTCACCTGCTGAGGTCAGGTTCAGAGCTGCCACGTGGGTCAAAGGACTGCCTTAGGAGTCAGTAGTAGCCAGGTCTGGAAGGCTGAATAAGGTGCAGTGGGGAGCTGGGTAGAGCATCATCCAAGCCACAGGCTTACTGGCAAAACAGTTTTGGTGAATGTATTGCAGAGGGAAGGGAAGTGAGCAGACTGTAGCTTGTCCTTTGTGGCATGCTCACTCTACATGAGGAGTTGACATTCAGGAGGGGTGGGTGTGGGTCTGGATGTATTTCCCTGAGCGCCTGAGTTTGCATGTCTTTGTCATCAGCTCTCATCAGAACACCTGCCCCTCTCTCCTGGGCAGGGCTGTTTAGTTCCATCATCTGAGCCATATTTCTCTGCTTTGGCTATCTTCCCTATGTCTACCTTGGTATCAGTCTTGGTCTTTGTCCCCCTCTTCTCTTGCTTACCTGTCAGTCTTGGTTAACACCAAAGAGGCTTTTTTTGGTTTACCCTTTTATTTATTTTATTATTTTTTTTGTTTTTTTGTTTTTTGTTTTTGTTTTTTTGGTTGCTCCTTTTAAATTGGCCTTTTGAACTATACCTCATTTTGTGCATTCAGGTTTCTGTAGATTCACTTGGCATTGTGGGTTGAATTGTAACCCCCAAAACTATATTCAAGCTCTAACCTCCGGATCTGTGAGTGGCCTTATCTGGAGATTGGGTCTTTGCAGGACCTGGCTAGTCCATTCCATATGTATACTAGAGTCTGTTTTGCAATGGTGGGGATGGAGCTCAGAGCCTTGAGCACCTAGGGACAGGTGCTACCACTGAGCCACACCCTAATTCCATGAGCTGCTTTTGAGTTGCCCCATCCTTGTGACCTGTGTTGCACACGTCTCCCTCAGCAGTTTCCAGCAGACTCTTTGTTCCACGTTTTAAACATCTGTGATTATGACAGGGTGACAGTCTATGCTTCATCCATTCCCCTATTAAGCAGCATGCAGAGCTTCCAAATATCCACGCCTTGCCTTACACCAGGTCACTGATAATAATAGAAAATAATGCCAGTAATATGTTGTCAGCTAACAGCAATTAGTCAGACTTTGGACGTAGTCTCTTTGAGGATCATTATTGTACATTTTGTGCCCTTCAGCCTGGGCGGGCCTTGTTCTGCTTTTTCATGACCCAGCATTTATTTTAAAAATCTCCTGGGGAGATTTTATTTTTGTTTTGTGTTAGGGGTGTCTTGGCAGCAATATTTCTGTGTACATGTGTGTGCATTGCTTGTAGAGGCCAAAAGAGAGCATCAGATCCTCTAGGACTGGAGTTTACAGAAGGTTGTGAGCTGCCCTATGAGTTCTAGGCATTGAATCTGGGGCCTCTGGAAGAGCAGTCAATGCTCTGAACTCCTAAGACATCTCTCTAACCAGACGTGCTGCTTCTAAAGAACTGGTCAGCTCTTTTGTTGATTGCTTCACTGGGTTCCCCTGATATTCTGATTAAATTGAGGTTCTGAGCTTTTGTGAAGAGCCCCACTGTGGGCTGTGATCTCCTTAGAGTCTCCTCAGGAGTCTTGTGTCCATATGTTGTGGCACTGGCTATAGTCACTTTGGTCCTGTGGTTCAGCCTGGTTTTGTTATTTTTTTCCTTTGTAGTTAAATGTCTTATGAGAAGGTAGTTGGACACTTCACTACTCTGTTGACCTTCAGAACTCACAGATGGTCCTTGATGGAGATTTCTTATATAGGATATTTGTAAAATGGCAGACTTTGAAGTGTTTCTGATATTGTAACTGTTGGTAGTTATAACTGTGCTATAGGGAAGAATTTCACTTATGGGGACTGATTTTTCTCAGACATTGACTCATTCAGGTAGATTTAGGACTTCTGGTTCATTTTGTGGGTTGGATTAAAAAAAACTTTATTTTTAATTTTTTTTTTTAAAGTTGCACTGTACTTCTGTGGCCTTTCTACATTGATGTGTGTGCTTTGTGTGATGAGGTTACAACAAGGTATGTGAGGACTGGAGAGAAGGCTCAGGGGTTAAGAGCAGTGTCTGCAGCTGGGCCTTGGAGGCTGCAGTACAATGACGGCTGCAGCACACACCTTTAATCCCAGCACTCAGGTAGCAAAGAGAGGTGGGTCTCTGAGTTGGAGCCGCTCCGGTCCACAGAGTTCCAGGCCAGCCTGGGCTATGTAGAGAAGCCCTGCCTTGGGCCAGCAGCTCCTCATCCAAAGGAGCTAGGTTCAGCTCCCCACCCTCATGGCGTCTAACGCCTGTCTAGCTCCAGGTTCAGGGGGTCTGATAACTCTCTGGCCTCAGTGGACACTGCATCTGCATGTAGTGCACACACACACACAATAAAATTAAAGTAAATCAAGGTGTTTGAGAGTCCATGTGGTGGCACGTGGGCCAGGAGGGACCACTTGTCATTACTCTTCTTGACAGAAGACCCTGCAAAGCCCTTACCCTGTTAGGGCATGGCTCAGAGGTTGGGTTGGGGCTTTCAGTTTAGATGAGCAGCGGGCCAGACTGCCCGTGGCCCTGCGTCCCAGCTGGCTCTGTCTGGCTTACGGAGGATCAGCACTTCTCCTAGGACATGGCTCGTTCAGATTCAGGTTCCTTTATTTGAAAGAAAGGAAAACAGGCTGACCCTGCTCTGTTTGCTCCTCCTCTAGTCTAAATTGGAGATGGTATTCACTGTGCTGGGGTAGACTAGACTAAATGCTGTTGTCTTTAGGCATGGTAGATGAGATTTCAGGTCAGAGAGACTAAACAGGAATAGTATGTGAGTGGTGTGATATACCCCGGGCTGAGAACATGTGTTAGTGGGACCTTTTATTGAACTGAGCTCACATGTGGGCCTGGGCTGGGTACCTGCTTCCTGCATCCACTAATGGAAACTCACAAGCTCTAGGCTAGCCAGTGTGTGGTTGGTATGCTGTTGGTGACATGAGGCCCTGATTCCTGTGCTTGCTACGTGTCAACCTTGCCTTGTTCAGTCACATGCTGGCTTTTGAGCCTCAGGTTTCAAAGTCACAGGGGGAAGTATTTGTTGTTTCTGTTGACAGAATGTATATATATTTTCAAGAATGAAAAGTTGGTATTTGATCTTATTTGAGATCTTTCTGATCTCTGTAAAAATATCCATATGATTTTCTCCTGTTGACAGAGCCCTAGGTTTGTACCCTCTTTGTTTGCCAGCATGACCCCTACCAGGCTTGTGATGTTACTTCCAGCAGGTGTGGATGTTGTGGTCATACCCAGTGATCTTGGGCAAACACTCCCAGGATTGCTCTCCTTTGGAGTGCCTTACTGGGTGGAAGGAGGTGACTTGAACCTCAGGGTGTTTTTTTTGTTTTTGTTTTTTGGGTTTTTTTGCTCATGGATACACCCTGCAGAGGCCCTGAGGTAGTTCTGTTAGGCTAACTCTTTTGAGTAATGTGCTTGTTCTGGGGTGTTGCATGACAGTGCATCATGTTGAGGCACAGCTGACTCCTGAGATATTTCATATTTATAGGTTTTTTTTCTTTGCACTCTAAGCAAGGGGTCACCACTGAGCTCCACTTCCAGCTCCATGTGTTGTTTCCTAGTTTGCCATGTTTTCCCACCCTGTGTTCTGGGTTCTTTGCTTTCTGATCTGGTAGCCCTTGTTCACACACCCACAGTGAGACAAGCTCCACATGCACAGTGGGATGGAAGCTGCAAAGGGCGCAGGGCTTCTGGATGCTCTTAGATGCTGACTTCCAGGACTGAAAAGCTAAGAGCCCATGGCCTCCCTTTTCACCATTACCATGGTGATCCTGGCCCCTTGCCTCAGGCTGGACCTGGTGTAGTAGAGCTCTGTGTGTGCCTCTAGCATCCTACCCTTCATTTTTTTTTTTTAAAAGAGAATCCCAGCATCAAGGGCTGGAGTTAGGGGGCAGTTTGGTCAACCAGTAGCTTACTGCTGGTGTTCTCATTGGATGCGGCTGCTGTTGTTTCTCTTCACGTGTTCATTGCCCTTTGAGGGACGGAGCCTGCCAGGGGCTTTCTTGCTGCTTCAGGAGAGGCCTCGGAGGCTGGTTCTAATAAGCATCGTGTCCTCTGATCTTCTCTAGAGCAGTGCTTCTCATCTTCCTGATGCTGTGACCCATTACAGTTCCTTGTGGTTTGGTGACCCCAACCATAACATCATTTTCATTGCTTCTTCTTAAAGATTTATTTATTTATTATATGTAAGTACATTGTAGCTGTCTTCAGATACTCCAGAAGAGGGCGTCAGATCTTGTTACGGATGGTTGTGAGCCACCATGTGGTTGCTGGGATTTGAACTCCGGACCTTCGGAAGAGCAGTCGGGTGCTCTTACCCACTGAGCCATCTCACCAGCCCCTCATTGCTTCTTCATAACTAATTTTGCTACTGTTATGATTAATAATGTCAATATCTGTGTTTTCTGATGGTCTTAGGTGACCCCCACGAAAGGGTTGTTCAACCCCCAAAGGTGAGAACCACTATTCTAGAAGATATTGCTAGAGGCTTCAGGAAGGAACATACTTGGTTATCTTAGAATTAGGAAGGCATTTGTCAAAGAGGGATATTAGGAACATTTTTTAAAAACAGGATGTTGTATATATATAACAGGAATATGGACTGAAGTGTATGGTCATGTGGCAATTTCTCTTTACAGAGACAAAGCCCTGAAGAGTCTGGAAATGGGTCCGCATCTTTAAGTCAGAGCTATAACCCTGAGTTTTGGCACAGACCTGATGGCTTGAGCCTGCTGATGTCCAGTGTTCTGGAAATCCAGTGCCCATAGATGTGGACTAAGGAAGAGCCCGGCCATGGTCACTCTCATCACAGAGAAGCTGCAGAACCAGAGTTTGGATGACCTCACCCGCAGGGCCTGTGAGGCTGGCCCGGTGAGTCAGCTTGGGGGTCAGAGGGGGCACAGCCCATGTGCAGAGCCAAAGGCATGAGGCGCACACTGTAGGGTGGAGGCAGAGCTGAGCTGGGGGCATTGGGCAGAAGCCAGTGTCTGTCACGATCATCACTACAAACCAAATAAACTTCTAATACAAAGCTGCCCTACACAGAATTCTGTGGCTGCTCACCAGATCGGCCAGAGTAAGTAAGTCATCCTGTGATCCTGCTACCCGTGTCCAGAACCCTGTCGCACAATTTGTCAACACAGATTCATTCACCTGCGTTAGCTTTAGGGAGTGGGTCTTTCTGGTTTTTATTTTTTTAACCATGAAGTCAATTATTTATTTTATTAATTTATAACTATTAGATATGTTGTTATTGTTTGAGACAGGGTTTCACAGTGTAACCATGGCTGGCGAGAAACTAGCTTTGTAAACTAGGCTCCACTTGAACTCACAGAGATCTAGCTGCCTCTGCCTCCTGAGTGGCGGGATATAGGTATGTGCTATCACATCTGGTGGTTACCTATTTTTAATGTTTAATATTTGTAACTTGCTTTTCGCCAGATTTATTTTGATGTTTTGTCTTTGTGCCTTGACTTGAAACTAACACAGATACACTCTGAGTACAGCTAGGGATTCCAGAAAGACAAAGCAAAGAAACTACGCAGGCAACTCTTAAACACCGTCCTTAAGGCCGTGTGTGATGATGTTGCCCAAGTTGGGCAGTGTTCATGCCCAGACTGCAGGCAGAAGTCATCCTGTATTTGGGTGTTTACTCTTCCCAATACATTTTTCATAAAATTTACTCTTGGAAAAGTAGATTCACTTTTCAAGCTAGCCTAAACGTAATTAAGAGTGTTCTTGAGCCAGGCGTGGTGGCGCATGCCTTTAATCCCAGCACTCGGGAGGCAGAGGCAGGCGGATTTCTGAGTTCGAGGCCAGCCTGGTCTACAGAGTGAGTTCCAGGACAGCCAGAGCTCTATATAGAGAAACCTTGTCTCGAAAAACCAAAAAAAAAAAAAAAAAAAAAAAAAAAAAAAAAAAAAGAGTGTTGTTGTTTTTTTGAGACAGGGTTTCTTTGCATTAGCCTTGGCTGTTCTAGAACAGACTGGCCTTGAGCTTACCTGCCTCTGCCTCCTGAGTGCTGGGATTAAAGTGTGTGTCACCACCATCCAGCGACAGTTTCTAATAACAAAACTGAATATAACTTTTAAAAGTAAAATTTCAAAGAGTTAAATTTTAATAAAGCTAAAAGTCATTAACTATTCATTGTCTCCATTGCTATGACTGTGGTGCTGGTCTGGGTGGTTTGTGCTGCCTGCTTGAGCCTCCATGTGCTGGATGGGGACGACTTGTAGTGGCAGCAGTTCTCGTACTTGGGCTACCAGAATGATCCAGCTTTTGAATCCCAAGTCAGCTGAGCTGCAGGGACCTCACCTAGTCTCTGGGCTGTGCTGGGGATAGTGTCTGACGTCTGATATAATGGACGCTGTCATTATGGCCTCACGATGTGTGCCTGGTCCTGGTCCTCTGGTCCTTCTTCAAAGCCAGTGTCCTCTAATCCTCTTGCCATCCCTGCTATCTGTGTCAATTTTATATGGTTACGTGGGCTCCTCTTTTCCCAACTTCTACACCCTGAACCTGAGGCACACTCAGTTTTTCCTAGTTTGCTTTTATGTACTTGAAGGATAGTGAATAGGCCAGCTGTTACAGAAAGACTGGAAAAATGAGTAGTTATGCCTGATTCACTGCTACCTCAAGGGAAGAGAGGCACAGATGGTTTATGACCATAGGTGGAGAATTGGTGAATGCAGTGGGCTCCTATATTGATGCTGCCAGAGACACAGAGAGCATCTGCCGTATGGTTTGGAGTGTACGTTGAAGATGGAAGGAGTGAGTGAGGGGTTTGGGGCAGCAAGGAAGGAACAGTTGACAGGTAGTGCTGTCCTTGTTTCCAGCTCTTATTGTCAGCACGAGAGAGCGGACCATGTGATGTGGCTGAGCTGGGAGCAAGCAGCACAGAGCATCACGCTGCTGTCCAGATGGATGTAGCACAGCTGCGTGGTGCCCTGTGTGTTCCCCGGCCTGTCCATCAGTAAGACTCTGCTATCTCAGCATCCACTGTCTTATCTCCAAGGAGGCTCAGCAGCCGCCATGTCTCAAGGCCCTAGGATGTGGTATAATATAGAGGCTGATCCTTGCAAAGGAATGCACTCAGCACACTGTTCTCTTGCGTTACACCCACTGTCCTGAGTGTCTGTGCCTGTGTCCTCGAGCTGGTCACCTGCACACCTCATCTCTCACCCAGCCAGAGCCCTGTAGGTACCTGCTGTGAGGTGTCTGTCTATCTATGCTGTGCCAGTCCTTGAATGTGCGCTGAGTACATCTTGTTAGATATAGGTCCACAGCTCCTCAAGGTTTCTAGGAGCTGTTTCTGTTGACTTAAGAAAAGCCTGTCCTTCCTGGAGTGTGTTGTGTTCTCATGGTGGGTGTATTCTTAGGCACACTAGGGATGCAGGCCAGGGGGAGGAGGGCTATGAAGACAGTGCAGGTACTTACTTGCTCTCGGGAAGTGGTTGAACCTCAGCAGGTGGACTGCTGGCTGGAGTGGCTACCAGCCAGATGGAAGGTGAAACCAATTTTCTGGCCCAAAGTTGGAGCATTTGCAGGGCTTTGAAAGGTGTAGGTAGCTCACTAATTATGCACAGTGGTGTAAGAGCTTCCAACCATGTGCAGTATCTCTAAAGCAGTTTTCTCTTTCCCTTTGAGCCTGAGGTGGTCCAGTGCCCACAGAGCCCAGGCTGGTCACCACCCCCATTCATTCAGCTGTATTAGGGGGAACATAACCTACTGCAGAGGAAGACCTATCTGTTGATGAAGGGGTGCACTTTCCTGAGTCTCAACCCCAACTTTTAATTCACTCGCTCTTTCTTATTTATTTATTTAGAATGGAGTTTTACCTAGCCCACTTGGCTTTAAACTTGCTAGTAGCCAAACTCCTGGCCCTTCTGTTTCCATCTCTGTGGAGTCCCAAGTGATGGATTACAGGCATGTGCCACTATACTTGTCTTGTTTATTGATTGGTTGGCTGGTTGGTTGGTTGAACAGAGTTGTCAAGTAGCTCAAGATGGTCTGGAACTTGGAGTCTTCCTCTTGCCTTGGCCTCCTTGAATGTTAGGATTATAAATGTGTACCAAACACCTGACTTTCTCTATGTGAAGCAACAAAAGTTCCCCAAAACTTCAGGTGCAGTTGGTAATCTCTGAGACTGCTAGTAGCTTATCTACCTTCCTGGAGGCGGGTCACCCTGCTGTCTGGACCCTTCTCAGTACTGCGACCATTAGGCTAGGGCTTGGATCTTATATATGGACTGTCACGAGCTCTTGGGTCTTGGCTTAGCCTATTTTTCTAAGTTATTTATTTTTATTTTCCATGTATGAGTATTTTGCTTGAATGTATGGGAATCATGTACCTGGTGCTCAGGGAGGCCAGAAGAGGGCATCTGATTCCCTGAATGGTTGTGAGCGTCTGTGTCAGTGCTGGGAATTGAATTGGAATCCTCTAAAGATGAGCCGATGCTCATAACTGCTGACCTATCTCTCCAGCCCTCAGGTCTTTCTGAGAAGTGACTGTGTGGTGAGGTTTGAAAGACCATTAATTAGCACAGGTCATCCACAGGAAAAGGCCAGAGCTTCAAGAGTAATCCGAGGAAGCCTGCAGTGGCTCAGGACGGTGCCCATTTGTTCTGCTAGAGTTTGTTAGGTGTTACAAAGGCTTGTCCTGGGCCAGTAACCAGGCTCAGTGGTGAAGGCATTTGTTGCCAAGCCTGGCAACCTGAGTTTGATCACTTGTGGAAGGAAATAACTGATTCCCATAAGTTGTTTCTCGTTTTAACATGTTCACTGTAACATATGCACAACCCACTCTATATCACCCCACACAAAATAAATGTTTTTTTTTAATGTTAATTCTTTTTAAGAAAATATATTTTCTAGAACTCAGTGCTTTTAATTTTAAACCCCAATGGACGTGTTAGGGAGGAATAGCATTACTGTGGTAAACGCTTGAGTTTTCACATGAGTACTGAGACTTCTCTCTTGTCACTTTTAGTATTCTGCTGAGAAGCTGAACAAAAGTGGCCATTTGTTCCCTTTGGAGATCAGCGGTAAGTGTCTCAGAAGCCCAGGGAGGGTAGTCTAAGGCTGAAGTAGCTGATGATGGAGCAAGGTGGCACTGGGTCTTTGGCCAGGAGGGGGGCTTGGAGCTGGACTGAATTAGATAGTCAGAGAAGCTTCAGGGAGACCTCTGTGTGACCTACATGTGGGACAGGAAGATCATGAGCCACCACCCTCCCTGCTCACAGGCCAGGAGTCAGAACTGGTCTCTCAGCAGGATGTGCCAGGGTCAGGGCTCAGCAGAGCCTCTGCTCTTGCTGCTGATGGTGGTGTGGGAAGCTGAGGACTGTTTTACCATGCTGAGACATGGGTCTACGTGTGCCTTCCTTCAACTCTCAAGAGAAACGATGGTCAGGTGGTATGTGGTTCTGGCTGCCATTCTGCTGTAGTATACACTGGCTGAGTGAGTACTCCTGACACTCACTTCCTGACACATTGCTCTTTAGCAATTAGAGAGGATAGTGGTCCCTAAGTGTGGAGATAAATCCAAGCAAAGACCCTGGGTTGGAATTACTCTGTGCTGCCTTGACAGTTGGAACACCTTACATGGTAGAAGCATGTCAGGTTCACCTTGCTGACTACCAGATTTCTAAAGTATTGTCAACCTTTTCACAAGCAGCCAGAAGTAAGAGGTGAAGTCTCCATTTGGTTCCCACTTCACCTGGCCCGTGCTTTCACTCCTCTTGGCTCCTCCAGTCATCTTGCATATGAGACCACATTAAGTACCTCAGTCCCTGCTCAGAGTTTCTGAGGGCTTCTTATGCACTCCTGTCTTCCCTTCTTTCCTCAGTCTCTTGTCTTACCTTCTTTCTGTCTCAGGTCACCCCAAGGCCCTTGATGTATCTTTCCCCAGAGGTGACCTTGGCTGTGTGCTATTGGTCTCTGTGGCCTGTACTTTAGTGTCTCGTAGCCTGTCAGTGGTTGGAAGGAGCAGGGAGAAGCTGAGTGACCTGTTGGATGACCTCCCATTAAGAGTGTCAGAGCATCCTCTGGTCAGGTCATTGGATATTTGAACCTTACAGCTGGGCTGAGTCCATTTGAAGACACCCACATACTTGACTTTGCACTTCTGTTAGGGAGGGCTAGAGTGGGTGCCTGCTCTTACAGCCAACAAGAGGAACTAAGAGTAGGGCCATGGCAGCTCTGAGAAGCTCATGCAGGGTTTGGGTGCCAAGTTGTACTGAGTGGTCAAGCTGACCAGAGGGGAGCTGGACTAGGCTGGACAGCTGTGTAGAGAGCTCTCATGTGGGCTATGCCCTGGGGGAAGTAGATTTGTGTTAGCTCCTAGGGTATTGAGTCTTGTGAGCTCAGATGTCTTAAGGACTCCTAATCCTCCTCAAGGGATGTGATGGAAGAAGCAGAGGAAGTGTTCCTTATGCTGCTCTTACCTGTGATGTCTTGGGCACATGGTTTTACAGGATGACCAGCCACCAAGGCACATTGCCAACACCCTGCGTTAGGGCCGAAGAAGTAGAGGGTTGAAGATTATCAGGGAGGTCTCTGTCCCAGTCCACTGTCCAGCAGGCAGATGTCCAGGCCAAGTCTGAGACAGGAACTCACTGTGTATCCCAGACACAGAGCGCAAATGCTCATCAGTCCTGCAGTTGCCTCACAAGGACTGAGATCTCAGGGGTGAGCCATACACCAGGCTCAGCTGAGTCCTCTGTCTGTAGGAAGACTTAAGACTGGCTGTCCACTTGGGTCATTAAGAAAGGAGGCTATTTTCAGGAAGTAGCTTTGTTTGGTTCTTAGCTGGCAAAGGTCTGTCTTTAGAGATGGGCCAGGGGTAGTGGTAAATAAAGCATTATAATGACACATTGCATTAATGAAATGGGAGTAATATCAATCAGATTATTTTCAGGAAATAGGTAGGGAGACCACTCCTTACGACCAGATGAAGCCAGGTTTGGTGGTATATGTCTTTAATTCCAGAACTCAGGAGGCAGAGGCAGGTGGATCTATAACTTAAGGTTAGCCTGGTCTACATAGTGAGTTCCAGGACAGCCAGGACTACATGGAGAGTCTCAGAAAACCAAAAACATAACGAAAAAGGACTGGATGAAGCCTGGCCATTCAGATGCCGTGGCCCATGTGAGCAGTGGCGTTTTTGTCCATGTGTCCGTGAGCCTGGGAAGGGAGGCAGCGGGTATACCTATTGCTCACCGTTTCTTCTCACACCTTTGTGTTTCCCTAGTGGATAAAAGTCCCTGGAAGGCCTTACGTGGAGGATGGCCCACTGGAAGCCAGGCAGCCTCAGGCCCCTTCTCAGTGGGCCCACATGGTGTGTCTCACACCGAAGGTCTCAAGTGGCAGCTGGAATCCCCAGGGCCCATGGATGTGGGCCATTTCCTGGACCTCCATGATAGCACAGGGCCACCTGCAGCACCACCAACCAAGCGACACTGCCGGTCCCTGTCAGAACCAGAGGAGCTAGCTCGATGCCGCTCCCCGTGGCGCCCTGGTAGCTCCAAGGTGTGGACTCCCATCTCCAAGAGGAGGTGCAACAGTGGTGGGAGTGCCACACTTCAGTGCTGCAGCGGCGTGGGCAACCCTACTCTGCAGGGCACTCTAGTCCCTGGCCTACCCAGGAGGCCTGTGTCACCCGCTGGCCCTACCTCACCCCTGACGCCCCGGCCAGCTTCAGCCAGCAGTGGCTTTGTGGATGGCAGTGAGGGCAGTACAAGCTCAGGCCCACCCTGGCTTTCTACAGGACCCTGCCCATTTTCTTCCAGGCGCCGACTGTCCCTCTCACAAGAGCACCTTGTAGATACAGGTGCTTGCCTGCCTTCAGCCAGCAGCACCCCCACTTCCACACCTGAGCTAGGCCGGCACCATGGCCTGCTCCGGTGCCGCTCACAGCCTTGTGTATTGGATGGGAGGAGGGTCCGGCGCAAGCGAAGACGGGAGGAGGATGCCAGGTGGACACGCCCGTCCTTGGACTTTCTGAAAATGACACGGGTGAGGCCACATCTTTGTTCTTGGGTGCTTAGGAAGCCTGTGTTTTGCCTTATATTGGTCTTGGAGTGAGCACTATGTCTATGGACAGCTCTCCTGTAAGCTTACTTGACTAGTTTCTTCTGAGCCAGCTTGTCAGGGAACATGGCGTAGCTTGGGTTGGTGAGGATGGCCTTTCTCAACTGACCTCAAAAACCTCAGCCATACCCTGCAGGCAGAGCCCCCACATGTGTGTCCTGGACCTTGAGCTCTGAGAGGACAAGGAGGGAGGGACTTCATTTGATTTAGCCTCATCTCTTGAGAGCCCTAACTACAGTTTGGGGTGACAGTTGTTTATAAAAGGGGAAGCTATCCCTGGAGGCTGACACCAAGTTTGTCACCACTGAAAATGCAGTCTTTTGGCTTGTGATGGTTACAGAAACCAGAGCTGTTGGCTTGAGCTGTGCCTCATTCAGAGACCTGGCTGTGTGAGCTCTCCTGGCACATCCTGGAGATTTTGAGGGAACATTTTAGCTGGTGTTGTAGACCACTGTGTCTGGCAATACCACTGCCTGCTCTCATGTGGATCCCAGAGAGGTGCTGACTGCTGGCAGTGGGGGAGAGAACAATGAGACCGACCTCACTGTGGCCGCGAGGGCATGTCCTCTTGGCTGCATCTGGAGCCTGGGCAGAGTTCCTCGGCCCCTCTCTGAGAGCTGGAGTGGGCCCAGCCGTTCTGCTTCCCTCCGGGTTGTTAGGGAGGAGGAGCAGAAGTAATAGACCCTCGTGCTGTTTTTCCCCTGCCAGGGCCTCACTATGGAGTCTTGGCTGATTTGGAATTCATATAGACCAGACCAGCTTAGCATTGAAGTCAGAGATTTGCCTGCATCTGCCTCCTGAATGTTGAGATTGAGGCATGCCACCCTGCAGGAACCAGATCTGTGGGTATTGGGGGAGACAGTGTTGTCTCTTCTCTGGGTGACTAGCATTGGCAGTTTCCAGACTCCCCATTGTCCATCCCTTTCCCACGGCTTTTGGCCTGTCTTGTCTCCTATAGGCATTACTGTGGATGCATGTCAGACTCTGAGTTGTGGGTGGTGCCAGGGCTGTCCTGAGCAGAGCTGCTTTAGTGTGTCTGTTGAGCCCATATGGGGATGGTGCAGATAGGTCAGCCACTGCCACCAGGTTTGGGAGAAGCCTGTCTGGCAGTCTCAGTCTTGTGGGAGGTAGCCTGGCTCTACAGATGCTGCAGATGGCTATTGTGCAGCCTGCTGATGTGACTGTTGACTCTGTCTGACAGGTTTTCCAGAGGCTTCTTGCTGGTGGCTGCGAGGGGTGTAAGCCCATTCTTTCTGGTATGACTGAGGAGGGCTGACAGAAAGGAAGTGGTGGTGCTTTGAATGTGATGTTGACTGTTGAGAAGTTGGTAACAAGTTCTGGATACCCAGGCTTTCCCTGTTAGCCAGTGCTATGGGTGTGGTTTGTGCCATCACCCTGTGGTGGCAGAAGGGGGACAGCAGCATAGGATGAGGCTGCTAGCAGAGAAGTCCTTGACTTGGTGCTTTTGGGAACAGGGATGGCTCATAACAAAGATGGGCTGATGACCAAGGGTGGTCCTGATCTGGAGATGCTGTGAACACTCTGGGCTCCTTAGGAGGTGGAGGGAAGTAAATCAGGCCAGGGTGATGCTGGGGCTAGGACATTGTAGATGGGCTCATCCTGAGGGGCCCCACCTCATCTCTGCTCCATTGTTCAGTCCTCCTCCTGAGCTGTGCCTGTTACTTGGATGTTCTCTGGTCTGTTCCTTCTCCTTCCCTTCCCCGCTTTTCCGCCTCAGGACTCAGATGTCCTCTGTTCCTGACATGGACACTATTCTTGCCAGCCTCACTTAGTCCCCACATCACATTGTAACTTAAACTCAAAGGTCAGGATTGCTGTATCGTTAGCTGTTGCTGGCCGAGCCATGCTGCCTCTCTGTCCCTCAGGTCATGGGACAGGAAGCTCAGCAGGAAGGTTCTGGTCATACTTGGCTGCAGGACCTACTGCCCAGCTCCCTCCGGTGGCTCCTGATCATTGGCCTTTGTGGACACATTAGTGTTTTTTATCTTTCCAGAGTGGGTGATCTCTAGAGCTGGCAGGGAGACACTGTAGTGTCTTGAGGGACCTAGTTTCTGTGTGTCATGTCGTCCACATGCACCACACTGACCTGCTTAAAGGCCCGCCTTGCGGTGGCTGTGGTAAGCGCTGCGTTCAGAGCAGGCACTGTCTCAGACACCTGGGATTATGCAGACAGATGGTGTTGTAGGGACAGGGGAAGTGGTATAGGAGGCTCAGGGAGAATAGCATTATGTTTTTTTTGTGTATTTGTGTATATGCTTTTATTTTTATTTCTGTTTGTATTTATGTGTGGGTGTTCATGTGAGTGGTGCGTGTGGAATCCAGAGGTCAACCTTGGTCATATCCTCTACTTCATTTTTTGTTTTTGTTTTTGTTTGAGACAGGATTTCTTCATGTATCCCTGGCTGTCTTGGAACTCACTGGGTAGACCAGGTTGGTCTCGAACTCACAGAGATCTGCCACCTCTGCCTCCAGAGTGCTGAGATTAAAGGCCTTTGTCTGCCACCACACCAGTCTTCCACACCAATTTTTAATTTTTAATTTATTCTTTCATTTTTGAGTTTATAATTACATCTTTTCCCCATTCCCTTTTCCATCTTCCTCCAAACCCTCCTATATACCCCTCCTTGCTCTTGTTTAAATTCATGACCTCTTATTTTCATTAATTTTTGTTATGTGGATATACGTATATGCACACATATTCCTGTTGTTCTTTGTGTAGGCTTGAAGCCTGTGGTATTTGCCTGGTCCTGTCTAGCATGTTGTACTTGTTTAGCTCATGTCTAGGCAGTCATATGGTGAGACTATGCCGTCTGACACTAGTAGGAAACAGTCTCACAGCAAACTTCCTGATTCTTTGTCGCTTACAGTCTTTCTGCTCTATCTTCCCTGATAGAGGGAAGTGTTCCCGGAGCCTTACGTGAAGGACCTGTTCTGTAAATGTGCCCATTACGCTGGACTCCACAACTCTATTTTTGATTACTTGTGATTCTCTATCTGTTGTAGAGAAGTTTCTTGGATGAGGGGTGAGGACTACACTTATCTGAGGGTACAAGGAAAAAATTTTATGATACTGTTAGGGATTATGCTAATTTAGTAACCACTTCGTTTGTTTTAATGGAACAAGGTTTCTCAGTTTCTGTCTGGGACCTGGGCTCACCAGTTTGGCTAAGCCAAGTGATCAGAGGCCCAGGGACCCTCTGTGTCCCCAGTGCTGGGATTACAAGCATGTATCGTCATACTTGTTTTTTTAACATAGGTGCTGGATGTCAAACTCAGGCCCTCATGCCTGTGTGGCCAGTGCTTTCCCGGCTGAGCATCTTCCCAGCCCCCCGAGCTTGCTTTCTTAAGTGCCTCTCACACAATGACTTTACACTTTTTTCTAGATTTTGATCAATTAAGATGTGTTGGGGTGGAGTCAGTATCCTGCTCATAGGGCTGAAACTCTGCTTTCTGCCTGACAGGCACATGCCATTTCTGACATTGATACATACTCAGTGTCAGACTTTTGACAGTGCAGCCAAGACAGAGGCACAGGCCTGTGGTTTTGTATTGTTGAAGCTACCATCTTCTTAATCTTACCATCAGAAATCTTTCAAATTAAAATAACATCTGAGACTACTAAAGAGCAAAGTTTGTGCCTCTCCCCCCCCCCCCAATGATTGGGTAACACTTTACAGTGCTTTCTTCAGTTGCCTTTTTAATGAACAGAGTGGCACTAGGACCTCACAGAGCTAAACCCTGCCCTAGCTTGGGTCATACAGTCTAGGTGTCTTTGACAGCTGTGAAGTACCATAGGGGCACCGTTAGTCATCCCTACCCCTTGTCTATAGCACTGTTTGGGTTAGAGGCCCTCAGTGTAAGCAGTGAGAGCAGGGCTTCCTCTCCCTCACAGGTAGGAGTTCATGCTGACTCACAGGTGAAGGATCCAGCCGGCAGGCTGTGTCTTCAGACCTGCCACCCCTGGGTGCTTGTCTCACCTGTCTGTGTGAAGCTGCCTCATCATAAGCTGGTCCCACATTTCTCCTTGCCCCATCCTCTGCTCCCTCTCGGTCCCTGAGCTAATGGTTCCCACCCCTCCTCATCCTTGCCTGCTGGTGTTAACTTTAGAATTGTCTACTAGGGTTTTGTTTGTTTTTTTGGTTCACAGTTAAGATGGTTTAAACTGTGTGGTGGCGCACACCTTTAATCCCAGCACTCAGGAGGCAGGGCAGGTGAATTCAGTCCAGCTTGGTCTATATAGTGAGTTCCAGGCAACCAGAGTTGGTTATATAGGGATATACCCTGTCTCACAAAAACCAAGGTGGAGGTGGGGAGATCACATTTTGTAGAGTGAGGTTTCTGCACGATGCCACAGCACCAGTGTGTTGGATTTATGAATCCGCAGCTCATTGCAGGACAGACCCAGCATATTCACTGCACTCAAGGACCCACCTCTGTCCTTTTTTACTCATTGATGCTGGGCTCTTGTGGCTACATCTGACTGGTGTGTGGCTACCAGATGCTGTTACCTTGTTCTGCAACAGCTGTCCCACCCAGGAAAGTCCTGTTCCATCATTTTCCCTGTAGGAGCCAGTGGCTGCCTGGTGTTCTGTGGGGTGTGGCTGTGGTTAGGGTACCAGGCTTGCCTTTTCCCCAGTCTGTAGTGGGGTGTTAATGGATCACTGTGATCACCATGGTGGTCAGCTTTACTGTGTACCTAGTGTGGAGTACTAACTGCCCTCACATCCCCTTCAGGCCACTCTTCCATCTTCCTGAGACCTTGACCAACCTTGTGTTTCTGTTGGAGTAGCACTTGCCTGGTGGCTGAGCATCGACTTCTGGGATGACTCTTTTGAATGTCCAGTTTGTTGGCTCTGTTCTGTCCTGTCTTTGTTACCAGTACACTTGACTCACTCTGGTTTCTTCAGTGGTGCTGGGGCGCTGAGCCCTCCCTGAGCCCTTCATACCCATTCCTGTCAACTTGGTGTCAGTCTGCTGCTGCAGTGGTTCTTCTGGAGGGCTCGGGATGTCTCACCTCTGCAGACACTCTGCACCTTATTGGGAGAGGATGAACACTGGGTGTGGGGGGTCCTGTCCTTACAGCTTGCTTCCTCCCATGCTTGTTCTGGCATGCTGTCAGGTGGCATGTTTTTTCTAGTGTTTGGCAGTAGCTGCCATTGCTCCTGTTTGACACAAGAGTCTGAGCACACCCCATCTTTGAGTTTTATGGTTGTAGACTAATGTTGGGACTCGTGTGTTTCTGGCTAGTTCTTTAGCGTCTGAGTCCCTGGGAAGACTGTCAGTCTCTGCCTGGCGAGTGGAGCCTTCTGGAGCTTCGGCTCTACATTTGGGGTAGAGGTGTTCTCACTTCCCTTTTCCCCACTGCTCTTAAAACCTTATCCATTTTTGAAATTAATTCTTTCCTGAGAGTAGACTTCTCTTCTTTGACAGAGCTGGGGTCAGACACTGTAGGGTGACTTTGTCATCTGCCAAGGCATAGATGCTCCACGTATCCCTCAGGCGTCTGTAATGTGGGACAGGGTGATCCTGCCCCTCCCTGACACCTGAGGAAGGCCCTCTTGGTTGTGTCCAGATGCCTGTTGGTGTGTCTTGGCCATCCTAGGATCTTGTCCTGACACAGACACACGGCTAGGCTCTAGGCTGGCTTACTCAACATGGCTCAGACTCTGGCTCTACCTTGGGCTGTGGAGCAGCTTTGCTGGCAGGAGGTAGAACTCGTGAACACAGGTTTAGGTGTCTTCCTCAGCACATGGAGAGGAAAGCTCTGGGGTGCCTGCAACAGCAGTGTCAGGATAGCTGTAGGATGGTGTTGTTCTAGGATTCCCCTGGCTTCATCATGGTGAGGAAGTTTGCAGTGGTAACTGGATACAACAGAATATTCCATTTTGAGATCCCGCTGCCCTGCAACTCTCCTGAGCACTAGATGACAGCCATGTGCATAGCCAAGTGCCGTATGCCTAGCAGAGAGTCACTTTCGAACATCCTGCAGTTTGTCTTATTGAGACAACTAATTCCTGCAAAAACACAGCTCTAAGGAAAGAAGCTCTGTTCTCCCTTGGGCTTATGTGTTTACGTTCATTTGTGATGGGCCTGTTTCTAGTCAAAAAGTAGATTTTTGCCAAGAGTGGTAGCAAATCTCTGAAACTCCAGCATTGAGAAGGTAGAAGGAGAAATCATAAATTCAAGGCCACTCTCAGTTACAAACCATAGTGGCTTAAAGCCACCCTGGGCTACTTTGTCTGTCTGTCTGTCTGTCTGTCTGTCCTTACTCCAGACACATTTAGGGTGGTTCTCTTTTTTCTGTTGTTTTGTGGCCCTGGTTTCTGATGAGGCTAGGGATGAGATGAGCAGAGTCCAGGAAACAGTTCTAGGGCAGTGACTGGTGTCTGGTGACTGGGGTGGGCTAGACACCCTTCTAGGCAGGCACAATGTTGTCTTGCACATCACCTACCAGAAATGCCTTCAGTCCGTGTGTTTTCTGTTGCAGACTTTAAAAAACTCCAAGAGCCTTTGCTCCCTGGACTATGAAGACGATGAGGATGACACCCAGGAGAAGACTCTTGTGTCCTCCCCGTGTAACTCACAGGGCCTCGTGGGCATCATCACACCGAGCTCTAGCCCAAGGATTCCCAGGCCTGGCCCTGACAGCCCCAGTATCTGGGCGTCAGGGGAGCCAGAGGCCAACCCAGGCGAGGGTGGGAGCAGTGGGGACCCCAGTGACTGGGACAGTGCAGGAGAGGAGGGCATCTTCCCACTGGACCACGGCGACCTGGACTTGGAGCAGATTGAGAACAACTGACTTTGGCTGAGCAGGATGACTGTGGTTGCTGTCTGTCACCTTGGTGCCTGACCAGTGGAAATAACTTGTGTGTTATTTTGAAAATTGAGGCGTAATTTTGATTCAGTTTTTCCTAAAGAAGTATTTTGCATTTTTATGGCTTCTACAGTTTGAGAGAGCTTCTCTATTTTGAAATGGGTTTCAGAGGGCATTCTATTAAACATGATTCTGCCTAGAGATTCTGCCTAGATTCTTTTTGTCAGAGCCTACTGTGAAAATTAAGTATGGTTTTCTGGACAACCTTGGGGCTGATGGTCTGCAGGCTCCCTGGGGAGGGATCACAGCCTGAGAGCTTGGAATGTTCTTGTCTGACACACTTACTTGGACAGTTGTGACAGGACCGTCAGGGTTTCCTTTCCATTGATGTCCCAGGGGGCTTTTTTTTTTTTTCGTTTTTTTAGTTGTTGCTTTGTTTATTGATTTTCGTTTTTGTTTTTTTTTAATCTGGGCTGCATCTGAAGAGCCCTCCGAGACAGGCCTTGGCCCAGCTAGTTTGACCACACCACAGCTTCTAGAATTTGGTTCTAGAACAGCCTGCCTGGTCTGTTTAATGGCTGTCATCACAGCGTGTATTACTCAGAAGTCACTCAGGCCAAAGATTGAGCAGTGTGACTTCATAATTCTGCAACCAGTTGGCCAGCATATATTTACTGAGTGAGCGAGGGCTGATGAGTTCTGTACTACCAGGTGCTCAGACTCGTGGCCTAGCACTGAGAGCTGCCCCTCTCTGGCTTCTGGCTGCAGCTTTATAATGACTGTCCTACTCCCTAGCTGCGGACCACTAGAATCCTGTTTGTGATCACCCATTCCTTGGCCTGACATCCTGAGGACATCACTCTAAGGCTGCTCGGTGTCTCCCATGCCAACGAGGGCCTCTTAGCCACCTGGCCTACTGGAGGGGGTTGTCCTCATGGAAGACTGTAGGGACAATAGGTTTGCTTTATGTCCCATCAGCATGCCCAAGTGGCTCCATGCTTAATCAGCTCAGGCGGGGCTACCTGCCATTCTCTGCCCCTTTGCCCGTGGCTTATTTTTAGTTCTTAGAGAACTCAGACCTCCCAGAGGCTACTGGGCCTGCCTGTCATTTCTTCTGTTTCCAAAGCCCTCTGTTGCCCCTCCCTCTTTTCTTCCCCAGTTGCCTCTGTTTCCTGCTCTGGGCCTCTGAGCCCTTCCCTGCCCTAACTTCTCAGCCTAGGTGGGGCCCTCCTGGAGCTGCGTAGGTGCCCTGTTTCCTGCCCCCTGACTGCAGCTAAGCAGCTGCTGGCCACAACCCTGCCAGACTTCCTCCTGTATCCTCACCTCTGCCAACATCCATGTAGGAATACAACCTGCCTCTATTCCCCCCCAACCCCCAAGACTCCTTGATGAGGCGGATTTCCCAGCATCCTCAGAGGTGCTGTCTGCTAACTGTCCTACTGCTTTAGGTACATAGTTCAGTGACATCAAGATGGTCACATGACTTCTATTTCCAGAACTTTGCATATCTTTCTTATTTTTTAAAGTTATCATTTACTTACTTGATGTCTATGTGTGTTTTGCCTACATGCTTGTCTGTACAACATATGTGTGCCTGGTCTCCTGGGACTGGAGTTAGACAAGGTTGTTAGCTAGCTACCACGTGGGTGCTAGGAACTGAACTCAGGGCCTGTTTCAAGAGCTCTTAACCTCCGAGCCATCTCTCCAGCCTCTGAACCTTTTATACTTGAAGCTAAATCCTTTTCCCCCCATTTGTCAACCTCGACATTTCCTAGCCCTCCTCTGAACCAAACAATGGCATTATGTGGGTTTTTGTCTGTGACCTATAGGACGTCTCAGGCGTTTGTATGTTAGAGTCTGTTAGACTTACTGTTTTGCAAGGACAGACTAGATGGGAGGCCTGAAGCCTGCTTATCCTTGAGTCCTGTTGGGATAGATGTTGGTTCTTACTGCTGTGAGGGGCAGAGACATACCCTGGCACCTTTCTCTCTGCCCAGCCTGCTATGGACCCTGACTACCTACTCAGGCTCCCAGCTTCTGCTGCATGGCTGGCTCCTACCTTTTGAGTGCCATCTTCATAGGGGGTATCCTCTCGTGGGCCAAGACCTCTTGCCTGTCCATGGATACAGCTGAGGATCACAACATTATGTGGCTCTCACCAAGGCCTGGCAGGCACAGACACCTCTGGACGCTCACCAGAAAACCTGGTCTCAGGCATCCATGTGCCCTGTGCTGTTACCTGGCTGGTGTCTGGGCACTGCGTACTGCTCTTGACGTGTGTGTGAGAGGCGTCGGAGGAGGCATGCTCTGCTCAGGGAGAACAGATGGTGGTGTAAAGGCTCTGGGGAAGAGACAAATTTGAGGTGCTGCCTGCCCCAAGGGAACCTGGACTTCAGAGGAGATTACGGGATTGGGGGCACGATAGTATATTTAAAATGGGTTTAAACTCGCAAGAGTAGACTCAAATCTGTGACTAGGAAGAAACCACAGATATAGCTGTTCTCAGAAGCTGTATGCCATGACAAAACTGGACAGACTAGAGGGAAAAGGAAAATCACCAATCTCCTCTCCCAGGGGGGCTTCTGGTAAGTGGTGAGGACAGACTGGGCTCATGTGCATCCCTCGGTGATGCTCCTAACAATAGGAAGTCAGAGCGTTTGAGGCACGGGCAGTCTGAGTGTGACCAAGAGGATCTGTCAGCACACGCCTAAGAATTGATACATACCCAGAACTGCCTGACCATAAGTCCATAACAGATACAAAACTTCATTGTAAAATTGGTAAGAGGGCTGGAGAGATGGCTCAGCCGTGAAGACCGTTTGCTGCTTTCCCAGAGGATCTCAGTTCAATCCCAGCACCGTATCAGGTGTCTACCAACTTCTTGTAATTCTGACTCCTGGGCATCCAACACCCTCTTCTGGCCTCTATAGGCACCCACATAAGAGGCATACAAAAGTATACATGTACACACATAAAATAAATTCTAAATATTCACAAGAAATGCACCTGTGTCACTCCTAGGTCAAAGAAGAAATAGGAATTTAAAAAAACCATTTAGAGCTAACAGAGTGAGGCTCGGGGACAACTCTTGTTTCCACTCCTCCAATGAGGGCCTGGGCAGGACTGGGCAGTAGAGTGAAGGACTGGGGCATAAATTCTGACCTGGAATCTGCCAGGAAGAGGCAAATGACATGGCTTGATAATAAAGTACTGGCTTAGAGTCTGCCCGTGAGAGGCTTAGAGGTGTGGTTTGCTGACTGAGTCCTGGCCTAGAGTCCACCACTGAGGGCTATGGTTTGGCCTCAGAGCATTTGCCTGGCATGTCTGAGGCTCTGGGTTCATCCCTAGCACCAAACAAAACCAACCAACTAAACAAAAGAACAAAACAAGAAAACTAAAACAAACAAACAAAAAGCCCAAAAACCCAAAACCCAAAATTTAAAACAACCACCCACCAAACCCCCAGAAAATCTAGGACTAGGTGCTGGAGGAGAGACTACACACCAGAATTCATAAGACATATATGAAGTTGTATATAGAAGGGCATTTATAATAGGTCATTATACTAGAAAAAAAGAGTAGAACATGAATAAGCTAAGGTTCCAGTTTGAGAAGTGAAAACGAGAGTGGCAAGTTGCTTTTTTCAAGCATCAGATAGTATTCTGGTTTTACCCTCCATAGGTGCCCTCCTGAGTAGCAGTATCCTTCCTTCTCCTTAACCTTTCAAAAATATGAAAAATGTGCCGGGCAGTCGCTCATGCTTGTAGTTCTAGCTCTCAGGATGGGCAGGTTTGTCACCAGGTCATAGACATGGAGTTCAAGGTCATCGGGGGCTTTACAGTAAGATCCTGTTTTAGAAAAGAAAAAAACTTTAATAAAAAATAAAAACCTATTCTTAGTTCCTGATCTTTACTCAGGAGACATTTAGCTTAGCAGTAGTCATTTGCTTAATGAGAAAGAACAAATAGATCTTGAGAAGAGAAAGCTCGAGATGGCAAAGAAGGGTGAGGAGCACTGGCTGCACTTCTAAAGTCCTGAGTTTGGTTTTCAGCATCCACATGTCAGCTCACAACTGTCTATAACTCCAGATCCAAAGGTTCCAGTGTCCTCTTCTGGCCTCCGTGGGCACTTGACACAAGTGGTACTCAGACATACACTTTCTCTTCCTCCTCTCCTCCTTCTTGTTAAAAAAGATTTATTTGAGTGCTCTGTCTGCATATACACCTGCATGCTAGAAGAGGGCATCAGATTACAGTAGATGGTTGTGAGATACCACATGGGTGCTGGGAATTGAACCAAGGACCTCTGGAAGAGCAACCAGTGTTCTTAACTTTTGAGTCATCTCTCCAGCCCCAGCCCCTCCCCACAAATAAACTCTTTTTTTAAGGGGGATAAGAAATAGTAAGATGAGGGCAGAGATGCCAGAAACTGCTCACCAAGCCGTAGTGAAACAGACCTGCAGGCTATTCTTGCTTTCATTTCTGTTGCTGTAATAAAATACCCCGAGAAAAAGGTAATTTACAGGGGAAAGGGTTTATTTTAGTTCATAACTTCAGGTGATCTCCATTATAGCAGTGAAGTCAGGGCATCAGAAACAGCTGTTACATCACGTCCACAGTCATGAGCAGAGATGTTAATGCATCCTTACCTACTGCTCAGCTCACTTTCTCTACCCCTACACAGTCAGGACACAGAGCTAGGGAATAATGCCATCCATAATGACTGGGTCTTCCCAAACCAACTGAGATCAAAACTGTCCCCCACAGACGTGCTCACAGGCCAGCCTGATCTAACTCCTTGAAACTCTTCATTGGTGATTCTACATGGTGTCATGTTGACATTAAAACTTAACCATCATGGTGATCAAGGTTTCAAGAATGATAAGTACTTCTAGGAATGGAAGGAGGGACAGTGCCAAAAAAGATCACAAAAAGGGAGATAATATTAGGGGCAGCTCAGAGGAGATGGACATATCCTTGAGAAGTAAGGCCAGGAACTGACTCAAGAAGAAAGAGAACCCACAGATAGTCCTGTGGCCATAAGCTCATCTGAATGGTAGTTAGAAATCTTATTACAAAGAACACTTGACCTGAGATGGATATGATAGCGTATACCTGTTAATATCAGCACTCAGACTGAGGCAGGAGACCCATGAGTTCCCTGCCAGCCTAGGCTACAAAAGAATGCCTTGTTTGGGTTTTTGCTGGGGTGTGGAGATATAGGGGGATGGAAAGAGAGCTCTTACAGAGGTCCCCAGCACTCCTAGCACCCACATGGTGGTTCACAGCCTCCCTAACTTTAGTTCCAGGACTAGCAGCCATGTGCTTGGTGTATATACACACATCAAGTGAAACATTCACAAAGCAAATTAAATCTTTTTTTAAAAGATAAGCATAGCTCTGGGTGATTTTTTTTTTAAAGAACAACTTAAAAATTACATTTATGGGGCTGGGGAAGTGGTTTAGCAGTTAAGAGCACTTGCTACTCTTGTAGAAGACTTGGGTTTGATTCTCATCACCTACATGGCATCTCACACCATCTATAACTCTAGTTCCAGGGGATCCAGTGTTCTCTTCTGCCCTCTGCAAATCCCAGACTCACACATGGTGCATGGACATACATTCAGACAAAATACCCATATGTATATGTGTGTGTATGTGTGTATACATGCATATGTAGCATCTATGGATTGTGTATGTTCACACATGTGTGAACACCCAAGTGCATGTGTGTATATGAACATTCATATGCACATGAGCCATCTTGAGTGTATGGAAGTTAGAGGACAACTTGTGAGAGTCAGTTCTCTCCTCCCACTATGTGTTTTTAAGTACCATACTTAGGTTGGCAGCCTGGTGGCTGGCATCTTTTCTTGCCCAACCATATCACCCACACTGCTCTGAGTGATTTTTATAGGTCAGGTCGTCGTCGTCGTCGTCGTCGTCGTCTTCTTCTTCTTCTTCTTCTTCTTCTTCTTCTTCTTCTTCTTCTTCTTCTTCTTCTTCTTCTCTACCTCCTCCTCCTCCTTCTCCTTCTTCTTCTTTCTCCTCCTCCTTCCTCCTCCTCTTCTTTCTTCCTCTTCTTTATCTTCTCTTTTTCTTCTTCTTCTCTTCCTCCTCTTCTACCTCCTCCTCTCTCTTTTTGAAACAAGGTCTCATGTAACCCAGGATGGCCTCAACTTATAACCAAGGATGACCTTGAATATCTAATCTCTTCCTACAAAATTCTGGAATTTCAGGCATGCACCATCAAGCTCAGCAAAAATGTCATAGTTTCTGAGAACAGAGAAAAAGAAGACCTTCTTAGAGCAGAGCACAAGGCACACACAATCTCCACGTGAAACCAGACAGAATCTGTGAGCCGAGTCAGAGGGCTGGTCCTCTCTTGTTATCCCTGCATATCTGGATGGTATGGAGGAGGGGGATTGTGGCCTCATACTCACGTCCAATGGGGGACTTGGATAGAGGTCAGAGGGTAGCTAGTCTCAGCTGGTCCTGGTGATGAGTTGCTGTCACCACTAGCACACCTTGCTCTCTTTCCAACACCTAAACAAGGATTCTGGTTGCACAGAGAAACTCTGCCCCTCTCATCATCATCCAGGATCAAGGCTGCAGACAGGCAGGTGGTGCCCACCATGGCCTCAGGTCCTCAGGTCCTCAGGTCCTCAGCCTCCAGCCCTCTGCACAGCCAGGAAGAAGCCCCACCCCTCACAGTAGCCACCAATCTGCCCCTAGAGGGGGATGTTGAGCTGGTTCATCCGCCATTCACTGCCCACTGCAGAGCCTCTCCCTGGTCCCTAGCTGGGTTTTGCCCCTTTAGGGGTACTAGATCCTGCAGAGGTTGCTCTGAGGGGTGGATTTCTGCCCCTGTGTTGTGTTGGTCTGGACGCAAGCCCACCAGCTGGAACCTAACAATACACCTCTTTCCATTGTTCCGCATTTGCGGGCTTGCACTTTTTAAAAATGTATTTTTAAGTTAATTTTGGTAATTTATATTGTCTTGAAATTGTCAATTTTGTCAAGAATGTCAACTGTATTAGCCTGTCACTTTCAATCTCCTCTGCCATTCTGACTTCCCTCTCCACATCCTTGTGGGCTTCTGTGTGCGTCTCTCTCTTTGCGAATTAGACTGGCCAGAGGTTTGTTTATTTTATTTATTTATTTAGAGGAACCAGCTCTTGGATTTACTGACAGGCACTCCCATTTTTCTTGTTTCCAATTCATTAATCCGCCTTTATCTTTACCCCCCTCCTGCCTCCTGTGGATTTACTTTATTGTTCTGTTTTTCCCTCCTTGTGTCGAATGTTTAGTTCATTTATTTTCAGTCGCTCTTGCTCAGTAATAAAAACATTTAAGGTTGTGAATTCTCCGCCAACTCCCTGAAGCTGCTCCACGAACGTGCAGTTGCTCTTCCAGTATAATTGTAAAATTGCCTGTCACCCGCCTTTTATTAACTCTCTGCCTTAGGAATAATTTAGGAGAGCATCTCCCAGTTTCCAAACCATCTGGCTTTAGCTTTTAGATCCTCTCTTGAACTTTTCAGGTTTCTTGCTTTGGTTTAAATAATGATGTCTATAGAGAGCTGTGTGTGTTTGCAGGAAGATAGACCCTCAAACACATATGTACATGCATGCAAGTATCATGTGCATCCTTGTGCTTCTGTGAACATGCATGTTTATACACTGCACGGCTCTACATACAAAGCCATGAATATGGGCCTAGATGGTGGCCGTGTGTGCCTGCCTCTCTCTGTGTAGGGTCCACAAACTCATTCGTATGTACTTTGTGTGTGCCTGCATACTTTTATGTACCTGTGTGTTTGCATGTGGGTCTATGTGTGCGTGTGTTTCTGTGTATACAATATACTATGTGTGTATCTGTGGAACTATGTAGATGTTTATATACTCAGGTACAGTCTGCATCCATATCCAAGCACATGTGTGTGCGTACATGCAGAATGAACTGTGGCTTTGGGTGAACATGCCATCTGTAGAGTCCTAGGACCTGTGAGCCTACAGCTGCCCAGTCAGGGCCTGTGAGACTCACTCCAGCTTAGTTCTCTCTCTCTTTCTCTCTCTCTCTTTTTTTAAAAAATATTTATTTATTTTTATACATAAGTACACTGTAGCCGTCTTCAGACACCAGAAGAGGGCTTTATATCTCGTTACAGGTGGTTATGAGCCACTATGTGGTTGTTGGGATTTGAACTCAGGACCTTTGGAAGAGCAGTCAGTGCTCTTACCCGCTGAGCCATCTTGCCAGCCCCAGCTTAGTCCTCTTGGTTGAGGGTTTCTGGTGAAATCCAGCATCATCTGGGGTGGTCTGAAGACAGGGTGGCCTCCACCTTGGAGCTGGAGCCTGCACCTGTGCCCATCACACGGGTCCCAGACTCATGGTACTGTCATGATCAGGGCTGAGGGAGGGACTACCAGAAATTCTCTAAACTCAGTAGAAGACAGACATCTTTGATGTTGTCACTGGCTCACCCTGAAGAGGCCACCTAGGAATGTGAGGTCTCTTGCACAGAATGTGTTAGAGATGGGCTTGGCCTGGGGGCCCTATGCCCTTCTTCCAGTTTGGCAACTCATCATTAAACCACAGAGCTCTATGGAAGGGAGATCGTCAAATACAGCGTTTCAGTCTCTCCTGATTTTGTTAATTAAAATAGTGAGTGGAGCTGGGGTTTTATTCTCAGCAAAGAGATTTTATTCTCAGCTAAGATGGTCATGTGACATCTTGGGTTGCCATCACACAATGCCACAGACCAGGCTGGGCCTTGATAACCTTTTCAAAGACATTGAAAGTAATGGCAGAATTTGCCATTTTAAACATTTTTTTTTTCTTTTTCTTCTTGAGACAAGGTTTCTCTGTATAGCCCTGATGTTCTGGAACTGTAGACCAGCCTGGCCTCTAACTGGGAGATCCACTTGTCTCTGCTTCCTGAGTTCTGGGATTAACTGTGTGCATTACAATTACCAGGCTCTGTTCCTGGCTGTTGGAACCCCACTCTCCCTCCCCATTATGTGTCCCTCATGTATTTGTCAGTCTCAGGACTGGCCCGTTTTATTCTTCATAATTTCTCAGGGTTTATACATGTCGTGGGAGTGCCTAGCTTTCATTTCTTTTTGAAGCAGAGCCATATGGTATCAAACTGTACACAGTTTCCTTACCCACTGATGACGGACACTGACGACGGGCTATTGTGAGTCTGTAAGCAGTGGTGTGCATGTGTCTCCTTGAGACCTTGCTCCATTCTTTTTGGTCTGTTCCTAGAAGTAGAGTTGCAGGGTCACATGTGATGGTTAATTACCTCGTCTGCCTGACAGTGATGTCCTCTGAGTAGAACCCTCACCTTGGTAAGATCAGCTGTGTCTGCTTGTGAACGACTGTCACAGTTGGGCTTGCTACCTGTTGGCATTTCCTCTTAGAAGGAGGGAGCGTGGAAGTCAGGGGTGGGACTGAGGTTAAGGGTCACACTCATCTCCCCCAGCACGGATGTTATCTTGAGACTGTTACGCTGACTTCACAGGCGCTCCCCTTTGCTAATACATATGAAACGCACTGATCTGGGATATTAATTTTATACATTGCTATATATGTGAACTACCTGTCTTCTTAAGACTTTAAAAATTCTATAATGTAAAATTAACCATTTTAAAGTGCTCAATTTAATAGCATTTAGTATAGTATATTCATAAGACTATGAAGACACCACTTTTCTCAGTTCCAAAACATTTTGCCCTAGAATGAAACCCACTAATGACTCTAAAATCAAACCCCCTGGAGAACTCCGCCCCAGCGCTGGGCACCGGGCACCTCCTTCCATCTGGATCCATCTGCAAAACGATTTGCTCAGCCTATACATGTATGTTTCCACACATTGTAGTTTGGGGGTTTTATTGTTGTTTTTGTTTTGTTTTGTTTTGTTTTGTTTTGTTTTGTTTTACTAAGCGTGTGTGCAGGAATATAAAGGTCAGAGGGCAACTTTGTGGAGCCAAGTCTCTCCTCCTACCTTTGCATGGGTTCCAGGGATGGGACCCAGGCCATCAGGTTTATACAGTGAGCATCACTGGCTCCCTCTCTCTCTCTCTCTCTCTCTCTCTCTCTCTCTCTGTGTGTGTGTGTGTGTGTGTACACTATATGTGTGTATGTGTGTGGAGGTCAGAGGACAACCGGTAGAAGTTGGTTCTCTCTTTCTACCACATGCGTCCCTGGTATTTGAACTCGGGTCATCAGGCTTGGCAGCAAATGCCTTTACCCACTGAGCCATCTCATAGGGCCCCACATTAGTGTTTTTAAAGCGAGTCCCAGGCCTGAGACGTGCTGGGCCCTTGCTGGAGGGTCTGGTAAGGTGGAGGAGGCTGTGTTGTGCTGTGTCGGGCACTGGATCAGCATGTTCCAGATGTAGCAGAGGCCCGATGAGCACAGTGCATGGTCAAGGGGATTTGGGGCAGTAGGGCATTTGGGGCCTTGAGTGACAAGATTGTCCTTGAGTCAAAGGAATCCTTG
Source organism: Mus musculus (assembly GCF_000001635.26). Taxonomy (NCBI): domain Eukaryota; kingdom Metazoa; phylum Chordata; class Mammalia; order Rodentia; family Muridae; genus Mus; species Mus musculus. The sequence continues at coordinate 33,590,045 of NC_000071.6, read as the reverse complement.
CATTCTGATGAGCCACCCCTCATCAGTGGGCTGAGGACACAGTGAAGACAGGTGTGGCCCTTCCTGTGATAGCCCAGCCCAATGCCACTGTGAAACTAAGAGCCTGGGCCTTGTAGTCTGGCCCTGTTGTATGTCATTCATTGTGAACCTGAACCCATGGCAGATGAACACTGGGACACATGATGCTGAGGGCAGAAAGACCCCAGATAGATGGAATGATCATGCCCAGAGGCCAGCCTGGCCTCCACAGCTCCCTACTCCTTCCTGGCTAGCCCCAGCCCTGACTTTAGGCTGGGGGCTAAGGCCTTGTGATTCTGCCTCCTTTGGCCAGTCTTCTGCCCTCAGCAGCCACTAGGTGGCAGCAGAGATCAGCCCTGGCAGTACCTGTGCCTTTGGCATGCTGTAGTTGGCCTAGCCTGCGGTGCCCCAGAACAAGAGCCTGAGTGGGTAATCTGACTTTCTGGACCTTTGTGGTGGAGAGAAAAATATGTCGTTCCCACCAATCTTGTGCTCCATGGGCCTGGCTCCTTATTCCTAGCTTGTCTAGACCCCAGGGTCACCCTGAAGGCATTCTAGGCTTCCTAGAAGAGAGCACAAGAGCATCCTGTAGCGCTATGGATGGGAAGGAGACCCCTACCCATATCCATGGAAACCAGTGCATCAAGGACTGTTCATTAGTTCAGGGAGGAGGAAGCCCTTGTGTGTGGCACCAGGTATAAACCCCTGACCTGTGGAATCCCCACTCTTTGTTGCGTGCTCCGAACTCTGAACACAGAGATGAGGAGACACTGCCTGGTGTTACAGCACACAAGCTGAGATGGGACTGTTTGTCAGAGTCATTTCAAGGTGGGTGGGAGCCTGTAGGTTCAAGTCCAGGCTCCCTGGTGTGATGCATTGTCCTATCCCATGCTGTTCCTACCTTACAGAAAGCTGGCTTCTTCCCAGGTAGGATCTACAATGAGACAGTTGGTGGCAGAGAGTCCTGGGCTCTGTTATCTTTTGGACCCTGGAATTCCTGTCCCCACAGTCCTGAGTCCTTCTATGCTTTCTCCACCAAGATAAAGCCATTCTTGCTCTGTCCCAGCCTGTCTTTGTAGCTGGCTGGTGATGCTGCTTTGTAACCAGTGACACGAATCCCTCAGATCCAAGTGTCTGAGTCAAGTCCCCGAGTCACCTAATGTGAATGGGGCTAGTGCAGATTCCAGCATCTTTCCCGGCAGGTGCGTCATTTCATCTGTCCTGCAGGATGGCAAGGATGCATGGGTGCCATTACCTTTCTGTCTGCGTGGAGGACTCCACCAATGAGGGTGCACAATGTCCCAGTGTGTCTGGGGTGATCCTCCCATGGGGGCTTCCTGGGTGACTTGCTCAGATCCTCTGAGGTGGTCATGTCCGGACACTAATTATCTTTGAAGCTCTGGGTGTGTGGAAGCATCTCCTCACCGAAATTCTGATTTGCTTGGCGCTAACAGGGATACTCAGGAATACCATACAGCCGAGACTCTGGTGTCTTTGCAACCCTGGGCCAGTCTTTTGGAGATTTATCTTCCTTCATATGTAGAAGAACGTTTGCGGACTGACCCAGAACACCTGGTAAGCCCTCGGCCAGCAGTGTCCTGGCAGTGATGTGGCATCTTATTCTAGATGAAGAGACAGGGTACAGAGAATTGACCAGGCATCAGGAGGAGGGGCCAGGGGCACTGTCCAGTGCTCATGGTGCCAGCTGGCCCCAGTCTTGCTGGGCACGGGCTTTTCTGTTCTTTGGTGATGGGAGGGGCCTGGCAGGAGTCCACTGGCTACCCCTGCAAACTGCAAAATCCAGGCTGCTCACAACTGGACAGGAGCCACGGAGACAGGAAGTCCTGGCTCTGAACCCCTTCCCCAGCAATGCTAGCACCTGGACCCTTGGACATGCCTTGTGGGTTCCTTGGGATGGAGCATCTGTCCTGCCTAGGGACTGTGCTTAGCCAGTTCCAGTGCGTCTCACTACCACTGGAGACAGAGCCCAGCAGCGCTGTCCTCCTCAACTTTTTTTTTTCTCCTCTCCAATTAATTAATTTAAATTGACCATTAAGTCAGCCGAGTTTTTGATTGATATTTTCATTAGTAGCCCTGTCCGACGCCCCAGGAATGTATGGTGATGTCCAATCTAGGGGCGGCCATGCTCCTCCTCGTACTGAGTTATGGCTGGCACCAGCGTGTAGCTCCCAGGGTAATTTGAATTCAGATGAGCTGCGGTGGCGTTCCGGAGGCTGGCGGCCGGCTGCTGACGGATGGCACTTGGGTTACTACAAGGTCACCGTGCAGCCGCCACCACACTAGAGGAGTGGGCCAGGCCTCTGGGGGAGATGGCCAGTCTCAGGGTAGGCAGCCACGTAGACCCCAAAGCTGCCTAGCCCTGTGACCCTGCCCTGTTATGTATGGCACAGTTGCAACCCTGGCTCTCAGCCTCACAGCCACTGTTCATTCAGTGCACCCCCCTCTGTGGAAGGCAGAGCCAGGAAAGCCCACGGCCGAAGGGCACCTGTCAGTGATGGCAGCAGGGACAGTGTGACATTGTCTGCCATGTCCTGAGGAAAATGCTCCAAGTCCTGTCACACCAGGTAGGCAGCTGGACCAGCTTCACTCCTACTGCCCAGCATGGGGACTGATGGCAAAATGTCATGTGACCCGCTGTGCACCTACACCGCTGTGGCTATTAACTATGGTACCAGTGCTTTGTTACCCATCGCTACAATAGTGCGAACACGATGCCTACTGCTTGGTTTTGGATGAGGATAATGGCTGGTTTGGCAAAGCATACAGCCCTGGCTCTGTGCACGCTCAGCCCCTGCTCCGTGCACACTCAGTCACTGCTCTATGAACACTCAGCCCCTGCACTTGGCACACTCAGGTCCTGCTCTGTGCACACTCAGCCCCTGCTCTGTGCACACTCAGCCCCTGCTCTGTGCACACTCAGCCCCTGCTCTGGGCACACTCAGCCCCTGCTCTGGGCACACTCAGCCCCTGCACTGGGCACACTCAGCCCCTGTATTATGCACACTGAGCCCCCGCTCTGTACATCCCTCCTGCTCTGGCTGCATGGTCACAGGAGGCACTGGCCGATGGAGGTAAATCCAGTTCTAGATGTAGTTGCTCCTGGGGTTGGAACTCCTTTGTCCTTGTGTCTGCCCCTTCCAATGTGAACTCGGTCACATGGCTGACCTACTAACTGAACAGGAACTGGGCAGGGAGGTACCTGTGTCCAGCAGGGATCTGTCTGTCATTTGTCTTCTGCTCTGCATTTCTGGTCTCACTTACCTGAGCATGGTGAGTGAATGAGGTCCTGAGAGAATGTGGATTGTTTGACACAGGCAGGGTCTTGCCAAGAACTGCAGTGTCTTGGATCCAGGGGCATGGCAAGCTTTCCTGGGTGATGTTCAGGGAGAGGCAAAGCCTTCCTCTTGTCTGAATGGGAATGTTGATGGTGTGTGCAGGAACCACCAACCACCGCTTCCTCCTCTGGGATGATGGCAGCCTGGAGCTGCTCCACTACAGAAATCCCCTCAGAGATCAACCAAACATGCCTCCTTGTTCAGCTGTATACAACAAGCCCAACTCCTCTATTCAGAGGTGTAAACTCATCCAGTTTCCCAGTTGTTACACTTTTGATACTGTATCTCTATCAGAGAGCACGCAACTCACCAGATCCCAGTTTTTCTGTGCATGTGTCTGTGTGCCTGTCTGCTCTTCATCCCTGCATCACCTCAGTCAGGTCTCCAGGACCAGTCCACGCAGGATGTGGCAATTGAAGTTGCCTTTCATCCGAAAAAAATATTACACCAGAAATGCCGATTCCTAATTTAAATTGTGACCCATGCCTAGTGGCATGATGGGATTGTGCACAATCTCGTGCCCTCTCACCCTCTGCCTGCCATGTCCACAACACTTGTGCCATCCCGTGGTTGCCTAGTAACCACCTGTTATCAGAGTCAGCCATTTCTGTATCTCTGTGGATACAGGGCTTGTGTATCCATGGTCTAAGGCACCTGTCAGGGTTTGGAACCCATTTCCCATATGGGGGACACAGTGACGGGCAGTGTTGCCTCCAGTGATGTAGTTATCCCCAAGGTTTCCATGATGGCAAGGCATCTGCAGGACCTTTGGTATGCCCAGTGGCTGGTATGTTGCGTGTGGGTGATAGAGTTGATGATGTTTTAGTTAGCATTGTTCTGTTGTTGATGGATTGGCACTGCTTTGGTGGTGATATTGATGGCAGTATGTTCTGGTTGTTAGTGATATTGGTATTGAGGGTGGGTGTTAGTCGTCCTGGTGGGAACACTGGCCTGTTGTGGTTGCTGGAGGTGTTAGCATTGCTAGTGTTATTGGTGGTGATGGTGGTGTGGTGTGCTATTATCGATGGGGGTGTGTTGTTAATGTTATTGTGGGGCTGTTGTTTGTTAGGATATTGGTAAGGATGCTGGTGTGTCGTGATGGTTTATTGGTGGTGGCAGTGTTACTGTTGTTGGTTGTGTGTGAGTGAGCCTGTACAACACCAAGGATCCCACTCTGTGAGGAAACATCCCTGAGATCTCATATCTAGAATCACCAACAAGGTGAGAGGAGAGGCCTGAGGCGGGCCCTGGGGAATATCTTATAGAAAGAGAGTCATTTCACTCAATACCAGCTATTGAACACACACAGAAAAGGTTTGTTATGGAAACAAGAAGGCACTTAATAACACATTAGTGTGGAGCCATTGAGACAAGAGAGGAGAGCCAAATGGTTATGGCTCAGAGGGAGTGGAGCTAATCCAGGAGGCAGCATTAGTGTGGAGGTTTCTTTCCTCTCTGCTCTTCTGCCCAGACCTATTATCTATCTGTCTGAGTTTGTCCTAGTTAGGACCCCCAATTCACCATCCACCCTAATTCCCATGGTTCCCGGATGGACAAGAAAGGAAAGAGGGTAGGCCATTGGTGTGGGCTGATCCTGTAGAACTCTGGGTCCTGCCCCACCTTCCCCCTGCACATCACTACAGGCCTCTTCCCGCTGCCCTGACCCACACAGGGTGCAATGGTGACCTCTTGCCTATATTGGCAGCTGCAGCCAATGTTGATGTCAATGAGCTACTTGTTGTAAGAAGGTGCTGGAACTGGAAGAGAGCACATGAGTGTGCCTAGCCTCAGCCCTGCTGCCCAGGGGGACCCTGGTCTGTTTGGGTGCCCCCTTCTTGCTTTCAGCCCCATTCTGAATGTCTGGTGTTTCACAGATGTCTCCATCCCTTTATAGTATCTGTTTAAGGGCTATCATGCTGTTGCTCAGGGCTCACCACTGTGGGTCAAGTCCAAGGCACTCGACTTAGGTCAGTAGGAAGCTGCTGGCCAGGGAAGAGCCAGTCTTTATATTCTACAGCTCCATGGCCAAGATCATGCCAGGCTCACAGCATGATCATACTCCAGCCTACTACTCATTACCGTAAGGCCCCAGCTCATAACCCAGACAAAGCGGAGTACCAGGGGACCTGGAGTTCTATGACCAGGGGATCTGGTCTCATTCTCCCCTCATGGCATCCAGGGCACAGAATTTCCCTAGGCTGGTTTCCCCTGGAGCTTGACTGCTCTTTGCCCACCGGCCTGTGTCAGGAGGAGCATCCTTCATGCCTGCTTGTTCAGTGCCAGCCCTTTGAGGCCCTGGCTCAGTTCCAGCTAACTCCTTACTAGGGTCCCAGCTGCCCTGTTTGTCACTCAAAGGTGATGGCTGACCCACTTCTGCCACCTACTCTCAGGACTTTGCTTGCCCTCACTTCTTTCCAAGGAATTCGTGTGACAGTTTTCCCACATGTCTTGTTGGTGCGTAGCTCAGGCCTCTACCTTCTCAGTGCCCCATCCATTTGCTCACTGGGCCTCTCCATGCCAGGCAGATGCTTCCGGTGTCAGCTTTCGCTGAGGGTTTGCCCTTTCCCTGGCGAGGTGACACCGGTTGTGTGCTGAGAACTTTCCAGTGCTTCCACCTTTGACCTGTGCGAGGATCTGCTGTTTCCGATGCTGAAGGAGGGGCATGTCTGCAGGCAAGGGTCTATATCTACACAGGATGCTGACGCTCCATGATGCTATCTTTCAGAATATCAAGATGATCCCAGGTAACAGAAAGCTAGGGGTTGGTCACTGACAGACCACTCCAGAAGAGTGACCAAAGAAATGTGAATGAGAAGAGAAGCGGCTCTGGACAGAGCAGCCAGAGATTGCTGAGAGCTCTTCATCTCTGGGAACAATCTAGAACCTGCATGAGTGAGCCTTGAGGCACAAACCGGACGAGTTTCACAGAACTCCTGACAGAGGCTGAGTAAGGCAGGCAAAAGGACAGTGACAAAGGGACATTTCCACACTTCACTCAGATGGTGCAGTGCCAGCAGCAGAGAGCTGTGGGACGTGGTATGTAAGCAAGGACAGACAGCAGCAGCCCACTGTGTGCCCCAGACTCAAGATGCCCACCAAGTCAGTGAATGGCCCAGAACCATGAAGAAATCGTGAGAATTTTCTAGAAGGGTCACATTATCAGCTTTTGGAGTGAGGTCTGAGTTCCTGTGTGGTTGGTTCCTGTGGAAAGTCATTCTCTGCAGGCTGTTAACTGATTGTGGCAGCGCTGTTCTTGGGAGAATCCTTCCTCACTCCATTAAAGAGCATTAATGTCTTGTCACATATAATTGACTGTATGTGCAGACCCCCATACCACTCTGTGCCCTCCGTTCTTAGCCCTCTGATCTGTGGGCGTGTCTGGAGCCTATTGTCTTGATTACCTCCATGACCCAGTAACCCCTACAGTCTGCGTGCACACAGAACCGGCATCCTGTGAGTGATGTCAGGGTCTGTCGTCAGCCTGACCCTTAGCTGGGCCCTCTTAGACCCCATAGCTTTAGTGATTTCGAAGTGCCTGCATGGCTGAACCTGGGAAGACACTTCTTAGGCAGCCCTGTGTGACAGGCTGTACTGGAGCCTGCAGTAGATCTCTACCTGGTTCCTGGGATTCCTTCAAGGCATCTTTCCTGTTGCCCTGAAGCAAAATTTTTGGCCCCTCCCCATCCCCATGCTGAGAATTGAACATAGAGCCTCAGGGATGCTAAGCATGCGTTCTATGCTGAGCTACAGGGTCTATACTAACTCTTGGCTTCTTTTCTTTTCTTTTCTTTTCTTTTCAAAAATTACTTTTTTGGTCATTTTTAAAAAAGATTTATTTATTGTTATATGTAAGTACACTGTAGCTGTCTTCAGACATACCAGAAGAGGGTGTCAGATCTCATTACAGATGGTTGTGAGCCACCATGTGGTTGCTGGGATTTGAACTTAGGACCTTTGGAAGAGCAGTCAGTGCTCTTAACCTCTGAGCCATCTCTCTAGCCCTTTTAAATTACTTTTTAAATTCACTTTACACCCTGCTCACTGCCTCCCTCCAGGTCACCCCCTCCCACAATCTTTCTCCCTCTTTCTCCTCTGAGTGGGTGCCCCCCCTTAACCTCCCCCAACCCTGGCAGATCACATCTCTGCTGGGCTAGGAGAATCCTCTCCCACTGAGGCCAGACAAGGCAGCCCAGCTAGAACATATCCCACAGACAGGCAATAGATAGCCCCGCTTTTTTTGTGATAGCCCCTACTTCAGTTGTTCCAGACCCACATGAAGACCAAGCTGCACATCTGCTACCTATGTGTGGGGAGGCCTAGGTCCAGCCCATGTATGTTCTTTGGTTGGTGTATCCGTCTCTGAGAGCCCCCTCAAGTCAGTTGACTTTGTTGGTCTTCCTGTGGAGTTCATATCTCCTTTTGGGTCTGCAATTCTTCCCTCTATCCTTCTGTAAGAGTCCCAAGCCCCATCCACTGTTTGACTTTGAATGTCTGTATCTGTCTGAGTCAGCTGCTGGGTGGAGCCTCTCAGAGGACAGCCATGCTAGACTCCTTTCTTATGAAAAAAAAAAAAAAAAGGCAACTAGGCTTTCCTTAGTCCAACTTCTACATATACTGACCAAAGTGCAGGTTTTCCAAATCTCTAATTTTTGCCCCTGATTCTTTTTGTGAGGCTGGTGTCTAGAAATAAGCACTACACAACCACAGTGCCTTACTCGTGGCCTGGAAGTCTCCTCTGCAGGGAAGGCTGCTGCCTTTGGACTTAACACCTCACAGTGCTTGCTTTGAGGACATGGGTGGCATACAGCTTTGCCAGAGGACAGCAGGAGTGGCCTTCAGTGGCCGCTGATGGTGTCCTTGCTCCTATCAGAAGCCTCTTGAGTGTCGTCTTCACTGGCCACATTTCTGTGAACATTCTGCCTTGAGATCCCACCAGAGCCACCCACTGAACTCTGCTCACAACGTTCTTTGGCTTCTCCTGCCCACATTCCAAACTCTTCCACATTCCTCCCACAAGCAAGTCCCAGAGGCCTAAGAACCATGAGGTCAGATTTATGATAAGAACAGCCTAGCTTTTCCAACTCGGCGACATCATGCCCAAAACACCAGACCTGCACAATCTCAGGGAGGGAAGACTTATTTGTGCTCAGAATTTTGAAGGATTCGTTCCATCATGGTAGCCAAGGCAAGACAGGCAGCTCATATCATGCAAAGAAAACAGAGAAAGATGGGAAGGGGCCCGTTCATCTAACAGTTCCATCTCCTAAAGTTTTAAGAACTTTCCAAACCAGCTTCAGCAGCTGGGGACCTGGGCTTTGTACCTCATGAACCTGTGGGGACATTTCACACAAAGCATAAGAGAGGGTTTTACAGTAGAAAGTGTTAGGACTTTTATCCTTTCTAACAAAAATTTTAGGTCATTCTAGACTTTCTGCCTGGCTCAGCTAGTTTTACAAAGAGGCCATTGGTATTTTGATTGGTATCATGTTAGATCTATATACCAACTTAGAGGATAATTTACATCTTAACACTATTGAGCTTTCCATGACCTTTGCCCTACTTATCTGTCTTTAGTTTCTCTCAATTATCACTACAGCATTCCTGCACACAATTGTTCAATTTATTTCCATGTGTCTTTTTGGTGTTAATTAGGATTTTTTTTTTCATTTTTCTGATTGTTTTCTACTAGTTTATAGAATAGAGTTGAATTTTGTCTACTGAATTTATCTCTATGGTCTCCATAATTCATTTATTAATTCCGGAGGTGATATTGTGAGTTCCTTAGCCCTTCCCCCCAAAACTTATTTTTTAAACAATTTTTACTATTCTTTATCTATGTATAGGTGTGGTTGTGCATGTCATGGTGTTTGTGTGGACAGGAAAGGACAGCTTGCAGGAGGTGGGTCTCTCTTTCCAACATGGGTTCCAGAGAACTCAGGTCCTCTTGTTTGCCTTCCCCTGCTGAGCTATCTTGCCACTCCTCTGAACTTCTTTGCTTAGAACATTAACTGTTGACTATGTTTCTGTGTCCAAAGATCTAGGACAGTACGGAGCTAACTGGGCTCAGTCCTAAGGTCATCAGATAGATGTGTTCCAGCTATGGGGTGGGATCCAGATCTCATCTGTTTTCTGCCAGAACAAAAGCCAAGGAAGAGGCATTCAGTGGATCAAACAACTAGGGTCAGTGTCCCCAGGGATGGCAAGAGGCCAGAGAAGGAGAGGGTATCACAAATAAGAATCAAAAGTTGGCTTGTTGACTGAGACAGGGCAGGGTGGAGGCCCTGGGGAGCAAAGAACAAAGTGTGATATGTATCTTGAGGTGACTTTCACAAGGGAAGTGACAAGGACAGAGAGGAAGGGCTCTGAGCAGCAGGGTGGGTGGGCAGGGCTTGTATATATGGTGTGTCCCCCTGTATTTCTCCATTCTTAAATATATATGAGTGCTCATGTGTCCCTCAGATCCCTCAGTACCCATTACAAGATCCTTACAGACACTAAAGCCCATGGGTGCTGAAATCCTTCCTGTGAAAGGATGTATTGTTGGTTAGAGCCTGCACATGTCTCTTCTAGACTGCCTACATACAGTCCATAGCAGAAGGTAGGTGCCATGTAAACACTTGGCATTCTGACCTGTTTAGGGAGTAACAAGAGTCATCTGTATACATTTAGTATAGACAGAATTTAAAGATAGTGTTGATTTAAGGTTAACAGAATCTGTAGATACAGAACCTACAGGCATGTGCGTGCACACACACACACACACACACACACACACACACACACACATCTTCCCATGTCTATCCGTGTCACCTTGAACTCTAGCCCAACACTCTACTTCCTTCTCTAACACTTGGACCCCAGGCCTCTGTCCTTACCCACTGGCTCAGCTCCACTCACCTAAGCCAATCTCTGTTGTCCCCACACACACGTATCTGGGGCTTACAGAGCAGGAACACCCAAGTCACAGTCAGTTTGCTTTTGTGCCTATGGTCAAACAAAT